>NW_028238483.1:12559746-13239746 GCF_041429995.1 Eschscholzia californica | reverse complement strand
CACCTCTCTCTCTCTCCAACTCACCCCTCTCTCTCTCCAACTCACCTTCATCTTCTCCGATTGAAGTCGCCGGCCGGAGATTTTTCCGGCCAGCGAATTCCAAAAAAAAAAAAAATTTCTCTCATCTCTCTCTCTCTCTAAAAATCCGGCGAAGGGGGTTTCCCTTCGTTCAAATTTTTTTTTTTTTTGAAGTCGCCGGCCGGAAATTTTCCCGGCCGGCGACTTCAATCGGAGAAGATGAAGGTGAGTTGGAGAGAGAGAGAGGTGAGTTGGGAAGAGAGAGAGGTGAGTTGGAAAGAGAGAGGGGTGAGTTGTAGAGAAAGATGAGGTGGAGAGAGAGAGGGGTGAGGTGGAAATAACTTTATTTAAATGTTTTAAATTTAGAATTAAGAAGGGTAGTAATGACATTTACTTGAAAATAGGGGGCTATATTTGAATTTACAAAAAAAATGGGGTCATAAAGGAAGCTGGTCACAAAGTAGGGGGCCATATAGGAATTAACTCTTTTTTTTTATGAAGTCCTTTAGATCATGTTTTTTTTTTTTTTTTTTGTTGAGGTTCCTTTAGATCATGTTAGTCCTACACAATTCCAATTCTACAAATGCAATATAATCATCAAGGCTTTTGTGGGAAGAAAATTGCAATTACATGAAAGAGCGGGAATTCTACCATATAAGAGTTTTGGCACGATTGTTGAAGAAGCACATAGTTATGAAAATTTACTTTTAATTGAAAGAGATGCAAGGAATTATGTAGATGAGCTAAGGCGAGGTTGTCTTGGGAAGGTGATGTTGTAACAATACAACAATATTTCTTTAAGATGAAGGCAGAAAATAATGATTTTTTCTATCGTATGGACCATGATGAAAGCGGTCATTTGCAAAATTTATTTTGGGCAGATGGGAGAAGTAGAAAATGTTATAAAGAATTTGGAGATGTGATCGCGTTTGATACTACTTATCTGACGAACAGGTATGAAATGCCTTTTGCCCCATTTGTTGGAGTAAATCATCATGGTCAAACAATCCCACTTGGTTGTAGTTGAATCTCACATGAGAATATAGAGCCATTTACGTGGTTATTTGAGACTTGACTTACTTGCATGCATGACTCTCATCCCATAGGAATAATCACGGACCAAGATGCGGTGATGAAAGTCGTCATTGCAAAAGTATTTCCTAAAACTAAGCATAGATTGTGTTTATGGCATATTCTTAAGAAGTTGCCTGAAAAATTAGGCAATAACAAAAATTATGAGCATATCAACCATACAATGCATAATTTGGTATATGATTCACAATACGTAGCTGAGTTTGAACATGGTTGGTTTGAAATGCTTAACAAATATGATTTGCATCAACACAAGTGGCTCACTGAAATGTACGAGGTAAGACATAGTTGGGTACAAATTTACCTTAAGACCAGTTCTTGGGTGGGTATGTCAAGTACTCAACGTTGTGAGGGCGTAAATGCATTTGTTAATGGTTATGTTCATGCTAAAACATCTTTACACTAATTTGTTGAGCAATATGGTCGTGCGGTGATGTGGCGTTAAAATGCCACATTTGGATCACTTAACTTCGATGAGTTAGTTCATTTTAGGCTTTATTTCAAATAATTTATGTGTATTTCTTGTTAAGGAGCTTATTTGGAGTTTGACGCTTGATTTAAAAACAAACGAAGCAATTCATCACATTTTCATCTCATGTGAAAGAGACCGGATAGAGAGACCAGGGGTATTTTGGTCATTTTGGTACAAATCAGAGGTTAGATGGCAAGGGGAGTCAATGGTGATTTCGACGGCGAAAACGAAAGTCGAATCGGAGTTCGGACGGGAAAGTTATGGAAGAAATAAACTGAGGGACATTTTAGTCTTTTCTGGAAATTAAAGATGTAAAGGAATATGATGAAGGCACCACTTGGTTTCTAATTGAGAAGCAAAGCCCAAGAGTCCAAAGAAGAATGACATGTAGAGATTCTATGAGCACTCCAAGAGTCCAAGTCAAAAAGTCTAGTTAGGTTAAGTCAAGGTTGACTAGATTTAGACTTTGGTCTTTAGAAAAGAAAAAGGACAAGTCTAAAAAGGGGACTTATCATCTTCTACAATCAACACTTAGGTTTTGGTTCATCAAAAAACTACGGTTTGTTCAAGAGTTGAGTTAGAGAGAGAGAAAGGGATAGAGGAGGACGAAAAGGGTGTTGCCGGCCAAAGCTTTGCCCGGCACGGCTGAAACAGAGAACCGTTCGCATGACAGGTGAAAAAACTCGGGCTAAAGTCCGTTACAGCAGTCGGGAAGGTGATCAAGACGTCGGGTTCTTCCAGAACGAATAGCAGCTCAGGGATGTGTTCTTGAAGGTCACCAACTCGGGTTTTCCATTAGAAGCAACTGCTCCGGACGAACTCAAGCACGAGACGCGCAAGGGACGACTGGGTTTTGTTGGCAATAATGAACCATTGCTTTGGTTGAATTAATATTAGGAGAGACACATCTCTAGGATTATGTCTCATATAGTCACCATCATCTCTATATATACATACTTCATATTTCATTATAGATATAGAGAAAATTAAAATAGTGTTTCATTTTGAGTTTGTATTAGAAGTCCAAGTGATCAAGAGAGTTCTCTACATATTTTATTCGAAGTTTCTTGAGGAACGAAGTGCCGCGCTTCAAGAAGATAAGACTGTTTTATCCTGGGAGACGATTCGTATATACAACCCGGTTTAGCATCATTGTGGGACGAATAACGTCTTAAGGAGAGAGTATCCAATACTCGACTCGGTTATCACTATTATTTTGTCCTTGTAACTTGTCGAACGAAATCAACGTCGAATTGTGTATTCCAGAACGACAGTTAACCAAATTTGTCCAACAATCTTAAGACGTCATTTAATGTATTAGATTTCGTTCGTCAAGTAGTATATTTGATCCAACTGTTTGCCCATTTAGTTAGTAATAGGGTATATCCCGTGCCCTAGGGCACGGGCATTTGTATCAATCAAATATTACGGAATTTATTGTTATATTTTATTGAGAGAGAGAGAGATTTTTATTAGTTATTATTTTTTTGTATTACTTTTTTGTTTCTTTTCTCTTAAATTAGTTATTATTTTTTTGTTTCTTTTCTCTTAAATTAGTTATTATTTTATTGAGAGCGAGAGATTTTTATTAGTTATTATTTTTTGATATCTTTTTTCTTAAATTAGTTATATTTTATTGAGAGAGAGATTTTAATTTCTTTTCTTAACCCTTGAATTTATTTTGTTTCTTTTTTTCTTAAATTAGTTATTTTATTTCTAAGAAGGAAAGGATTATTATTTTTTAAATAGGTAACTTAATTTCTACGAAAGACTATATTTTAAATTTTGAGAAGGGCTTCTAGACAATATGCTTTATTAAAAAAGGATGTTTGTCCCAGTCATCGTTTTCCCTTCTGTTTTATATAATAGATTAAAAACAGAGAACTAAAAGTAAAGGATTATACCTTCATGTCTCGTTATTGGGTGTCAGGTTAACATCAATTTCAGATTCCAAGTAAAACTGTCTTCTTGGTTGTTGCATGTGATTTAATTGTATACCTTCAACTTTTGATTTGTTGACTTACTGTTGCATGTGATTTATCTGAACTAAGTTACTGTTTCTTAAGTAGTACTAACAAATAGGATCTAAGTTACTTTTTGATCTGAGTTGTTGTTTATTTGATCCGTTTGTGTGTTCTAACCCTTCCTGAAAGTGGTTGAAGACTTAAATTTACTATTAGCAAGTCTATTTCTATACATACGTAAGTGCAACCATCACAAATATGAAGCAACTATAATGTATTTCTGATCATCCATATCCTGCATGTAATATACATATTAAACTGGTTTCAGTTTTGTTAATGGTTGTTAATGCTTCATTTATTCTGTCATTTGAAGATTGAATGTTATTATTTATATTAAAAAGGTATTCAATCAAGAAAGACATATGGTCTATTACCATATTCTCATTAGTCTATGAATTGTGTATTCAATAGACAAATGGCAAGTAATACTGGAAATAATGTTCCTGTCCCTCCAACTCATGTTTCTCACGGAGAAAAACCTGAGAAGTTTACTGAAGTCGATTTTAAGAAATGGCAACAGAAGATGTTATTTTATTTGACCACTCTCAACCTTGCTAGGATTTTATACGAAGAAGCACCTACTCTCAAAATAGATGGGTCGGATTTTGAAAATGTGGTTGCAGTGGACGCGTGGAAGCATTCCGATTTCCTTTGCAAGAATTACATTCTTAATGGTCTCGATAATTCTTTATACAACGTCTATAGTCCGATAAAAATGACAAAAGAATTATGGAATCATTAGAGAATAAGTATAAGTCTGAAACTGCCGGAGTGAAAAAATTCATCATAGGAAGGTTCTTGGATTTAAAGATGGCAGACCTTAAAACTGTCATTAGCCAAGTTCAAGAATTCCAATTAATTTTACAAGAATTAAAGGCAGAAAAAATTGGTGATTAGTGAGTCATTTCAAATGGGAGCAATCATTGCAAAGTTGCCACCATCTTGGAAAGATTTTAAAAATTACCTGAAGCATAAACGCAAGGAAATGGACTTGGAGGACTTGATTTTAAAATTGAGAGTTGAAGAAGATAGTCGTCTTGCCGAGAAAATTAATGGGAAGCCTTCGGAAATTTCAAAAGTGAATGTGGTTGAAGGGGGACTGAAAAAGAAAAGGAAATTTTCTGGTAAAGAAAAATATCACGGAAACTCTAAGAAGTTCAAAGGGACTTATTACAATTGCAACAAGAAAGGACATCTTGCCAAAGATTGTCGCTCCCAAAACTTGGAAGAAAAATTACAAGAAAAGAAAGACGGAAGACAAAGTTATAGATAACTTGTCTGATGGTGTTAAAGAGATTAATTTATGTGCCGTTATTTCTGAAGTCAACTTGGTAAATAATCCAAGAGAATGGTGGGTAGACACTGGTGCTACTCGCCATATTTGTTCAGATAAAGGAGTATTCTCATCTTATAAAAAGGTAGAAAACGCTGAACTTTTATTTGTGAGAAATTCGGCAACATCCAAAGTTGAAGGCACCAGGACAGTCATACTTAAATTCACATCTGGCAGGGAAGTAACTCTGAAAAATGTGATTCATGTACCCGACATCCAAAAGAATTTAGTTTCTGGTTCTTTATTAAGCAAGAATGGTTTAAAATTTGTATTTGAATCTGATAATTTTATTCTTACTAAGAATGGGATGTACGTGGGAAAGGGGTATTTAAGTGAAGGTTTGTTCAAGATCAATGTAATAATGACTGTTATTCCTAAGATTAATAAAATTAATAATTCCGGTTATATTGTTGATTCTGGTATTAAGTGGCATGAGAGGTTAGGACATGTTAATTACGATTCTTTAAGAAGATTAATTAACATGGACCTTATACCTAAATTCGATATAAATCCCAATCATAAATGTGAAGTTTGCGTCAAATCTAAAATGACTAAGTCGTCTTTCCGTTCAGTTGAAAGAGACACAGAACCGTTATAACTGATACATAGTGATATATGTGACTTAAAAATGGTTCAAACAAGAGGTGGGAAAAAAATACATCATCACGTTTATAGATGATAGTACTAGATATTGTCATGTTTACTTGTTAAAAAGTAAAGATGAAGCTGAGAAAAATTTAAAATATATAAGAGTGAAGTTGAGAATCAACTCGATAAAAAGATAAAAACTTTACGAAGTGATAGAGGTGGTGAATATGAATCACCATTTGCTGATATTTGTGCTGAAAGTGGTATTACCCATCAAACAACGGCTCCTTATTCGCCTCGACAAAATGGAATCGCTGAAAGAAAAAATCGAACTTAAAAAAAAATGATGAGCGCATTACTTATAAGTTCATGATTGCCCCAAAATATATGGGGGAAGCATTGCTTTCAGCAAATTACATTTTCAACAAATTGCCTCATAAGAAAAAGGATAAAACTCCTTATGAGTTATGGAAAGGAAAAAAACCTTCTTATAAATATCTCAAAGTGTGGGGGTGTTTAGCAAAAGTGGTGATTCCTACACCAAAGAAGGTCAAAATTGGACAAAAAATTATAGATTGTATTTTCATAGGATATGCACATAATAATATTGCATACCGATTTCTCATACATAAATCTGAAATTCAAGACTTCCATGTTAATACGGTAATCGAATCAAGAAATGCTACATTTTTTTAGGACATATTTCCATGTAAATTAGACGATGAGAAAAATTCTCAAAAGAGGAAATTGGAGAATATTAGTAACGATGAAAATACAAACCAAGATGATAAAGAGAATGTGGTTCAAGAACCACAAGCAGGAGAAAATAAAGAGGAACCCCGAAGAGGCAAGAAACAAAAAATTGCCAATACATACGGTCCTGATTTCCTCACATATTTATTAGAACAAGAGCCTCAAACACACAAAGAAGCCATGTCTTCTCCTGAATCTCAATTTTGGAAAGAGGCCGTGAATAACGAAATTGAGTCTATTCTTCAGAACCATACATGGTAGTTAGTAGATCTTCCACCAGGGTGTAAACTATTGGGTTATAAGTGGATCTTTAAGAGAAAATTAAAAACAGATGGTTCTATAGACAAGTACAAAGCAAGACTTGTCGCAAAAGGATTTAAACAAAAAGAAGGATTAGACTATTTGGATACGTATTCTCCGATTACGAGAATAACATCAATTCGGGTTTTAATTGCTATAGCAGCTCTATATAATTTAGAGATACATCAAATGGATGTTAAAACAGCTTTCTTGAATGGCGAATTAGAAGAAGAGATTTATATAGAACAACCAGAAGGATTTATAGTATCTGGTCAAAAAAAGAAAGTTTGTAAATTAGTAAGGTCATCGTATGGGCTAAAACAAGCACCAAAACAGTGGCATGAAAAATTCGACAAAACCATGTTGTCAAATGGTTTTAGTATTAACGAGTGTGATAAATGTGTCTACACTAAATCTACTACCAACGGAGTTATAATTCTATGTCTGTATGTAGACGACGTGTTAATAATGGGTAGCAATTTAGATATGATTAAATCTACGAAGAAAATGCAATCAAAAGTATTTGATATGAAAGATTTAAGTCAAGCGGACTTAATTCTTGAAATCAATATCTGTCGAACTTCTAATAGAATAGTTTTATCTCAATCACATTATATTGAGAAAATTTTAGAGAAATTCAACAAAAATGATAATCAAGTTGTTAAAACTCCAGTAGACATTAGTCTACATTTAGCTAAAAATACGGGACACAGTACTAACCAGTTAAAGTACTCTCGCATACTTGGTAGTCTGATGTACCTAATGAATTGTACATGACCTGATATTGCATATTCAGTAAGTAAATTGAGTAGGTTTACGAGTAATCCAGATATACACCATTGGAGTGCTCCAATAAAAGTCCTTAGATATTTAAGGTATACTAAGAAGTATGGGTTATATTTTACTAAAATATCATGCAGTTCTTGAAGGGTATACTGATGCAAATTAGATCTCAGATACAAATGATTCTAAAACCACCAGCGGATATGTTTTTACTATAGGTGGTGCATCAGCTTCATGGAAAACCTCAAAACAAACTTGCGTAGCAAGATCAACCATGGAGTCAGAGTTTATTGCTTTAGACAAAGTTGGAGAAGAAACCGAATGACTTCGTAATTTTCTAGAGGAAATTCCAATTTGGCCAAAACCGGTGCGTGTTATTAAAATACATTGCGATAGTAAATTGGCAAGGCACTTAATAAAATGTATAACAAAAAATCTCGACACATATGTCGAAGACACAATACCGTTAAACATTTGCTCTCAAGTGGAATTTATAACAATTGATTATATAAAATCAAAGGATAACCTAGCGGATCCGTTTACAAATGGGTTATCGAAAGAGCAAATGTACAAGTTATTAAGGGGAATGGGCTTAAAGCTTAGAGTAAATGAGTAGATCGCAATAGAAACCCAACCTAGTTGACTGGAGATCCCAAGATCTAGGTTTCAAATGGACAACATAAATGTGAAATACTCGCTAGTAACACTGAAAGAGTCATTCTCTTACCCATTCCTAAGTATATCAGTGTTGCCATTCAGAAGATAGGATAAGTGATGCTTTTAATGATGTCTATATTCTTGTATAGACAAGTGGGGTACGAGAGGGTACTCTTCGTAGGACATCACCTATATGAGTGTAGAACTGATGTCGGTTCTGTGAGAATGTCTTAAGGCGGAATTCTTTAAAGCACTTATGAATCCAGAAATTGTCCAGGGCCGAAGAGGACACAACCATAAAATCAAATATGTACGGAAGACGTTATGTGTTGGCTATTGTATCGACTTACTGCATAAATTGAATAGTTCAAGACATCATGTTCACTAAATAATTAGTACGTCTGGTAGTCATACACTAAGGGAGGTTCAAAGCCAAAAGCCACCTCTCATGATGCAACAACTTCCATATGAACTCTCTTAGTCTGTATGTCAGTTCGCATAGTCTTCCTAGAACAAATATTAATTCATGTGGGGGATTGTTGGCAATAATGAACCATTGCTTTGGTTGAATTAATATTAAGAGAGACAGATCTCTAGTATTATGTCTCTCCATATAGTCACCATCATCTCTATATATACATACTTCAGATTTCATTTTAGATATAGAGAAAATTCAATTAGTGTTTCATTTAGAGTTTGCATTAGAAGTCCAAGTGATCAAGTGAGTTCTCTACATATTTTATTCGAAGTTTCTTGAAGAACGAAATCCTGCACTTCAAGAAGGTAAGACTGTTTTATTCTGGGAGACGATTCGTATATACAACCAGGTTTAGCACCATTGCGAGACGAATAACGTTTTAAGAAGAGAGTATCCAATACTCGACTCGGTCATAACATTAAACCTATCATTATTATTTTGTCCTTGTAACTTGTTGAACGATATCAACGTCGAATTGTGTATTCGAGAAGGACAATTAACCAAATTTGTCTAACAGGCTTGGCTCGGGTTTGGCTGTTTCGAGCTTCTTCTTTGCCAGAAAACCAGACCCAACCCGAGTTATTTGGTGTATTTCTGACCATTATTTTTGCCAAAAAATTTAGGGTTTTTTGTTGAGCTTGTATTCCTATGCTTTCTTTGTGTTGGATATTTGATTTGGAGTGAAAATTGTTAGAGAGAGAAAGCTTAAGCAAGCCTTTCATGGTGGTTCTTTGTTGAGGAAGAAGAAGACGGTTGTCAAGGGGAGGTAAAGTTCTACTGTGGGGAGCTAAGACTTCATCTGTTAAAGGGACTTTTGATATCTGCTAAGGGGAGATTAACAACACATACATATACATATTTTCCAACGATCTCAGCCTCCCGCCTCATCGGAATAGGGAGATTTTCACCTTAACTCATGTCTTTCTTTATCTTCTTTACATTTATCACTCGATTCGTCATGTCTAGCTCGCTTTTGTATGCGGGTACTCGTGAAACATGAATTGATATGTGATGAAATGACTCATTGTTTATTAAATGTTAGTTTGTTTAACTTCGTTTAATTTTATGAATTAGAAACCTCGTTCGTAATTGCTTATTGACACATAATTTGATGGTGCGTACTTAGTTCGATAGCCGATGCTTAGTAATTTTATCGATTATACTTAGTTTGACGTAGTATACTTATTAGTGTCATATTTATTCATTGTCAACTCATTTGATAGTATGGTATTAGTTTGATAGTCGATACTTAGCCAATTAATCGATTATGCTTAGTTTGACATATTATGCTTAAGATTGTCAATGTGGGTGAAGTTAGCTAAACTTCCATGCTCTAGATAATTAGTTATTGTCATTATCGATCTTGTGGATCGAAGTATCTTTCTCAACCAACTCTTCTTGCAACTTGTCTCCGGAATTTCTCTCATCTCTCATTTAGATTAGTCGGTTTTATTTGTTTCTTTATTATAAACCAATAAAAAACCCAAATCATCATCTATTTGTTTTTAGTCTAAGTTAGTCAGTGACACCTAGATCGGTGGGCTAGACTCTCTCGATATCCGAATTACCTCCCTAACTTTGAGGATCGGTCCCGGTCTTACCGGTTTTTACTACTTGACGCCATATACTTGCGGGTGAAGACCTTTTTAGGGAACCTTTTAGGCCCATCATGCGGCAAGGGATAAAGCAGAAAAAGAAGCCCTGATTGATTTTAGGTCATATTCACAGATGATACCATGCGTGACAAGATTTCAAATGGAGAAACAAGCTCAAGCGATCTATACGAATAAAATATACAAACAGTTTTTAGAAGAAATAACTTCATTGTTATATCTTTATTCTGTTTGTACTCGTTAGATGCACATGTATGTAGATTATGACATACGAGATCAGGTTTTGATTGGAGAAAGAAATCGTAAGACAATGATATTCACAGTTTCCTTAAGTCAATCACATCAGGCAGTGTGGGGTACATGTTGCATGTTCGAGTTTAAAGGTATATTGTGTTGACATGCTATGTTTGTGATGATAAATAACGGTTGTGATTTCCTTCCAGAAAAATATATTTTACGTCGATGGAGCAAGGATGTTAAGAGAGCACACACAAAGATGCAAGTTGGTGGTGGAGAGTGGGGATTAAGTGACAACCTTATTCGTTATGACCAACTATGTAAGGAGTTTGAAGAAGTGGCTGACTTGTCATGTGAAGATGATGAAAGATGTCAAAGATACATTGACTGGTGTGAAAAATGAGAAGAAATGTATACCCATTTACAGATCATGTGCTACTCCATCTCCAACATCAAGTGTTAATGCAAAAATTTCTTCAAATGTTAACGATAATGAAGTTATATTGCGTGATCCACTTTGTGTTAGGCGTAAGGGGAGACCTAAGTCTACAAGGTTTAAATCTACGTGTTTCACCCAATCGTCAAAAAATAAAAATACAGTAATGATTTCAGAACTTCATTCGTTAAGTTATTTTAGTTTTAACATGAAACTAAATAGTGTTTTGTATTTGTCAAAACAGGGTGAGGCATGTCCATCTGAGATACCGTGCACCCAAGAAGGCGATGTTCATTATACACCGTCAACTCAAGAAAACAATTTTTTTTATCAAACACATGGTCGTTATGGTCAGTTCATGCCACATGAAAGTGTATGTGTTTCTACACTATTTTTATAGCATAATTTTAATCACAATATAATATAATTTATTGACATTTATGTTGTTTTAGGTTAGTACAAATAGAGGAGACTATGAGGGCATGCCGTATACATCAGTTCCGTCACATTTGCACTATGCAAACCTCCTAAAGCAAGTTGATCAAAGATATGATAGTCTAAATCAAAATTGATGAGTTGTTTTGTTTACTTGCATTTACTTCCGTATTGTGGAATATTGTCATTTTTGTTGAAGCTACTAGTAGTTACATTTAAGTCTAAAATATATTTTCATTTCCAATTATTTGTTTAGTTATTTCAGAACCCTCTTGTAATTTTAGAACGTTCATTTTAGTGAGAAAAGAATGAGCAATGGAGACTTAATCTTTAAACTCTTATTTTCACTTCAAAACCTTCTTTGTAACTATTGATGGAAGATGGAAAATAAAAGTATAGAAAATACATGGTGGACCAATACATGACATGGCACAAAACTTTGGTCTGACTTGACTTTGGATTAAAAAAATCAATCGTGGGTGCCACTTCACCAGGACGGTAAACCATGCAGTTAGTGGGGACGGTAACTATATAGTTTTTGAAACGAAAACCCACTTCCATTTTCAACTAGCAAGCAATAAGAGAAATTGTTGCATGGACTACACGTGGTGTGGGTGAAACAATTTTCATGATTTATAACTAATTACACTAACCCACCCCACCCCACCCCACCTGATTATAGTATTTGAAAGAAAAACTTCATTTTAACCTTTCTCATCTATAGAAGCCGAGAGTGAGAAATAGTTTGGTGGTTGTTTATGGTTGGATTGATATAGTCGATTTTTTTGTTGTTCATAATCGGAATTCAACGATACTTCTTACAGGTAATTCTATTCGACTCGTGCTACACATCTAGCGGTTTAGAATTTTCTATTTCGTCCAAATTTGATGGTTATATGATAGTTATATCGAGAACTGTATAGTTGGGGCTGATTTTTTTAGGTTCATAATTTGAAGTGGTTATTCTTTAGTTTCTTCGAATGATTTATGTTCAAGATCATGTTTAGGATATTGTGAACTATTTCATGGTATCCATATATAGACGAGATGTTTTCGAAATATTTTTGTGGTCAATTTCTGTCTTTGGACTATTTTTGGAATGAATTGGAATATAGAGGGTACCCAAACTTTATCATATTTCACATGGATGAACAATTTGAGTTGTAGAATCATATTACCAGTTTCATTATATGACTTGCCATCTTACGAGGACTCGGAAATGTAAAATAGAGTTCATGGTTTGGGGGTTGGTTCATAAGGTGTATCAGTTGTTCAGTGGAATGTCTCAGTAGACTATATAGAGCCGATAGAACATTCAGTAGACTATATAGAGCCGATAGAACATTCAGTAGACTATATAGAGCCGATAGAACATTCTTAGTCTAGTGTCATTCATTTTATACATTCTTGCGTTGCAAGCGATCTCTGGACAATTATGTAACTGTCAAATGACAGTTTGCCCTTTATATTTCAGTAAGACTAATGTACTACAATAGGGAGCTTGAGGAGAGGTGAAGCTTAGTCAGGAGTACCATTTTAGGCGCAAGAAGAGGTAGAATCCTATAAATCTTACTTGGAGTACGGATATTCCCTGTTTCGCTACTTTATATTTAGTTATTATTTTATTTTTATTGTTTTCTAGTTCAAATTGTGATATGATATGAATGTACGTGGCGATGTTGTAACATCCCATGTTTTTAAGGTTAGTTGAGGGACTATTTGACAATTGGGTCAAGTCAAAAGAAGGGCTAAATTTGCAATTTGTTCTGATTTCAGGGCTCATTTTGCAATCTGGCCAAATCGAGGGACTTGTTTAGGAGGTGTATGTAAATGAAGCACTCAAAAATGAACCCAGCCCACTTGTTCCTTGCACCGTGCATGCATGTGGGACGTGTTTCTCAGGGAACATGGTTTATCCCTTTTAATATTTTTTTTGTGGACCCCACTTTAAACCAAACTCCTTTACCAACTTTTACCCACTTTTTTTCATTTTACACCCACAACCACAGAGAACATATACTATGAAATGGGTTTGGTCGTGAGGTTTGGGAGTTTAATGGATTTTTGGCCGTGAGGGTTTCGAAGTTATTTTCGTCGATGGACGATTTCTTCCTGCCTGATTGTCGGAATTCAATGAAACTTGTTCCAGGTAATCCCATTCGACTTGTTCTACATATCTATCCGTTTAGAATTTTCTATTTCGTCCGTATTTGGTGGATTTATGATGGTTATTTCGATAACTGTATAGTTATATTAATTTCATTTGGGATCGAAATTTGGAGCTATTTAGACGATTATTATTCGATTTCTTCTAATGGTTTATGTTCAGGATCATGTTTAGAATGTTATGGACTATTTTGGGGTGACCATATATAGACGGGGTGCTGCCGAATTATTTTACGGCTCGAATTTCATATTTGGAATACTTTGGAAATGAATTGAAATAGAGATAGTTACCCGAATTTTATCATATTTCATATAAATGGACAGTTTTAGCTATAGATTTATAGTATGGAATTCAACATATGATTTGTCAGCTTATGAAGACTCTAAAATGAAAAATAGAGTTTTTGGGAAATTGGTTAGTTGGTTTCTATGCATTTCAAGTATTCAATGGACTTGGTTATGAAAGTTAGAGATCGATTCGACAGATACTTGAAGTCTTCCGAATTTAACGAATTTGCTTTTAAGTTGTCATGGTTTTGTTTTAATGATTCTTTTTATTTACGAAGGTTCTTAGTATAAGAACCTAATGTTTCTTTTCGGTTTTGGTTATTCTTCCTTATCCCAGAGTATGCGAATGAGGAGGAATTTGGTCGTCTGGTAGGCGGGAGGTCTTTGGTGATGCAAGGACTGAGGTAGGGGTTCTGAATCCTTTATCCAGCATGGTTTTATAGATAACGAATATGCTAGATTCTATAGTTATATATGCGCCATTATAACTAGAGTTTAGGTAGCATGAAACTCGATTTATGTGATGAACTGAAATATGCTTGAAATGTGTTGATGCGATATGAGAAATGGTTTCGAACTGATTTTACGATTATTGTGAACTACTGGGATTTTCTTGTATGTTCCCGACTGCGGATTATGTCAACCTATGGGCACGTAGCCATTGAGAGTAGGATGACATGTGGACACGGTTGTGATCCGTGTGAGACCGGTGAGGTGGGCGACACTAGTCATGAGACCTGTGGGAGTAGAGTGCTTCACTTGCTGGCCATTGGTGCTCGTGCCTCCAGTTTGAGGCTCAGGGACGTACTCCTGACCGCTCGTCTGGGAGGTGACATTGATTGGGAATCCCTCTGCTTTGTGGCGATATGACTCTTGGTTGTTCCACTTCCGTGTTTGATAAGATAATGAATTGAATATGAATATTGGTTTTGATATACGAACGTAACTGATTTTGAAAGATCGCATTAGATGCATGACAGGGTACCGAAGAGAATGAGGTTCAGGTCCTTCCATGGGTATTGGGGGACGGCTCTCTTATTCGATCTCGGTGATCAAAAACTTATTTAGATACTTAAGGTATTTATGTATCATGAGGTAAACTCTTCAATGATTGCGGAGTCCCTTAGTGGGAGAGGGGCTTACCGGCTAGGGGTAAGTCTCTTTCTCGAGGAGACGTAGTGCATTAGCTAGTGCCTAAATGGGCTGGTACTATCTAACGCACTTTAGGTTCTCCTGAGGTACTCTCCTCTTATTGGGAGCGCACCATGGGTGGGCAGCTAATCACTGCTATTGCTTGCTAGATTAAGGAAAATGGTTTTGTATATAGTATATACTGTAACTGGTTTGATAACTCGTTTTGTCATGATGTTTACAACTTATTAAAGGAACTTTTGAAAACGTGATGGGTTTTGGATTGGTCTTCTACTAGAATAACTCGTGTTGGTGAGTATTCTGACCCCCTACCCGTTGTTAGTGTGCAGGTTCTTGGTTGTAGCCTCGAGGCGGAGTGTGTATTCTAGCCGGTGATCTTGTCTGACGAGGCTAGCAGGGTTATGTCGTTGTCTTTGGTTTTGTTTATTGGTTTTTCGTTATTTTAAAGTTATGTATTTATTACAGAAACCAAACTCTAATATGTATATATGTAAAACTTAGAGTTGTTTATAAGTTGTATCGGCGTTTTATGAGGCGTTTGTATTTTTTTGTGGTTCGGGTTTCGACCCGAAACTGAGTTGAGTTTGTTTAGCTTCCGCTTTATAGTTTATTCTTGTATATGCGAATGTATGGTTTGCATAACAAGTTTTACAGGTGCGACCGGTTCGATTTACAGAGGAGACTCTGTCGGATTTCTGTCTCGTCTGTGAATTGCCGGGGCGTGATCGTGTCTATTTTGGGACACGGGGCGTCACAGATGTGCTCTGTGTTATGGATGTTTATTTTTACAAAACAAATTGGTTTTTCTGAAAAATAATCACGTGGTGGAGGAATCGCTTTGAGCTGCGTGATCGTTTTGTGTGAATTGTAAACACGTGGTAGCGAAATCGCTTGAGCCGCGTGTAAAACATGGTGGCGGAATCGCTTAAGCTGTGTTGCCTGTAATGGTTATTTTATGACGACCATTTGATGGTTATATGATAGTTATTTTTCTGTTATGGATTAGCCATGAATTCATGTTAAGGGTTACACTCGGTGTGTGGCCAACCGTTTGGTAACGACCATTACACTTTACCCAGAATGAGGTTCGAGAGAGGTTGGGAGTTGGGGTATTCCGACCCTTAGAGTGATTAGGGGACTGACCCAATATATGCCATGTTTGTTTATTTATTCTGCTAAGCCAATGGTGTGTGTGGTTTGAATTCTGTAATGACTTGTGGTTGATACTTACAATGTTTTCACCGAAATGAAAGAGGGTGTTTACCCGAGTTTTCTTAATAAGAAAATACTTAATCCCTGAAAGTGGAAACTTGTAAAAGCTTGGCTTTAAACAAGGTTCACCCTATCTTGAGATGCAAGATCGTTCTTCTCCTTTGGTGGATGTTATCTGTTAAGAGGGCCCTATTCTTGTAGTTTTGGGAGCCACCAGATATTTAATTTTATTATATGTTTGGGTATTCTTCTAATGGTTAGTGAATTACCTTGCGAGGCGTCAGGTTTGGCTGGAGGTAGGACGCTCCTCAAGACGAGATAGTTGTATCGTCGTGGGTATATGGCCCTGCTACACGATGATGCTCTTATAGTTGTCTGAGTAAGTCATGACATATTTTAAGCATACAACTGTATGGGTAGGATTTATTATTCGATGTGTATTGAGATCACAAGCTAGCCCGATTGGCGATGATGACAAAGGGAGAGTTACAGAAGCTCTTACCGGAGTATTACGTGGATCCACGTGTACACTGCAGTAGTCAACTGTTCGATAAGACGTCGTCTGCCTGCATACTAACAAAGGTCGACCTGTTCTTCCTAGCGGAATAGTAGTTGACCCCGACTGAGGGCGTATCCAGTCGTAATCCTAGTAAGCTAGAAGAATTATATTGCTATGTTGCCTTGCTTGGTGTGCATATTGTTATCTATGTATATGTGTAACTCTTATAACTATTGATATATTAAATTGTTAATGTGTGCGGCGCGAGTAGGATGTCTAGGTATCCTATTGAGCTGACCTTCGGGTTATCTCATTCGGATTTGTTTTATTAAGATGCAGGTATTATTGACCCGGAGTGACATAGTTTACTTCGATGGCTCACATTACGTAGCTCGATATAGTTTTTACTACATTTTCAACTTACGATTTTACAACAACGTTAATATTATATATGTATCATCTAGAATAGTTTGGATATTTCTCTCACTTGTTTGTGATTGTGCACAAGTAAATAGTATGCACCTTGTCACTTTCACTTTGATGAGATTGTTATGCGTTTTCAGATTATCTTTTGCTTTATGAAAACTATTTTGGGTTACACAGTTTCCGAACATATTTTCAAAAAGTTTAAATTATATTCGATTTTTCGTTGCGTTTTTTTTTATTTGTAACCCGTGATGAGAGTTTTGACTTGGGTTTATATTTGAAACTGGTTTCAGTAAGACTTAGACCGAGTTTCTTTATAAACTGCCTGGCAAACCGTGATAAGGAACACGAGGCGCCACAGACGTCTCGTTCCCAACAAAACCGCCATCCACCAGCTCATTTAAAGGGTTTTGTATGTTCTGCTACTTCTTCCGTCAAGTATCCGCTTGTGAATTATTTTTCCATCAATTCCTATTTTACTTCTCATAAAACTTTCCTCCCTTCGGTCCTCACAACTACCGAACCTACATAATTCACTCAAGCAATGAAGTTCTCTCATTAGAGAAAGGCCATCGCCAAAGAAATTTCCGCTTTGGAATCAAGTAAAACATGGTCCATTGATACGCTTCCTCCCGACAAGCGTCCGATTGGATGTAATGGGTCTATAAAATCAAGCTCAAATCGAATGATTTCATTGAACGTTACAAAGCCCGTCTTGTCGCGAAAGGATATACTCAAGTTGAGGGTTTGGACTATAATGACAAATTTGCTCCGGTTGCCAAACTAGTTACTGTTCGAGTACTTTTTTACATTGCCGCAGTCAAAGGGTGGTCTCCCAACCAACTTGACGTTAACAACGCTTTTCTTCAAGGAGATCTGCATGAAGAAGTGTATATGAAACTTCTACCCTAATTCTTCTCTCAGGGGAGTCCAAAGTTTGTCGTCTTCAAAAATCATTATATGGCCTAAAGAAGGTATCCCGTAAGTGAATTTAAAATTTTCTTCCGCTCTTCTAGCCAAAGGCTTCTCTCAACCTAAGAGTGATTATTCACTTTTTACATTCCGCTCACACTCCACACAAATTTTTGTTCTTGTATGTGTGGACGACATAGTTATTGCAGAAAATAATGAAACTGCTATTTCAAAGTTTAAATTATTCCTTGATCGTACTTTTTCCCTGAAAGATTTGGGTCGTTTACATTATTTCCCTTGTATAGAGGTTTCATGATTCTCTCAAGGCATTTTTGTCTGTCTACGAACATATGCTCTTGCTATTCTCAAAGACTCTGGACTTGCTGCTTCTTGTCCGTCAGAGTTTCCTATGGAACAAAAACTTTCGGTAAGTCCTTCTAATGGGGATCCTTTGCCTGACCCATCCATCTATCGCCGACTTATAGGTCGTTTTCTTTATCAAATTGTCACACGTCCTGACATCACTTTTGCAGTAAACAATATAAGTTAGTTTATGCAGACTCTTTGTCAACTCCACTTTGATGTTGCTCATCGAGTACTTCGTTACCCCAAAGGTTCCCTTGATAAATGAATATTTCTCTTCTCTTCGCTGACAGCTCCCTCCATATCATAGATTACTGTGACTGACTGGGCTGGTTGTCCATCCACTTGTCGTTCTACCACCGACTACTTTACGATGCTTGGTTTCAGCCCTTTATCCTGGAAATCTAAAAAGCAACCAACAGTTGTTAAATCTTCTGCAGAGGCAGTATATCGTGCCTTCGCCATTCTAACTTGTGAGCTTCAATGGCTCAACTACTTATTACTTAATTTTGGTATAGATCATTCTACTGCGATGACAGTTTACTGTGACAACCAGGCGACTCTTCATATTGCCGACAACCCCGTCTTTCATGAACGTACAAAACACATTGAGATCGATTGCCACATCGTTCGTGAAAAGATTAAAGACAACGTCATTGCCACGCGCTTCACATCTTTAGATAACTAGTTAGCAGACATTTTCACAAAGTCTCTGGGAGAAGATCTGTTCAAGAACATTATTAGCAAGTTGGTGTTACTTCCATTCCCGCTCTAACTTGAGGGGGATTATTGGGATCTATCGGCCCAACACTACTGGGCCAACCGAGTGGACCCGGTCCATATGATCTTTGATGTATTACCTAAATAACTTTAGTTTAGGCATTGTATATCTTGATAAAACTAATCCTGATTCACCTATGATTCACAAATAACATTGTCACAAATATACCAAAATGATGAACTTTTTCTTACTATAAAGATAGATTTCATTTTATGAGGATAGGTGGAGTATGGTGTGTCTATAGACACTCATTTTTTTCTTACTCTTGGGCTTTCCTCTCTCTTTGCGTCTAACGAATTGAGGCAGTCCGAAAATAAATTCTCAGACCGGACTTAATCTGTGACGGACTTGAACAAGACGGACTTGAAGTCTTACCAAAGGACAAGAGTGTACTTCCAAAATGTTATCATGGTTCCTTGTAGATATACGTTTGCATCGAAGGCGTGAAGCATAGACAAGAATAAACAAATACAGATAATTATGATCATTTCGTCCATATATCAACTTTTTCCCTTTCTTTACTCTGTTCTCTTTCAACAGTCACCTTTTTATAGAGGAGAGAGAGATTCCCTTCTCTGTTTTTCTCTCCCTACCTATCTTTCCAGTATTTCTTTCCCAAGTTAGTACTTCAATAATTTCTTCATCTCTCTCACTCTAATCCTCAAGTACCCATTGTAGATACATGTTTGTTCATCTTTCAGAGTGCCATTTAAGCTCTAGCTCTAGTATGTTCTTGAAATTTCATTATTTAAGCTCCAGCTAAGCTTGGTTTGGCTTTGTTAGGTTCATCTTTCTTGCTCTTTTTGTTTTCCCTTGTTTTAGCACTATCTGAGCTCTATTTCTTGGAAATTTATTTTAGCACTATCTGAGCTCTTTTTAACCTCTGTTAGTTTTGTTTTTCCTTTTCTTCTCCTTCATCATCTAAGTATTTCTTCACTTTCTTGCATAATCTGATACTGGGTATGAGCTAATTTTGCTAGTTTAAGTTGTTTTAAACAAACCCCAAGTAGTTTATTTTTTGTTCATGTCTTTTAGATCTATTCTCCTAGGGCTTTCTTTGTGTCTCCATACCCTTGTCTTCAAATTTGTTAAAATTTTAAGTGACTAACTAAATATTTTCCCTAGGTTGTACCCAAAGTTCTCTTTTACTAGTAATCAAGACCTAAATTCATAACCATTTTGGTTTCTAGAGCTTTTACTGAAGTGGGTTAAATTGAAGTTGGAGTGATAGATCAAATGGGGTGGATTTCTATGGTTATTGGGGTTATTTTTTTGTTTTCAATGATGGTGGAAGTAAATGGTATTGGTGCAAACTGGGGAGTTCAAGCAACTCACCCATTACCACCTGATGTTGTTGTGAAGATGCTAAAAGACAATGGCATTCAGAAGGTGAAGTTATTTGATGCTGATTCAGGTACTTTGAATGCTCTTGGTAAGTCTGGAATTGAAGTTATGGTTGGTATACCTAATGATATGCTTGCTACTATAGCTGGTAGTATGAAGGCAGCAGAGAATTGGGTGAAAGAGAATGTATCTTCACATATTTCTAGCAATTCTGTTAACATCAGGTGAAATTTCTTACACCTTGTTTCATATCCTACATGTTCTTGTTAAGTTTGTGGCCATGTAACTCAAAACCAATTGGCAATAAGTGGAGAGGAACTAGATATTCTTGATTACTACAGTACCATTTTCCCGTGATGGACTATTCTCATACGTCCCCTCACGTGTAGGGTTCTTTGCGCCTACCTTCTATTTGTTGGGTGACGTATGTGGCAGTTGGGCCTAAGTGTAAGCCTAGCTCTAATACCATGTTATGTTTGTAACCGTCTAGATGAGTGAAGAGGGCCTAGATTTATTTTTGGTTACCGGAATGCCTTTTTCCAATGTAGATTTACTCTCACCGTTCTCGTGAAAATAACATCGACAAGTTTCTCTCTGTAGTTTGAGCTTTTAGACCCACCATTTGTTCGACATGATCTCTTTGTACGCTGATTCTTGCTGCACTTCATTAGATTGGAAAGAGCTGTGTCAAATTTGAATAATTTGACTTTATGATAATGATATATCGATATGTTTCCTATAACTTGCATACCGTATAGGGTAAGCAAGCATTTCTAAAGGAAATACACAATGAATGCTTTTATGATCTTGTTTATTTTAGGTATCAATTAACTATTATCCGCCAAATGTGTTTTTTTATTCTTTCCAGTCCTATAACTCAAGTGTTTTCTAAATATACGACTTACGTAATTCTCACGATTTTTAGTTTTACCCAGTCATTGATTGTTTGTCGTTGATTAGTTTAGTTTTAGGTACCGTTATCTGTATTACTACTAACAGTAAATAGGTTAGTGCATCTTGCCCTTTTCGTTATTTCTTTTATCTGCATTCGCGAAACTTAATTGCACTAATTCTTTGTGAACCCTTCGTTTTCTTTATTGGTATCCACATCGAACATTTTTCTTCCATGTCTCATCTTTCCAGTCATCTACTCTTTGGGCAGGTATGTTGCAGTTGGAAATGAACCTTTTTTAACGACATATAATGGGAGTTTCCTTAGAACAACCTTTCCTGCTCTTCAGAATATCCAATCGGCGCTCATAAAAGCTGGCCTCGGCAACAAGGTAAAAGTCACTTGTCCCCAAAATGCAGATGTATATGGGACTTCATCAACTCTCCCTTCTGGCGGTGATTTCCGATCAGACATCCATGACCTCATGGTCGCCATTGTTAAGTTCTTGAGTGATAATGGTGGTCCTTTCACTGTCAACATCTACCCTTTTATAAGCCTTTACATCGACCCAAACTTCCCGGTCGAATATGCCTTCTTTGATGGGAACGCGTCACCCGTTGTCGATGGTGGGGCTAGCTACACCAATATGTTTGATGCCAACTATGACACTCTCGTGTGGACCCTACAAAAATACGGATTTGGAAATTTACCCATTATTGTCGGAGAAATTGGGTGGCCTACAGATGGAGACCGAAATGCAAATCTTGTCTATGGTCAACGGTTCAACCAAGGGTTCATGACCCACATTGCTACTGGCAAAGGAACACCAATGAGACCTGGTCCAATTGATGCTTACCTATTTAGTTTGATCGACGAGGATGCTAAGAGCATTGACCCGGGTAATTTTGAAAGACATTGGGGTATATTTTACTATGATGGAGTTCCAAAATACCAGCTCAACCTCGGCACAACAAGCACAGGAAATCTCGTTCGAGCTAAGGATGTTCAATACGAGAGTAACAAGTGGTGTATTATGAACCCGTCGGCAAAACTCGACGATCCACAAGTAGCATCAAGTGTGAGTTACGCGTGCAGTCTTGGAGACTGCACAAGCCTTGGATATGGATCATCATGTGGGAATCTTGATGCACGAGGTAATGTTTCGTTCGCGTTTAATAGTTATTATCAGATTCAAGATCAGCTTGATTCAGCTTGCAAGTTTCCAGACCATCTTTCTATAATCACAAAGACAAACCCATCAACAGATACTTGTAGGTTTGGAATTATGATTGAGCCTTATTCTGATACTGCCAGGTTGAGAGTAGGTTTTCTTGGGAAGCTCTTGTCTTTGATTGTAATGGTTGTGGTGTTTTTCTTTTCTTGACAGTTATTGTGAATCTGGAGCTTGTAATTAATTTATGGACTTTTCCTTTGGAACCCTCCCTGGATCTCTGCATGACACAACTACACATATTTTGGTGCATATAAATGTTTTGGAAGCCAGGAACTCGAATTTTCTCTTTTTAGTATTCGAAAATTGGTCTCCATTAGGCAATTTTTTCTTCTGTCAGAAAGGGTCCAACAATTATAATAATAATAATAATTATTATTATTATTATTTTTACGTATCAGCTCCGAATACTAAAAATTGCCCGAGTATCGTCTATACAAATTTGCAATTGGCTTGTATAAGTTTGCATGGTGTGCATATGGCTAACAAACCTAAAATATTAAAATTTGCCTTTAGTCGTCTCGTGAGATCTTTACAACATTAGTACAAATGTTTGCTCGAAATTAATGGGTGTTTAGAGAATGTTTACAAATTATAACATCATTTATGTCCTTGTAATGACCGAAAAGAGCTATTTGATGGACAATTTTTAATTAGCACACCTGAAGTAGGAAAAATAGGGTGTGAATGTCTAATAATGTTTGAAGGTGAAAATATTAGTTAGTATGCAAATAATTTACAATCACTAAAATGCAGAATATCAACGGTAGAAGTTCACCTCCGCACGGAGCTCATTGACAAACTGCAAAGACGTCACACATGCATATTCATCCCTGCGACGTAAAATTATTGTCATCGTTAGCAAATACATGAACAGCCCATGACCATAGTTACATGAAATGTACAAGCTTCCAATTTCCATCCAAGAGGAGCTGGACAAGCGCTTCACTCTGAAAATGCAATGTCTCTTTGGAGTACTTGCCCTCCTAGGAAAAGTCCTAAAAGCAGTAAATCACACATTAACAATAGATCGAGAAGACTGTGATAGCTGATAAAGGCAGCTCAACGAATAGAATGTGCATTTTGATGGGTGGGTAAGCCTATAGACATTTACTGATGGGTAGGTAAGTTTATAGACGTTCAACAAAAAAAAAAAAGGTAAGCTTATAGACATTTACGAGTATTCCACGAAAATGCACGTATACTGATAAGAATACACAAAACACACATTCTTGTCCCACTTCACTTAGAGCAAGTCCACCTGGGGCTGCAGGGGCCCTAAATTTGAATTTAGGGCCCCTCCCCCCAAGTCCAACCACAGCCGGCCCTTAATTAAGGGCCGGCTGAACTCCCCATATGACTGTTGGGGAAACGGTCATACGGGGGGGCCTGATCTGGCCGTTGGAGCAAATCCAACGGCCAGATGTGGGTTCAACCCCCATGTCCAACCACAGCTGGCCCTTAATTAAGGGCCGGCTGAACTCCCCATATGAGCGTTGGGGAGGTCCCCAACGGTCATACGGGGGGGCCTAATCTGGCCATTGGAGCAAATCCAACGGGCAGATGTGGGTTCAACCCCTATAAATAGAGGTTGAACCCACTCAATCACTCATCTCTCTCTCATTTCAATCTCCTTCTCTATCTTTTTCAATTTTTTCTCTCTAATCTTTTCAATCATCTTCAATGGATCCCTTGAATGATAATGAATTGTTTAGCTAAAGTTTCATGGATCTCATTCAATCTCCCGGTTATTACTCGAGTCAATTAGAAAATGATGAATAATAATTATTCACGCGTTCCCTCGACAGTAGATGAAACTCTGGATGATTCTTGCAGCAAGAAGGCACGACTTCAACCAAGAAAATTAAACGAATTGCGTATAAACCCGAAGAAGTTATTATACTTACTAATTGTTATTTGAAAATCACGGTTGATGTGGTTGTCAGAAATTGTCAGAAATATAAAATATTTTGGCAACGGATGAATTTAATGCAATTGCAAAGTCTCAATGCACAGTCAAGAGTTGTAAATCTCGTTTCAGTGAGATAAGCGCCGATTGTCAAAGTTTTATTTCTACTTTGAGGATAGTAAATAAAATTCCAAAAAACGGGGGAAACGACTATGACCGGGTAATTTTTCTTACTTTTAATCTCTTTATTTCTATCTTTTGATTTCATAATATGAACTTAAAATCAATTTTGATTATTTCAGTTACAAAGAACACTTGAAGTTTATAAAAAAAAAATCACAAAGGAAAAGGCTTTAGATTCCAACATGCTTACAAAATTTTGATGTCACATAACAAGTGGATGACAGACATGTCAGGAGAGTCAACATCCAGGAAAAGAGTTTCTAATACCAATCCATCGGAGGAAAGACCAATTGGCCGTAAACAAACCAAAGCAAATGCAAGAGTCGGAGAAAATTCGACACATTCTTCCGCTAAAGACAAAGAAGTCAGTGGTACTCCGACGGGGGAATATTGGCAAAATAGATTGGAAGAATCTCGACAGAGATCAGTATCAACGCAAGAAGCTATACGAATTCAACAAGAGTTTTTACAATTTGATAAAGAACACAAAACCGACAATATGGGATGGACTTATTGAAGATTGATGCTAGGTCTTTCGACGAACATGGTGCACGAATTCTTATAGTAGCGCGAGAAGCTTGGTTTAACGGTCGACCACAAAACCCAAGAAACCCCTTCTAGCTATCTTTAACTTTTCTATTGTTGTTTAGTCATATTTAGGTAGATTTAATTAATCAATTATTAGTTTGTAATCAATGTTGTATAATCAAATTATTTAAGTAAACTGGGAAATCAAAAATTCAAATTTTTGGGCCCAAGAGAGGCTGAGGTTGGAGCTGAATTTTAGGGACTGAGCTGAGGCTGGAAAATTTGGGTGAAAAAATGGTTTTTAGGGCCTGAGACAGGCTGGGGTTGGACTTGCTCTTACAACTTGTAACTTTGGTTCCAATCATTGTTATATTATAGAGGGATTTCATTCACAAAGAAGATAACAAATTTACAGAAAACCTAAACAATGAAATAGATCTACCCAAACTCTACAATGATGTATTAAACCTCTTACCAAAGTTGTATATTATAGCCCCAGCACCGCTTTGTGCAAGTTCACACCGGACGTACATAGACAATCTCACATTTTTCCTACTGAAGTGACAAGAGTATACGAATATCTGGTACAGAGTACCTGATACTACAACAGAATCTAAAAAAGGATTATCCATACATAAAGGTGTTTCATTTATCATTTTCTATAATTTTACTTCCGGAACTGAAAGAAACAGAAGAAATTTTCATTAAAGATATGGTGTCTGACCTGACAGCTACTATCCAAATTCATATCCAATAAAACAAGCTAGTCATATAACTCGTAAGTTGAAGCTCCTAAGAAGGCTTACTTCAATGTACAAATAACAATTCTCCCCTAGAAATATTACAATTCATCTAGGGAAGCAATTTGGTTGGCATAATGACTATTTCTAGGATAACATGAAAAGTCAAAACAACCATCTCTCTTGGAGTTTCTAGTTCTATTAAAAAAGTAAATAAGACAAACCATCATAAAAGAGAAATTGGAACCAGACAAATGTTGTAAATGTCTGACATTCTGCATGTGTGCTTGTCCATGGGGCCTTTCATGCAAAACCACTAGCATCATCTAGTAAATGAACTCAATGGAGCTTACGACTCCATTACATTGACAAAATGATAGTAGAAGCTGCATGTTTCACTCCATCCCTCAACAGTTTTCTCATTTTCACAAGTTTATAATTGGGTTTAAAGCGAATGTTTTGAACATAAAAGATGAAGTAGCTTACCAGTTGATCACATTATTTGACTACGTGGTTCTTCTGCAGAAAGTGTCTTGACCTTATATCAGCCTGCATTTACACATATAACTACATTATAAGTTAGACCCACTTGCACACAGACTCAGATCTCAAATAACAAAAATCCTTGATCGGTGGGTTTCTTTTGGATAGGAAACGTAATTTCCCTCCCGATAATTAATTTAGCAGGATAAGTGATCCAGGAGATCACTCATGCATTCCCAAGACAATTCATAACTAATGCGGTCAAAGGAGTCAGTATTCGGATTCAGTTCAAATTAATCTTTTATCAATTGAGGAAGATTTTGGAATTTATTATATGGTTGGAAATATCTTTTTGTCCTTCCAGTGCATCAAATGGTGCATCAATCTGAGTTTCCTAGAAGGAGTTATGGCAGTTTTTGTGCAAGGTGTCAAAACGGTCTTAGTACGAATTTAGCTAGAAAATTCACTTGGTTTCTATATTAATCTTAATGTTATTAGTCTTTCTGAAGTCTTCGAAGTATATCTAGAGTCTTATACGCGTGACTAGGTAATATGTATCAGCTAGAAAGTCAAAGAGTCTCTTAAAGTTTGAGGGTTATTCCAACTCTTTAAATAGTGAGTTATAATCTGTTTTAGGACATACCATTTTTATTTGAATAAAAGAACATAAAGAACATTTGACAGACTTTGTTTATCTAGACGTGTATCTCGTAGGTTGGTTCCTTTGAGTGGTAATCTATCTTAGGGCCCTGCATCTACTGCGTGAAGCCGTGAATTCCTTGAGGGTTTTTGTAATTTGTATAATCTTCTCTCCTCTCCATTTTTCCCCATTTACAAGTAACATGGAACGATGGTTTCTAACCTGGCCGAGGTGATTACGCAGATAATACAAAGAACCTTTATGAAAGAATTATACATATCGACGAATGTGGGCTATTACTGGTAGTAGGTTCACAATCTTGTGAGAAAGGTTTACCTGCCGGGTGGGCTCTGGAACACGATACTTGCATGTAAACTTCACAACTTTGATCGCTGTATCAAGTGATATACGGTGACCAATTGATATGAATATGGGCTTTGACGAACCTTCAGTTGATCGCAAAGCCTGCAAAAAGTGTAATTAACTACAATTATCAAAAGAGGACTAAGAAATTCAAAATATAGTAAGATAAACAAGTAATACCATAAGATACATAGTTTTTAACTACCTCTATGTCATAAGATTAGTCGAGCCAATTTGTGGTAAAATGAACAAATCTTAAAAAGCTCTACTAAATGGAGAAATTAATGCCTCATAACGCTATACTCGCCCACGAATACGCTAAAGTTTCGAAATTGATTGTGAATGTTTTGAGTTCATATTAAAAACAAGCTATAATACTTATAGGGTACCATTTCCAAAATTTGATAGAGTAAAAAAGGAAAACTGCTGTGAATTTCGGCATACTTTTAATGTATCTTCCTGAAAGTAAACAAGTACTGAAGTATAGTTACATACTATAAATCTCATCTGTGTTTGAAATATATCCAACACAGACTAAATAACTTACCGATCCCCATGTACGGCCCGAGATTCCAGTTAATTTGATCAGATCTTTCATTGAGTTTTCTTTTGCTTCTAAAGTTTCTCTAACTCCAATTTGGGTAAGCCCATCCACATGATGCAGCTAGTGTACATAAGAACTGGATTCATTAAAGTTCTTCTGAATGGGCTAGATTAAGTGTAGATATGAAAAAAAAACGTTCATACATCAGAAAGATTACGAATTCAGTTTAACATGCTAGGAGTTGATAAGTGTATAGTTAACTAGTTAAAAAGATCGTGATGAAGCAGGCGAGAAAACTCACATTCTTTCCGATTCCAATTGTAGGGAGATTAGCTATAACTCCAAGATGACAAGCCAACCCAAAACCTACATAATATATGATGCGATTGGCACTTCCTTGTGGAGTAAACAAAGTGATCAAATATTTTATAATGTAAACTTGCCTCGAGGATGAAGTAGTCCATTTCCATCAACCATTAAACACTGTACACATTCATTTATAAGAAAAAAAAAGATCAGGCACCCAAACTATTAACAACCTATTAGGCTTAGCTTGGTATCTGTGGAATTTTCGCAAACTTTTACGCCCTGTTTGTACCTTCATGAGTGCTATCACATGACTACATGAACTATATGAATTTGACCTAATGGACATGAAAATTAGCAGTAGTGTACACAGGTACAAACATTAACATCCTATTTTGCCAAGTTCACGTCTGCTAATAGGAATTTAGGTCATGTGATATCCCAAATCAGACGTTAAGGGACATTTGGAACGCCCCGAATCAAAATGCCTAAGACACCTGTGGATATTGCATTGTCCTGTTAAGTTTTGTGATCATCCAACTCAAAACCAATTGGCAGTGAGTGGACAGGACCTGGACATTATATTTTTGGTTGCTAGATTGCCTTTCTCCCGTGTGGGACTATTCTCACATGTCCCAGTCCACTACTCACTACTCCCTTAGCTAAACACCAATGAAGCACAAATCACAGAGTGGATGCTAATTTTGCGAAGGTTAACCCCAAACCAATCAAAATCTTAGTTCCAACAAAAAAACTCAGAAATTGAAAAAACGATCCCTTTTGAAATCCAATATGGGTATCCATATATATTAGAATCATTCATTCTTGATGCACATATATGAATGAAACATCACCTGTGGGTAAAATGGATTAGCATCAAGTTTCATTTTCTCCAATAAGTTAAGCAGAACAGGAGCCTAAACAAACAATGAATCCAAACAGTCAAATTGCATTCATCAAAACAAAGAATCAAACTTAAGACCACATCTAATGGCTGATTCAAGCACACAAGTTGTTCAACAAAATTACCAAGAAAAATGAATACCTCTCTGAAAGCAAGAAATCCAGGAATATAAGGAATTTGAAGCTTAACAATGGAAAAATCATCATAAACAACATTCAAATCATTTAAGAGATCCAAAACAACAAGTCCAGCGCATGCTATTGAGGAATCGTTCTTTGAGAAGCTTAAGTCAACCCCACCAATATACCTCAATTTCATCTCTCCTTCTTCTCCTTTGCCCAATTCCAATGATGGGGTTGTGGGTATTGTCCATTTGAAGTTGTCTTCAAGAATCAATCTGCTTCTTAGGGATTCTTGAGCTCTGTAAGTCCAAAACAAGAGATTGACTTAAGCTTTTAGAATATATGACATCAATGGAGAAAGGGGAAAAAGGATGAAATTACTCAAATTACATACTCAATCCAATTATTGGTATTATGGGTTCCTTCTGATGAAACTGAGGTTTCTTCCATTATAGAAAACAAATCCTTACATGCAGAGAGTGTGAAATTTACCCACACCTTGAGCACCCAAAAAAATATGAGTTATTCTGGTAAGGGGGCAAACATATAAGTACCAACCGATGAGGCTGGAGCATAAAGATGTTCCTTTTTTGAGTTCGGACATGGAATAACTTTGACTAACTTTATCATCCAAAAGGTAACGGTGACAAACAACGATTAACTTTAGTTAACTCTTTCGTTTGTAAAAAAAAATGAGATGCCCAAACACTAGCTAGTTTTATTTATGTTCTGATGCCCCAAACACTAATTTTTCAAATTCAGTCGTCCCTAACACTATTGTTGACTCGGCGAACGAAGCGAGAAGGATGCACCTGACCTACCAGAGGAACAAATGCCAAAAAGTTCAAGAATTATTCAAGATAAAAATTAAAACAGAACTACATTTATAAAGTATATTTATATAAACCTGCGTACTCATTATTTCTATCCGGTGACCACCATCATTTCTCTCTCTCTTTATCTATCTATCTATCTCCCTCTTTCTTTATGTCTAACTCGTTGTTTAAGCGAAGTGAGAATTTTATTTGTCGTCGGAACCCTCCTTAGTCTTTGATTTAGGAAAATGGTCTCAGGTGAAACCCCAAAACTCTCGAGGTTACTCATAACTCTGTCACTTTATATCTTTTATCTGTTTTGAATGAGAAGGGTTTCACTTGAAATATTAAAAACTCTCCATGCGGGTTATCAAGAAGGGGGTCCTTTCTAATTTTGCGGGGACAATGAGAATAGAGAGACAATGGTAGCGTCCATCTAAGATTTTGCCACCCAAAACTTGTAGTAACCTGATACAAAATGGTATTCTACAAATCATCGTCCTAAATTTAACATCTTGATCTTTTTTAACAACACTATGTGTGAGGGGTCGAATTTTCGGGTCAAGAAGTCAAGTGGACAGGGTCGTTGACTGGAAGTCAGACCTTCACTTGTTAATATTTTTGCTGGCACCGACGACGTCTTTGGGCTTAATCTGTGATAAGATACAAGAACACACGTGACCGTAAGGTCCCTGTGACACCGGGATGGTGCCGGCCTAAGGGGGCTCCGACGGTCAAGTCACTAAGCTTGTAGGAGAAGTAATAGATACGCGAGTGATATCCCTAGAATAATACAGTTGGTTGGATAATGGTCGGAGGTTAGGCACGGCTCGTAGAGTGGCCGGCGCTCGATTTCTACGGATTGACTGACTTGTTTGAACAAAGACTATGAGGTCTGCCTCGTGTATGAGACAACCCTGGAGAGGTTTGCCTTGTCCAGGGGTATGTACCATAAATAAGTGAGAATCTTTAGGGTCTGACCCTGTATATAATCACGTGGGATGTGGAAAAGAAAGTCTGACCTTTAGGAAAGATAAAGTAAGCAAACCCTTGTTAGGTAATCACGTGGGTGATGTAAGAAGGGTCTGGCTTCCTTAAAGTAAGCAAACTCTTGAAGTAGATGAACCCTTGATAAAGTAGGCAAACCCTTAATAAAGTGGTTGTCAGGAGAGAGAAAATAGATGCTCCATTCCTCAAGGTCCTGTATTTGATAAGGTCTTGTACTTGAGAGGATTTTCTCTTAAGAAGGCCTTGTACTCTCTGCGAACAGTTTTCGTTAAGGTCCTGTTCCTGAATGTAAGACCGCGGTAATACTAAGATAATAGGAAGGAAGTAGGACTATATGATGAAGCAGGACTCTATCATAGAGCAAGACTCTATGAGAGAGAAAGTAAGTTGTATTAGGTATCTTTGGTGATAATCAGATGATTTTGTTAAGCCAGTACTCGATGTGTTTGCCCAGAATCAGATGATCTTTGGATGCTTGACATTGATGTCAGATGAATGTGAGGTATATTCGGCGGTCACCAGATGATTCGTCTCTTCATCTGCTTGCTCATTTTATAGTGTCTTGGGTTCCCTGTTACCCGATAATAAGTTGTCTCTTTAATGAGGTAACGCGTAAAGCTGTTACCATAAATGTGGGTATCTTAACTTCCCCTTAACGAGTATATCCGGGATATTTTCGTCTTGAATGAAAGTAACATCCCCCTACGGATATATGATGGGAGGTCAGTTGAGGAGATGAGGTCGGACCTCTTTACCCGAGTTGGATGTGCTCTCGTCTTTTTGGTCTGCTAAGGAGGTGAGGGCAGACCTCTTTATCCAGGGTTGGATGTGTTTCCGTACTTTGGCGTTGCTTCGGGTGCTCGAAGATAAATGGGTCGGGCCCATTGGCCGTTAATTCATGGGTTTGGTTACCGTTTGAGCCCACCAATCCTGGATTTTTAGGGGCGCTCCTGGTGACATATTTTTGCCCATACAATTTGCCCCCCACTCTCTAGGTTGATGGAGTGCGGAAACTTAGAGAGTAGTTTGAAGTCGTATATCTGACTGGCTTGCGCGCCAGAGCGGTTTCCGAATCCTTTGCAGGTTTTTCCCCCAGGTTTCGAGGATCTGGAGCTAGGACCAAGGAGCGAAGAACAGGAAGAAGGCATCTATCAATTAAACAGAATATTCGAGCATTACGGACAATGTCATGCATCAAGTCCCGGTTTCTTGCTGATTCAACGAAAAGTCATTTTGTGACATCAACAAACCTCAATTAACTTCTCTAACATTTCTTAAATACCAATGCACTTATTTTTCCAATTATCTAAACCTTAGTGTTTCATGAAATTATAAACATTTCCAATTCAAGGAATATTGATTTCTATGGAGACAAACATGAATTTCTTACCAAAATTTCCATAGAACTGTGCATAGCTCACTTCTTCAAGCTTGGAATTTCACAAAACAAGTAATCTCCGTTGGAACTTTGTCCATCTGTGAATTATTGGGGCGTGCCCATGTCTACTTATAGGGTACCGGGCATCACATATATAACATAATAATTCTTAACATCAATACTAAAAGTCATCATCACCATTACAAATAAAGTTATAGTTTCTCAAATTTGATCTTTATACGTGTTTCTGAAAAACTAATTTTTTTCATATAATTTTATTTTAATTTTCGTTATTTATGTATTACTTTTTTTTTTGCTGAAGTATTTATGTATTACTTATTGATATAAGTAGATCATTTTAATAACCACAATCTGAAAATTACATTCTTTTTACCAAACGCCACATCCTTGCTTTTTAAGATATAAAAATACTTTTAATATACCATACCAAACGATTCAAATAGATTTTTTAAAAACACTTTTATTGAAGGACTAATAGAAAAGCTCATAAAATAAGCTACATGTGTACCCGAACAAGGCCTAAGAACAAGAGAAATTATGAGTTTCTTTGCTATTGAAATATGTTTTGTGTCTTTTGAAGAAACAACTAAAGAAGGAATTGGCGTAGAAATGTTTTCAAACTACCCAATTTTTTTTGGAAAAACTAGGTATTTTGTTTAGAGAGATATAGAAGAAGGAATCGATCAATAGAGAGGAAGAGAAAAAAGGTTTTGGGTGTTCAGAATTGGATTGTTAGATCTGGATCGTTGATTCCTTCAGCCACTCAGATTAGAAGAATGGCGAGGGATCGAAGTGAAAACACGAGATTGTTGTGGACTAAATTAAAACTTTCAAAACCCCGGTATTTACATGCGCAAAATTGAATTGGTCTCCACGTGTCAAATTTCTATCGAGTAGGTTTGTGGTTGCTTACTACTTTCCCCTACTCCTTATGAAAGGGGCATGACTGTTTATTCTGGGCCACGACTTTGGGAATAAAGAGAAATCTCTGGGACATAAATTCTGTGGGGAATCCATGTTTCTTTGTAAAATCTCTGGGGCATATTTTTCTACGGGGAATACCGAAAAAATTTAAGTTCTTTCCCCCTCTTTCTTCTTCGCCCTCGTCTTTCTTCTTCTTTGGAGAAAAAATCATCCATCATATCTCCTCCACAACTTCTAGGCAAATTTTTGTTCTTCCTGCTCCATCACTTCTCTTACTTATCTTCCCCAAACCTCCAGCCATTATTACCTTACTTCTCTAAAATCAGAAACAAAGATAGAAAGATAAAGAGGGGAAAACATTTTAAACCTTAGAACTCATCAAACAAAATCTCTTGAAGCTCTGAATACATCTTCCATGGGACGTCGAAAGCAAATTTCTTCATCCATTAATCCTCCCCAAGAGAGGTAAACACATTCTAAAAACCCTAGAAATCAGTTGATTTTGAGCCCTAAAACATATTTTCATCACTTTCAAACATATTAGGGTTGTTCCCCATGTTTTTAGGGTTTAATGATTAAAAAAAATAAGTTTCGGAGAAGAAGATGAAGAAACACTTGAAGGAGTTTTAGGGTTTGGACTCTTAGAGATTTTGTTTAAGTTTATAAAAGTTCTTTCTAATTTTTTTTATGGGATCTTCGTTGACCAATTTTGCTAAAATTTTTTATTCTCCGGGAATTTTTCTTTATTCTCCCCAAGTCGCGGCCTTATTAATTTGCGAATGGATCGTTTACTAACATTGACCGTTAAATAAATGTTAGATTTAACTTCACCTTACATGAACAATTAACGTCGTTATGTAGATGTAATGACGTTACTCCAAGTGAATCTGATGGACACTATTCCTCCACATAGATGGTTAATATCTACTTATCATCAAACCTATATCCTTACTCCTATTTTGCACGAAGAGAGCCTATTTAGTTTATCTTCTTCAGATTTTCTTTCTTCCACCTTCGATTTTCATTTTGGAAATTGAAAGAGGTGATGCCGATTGACTTTTTTTAGATGGATATCATGATTTTCCACCTTTGCAAATATAGTGTATAAAGTTTGCTTAAATGTAACAGTGTATTATTAACTAATAGAGGTAGAATTAATGGTTTTAAAATTTAAAGTTGTTGACACTTGACTGGTCAATACTAGTCCAAGACGCTTTGCAATATAATAAAAGGGCATTCCCTTTTTGCAAAACCCGGTACTTATGTACGCCCATTTCACAAAATAACCCAAAAATATTCGTTCGGTGAGGTTATCTATTAATAACAATTTTCATTTATCAATAAATAATACATTTATCAATAAATAATACATTTATCAATTAAATCGCGTTTCATAAAAAAATTGATTCATATTCTTACATTTTCTTATCTTTCTTACAACATCTCCAATGCAACACTTACTTTTAGAAACTTTCTATATTTTTTTCTTAAATTATCTCCAATGCACAATTTAGTTTGGATCTCTAACATCATATGGTGGTAGTTAAATTGAGATATGTCAAGAGACACTCCGTTTCTAGAGTGCCCTCTTGAGATATCTTGAACCAAATTATAGTAGCGTTATACCAAATGTGTCATCACAAGAGACCATTGAAAAAGTAGCACCCTAAAAAACTACTTGGTACCGCTAATGTCAACATGAAACCGGGACTTGATGCATGACAGTGTCCGATATGATCGAATATTCCGTTAAGTTGAATGAGATTCCTTTCGCCTGTTCCTCACTCCAGCTCCTGCTCCTTGCTCTTAGCTCTTGATCACTGGGGGGAAAACCTGCAAAGGGTCCAAAACCGCTTCGACGCTCAAGACAGTCAGGTTGCTCTTTGCAGTAAAAGATTGAATATTGATTGAACCTTTTGGGGGGCGAATATGGAAACTCTGTGTGAAGGGTGATTTTTCTAGTCGAGAGATCGTGTGAAAGCCTGTCTTCTGTGGAAGACGATGGGGGGCCCTTTTATAGGCTGAGGTAGACCTACTTTGATTAGACGGTCTCGATGAGGCGGTTGTGATCCAACGTTTAGGGAAGTTTCCCACTGTTCGTGGTTAGGGTTTCCCTTATAGTTATCTCGTATCGAGGATAAATAGAAGTTCCTAAGTTCAAGGATCCTTCGTAGATATCCTGCCGAGGTGAAAGATCTTCTAGGAGATGTTTCCTCCTTTGAGATTGTTGAAGTCTAAACTTGCTTAAATACTTAAGATCTTTAACCGAGTGGAATCTTTTAGGGAGATTCTGGGATGGAGTCAGTAAGCTGTTGGCTCGCTTCTGCCTCCCCAATTTAGGGTCTGAGATATCGGCCTAGCTTACGCCCTCATTTTTTTAGAGATTTTAGAGATGATCTGTTCGTGCTTGGGGCGAAACAAGACTGATACCTCTTAGTTGTACCCAGCCGACCTCCCAATTAGGGGTGTAGGTGGCGGAGCATTGAGGGTTTAGTTGTTCTATTCTGTTACCTTAAGCCGGGTTGACCCGTTGAACTTCAGGTATGTTCTTGACTCTTTGACGTTAATTAGTCAACGTCTAAACAATTTATGCATCATCATGAGTCCCGTCACTCCTTAGTCGAAAATAGAGAGACTGAGGAGTAGAAGTGATTCTCGTATTTAGACATTTAAAGATCTTAAATAACTCTGAAGACAATGGGTATACCTGGACCAGAGCTATTTCGTGAAGCTCGGTCGTTTCTTTTGAATTTCCTGAGCTCCGTGTTCCGGGGCTGATTTTAACTGAGCTGTTTGCGGAGCTTTTTTCTTTAACTGTGCTGACGGGGTTTCGTTCGTCGGAGTTGTTTTAGCCAGAGTAGACAAAGTGATGGTTCCTTAGGATACACGTATCACCTCCTGCATGCACGTTTCGAGTTTTGCCTGAGGAGATTGATTTCCGCTTCCATGTGCGATTCTGTGACGTCACGGATTTGATCCTCTGATCACGCGCTTTCGGCATTGATCTTTTGGGTAACTTCCCACGACACCTCTATTGCCATGCGTAGGCACGTGGCTTTTTGTGACTATAGGGAGGAATGAGCCTTGTCGGGTCCCATTAATTCCTTCTCTGACCTAGTCAATCTTGAGCCGCAATTTGACGCCCAGTCATTATGACTTGGTGCGTTACGGAGGCTACTTTTTCTCCCTTTGCTTTAATGCTTTCCTCTTGTTTTAAGGAGGTCTCTTGATCTTCTTCTTCCACTATAAATAGCCTCCTTTGGCGTCTTCAACACTTAACTTTTCCTCGGTGATTTTGCTTTTGATATTTTCCCTAAACTCCCGTACTTGTTAGGATTTTAAAGATGAGGCCCTTCTTCGAGTTTATACTTGGCATTTCTTTGCTCGACTTTTTTTCTTCAAACCGTGATAAGGTGTAGACTTCTTCATACTGGTTGTGATAAGCTTACGTGCCATTTTGGGATGTACCATCGGGAAGGTGCTACTCCCGGTGCCGTCTCCTGCTTCGTTCGTCGAAGGAAGGTGATGCGAGCGGTGGAAAATTATTTTCTGGGTTGCTTCTTGGGGCACTCCCCTTGGAGGGTATTCTCAAGGTTAGATGATCTTAGTAGCTTCTCTGAGTCACTCCCTGCGGTCCGGGCTCTGCTCCTTTTCCTTTTTATTTCTTTATCTATCTTTTTCTTCAGTTCAGACTTTCTCGGGGCCGCTGATCAGTTCTCTTTCCTTCTGCAATTTCTTTTGTAATAGGCTTTTTTCAAGGATGAATAAAAAATTCGATTACCGCTCTTTGACCCCTCGCTTTAATGATTTTTTCATTTCTTCGTTCTTCTTTGCGCTAGTTTATTCTTTTGTTCATTTTCTGCTAGTTTATGGAAACACTGGTCGAACAAATGTGTTACTATTAGCGTAATCCTGGGCTTACTAATGCGATTCTCCTAATCTTGCTACGCTTAACTCCAAATGTCTTCGCCTGCACATAAGATTCAAAATCAGACCTATTCTAAATATGCATGCCCTAACTTACTAATTCCTTCTGCAAAATAAAACCCAAGTTAGCCTTGTATAGAATTTTCTGAGTATCTTCGGAGTTTAACTAGGGCTTCCCGCTGGCCCCTAGTCGTTGCTTTCGCTACTAGGGTTGTTTCGTCAGCTTGAGCACGACTAGTTTAACTAGGACTTCTCCTTGGGGCCCTGGTCGTTGCTTTCGCTACCAGGGTTGTTTCGTCGGCTTGAGCACGACTAGTTTGATTAGGACTTTTCCTTGAGCCCCTGGTCTTTGCTTTCGCTACTAGGGTTATTTCGTCGGCTTGAGCACAACTAGTTTGACTAGGACTTCTCCTTGGGCCCCTGGTCGTTGCTTTCGCTACCAGGGTTATTTCGTCGGCTTGAGCACGACTAGTTTGACTAGGACTTCTCCTTGGGCCCCTGGTCGTTGCTTTCGCTACCTAGGTTGTTTCTTCGGCTTGAGCACGACTTGTTTAACTAGGATTTCTCCTTGGGCCCCTGGTCGTTGCTTTCGCTACCAGGGTTGTTTCGTCGGCTTGAGCACGACTAGTTTAATTAGGACTTCTCCTTGAAAACTTCCTAGAATTCATTTAGATTTCAAAGGTTTTCCTTCCAGTAGCATCATACGTATGGGCTCCCACTTCCCTTTTTTAGTTTGAGGAATTTTAGGGAATTTCAGAAATGACTTTGTCCTTTTTCCTGAATGCTGGCTTGAGGTGCTCCGCGTCTGAGGCGTGTGTGAGGATCTGCCCCGATGTATTTTCTAACATGTACGCTCTTGGTTCCACTATTTTGACTATTTTGTAGGGCCTTTCCCATGTCGGAAAAAGTTTTGCTGTCGATGGTTTTTTGACGAACTTAGAGTTTCTCCATATCATGTCTCCTACGCCGAATTTCCTTATCTTCATGTGAGACTTATGTTACTTTATCATGATGTCCTTAAAGGCTAGGTTTCTTATTTCTGTTTGGTCTCAGACCTCGTCAATTAGGTCCAAGTGCTCGAGCATGAGTTCCTCGTTTGTTATGGGATCAAAGTGTTTGACTCTCAGGCTTGGTTTTCCTATCTCCACTGGTAGTACGAAGTCCTTGCCGTACACCATTCAGAAGGGCGTTTCTCCTGTAGCTCTTCGTGGTGTGATGCAGTAAGTCCACAACACGTTGGGGAGCTCTTCTACCCAGCCCTTGTTTTAGTCGCACTTGGTTTTAATGTATTTTACCAGGGTTTTGTTATTTACCTCGCCTTGCCCGTTTTCGGCTGGATGAGCGGGGCTGACGTAGGCTGGCTTGATCCCCTATCCTGTTAGGAATCTTTTCATCGCGACTTTGTTAAATTAAGGTCCATTGTCCATGATGAGGACCCTTGGGACCCCGAATCATGTTATCACCTTGTTCCATAACACCTTTATAATATCTTCCGTTTGAGTCCTTGACAGTGTTGCTGCTTCTACCCACTTAGTGCAGTAATCTACGATGACCAGTAGCATCTTTTTTCCTTCTGTTCACATTGGGAAAGGTCCCACCAAGTCGATTCCCCATTGCGCGAAAGGGCAAGGGCCTATGATTGGTGTTAACTCGTTGGGGTGCATCCTGTAATTGTTGGCGTAGGTTTGGCAGGACTCAGTATTTGGTATGCTTTTCGCAGCCTTTCAGCATACCAGGCCAGTAGTACCCAACCAAGATCAATTTTCTTTTCAATGTCCTAGGTCCCGCATGATTTCCGGCGGTGCCTTCGTACGTCTCCGTAATTACCTACTCCTGTTCGTCCTTCGCCTGGCAGCGTCGTAATGGGTGAATTGAGGATTTTCGGTAGAGGAATTCCCCGCGAAAAGTATATCTTGAGGCGTTTCTCCGGATTCTTTTAGCTTCGTTGGCACCTTCGGGTAGCTTTTCCGTTTGCAGATAGTCGATGTACGGTCTCATCCATGTGTCCCCCTGGGCTATTCTGATGGGCAACACTTCTGCCGCCTTGTCGATGCTTCTTTCTTCTAGTGTTTGGAAAATTACCCCTGGTATTGTAGCTTGGCCTTTGATCATTTTGGATAGGGCATCTGCTAGTGCGTTTCTTCACGAGGAATTCTTATGATGGTGAACTTTGCAAATTATTGGACCAGGTCTTTTAGTTTTCCAACGTACTTTGCCATGCCAATTCCTTTGACCTCATAATCCCCTGGTTGACAACGAGTTGAGAATCACGTAGCTCTGGCTTTCAAGGCCATTCATAGTCCCGCGAGCATAGTTTCGTACTCGGCTTCGTTGTTTGTGACGGCGAACTTGAATGTTGTCGTCTGAAATGTCTTTTGTTCTTCGGGACTGATCAGAACAACTCTGATTCCCTTCATTGCTCCGTCCACGAATAGGGTTCAGATTTGTTCCGGTCATGTATCTGCTGCGAGAATAGAACATTCTGATATGAAGTATGCCAATGCCTGTCCTTGATGGCGGCCCGGGGCACATATCTAATGTCGAATTCGCTGAGCTCTTTTGCCCACTTAGTCAACCGTCCTGACAACTCCATCTTTTGAAGTACATTCCAAAGAGGCTGGTCGGTTTGCGCAATTATGGTATGGGCTTGGAAATACGGGCGCAATTTCCTAGCCGTTAAGATGAGCGCGTAGGCCAGCTTTTCCATAGTCGGGTAGTTCAGCTCTGCTCTTTTTAGTATTTTGCTGACGAAGTATACCGGGTGCATCACTCCTTCGACCATTTTTATCACCACTGCTGAAACTACCTCTTTTGAGGTTGCTAGGTAAACAGTCAATTCGTCTCCTGGGTTTGGGCTGACTAGCAGGGGTAAACCCATTAAGTGTGTCATCAAGTTTTGAAAAACTTGTTCTGCCTTAGGTATCCACTCGAAGTTTGGCATGTTCCTACGAACCTTGAACAAAGGGAGGGCTTTGTCCCCCATCTTACTCAGGAACCTCGAGAGGGATGCCAACCTTCTTGTCAATCTTTGGACCTCCTTCCTCGTTCCTGGCCTGGGCATGTCTTTTAGCAATGCGATCTTAGCGGGGTTCGCTTCTATATTCCTCTACGACTGACCATGAACCCGAGAAACTTTTCTGAAGTTGCTCCGAAGGCGCACTTTTCCGAATTCAACTTCATGTTGTATTGGAGCCTATCAAAAGCTATTTTAAGATTTGGTATTAGGTTTTCGCGGGTCCTGCTTTTCACGATCATATCGTCTATATAGCATTCGACCGTCTTTCCAAGCTGACATCCAAATATTCTATTAACCAAGCGCTGGTAGGCTGCCCTGACATTCTTGAGGCCGAAGGGCATCTGTTGATAACAATATAGCCCCCAATCTGTCAGGAAGGCGATATGTTCCTGATCGGCCCAGTGCATAGCTATCTAGTGGTATCCTACGAATGCGTCCATAAAGCTGGGCAGTTCGTGACCCGACGTCCATAAAGCTATCTTCCGGGTAAGCTTTGTTGAGGCTGGTGAAATCTATGCACATCCTCCACGTATTTTTCATCTTTTGTACGAGTACCACATTGGTCAAGCAAGTGGGGTATCGTGCTTCCCGTATTACTCCTGAGGCCAGCAATTTATCGACCTGTTTCGCAATCTCTGCTTGCTTATCGACTGCAAAGTTCTTCTTCTTCTGTTTGACTGGTTTACTTCCTTCCTTTATGTTTAGCCTGTGAGTAATGACGGCGTGGTCTATCCCAAAGACCTCATCGGTTCCGAAGGCAAAGACGTGTCGGTGTGCCCTTAAAAGAAAATCTTAGTTCGTCTTTTTCGACCTCGATCAACGTGCTTCCTCATACGTGATCTTACTCGGATCGTCACCGATTTGCACTAGTACCGTGATATCTGTTGTTTTCTCTGCTTCTTCGTCTTCTTGTACCTTCTCTTCTTCGGGTTATTCGTCCTCGACCATAACATTTTCTGGGAAAGGTTTTTCGGCCTCGGTTTCTTTGACAACTTTATTGTCTAAAGACATGGATGCTTGAAGGGCTAAAGAAAATGGTTAGTTTGAGATTGAGAGAGAATTCGGGTTACCAAATTGATGATATTGCTAGAGAGAGCCCTTCCTCTAGCGTCAAATGTTGATGTCAAAAAATGACCTTCCGTTATATGAGCATGAAATCGGGACTTGATCCATGACAGCGTCCGTTATGATCGAATATTCTGTTAAGTTGAATGAGATTCCTTTTGCCTGTTCCTCGCTCCAGCTCCTGCTCCTGCTCTTAGCTCCTAGCTCCTGCTCTTGATTCTTAAGGAAAACCTACAAAGGACTCGAAAACCGCTCCGACGCTCAAGACAGTCAGGTTACTCTTTGCAGTAAAAGATTGAAAATTGATTGAACCTTTTGGGGGGCGAGTATGGGAACTCTGTGTGAGGGGTGATCTTTCTGGTTGAGAGATCGTACGAAAGCATCTCCTTTGTGGAAAACGATGGGAGGCCCTTTTATAGGCTAAGGTAGACCGTCTGTGATTAGACGGTCTAGATGAGGCGGTTGTGATCCAACGTCTAGGGAAGTTTCCCACGGTTCGTGATTTTCTCTTGTAGTTATCTCGTATCTAGGATAGATAGAAGTTCTTAAGTTCAAGGATCCGTCGTAGATATCCTGCCGAGGTAATAGATGTTCTAGGAGATGTTACCTCCTTTGAGACTCTTGAAGTCCAAGCTTGCTTAAGCACTTAAGATCTTTAACCGACTGGGATCTTTTAGGGAGATTCCGAGATTGAGTCGGTAAGCTGTTGGCGCGCTTCTGCCTCCCCAGTTTAGGGTGTAAGACATCGGTCTAGCTTATGTGGACCCCCTCATTCGTTTAGAGATTCCAAAGCTGGTCTGTTCGTGCATGTGGCGAAACAGGGCTGATACCTCTTAGCTGGTCCCAACCGACCTCCCAGTTAGGGGTGTAGGTGGCGGAGCGTTGAGGGTTTAGCTGTTCTGTTACCTTAAGCCGGGTAGACCCGTTGGACTTTAGGTATGTTCTTGACTCTTTGACGTTAGTCAACGTCTGGACAATTTATACATCATCAGGTACAACATAAGTAAAATATTTCGAAAAGTTGGGCATTAAAAAAATTACGGATGAGATGCATTTGGGTGGAGTGAGAAAAACAACTTTTTATGTATTTTTTAGAAGAAACGACTTCTATATGGGCGGTTGGTTGGATGAAATATTTTCGTTTATATATATGAATATATTTTTTGGTGAAATTTATTGATCATTCCTTTAGGGACCTAAAAGTTCTTATTCGTTAGCGAGGTTTTTTTTATTTAGCCATTTCTCCAAGTCACGGCCGAGTAAATTTTTTAATTTGGAGAGGTTATTCATTTATTGAATATCCATGTATCGATGTTATGGTGTAGAGAGGTTCCTCCAAGCCGACAATATTCTGAACAAAAATCCGTAAAACAATATCTACATTTGGTTTAATCCTGTTTTAACCCCTACTTTGTGACCAAACGACTATTTTGGCCCCCAATTGTATCCACATTTTTTTTTGCCCCTAAATTTGTTAATCTTTTTCAAGTTTCTATCCTTATGACATTTCTATCTTTTTTTTCTTTTCCTTTTCATCACTGTTTTAAATCTTCAAACTCATTTCTTGGATAACTAATTTATCTCTTTCCCTTTTCGCCTTCAACATTAAGTCGATGGTGAAGATGTCGACTGACGACCGACGATTTTTTTCTCCTCTAGTTTCTCACCGTCGCTCTTCGTTTTCCCTCTTTTTTTTCTAGAAAAGGGCGTCTCCCTTTGCTAAAACCCTTAGATCCAAACACACATATGAGACCTATTCGAACCACTAGGTCCATATGAGGACTCCACCAGAGAGGGCCTTCCCGTTCGTTAGAATACAAAGGGGAAAGAAGGGAGTGAAAGAGAAGAGCAATAGAAAACATATGAGAGAAAAATAAAAGGAAAAAAAATTGTTGGCAGGCAGTCGATGACTTGTTGTTGAAGATGGAGACGAAGGATAAACACTTGAAAGATTTAAATTAGTTAAAAAGAGAAATAAATTAGAAGATACAGAAAAGACAAAATGAAAAAGAAAAGTAAAAATTTAAATAAAATCATAGTTATATAAATGTCGAAGGGTAATCGAAAACAATAAAAAATCTTTTAGGTGTGGGCCAAAATAACCCATCAGACACAATTGGGGGCCAAAATATCTAGTTAATCACAAATTGGGGGCAAAGGAAATTAACCCATTACATTTTGAAAGGATTAGAGATAGGGTGATACATGCGTTAAGAAGGTTCTTCTGTCACCTTGCAACAAACAAGGGCGAGAACTTAACAAAAAAAAAAAACAAACAAGGGCGATGCAGTGTATATTTGGGTGGGAAGCTGACTGAAAATCCAATACCCCATTGGAACATTGGAAACAATAAGGAAAATGCACTCCGCTTAGGAACAAAAAAGAAAACTTATCCGAAAATACACCTGTCTAATAGGCCTAGTTCATTAGAGTCATTAGATAAGGTCTTAAATATTTTAAGTACTAATTAGATATACAAGGTCATTTTTTTTTTTTGTTGAAGATACAAGGTCATTGCTAGGCTAGTTTTAGGACCTTCGTTGTGTATAATAGTCTTTACTCTTAACCTTACTACACCTGGGTCGCCTACAAATAATTAGAGATAAACGAGAAGAATTTGAAGTTTGTTCGTTTTTAAATAGTCCTATATAAAAATGTTTTTTTAATCTGTTTATTGAAGTGCCTATGATGGTCTTTACAGTGAATATGTTCAGTTTTGCTACCTGAAGTCGCCTATAAATCTTATTGTTTTTTCGAAAATTTTGGTTATGTAACTCAAAGCTTGTGTACCATTGGTGCTGGACCCTCACTCCCACCCCCGTATACGTAAGATAGATTTGGTCAAAACTCCTTGATCAAAAGTCTAGTTGGTTGTTAACAGTTGGTAATCCAAGTGGTTCCAAGGTTTTGACATAAACTCTAGAAAGCCCTGGAGGTCCCAGGTTCGAATCCCAGAGAAGGTGGAATCATTGATTATTTGAATTGAGATTATTAGGGTGTAAATAATGTTGTTGGACTTTAGGTCATGTCTAGTTGGGCTATAGGCCCGATCTTGTTAATGTTTGAGTGGGCGGTTATCGAGCTTATCACATCTATGATGTATCAATTACCAAATGTAACGACATACGTAGATCGTAGTCGACTTCAAAAAAAAAAGTCTAGTTGGTTAAAAAAGATCTATCAGTTTTGGTTTACTTTTCAACTACTTGCGGCGTTTTGGTAATTTACCTATATACTTAAAAAGACAAAATAACTATTTTTATCCTTTTCCCCCTTTTCTGTCTCTATACGCTCAAATCAGATCTCATTCCTCCTCTCCCATCGTCTATTTCATCCTTCAAAAGATAGTTTCTTCATACATAGGATTGTGCGATTTTTGTATAGGATAATTCGAAAATTTCTTTCATGAAGCGATAGATCTTAATTCTCAAGTTAAAGTTGCAATATTAGATGCTAACTCGCAAGCTCAAATGCTTTCTTATTTGATTAACTATTTTTTTTTTAATTTTGGTAAAATTTAGATTTGATTGAAAGTGAAGATGAAGTCAATCACTGAACTTTTACAGTCTTATGCAAAGATATTTTGTTTGGTAAAATATTTAGATGAGAAAATAAATTTGAGCATCTTTTTTCAAAATGATTTACAAAAGAGTTCAACTGTTTTGTAACTGATTTTGATAAGGATGCATCGCATTGGAGGAGGACATATAAAAGTCATTTAGGACATATAAAAGTCATTTAAGGCCAATAGTGCCATTAGGTTTGCAAATGGTTGCATTGCATTGGGAGTATAATAGTCAATTAGAAACATTTGTAAAATAGTTGCAAAAGATTGGAGTGCATTGGTGGTATAATAGTCAATTTTAAAATAAATATTTTCATTGGATTTGCAAAATTGTTGTTGATGGGCCTAAAAGGTTACCCTGAATAGGACTACACCCGCAAGTGCACGGGTGTCAAGTTGTAATTTCCCGGTAAGACCGGTTCGTTCCTCAGAGACTAAGTCAAACTCAATTTAATCTTAAAACTATTGTGATTTTCAAAAGTGGTCTGATTGGTAATATGATTCAAATAAAAAGATAACAAATAAACTTTAAATAACACTTAAGTTGATATTCAGAAAAGGGGTATCTAGGGTTTTCGAATCCGTCCACGTGACAATCTTAAATGTGATATATTTGCCTTAGTCAACTAAATTCTTTATTTTACTCGGTTTCTATCACATGAACGCTCTAGAATCCAGAAGATGTTGTCATTAAAAGCAATAAGGACTTTAAAAGATATGAAAATTTAATCTAGAAATCAATTGACTTGCATATAAACCAAATTAATAAAATTCTCATCAATGGACTTCATCTAAACCCTAAATGGTAAAATTATTTTCTCATGATTAAAGATGGAAGTTTAACTATATAGAATGTGGGAGAAAAGTAGAAAAATTGAGTTTCTTACTGATTTTGCAGCCAAACAGAGCCTTAAGGAAGTGATTTCCTTCTGTTTTTCCAAGAATTCTGCCAAACGCACCCTCTGGGAAAACGATTTTCTCGTCTTCCCGGAAATGGATTCTCTGTGAGAAATTTATTTTCTCACCTATTTTCTCATCTTCTTCAACTATCTTTCTTTCTCTAACTTTCTGTAATCTCTATCTCTCTCTACTATAGCTCTTCCTTTCTATCTTTCTATCTAATATAACCAAAAAGAATGGAGTTATAGTAATGAAATCATTCAAAAATAAATAACTTTCTATCTAATATAACTCTCGGTTCTGTCTCTCTCTCTCTACAATATCTCTCTCTCTCTGTTCTCAACCTCTTTCTCACTAAGAAACAGAAAACAAAAAAGGAGGAGAAGAATCAAACATAAAACCGAGATGATGATCGCTCTCTCTCTCTAACCCGTGAGCTGTTTTCTTCTGCAAACCCGTTTCTCTCTCTACTGTTCTATCTCCAAAACCCGTGATGATGATCACCCTTCTCTCTCTCTCTACTGTTCTATCAAAACCATCCTCCCTCTTCAGCCGAGATCTTCTGTTTTATAGAATTAATCGCCAGCAAATCTCGCCCAAATCCGTCCCCTGTTTCTGTTTTGATTTCGAACTATCTTCCCTCTCTAGTATCTTCATTCGGTTATAAGATAACTTTCATCTCTAAGCAAATATCTTCGGCCAGCTAATCCCTTTTTCAAGTCGAAATCCGATCTCCATGATACTCTCGGTTCTGTTATAGAGAAAACAAAGTTGCAATCTGACCTGTTTAGGTGCAGTGATGAGCTCGGGTGCATGGGATTACACCCCCCCCCCACTGGATAACCAGGAGTACACCCTTCAGTAACCAAGGATAGCCCGGAAATAATACAAGCCGTCAGATTCACCTCCCTGTAGCGTGTCATGTGTCTCTGATAGTATATGTTGACTTTTAGTCAACTAATTTGACTCGGACTTTGACCTTGAATATTTTTCACAATCGGACTCCGATTCGACTTCCGTCTTCGCCGTTGGATTCGTCTTGGGCTCTACTTCTCATCCGAATACAGACGTGGACAAATCACCAGAATAAATGACCAAAATACCCCTCGTGCGTCTTTCTCCTGTTTTAACTGTTTTTCTCGCTGAACTACATAAAAGACACCTGAGAAGGAAAATCAAACAAATCATCAGAGTAACAACTCGATCTGGACTAACTAACCCGAGTTAAGAGATTCAGACGGGACATTTTCATGTCTCATCAGTTGTGCATTGCATTGTGGGTGTGTGTGGGGGCAGGGAAGATGGTTTAATACTCAATATTAAAATTAATATTTATTGTATTTGCAAAGGGAAGTAATATGTTTGAGAAATGGATGCAAATGGTTGCATTGCCTTGGAATGTATAAAAAGTATTTACATTGGGTTTGGCAAGAGTTTTTTTTTTATGAGAAGGTTTGCCAAGAGTTAGAAAAATATTTGCATTGGAAAACTATTTACATTGTATTTGGAAAGAGTTTGAAAGATGGTTGCATTGGAAGATATAATAATCAACTTTAAAAATATTTGCATTGGGTTGCATTGCATTAGGAGCATAATAATCATTTTTACACAAGAAAAATGAGATTAGTATTAAGTTGCAATGTGTTCGCAAACAGGTTGCATTGCATGGAACACTATAATAGTCAATATTCTAAAAATGTAAGTTGCAGGTTCTTGCATTGAGTTTGCAATGGTGTTAGATTGAGATGAAAGAACATTAAAATAAAAGTATTTGTATTTTTAATCGAACCAAACATTGCTTGTATTTTTAACTAGAAAAATAAGGTACAATTTCTTGTATATACGTATGGGGAAAAATAGTTTCACCTTATCCCCCAAAACATGAGGATTTTTGAGCCAGGGGTCCAAAAAGTGGGGGGTTAAATGAAAAAAAATCCTAAGTTGCCTAAAAATGAGGGGCAGGTCCTAATGTCAGGGAAAATATTTGTTTACCTTTTTTTTTTTCTTCCTTTATTGCCCCTCGACTTGACCCAGCCCTTCTCTCTCCCACGTTTTTTGAGGGATCATTAAATACCCGTCCCTATCTCACAGGCAATCACATCCTTCCTCCATATCTCGCGCCATCTGCTTCTTCCTTCTTTCCTTTTCTTTCTCTCTCTAAATTATCCTCCATTAAAGCTGAGTTTTCCCCCCATTTTGCCAAATTTTTTGGCGAAATTTTTGGGATCCCGCTCTTTCTCTATTTGATCAGTTTCAAAATCTTTTAAAAGTTATCAAATTTCATCTTCCAACCTATTTATACCACCCACTGTCTTAATATCTTCCAACCAGAATCTGCTCTTATCTTCCAACCTTTTCAGGTAATTCCTCTTAAATGAGCAAATCCTATTTGTCTTCAATGATAGACTTTAAGGAAGCTGAATATTCCATTTGTTCTTTTAAGGAAGATGATAATGCCTTTTAAGGAAGAGGATAATGCCTTTTGTAAATGAAACTTTGACATTCCAAAATGACAGACAAAGTGAAAGGAATATTTTTCTATTCTGTACATTATATTTTCATACCTTAAAAGGCATTATCATCTTCATTTTTCTTACCTTCTTCATTTTTCATACCTTCTTCATACCTTCTTCATTTTTCTTTTCCCTCCAGTATACAATGGATATTGAAGGAATGCTTTCTGGGGACATTGTTGCACGACGTCCTCTCTGGTGAAACAAACTTCAACTTAGTTGTAACAGTATACAATGGATATTTTGTTTTTTCTTTTCTGTAAATTATCGTTTCATACCTTCTTTATTTTCTCTCTCTATCCAGGTTGGATCGTGATTTTTTCGGCTATACTTCATCTACTTCTGCTGCAACATCATCAGAAATGACGAACCACAATCAAGCATCTAATAAGTAAGTTTGGAACTAACTTGAACTTTACTGTTTCGTTATTGTTTTACTTAAAAACAATAAATTGGTGAGTACACATTTTAATTTACTGAAATCCAAACTCTGCTCAGTACATATTTTCATTTACCAGGAACAAAACTGTTTCCTTACCTAATAATAATTTACCTGTGCCATTTATATGAACCAGTAACAAATGTCTAATAAGTATGTGTGGAAGTCATTACATATTGTTGATTGTTGTGTACTTATAACCAGCTCTTACTTTACGGTAAATCCAATAGTTTTATGGTTCAGTATACATGAATACTTCAAATTTTGGTTAGTACATATTTATGTTTACCGTGAACAAGAATATGTTCAGTAAATATTTATGTTTACCGAAAACAAAACTGTTTCCTTACCAAAATTAATTTCAGATGTCAATGATATGTTTGTTTTGTGCAGTCTCCCACTGGATTTTTCAAGAAATTCCTCTCTCTTGGTTGAGGATGCATGTAATGCCATTGTCAGGGCTGAACCTCTAAGGTCTGCTAGCTGGCCTGAGGTGTTTACACATTTGGGGCAGGAATTCCCTGGAGGCGCCAACGCCTTTCGAAATGCACTTGGACGTTATTCAATAAAGCACGGGTACAATTTTAATTATTTGAAGAATGATCTTGATCGTATTACTTGCGTATGCAAATCCCCAAAATGTTCTTGGACCATTCACGCTGTGGCACCTCTGAAGTCCAGGTCAATGTTTGTTCTAAAAGCTTACAACCCTGTGCACACATGCCAAGATTTTATAATGTCAGATAATAAGCCAAGATTATCAACCGAAAGTGTTAGCTTATTAATAGTCGATGACATTAGGGAGAATCCGACCAAAAGTACTAAAGACATTGTCAGATCTTTCAAGAAAGACTATGGAATTGAACTCAGCTACTACTATTCATATAAGGCTCGAAACAGGAGTATTTCTTTGGCCTATGGGGAGGAAGCTGATTCTTATGCCAAACTCAATTGGTATGTTGATGCCCTATCCCGTTCTAACCCTAATAGTTTAATTGATCTTCAAGTTGATAAAGATTCCCACCGTTTTGTTCGAATATTTATTGCTCTTGGAGCATGCATCCAAGGTTTCAAGCACTGTCGCCCATTGATATTTGTTGATGGTACTTTTGCGAAAACGAAATACAATGGGTGCATTCTTGCAGCTGTGGCGAAGAATGGCAATGATGGTAAGTATTTTACCAATATTTTCCGTCCGGTACACAATTTTATTTACTGGTTTTTTTTTATTTCCTGTTCTAACTACTGCCATATGTACTTTGCAGGTTTTTTTGTTATCGCCTATGCTGTCGTTGACGTAGAAAATGATCTAAACTGGACCTGGTTTTTTTGTAACTTGGCGAAAATGGTTGATAATAGTGAGTCTTTGACTTTTATGTCGGACAGGCACAATGGTATTATAAATGCAGTTTCCAACATTTTCCCAACCGCGCACCATTCATTCTGCGTTTGGCATCTAAGAAACAATTTGAATGTACGTGTAAAGAATGGTGCGAAGAAGTCGGACTATTTCCAATCCCTCATGTTTAAGGCGGCTAGAGCCCTTACTATATCGGATTTTCAGAAGTACACTTCTGAACTTGTAGTCATGGGTGGCAATGCTGTGGATGCATTTCTTCACTCTATAAATCCGGAACATTGGGCTGATGTTTTCTTCCCAGGAAAAAGGTACGGTTTAATATGTTCTTCGCTCTCGGAATCCTTCAATTCGTGGGTAAGGGATGAGAGAGTTCTTCCAATAACCGTAATGCTAGATATGTTGAGGATCAAAATTATGAACATGATGAATGCCAGAAGAACTGAGTCGGCAACTTGGGACTCTTTCTTGTGCCCTAAGGTCAACGAAAAAATGCAGTCTAGATTCAACGTTGCCTGTAGCTGGAAGGTAATACAATCAGGTAAATTTGTGTATGAAGTAATGTCCATGCCGAGTCACTCTGTGGACCTTGGGGCTCTTACATGCACATGTCGTAAGTGGCAAGTCCAAGGTATCCCTTGTGAGCATGCCATATTGTGTATTAAAGTGCATGGAGGTGATTCATCATCCTTTTTTGATCCCGCTGTTACAACGGATGCATACTGTAAGACTTATAGTCATTCCATAAATCCTGTCCCATATTTCGATCAACCAACAACGTTTGAGGAAGCGAGCAAGATACTTCCTCCTTTAACCAAGAAACGTCCGGGCAGACCACGTTCTGTAAGAATTGAAAGTTCTGGAAACTTTAGAAAGAGGCAGCGGATATGCGGTAGGTGTAAGAAGCTCTCTTATCACAACCGTGCTTCGTGCAACGAAGCGATTTAGTGATTGAAATGGTTTTTATATCAGCAGCAAAAACTAGGGGCACTCTACAACTTTGAAAAGCATTTACAGTGTTGGGAGCTTTTCAAATTTTTGAAGAGAGTCACATTTTAGCCTTGTGCTGCTTTGATTTTTTTTGTATCTTTTGTCGAACTTAATGTATTTGTGTTTAAAGTCAATGTATTATCTTATATTTTGTTAGTGTGTATTGTGCTTGAACATAATGCATGATATGAAACTTTTAGTTTTATCCAGTACATTTTTCTATTTACCAGAAAGTTTAAGTTTTGTCCAGTAAATTTTTTTATTTCCCGGAAAGTTTAAGTTTTTCCAGTGTGGTGATTTTATCTTTTCTAAGTCAAGTCGAGTACATATTTTTATTTACCGGGAATTATTTTATGTTTTGAGAATATATTTTCTCGAAGGGACTTTTTCCAAGTTTTGTCTAGAACATTTTTTTATTTACCGGAAATTATTTTTTTCCCCGGGTTTTTTTGGGACAAAACTTCTAAGTTTTGTCCAGTACATGTGGATTTTCCGTAAAATTTCTAAGTTTTTTTGGGAGAAATTTCTAAGTTGTTGTGTCTAGTACAATAATAGAGTTTTGTCCAGTACATGTGGATTTTACTCAAAAATATACAGTACAATTTGTTCTAAGTTGTGTTTAGTAAATTTTTTTATTTACCAGAAATAATTTGTTTTCCCGGGATTTTTTCCGAAAAAATTCTAAGTTTGGTCGAGTACATATTTTTATTTACCGGAAAGTTAAATTTTTCCCGGATTTTTGGATATTTTTTCCTAAGTTATGTCAAGTACATAATTTTGTTTACCGGAAATTTTTTGTTTTCCCGGCATATTTTATGGAAAATTATCAAGTTTTTTCGAGTGAAAACATATTTTTTTCCAATACAAATTTTCACAATAACAAAACCTTCCAAGTTTTCACAATAACAAAACTTACAAATTTTCACAATAACAAAACCTTCCAAGTTTTTTCCAGTACTTAGTAACAGTTAACAAACACAAACATAATTTTCACATAAACTATTTATGACCCTTCATTTATCACCCTTCTCCATACCTCCTTTGATTCATCCAAAATTTTGAAAGTTACTTCTACCCTCTTTCTTCTTGCTTTGTCTGCATAAGTTTCCACCTGCGTGCAGGACCCCGGGAAATTGGACTGGTTGCTTATGTTGAAGATATCCTCCAACTGGAGCATTACGTACAGTCCACAGTCTGGACTGTTTGATTCAAAAATAAAATGTGAGTTTAAAGAAACTCAATAAACTCAATAACTACTAAAGTAAGGAAGCAAAATTTAGACTCACCTATCCCCTTGCTGAGGGCAGTCAACCTCCTTTACATAGGATATCTTTTTCGTCATCCTTTCTTTAGCATATTGCCCACTTCGTTTGCGCGTGCACTTCATCTTTATCAATGTCTCTGCCAGCTGCGATGCAAATTTCTTTGCATTATTGTTGCATTGCTTAGCCAAGTTAGTGTCACGCTGCAAAGAATTGTAGTGCTTCCATTCATTTTCTTCAAATTCATACACAAGCAGAGTCCAATGATGACCCTCGAATGAGCCATCAGTGTACGGCGTATTCAGTGGCGCACACAACGTTGTAGTATGATCTTTGATGTATTGCGCTTCCAGCCGTTGATTTAAATTGGCCTCAATACTTGCCTGACTCCGCTCTTGTTTTATCAAGGTCTGCAAAGCATTTAAATTCAGTGACTACTATTTAAATTCAGTGACTACTATTTACTCAACACTCCGCTGATTTAAATTCAGTATTGGCCTCAATACTCCGCTGATTTAAATTCAGTGACTACTATTTACTCAACACCATTTAAAAATGAATTATATGTTTGCCAAGGAAACTTACAAAAAGCAATGAAGATAGGAAAACAACTTCTTTGTTCACATCTCGGGCGTCCTGTGCAAGGTGGTCCTCAAACCAGTCTATGATTTGCGAGTCACATCCCCGAACCATCATAAGTTCATCCAAATCTTTGGCTTTCAGGCAATGTTCTTTATCCTTGTTCCAGACTTCGAGGCTGTACATAGAATCCCATCCAGCCACACAATTATTTTCCAGAAAGATATACATTTTACTATACAAATTGTTTACCATACATTTTTTTTTTTACCAGACATTTAATTATTTACCAGTTACTGAGTTATTTACCTTGTCCACCCGTATGTCATGAATTCTAGCATTAGTGATTTTTCTTTCTCCAGGACGTAGGGCCATACACCTCCCTGTCTCCAGTTACTTATTGGTTCTTTCACTTGTTTCTTCATTGTGATCGACTCTATATCAATCGCAGGGAATTTAATGGCAGCTGCTGCTCTGGATGTTTGTTTTCGGGTTCTGGGGTTATCCTTGACCCTTTTGATAAGAGATGTTGGTTTAGCAATTGACCCTTTCTGTGTCTTCGATACTACTCGTTTTGGGGGGCTCACGTGTGGTGATTTAATTTTTCTACTTGTTCCAACATGATCCAATTTTTTGGATACTTCTTCCACCGATGCTCTCCCCATTTCAGCAATATCGGCGAAATTCTCTTCAGCTGTTTGGCAAACATCATCTCCCTGCTGTGGTGGTGGAGTCCACACAATAATTTGCGTCCCCAAGTTAAGATCAAAACTTGGGAAATCATTGCTGTCATCCTTCATAATATCTGTCAAATAATGTATATTCAGAAAAATAATGTTTTTAACAAACTAGGAAACTTAAATTATTTCACCACATAATTTGGCAACATTACCTCTCTTGGGAGGCATCTCTTTTTCATAAGTATCCTCCACCCACCCTGCATGCTCACTAGACAAATTGATATGAACCTCATCTTCATCATCCATCTCATCATTTCCTTCTTCATCCAGCTTGGCTTTCTTTTTTTCCTCTCCCTCATTGCCTTCATCATTTAGCATGCTTATTATACTTTCTCAGAAAAAGAATAAAACTGAAAAAGAATAATATTTACTGAGAATATAAAATAAAATAGAAACTATTTCATTACCATCTTCATTGCCATCGCTATCATCTTCGTCACTGTCTTTAAGTTGATACTTATTACTCCGATCATTTTTCTTGTCCTTCCTTTCATCTTTCTCCTCTTTCTCATCTTTGTCACTTCCATCCTCGCTTCCATCTTTCTCCTTTTCATCTTCGTCACTGTCATCATCTTGTTCCTCATTATCATCTTTCTCCTCATCTTCCTTATTATCATCTTTATCATCATCTTCCTCATTATCATCTTTCTCATCATCTTCCTCATCATCTTCTTCTCCCTCTTCATCATCTTTTTCTCCCTCACTTTCTTCTCCTTCATCATCTTCTTCTCCCTCTTCATCATCTTTTTCTACACCCTTTCCCCCCTCATCTTTCTTGTCTTTCTCTTTCTCCTCTGTCTTCCCTTTCTCCTCTTTCTTCAGTTTCTCTTCTTTCTCTTTCTCTCCATCTTTTGGATCTTCCATCTTACTTTTTCCCTTACAATAACGTTTGCGTAGCTCCTCCACACCATCCGTAACCTCGATTAGGCCATCTTCTCCTCTAACCTGTTCTTCTACAGGAACTAAATAGGTTTGAAGGAGTGCCTCATATGCTTTGTAAGAATCATCCCTATCCTCGCACGCTTCTCGCAGTTTTTCTTTAAGTTCAGCATTTTCCTTTTGTAGCTGTTCAATCCTTCGAAGCAATTCATCTACCACTTCTGTGTTCTTTGGTGCTGACAGCAACTCTTTTTCTTGATCAGTTGGGGGGTACACAAATGATTCACTGACCTGGTTTAATGTACAGTAAACCAAATTATTTACCAGGAACTAAACATTTACTAGGAAATAATTTTATTTACCAAGAACAAAACAATTTAATGGTTCCTTTTCTATTTACCAGAACAAAACAGTTTCACATTAACACTGATCAAATGTATACCTGTTCTGCAGTAAGATTTGCAAGCTTCTGGTCAAATGTCTCATCTATATTGGTCAAAGACCACCTGACGATCCTAGGCACCTCATCCCTAAACCTCTCTTGTCGATCAAAACATGTAGTATGCTCGCAAAACCACACCTATAAAAAACATAGAGTATGAGACACATGAAGTTAAGTTTGAATTTAAATGATAAAAAACATACTCACAGGAAGTAATACTAGGCACCCTGAAGCTTTCAGTGGGTCGTTGGGATACTTATTGATGTGATCAATTAGGAATGAGTGGACCGCTGTTGGCCAACACAAAGTTTGAATTTCTTCCATTGTATGCAAGTTGAAGAGAATACGCATTGGAACCTTGTAACCTGTTAGGGGAGCAAATAAAACACTCGCACAAATATACATGATGATCAGCCTGATGACATCCATGTCATCTACCTCTCCGTTGACAGCATCTCTCAGTGCTTTGGATAATTGTGTGCATGATATCATTCCAGGGATTTCACCAAAGTACTTCATACAAAAATCTATTTCAGGCTCCTTTACTGATCGATTTTTAGGGAAGACTTCTCTCGCCTCTCTTGACAATGGCATACCTAGAATTAGGGCCACATCTTCAGGTTTCAGTTCCATTTCTTTCCCCGCCAACGTAAACCTTTCTGTCGAACTAGAATAGAGGCAGAGAATTTCAAAGATAGCCTTGTTGGGTTTGTTTATGTTATCCCAATCTATTTTGTCCTCAACAAAAGCCATCACCAGATTTTTAAATGGAGTCGCGGCTAACAACTCTTTCTGTGTAGTCGACATCTTTGGATATGTGTTCTTCATTTGTCTCCACGTATTTCGAAGTGCATACTTGTAAGCCTTCGGCACCAGTGCTGCCAGGTTTGGTGGTCTATTTTTCCGTTCACCCGTTGAGTTTCCACCTTCTGTTTTTGTTTTCTTTCCTTTTTTTTTTGGCTGCTTTCTTCTCTCACTGGTGCAGCTTTTCTCTTGCCTTTCCTTTCTCTCTCTGCATTGTCTTCTCTCTCGGGTGCAGCTTTTCTCTTGCCTTTCCTTTCTCTCTCTGCATTGTCTTTTACTTCTCTCTCTGGTGCAGCTTTTCTCTTGCCTTTCCTTTCTCTCTCTGCATTGTCTTTTACTTCAATGCTCTCAGTACTTTCTACCTGTAAAAAATGTAACCAGGAAAGAATGTTGTGTCACACATTACAACAAACACTTGAAATGCATGGTCATCTTTACAATAAAACAATTTACTGAACATATTACTGAACATATTTTTATTCTCATGAAGAAATCCATATCACTTGGAACAACATAATGCCAGTACAATAAAATATTTTCAAGGAACAAAACATTTTACAGTGAACAAAATTATTTACAGTTCTTTACAGTTCTTCTAGCCCAATCCCTCATTTTACAGTGAACAAAATTATTTACCAGGAATAAAACAACTTACGGTGCAAAATATTATTCCCATGAACACTAGACAAATCTAAATCACAGTAAAACAAAATATTTTCAAGAAAAAAATACATTTACCAGAATTTAATTTATTTACCAGGAATATTTTCAACAATAACATTTTTTTTACCAGAATATGGAACATTTACCAGAATAAAAAACATTTACCAGAAACATTTTCAAGAACAAATGATTTTTTGTTCAGTTTCATACCTTCTTCTTTCTAGGACTAGTTCTTCTAGCCAGAATGTCTGCAATCGGTCTTTCCTTTACTGATATCTCTCTACTGGAAGTTGGTTCTATGATAGTCACACCCTTTGATTTCTTGTTCGTATCTTTACTTTTCACCATATCTGCGTCAAAGAAATGTAAGATTATACACAAATTTTATGGTTTCTAAAAACTTCTAGGGTTTCTAAAATCTTCCAGGGTTTCAAACAAACCATAAGAGATCATTTGTATAAACTTTAAAGGTTTCTAAAATATTGCGTCCCTAAAGAAAGATCAATCACCATATCTGCGTCAGAAAGTAAAGTTTTTCACAAATTTTAGGGTTTTAAAAATCTTTTATGAAAGAAACTTTTATCAAACAAGTTTAGGTGGATGAGATAGAAGTAAAACATACTTGAATCCCTTCACAAACTTGTAAGTTATTTCTCCAAACAGACTTGAATCCCTTCCTTTTCTTCAAAAAAACTTGAATCACTTTAGAAGTAAAAGTTGAAAGAGGAAGATGCAGGAGGAAGATGCAGGAGGAAGATGACGGATGAAGAAAAATTTGGAGAGAGAGTTTTCTTGAGAAGGAGCAAAGTTACCTGGGAAGAGGGACTCGGCGTGGGCAGAAGTTAATGTGGAAGTGACCGTTTGCAGGAAACGTCACTTCCGTCCCTCGAATCAGTCAGAAATCCCGCCAAAAATTCGCCAAATCCCGGTTTATTTTCGATGGCACGGGGCGTAAATTCGACGAACTTTAGGGTTGTTTCCGTCATTTTAAGTCCCGCCCTGACATTTTGGACCTCTCGTTTATTTAGGGGCAACCGTGGACGCCCAGCCCATTTTGGGCCTCATTTTGGACGTCCAGCCCAATCCCCCAAAACATGACTTGGCTAGATTTTCACTTTGTTCTCACCGTGTCCAAATTTAATAATAAACTAAATGTCTCGTCATAATTCATCAAGGTAAGAACTAAGATGTCAAAGATAACATACTAATTAAACAATTAAATAGACATATTTACAGTGATATCTACGTACTTTATATCCGGCGCTAAACTAAAACTAGACATATTTACAGTAATATCTACGTACTTTATATCCCGCGCTAAACTAAAACTACAAAATCTTTTTCAGATGCAAAACATTGGTCTTTGATATAGGAAGAACAATGTTTAGTAAAGGCAGTGCGTTAGAAATGTCAATTTATGCATTTGTTCTTCCTTTACCAAATTAGTTTAAGGATGGCGTTATAAGGATCGTTTAATAAATAGTGCTAAAATATAATGACTTTGATAAAAATTAATAATAAAACTAATATTCTATTCACTTGTAGTTTTCTCTCACATAAACAACCCAACCCTATCAACATCACAACTATCAACATCACCATTAGTTTTAAAAAACTTGCAAAGTTTACCATCACTGTAGTTTTAGTTTCAAGCTTTTGACGATGCCTCAAGATCTCATGGATGAGGAGCCACTATTAATGAAGAAGGAGACAACCTACATCAAGAAAGAAGAATCCTTGGACTTAAACGAAGACATCGACTTAAACGAGGACATTGACTTAAACGAGGACATCATCTTAAACAAAGATATCGACTTAAACAAAGACATATATAATGAAGATAATATGTCTCAGGTAAAGAAAAATCATTTTCTTGTCTTCCTCTATGGTTGAACAACCGTTTTAGGGCTTTAGGTCGTTTTTGTTTTATAACAGATTTACAATTTGGTCGACTGAAAAAGACAACAAATTTTAATTGGGATGGCTGAAAAAAACAACAAATTTCGGTCGGGTCTGCTGAAAAAAACAATAAATTTCGGCTGGGCCGACTGAAATTGTTCTGTTTTTACATCCGCTCTGGACGAAATTTGTTTAAATTTTCAGTTGTCCTAGATGAAAATTTTCACTATTTTCATTTTCATGAATTTTTATTTATGCTAAGCGAAATTTCTTTTATGAATCTTCAAAAGTTACTTTAATCAGTGTTAAAAACCTAAAAATCTATGGAGAAATCAAGCAACAAGAATTACAAACCCCTCTATGGAGATGAGTGTTGTGTTAATCATCTAAGGTTTAGGGCTCCATCTTTATCTCTCTCTCTTTGATCGAAACAAACTGATTTAGGGTTTTTTCTCTCTTTTGGTTGAACATGTTTTAAGGGTGTATATCTCTCTTCTCTCCCTTTGATCGACGAACAGGTTTTTAGTCGAACATGGTTTTTCTCTCTTCTCCGTCTTTTGGTCGAAAATAGTTTGAAGGGACCAGGGTTTAAAGTTGGTATGTTTTAGAAAATAGTGTTTATCTCTCTCTATTCTAAAAAGAATGCTCTCCCTATTTAATGCACTGCCTTTGCTAAAAAATGTTCTTCTTATACCAAAGGCCAAAACCTTCTATACAACTTATTAAGTGAACTGTGTTTTAATTTATTAGAAATAAACAGTTATATTCACCATTTTTAAACTAAAACCTGATATCTTATTAAAACGTCAAGAGTTTACTATGCCAAGGCATTTAGGTTCTTTCAACAAAACAAAATGTCTTAATTTTAGGTGAAAAATATCTGATCCCTATATGAAAGAAAATATCCAAGGAATATGAACAATCAGACAAATTCTGTATAGAAATCTTATTTATTCGTGTTTCCTATAATCTATTCTGTGACATTACTCGTAATAAAAAAGTGTAAGTAAAAAAAAAAGCTTACCAAACAAATAGACGGTCAGATTTCATTGGGGATTAGAACTATTCATACTCAAATGAATGAGATTGAACACTACCTAAACTCATCATAATGCGAAATAAACGGTCAGATGTTTTAACATAAGGACTAGTGAAATTTCAGTAGTCCCTTAATACACAGATGTATCAAGTGTCTCAACCAGTCATAGAGTAGTCTCTCATAATTTTGATTTTGTTTTTCTCCCTCCTCTTCCTCTCTCTCTCTCTCTCTCTCTCTCTTCCTTCTCCCTTCGACGAGAAACCCTGAGAAAAAGTAAGAGCTTTGTGATAATCGAATTAGGGTTTCTTTCTCTTTCTACCTTTCTCTCTTGACGACAGAATGTGGACTGAATCGAACGTGACCGGCGCCACTGCAATTCCGGCTTATGAACCACTCCTCGATACATCAGTGCCTCTGTCGTCTTCAGGAGAGAATTCAGATTTTGCATCGGCATCTTGGGAGGTAGTTCCAGATGTAGCAAGCAAGCGATGGCCAGGATGGCCTGGATACAATGCATTCCGTCTAATCGTCCCGGTGGACATGGTCGGTAGCATTATAGGTCGTAAAGGAGAGATCATAAGGAAGTTATGCCAGGAAACTAGGGCTAGCATTCATGTTCTTCAAAGCGTTTTTGGAGCCACTGATCAGATTGTGAGTTTGTTTAGTATAATTCATTTAGAATCATTTCAGAGTTTTTTGCTTCATAAATTATTTCATATTTCATGTTCGTTGTTCTTCTTGATGTTCTTAGGTAGTAGTATTTATTTTCTAGGTCAGGTCTGAAATCTCACTCGTGCTTTGAATTGACTCTAGTCGAATTCCAAAGTTTTCTTTCTCTGATTCGTCTGAATAGGTGGTATGGGCTGATATCCGGTTCATTTGGTTCAGACGATTCAGATTCAGATGAGTTAGATTCAAACAATGAGGAACATGAATGCGAGCCCTAGTTTCCTGGAGAAAGAAACTGATTTGTTAAGAAAACTGAGACAATGTTTGCTGTGTGGAAAAAGAATATGACTACCAAAAATAATCATCTGACTACGCTTGTAGTGTTTTTATTTTTATAATATCTTACTTTGGTGATGGGATTAGTAAAAAAAATATGATATGTATAGACTTATTTTGTTCTTAGATTATATATATTCTTTGATCCTTGTTACCTTGTACTTTTGTATCTTGTATACTCAGATTTACTTCTAAAGTTGTATACCTTTTGGCGACGACTTGTACAAAATCGTGTTCATACCATAAATAGTTAACTACCACTCGTTAACGTAAATTGTGTATAATATAATGGACTAATTGTATGTTTCGAACCATGTCTAAACATTTGTTTTCTTATTCTTTCCTTTTCCAACATCTTATATATAATATGATCATCTATTTTCCTTGGGCTAGCTCTGTATTATTTATCTCACCATTATTCCATTTTCCTGTTTATTTTCAGGTTCTGGTATCTGCACAAGAAGAACCAGAAGCTAAGCTATCCCCTGCTATGGATGCTGTACTCAGACTATTCAAACTTGTTACGAGAGCATCTGACGCTGAAAGTGATGGCACAGCTTCAGCTGCTGGAGGTTATAGGCATTCAATTAGATTATTGGTGCCATCATCACAAGGAATTAGTTTAATTGGGAAGCAGGGCTGCCAGATTAAGCTAATACAGGCCAAGTCTGGTGCCACCATTAAGATTATTTCAGGAGGTATGCTCTTACCACTTTTATAATGTTGTGTGTATTTACTATTTACTGCATTCGAATTCTGAGACGTGTCATCGCCAGTTTTTTTACACTTCAGATTGCACTTTTTTCATCATTAACTATTTTATACTTTCTCCAAAATCTCGTGTGATCTGATTTTCTGAACTTATGAATTATGATCTCTTCCTAGTTTTATATCATGCATATTTATGTCGAAGTCCCTAGTTCATATCTATCTGAAATAGAATGTATATTAAACCAAATTCATGTCAATATTTATGTGCTATGGACTCCGTATTGCGTACGCCAAACTCTATTAATCATCTAAACTTGCAAATTTAGGGTTTCTTTTTCGTTTGAACATACGAAGTTTTACAATTATACCCCTTGGCTTTAATTAAGTGGAACAATTGGCCTATTTGCAATTTTTGCCAACCAAATATTAAATGACTTTCACCCAAAAGCTAGCTCATGTTGTGAATGCCTGACTCTCTAAACTGATATGTTTTCTGCAATGTCACGTCTAAAACGAACGAAGCCCACCCGTCTAATTCTTCTCTTAGTTCTTGTTTATTGTTGTTATTTGGATGACATAGATTTATCTTTCAATGCTTCTAGTTATTGCTACTTTAATACATATTTCAGTCTATGTGATTGTTTACAGTTGATGTGCTAGCTGAATTGCCGCATTATGCTACCTTAGAAGAGAATATTGTAGACATCCGTGGAGAATATTCGGAAGTTGTTAAAGCATTAGAAGCAGTAGTGGAGCACTTAAGGAAGTTCTTGGTTGATCATAGTGTTATTCCTTTGTTTGAGCGGATTGTAAGTATTAATGCAGAGCAAATTTGGTTCAGATTTTGTTTCTGACTATATGCTAAAGCTTGTCGTGGCCATTAATCAGGGTAATTCAACGATCCCGCTATCATTTCCTGCTACTCAACCTGGAACAAGGGATGGTTGTTCTCTTTCTTTTGAGACGGAATCTCTTTATCTCAACCGTGAACCTTCGCCAGAGTCGCACTATAGCCCGCTATTATATGGACAAGATCCTGCTGTTGTTGAACTATATATTCCAGGACTATCTCGTTCTGCTCCTTCTATTGTAACACAGGTGAGACTTTTGAATTTTGATGTGGTCATTTTTTAACTTGTGAACTTCGAATTGGTATTATACTGGCATTTGAGGAAAATTATGAGCATTTACCTTAACCGAATTACGTACAACCCTAATGAGAGAGAGAGAGTGATTGAACTAGAACTAATATAGAAAGAGTAAAAAAAATCCAGGTTCTTTTAGTACATTTCATTTCTTACCTTGAAAGTTGGAACCTCCCTTCCTTCTGATGCAGGTTACTCGGACAATGCAACTACCCCTAGTCTATGCTGAGAAGATAACCGGGAATAGAGGAGCAAATATTGCGTATATAGGACGGGCCAGCGGAGCTAAGCTTACAGTGCAAGAGAGTAAAGGCATGTCAGGCGAAATCATTGTGGAAATTAAGGGTACTTCGGCGCAAGTTCAGACCGCCCAACGACTCATTCAAGTCAGTTACTTCGTTCATTTATTTATTTATTTTATTTCCTTCTCATAACATTTTTGATCAACCAAATAGAATCTAAGCATGAAAACGGAATCACTCTTTGACTCAAACTGCACGAGTTTTTATTCTTCTATGTTTTTGTTCAGGATTTTATCTTCAATGACAAAGAATCAACACCATCCAACATGAACATAATTGGCGATATGGATACTGGTTCTAGATCGTTAGAATCTGAATTAGGTCATAACTCTTTTCCACCGGTATCCATGTCGACACAGTCCTATGGGAGTTATGGCACTTCTGATGAAGGAGGAAGGTATAACAACAATATGCTCTAAAAGCAGGTTCTTGTCTGTTTTCTTCCTTTACCTTTATACAGTCTCTCTTTTAAATTGCTATGGCGAAATCTTTTGCCATGTTACCTTGTAAAATTATAGATATAAACCCAGCCTTGGTATACCCTCTCGACCTTGTGAAGACAACAAAAAGAGATGGAAACAAAGTAAGGAAATTGATAAGGTGCTAGATTTCTTGCTCCTTTCGATTTTCCTTTTCTTATAAGATTTGGATGTGGATTAATTTATATGTTACTATGGTAGTTTTGATGTTTGGGTTTTATCTTCTTTATATTTTCAATACTTCAAAGCTTATTTTATGTGGGAAATGATTTTTTTTCATATGAAAGTGGAGTCATTTTGACCCCATACTCGTCTATTTAGAATTAATTGAAAAAAATGTCTTGAGTATGATTTTGAGTATGACAGTTTTTTTTTCTTTCGATCCCCATATTAACCTCCTATATGTAAAAGTCAGATCTGGTGCAAAAAACACATCTCGATGCACAAACACGGGTCTCTACGATAGCTTTTTTTTTCTTTTAATCCTCATAATAACCTCCTATGTGTATATAAAATTCCAAGTCTATATTCTAATTCATAATCAGAAAATCTCGTATCTCTCTTCTACACTTTGTTCTCTCTATTCTAACAAATGGATGGTACACCCTTTCGCTCTCCTTCATCTTCATCTTCCTTTCTTTTCTTCTTCAACTTTTTCCTTGTGAAGAACTCTGTAGCTTAAGCTTCATCTTTTTTCCTTTTCCTCTCCTAAATACTGTAATACTGAGCTTCATCTTCAACATTTTGTTGGTTTCATCTTCTTATATTTAATTGGTATTTACGTTCGTCATCATACAAACCAGCTTCATCCGCATCCCAGTTCTTCATCTGGATTTTCATTTTTCACAATGATTATCTTCCCTCCTTAGAGCATCTCCAATGCAACACTCAACAAAAACTCAATTAATCCAATGCGTCAAGTATGAGTTGAGTTTCTCTTTCCTAGGTTGCACTATTGAGATATTCAATTCAAAATTCATCTCCAATGCAACACCCAAAAAAAACTCAACATTTACTTTAGATTTACTTTTGGTTCTTATTTTAATATATAAAATTTGATGTGGACCAATTGAGATACAACAATAAATGTTGAGATACTCAGAAGAAAACTCAACAATTGAGTTTTCTTTTGAGTATCTCAATATTTATTGTTGCCACATCATATTGAGACTCTAGTTGAGAGTTGGATTGGAGATGCTCTTAGCAACTTAGGTTTTGCAAAATTTTTTCTTTACTACTGTGTTTCAGTTTTATTAACCTAGTTTCATCATCTTTACCATTGTGCTTTATGCAGTATTTTTTTTCCTTGTTTTGTCAGACTGAAAAAACCATAAAAAGTTGGTTCAAAAAGCTTGTAAAAGTTTTGTGACACCAAAATAGGGTTTGGTTGTTTTAAAATCTTTTTTGCGTCTGTAAAAGTACTTAAATGATTGCAAACAACACCAAAATGTCGTTAAAACATGAAACTTTTTGTGATATTTTGTCTTCCATATTTATAATTTTTGTAACATCTACACTAATGTGGTCATATGTAACCTATACCTAAAAGACACATTCATGTGTACGCATGTAACCCCTAGTGTAAATGTCTATGAATGTATTTCACTTTGTAGAGTCTATAAAAGGGTTCTAATCCATTGTAATAGACATAACAATATCTAAAACATTTTATTACAATCTTAAGATAGATATTTGTTGTTATTAGTCTATATTAGTTTTCTCTTCTCTATAATCTATCTCATTTCTTTAGTTTTCACAATAAAATTTCATTTATTTACCTTATTTACATTGGTCTTTTCATCTATTGTCTATTAGAGAATCGATTTTGCACCAAATTAAGTTTAGTGTCACAAAAAGACAATTGCACATGGAAAAATAGACTTTGTTGTTTCTATCTCATAATGAGTTTTTCCCATAAAATATGTTTTATGTGTATAAATTTATATATGTTAGGTATATGCTTCACCATTCATCATTTGCATTATTACTTCGGCTATCTCCTTATTTGCTTGTTACAAAATCGTTTTTGTAACTTAAGTGCAAAAGTTACTATTTCTTGGATATTTTACGAACGGCCCTTTACGAACATGAATAAAAGGGGATGAATTTTAGGTCCAAAATCACAGGGTTCATGGGTTGAGAGCCCAAAGATAGCATTAAATAAAAAATAAATCCACTAGGAGCAATTTAAATGTCTAATCTGATTTTTCTCTACTACTACCTAACCTATCCCAGGTTAAATAAAGTTACCCATATTAGAAGATACAAATAATTTTTTTCAGTTTCAAGAAAATAATTTGTCAATAAGAAGTTTCCATCCTTACAAAATTTGTCTTTTCAGTTAAAAGGAATGTTCTCTTAATCTTTTGACCCAAAGAAAATCGATCATAATTCTCTCTTCTTTAGTTCACCGAGAGAAAACCAAGACAAATCGCAGAGAAAATCCATCTAAACTTTTTAGTCTTCACCTGGAGAAAACCTAGAAGAACATGATGCTCAATTGATTAAGTTTTTTCTTTTACTATATTCTCTTTTATTTTCAACGATAGATTGTTGCACCGTGCATGATTTTGTTGTTCTTATTATTAAATCTAGGATACTAATCTTTTTCTTAAAAAGAATCCTTCAGATTTTGTCTCATTGTTTCTCTCTTTATAATCTTGTTTTCCAAAAAAAATTGCATGGAAGGTGAGTATATATTTTGCAAACTTTTTGTATATTCTCATAGCATTTTCTTAATTTTAACAACATATTTTCGTTTTGTAATTCTTTTACTACCCAGAAAACCATTTATGTTTTTCAATTATGAATGAGCGAGTTTGTTTTCTGTCGGCAATGCCCTTTGCATAAATTGTGAAAAGTTTACCAACATTTTCTAAATTCTGACAAAAAATAACATACTTTACAAACATAACAAAGTTACTCTCTAAATGATTTTACCAGCAGTAGAACTGTACAGATTTTTTGTTTAAGTTTTACATTTCGATTCTTTTACGTTTTTATATTTTATTATTCCATGAATTGCAAGCACTTGTTTGAACACTAATACATTTTACAAATTTACAGACGATATTTTGGTTGTACGTGATTTTGCACGTGGAAGAATTTGTGGTCGAATATAACTATAAGCATTTTTCACACGGGATGTTACCCAAAGATTTAACAATACAAGCGCAAAGGAAGAGGGTTGAATTAACTTGGTTGTTACTGGATGAATTGAAGCATAAATGAAAAAAACTCTTTAAGTTTTAGTTCTTGTAATGGATTTTTCTTAATTTTAATCACTTTAAGTTTTAGTATAATCGTGAAATACGTTAAAAGGAGTTAATGGAAAATGCTAAAAGATATCACCGAAATGCTAAAAATACCACAACATGTCGACAATATTTTTTTACTATATTTGAGTATATCCATAAAATGTTTGGCCTACATGGGTGAAGATAGGACCACATGACTCTTTCTTAGTTATTCCCAATTTCATATAATAGCTCGTAGGATTTTGTTTACTAACATCTATTTCATGATTGGGTAACATATGCATTTACATAACAGATAAACACTGAATGATACGAAAGCATCAATTTAAAAGAATAAAAATGTAAAACTTTGCGGAAAATCTATATAATTTTATTGTAGTTAAATCCAAGTTATTTATGTTTGTAAAAGTATGATGGATTTTTTAGAGTTTATAAGATGTTGGTAGAGTGGCAAAAATTTATGCAAAAATCAAATAAATGCTACAAGAAAATCTTTGCACAATTTTTAACTACGCATATTATGTTGTTAGAATCAATAAAATTCTACAAAAACATTGAGAGGAACCTCAGCTTCATTGCAGCCAACAGTCGCCCTATATCGATCATTCTTTATAAATTTATAGCATTTTTTTTCGTACTGATAGGGTAATGACCGAGAGTATCTCGAAAGGCTTGAACCACACCCTCAAACTCTTGACCGATGTGGGTGAAAATTGGACCCCATGCATCTGTCTTAGTTATTTCCATTTAAGGTAACAGTCATAAGAATTTGCATCACTGAAGTCCATTCAATGATTGAATAGCTGTCCATGAAAAATGTAAAAGCATTACGTGTAATAAGAATGAAGAATTTTCTAAAAAAAATGTTTAAAATGTTGTTCTCCTAGTTTAAGTAATACAGGAGAATCAAATCGATGCTAGAGAAATGTTAAAATTTTTGTTAACATAACGTAAGTAAATCAGAAAACATATGATACATTATTATGTGTTGTTACGTCGATTCATCACCTAAGTGGTTTTAAAAACTTAGAAGTATTTTTTGAGTTAAAGTATATAATTGTGTTTTTAAAATCAATACAATGCTAGAATTTTTTTAAAATTTTGTTATATCTAAGAATGTTGTTAGAATAAATAAGATGTTAGATAAATAATCAAAACTTTTATTCACCTACGACTCTAACTAATTCAGAATATATATCATGCTAATAGAATCAATAAAATGTTAGAAACATACTAAAAATGTCAACAAAATAAATATCAGTTTACGTTATAATTGAATTTTTTTTCGTAGTGATCGAAAATTTAACTTCTTTTCTTACCAAAAAAGTGATAAAATGTGTCACATTTAAGTATGTTGTTAGAATTAAATAAATGTTTGAAGAAGATTCCAAATTTAATCAATATATATAATTTTCATAATGATTTTCAAGACAAAATAATTTGTAGAGATATAAACATTGTAAGAAGATAGAGAGAAAGAGGGAAGGGAATCTCGTTCTTTAGACAAGAACGACTGATTTCGTATGTTGGTCTTGACAACTATAAACTTTGGAAATAAATATCGAGAATAAATTTTGACCATAAATTCTCTCTTAAAATTTATGGAAAAAAGTATATTTATTAACTCAACTCCAGGAAACCTTTGGTTTACTATAGGTTAAAATATATTTATAAGAGGGCAATAATGAGAGAAATCAAGTGGCTTGAAGCATGGGATCCACAAAAAGATACACTTTTGGACTCATTTTCTATTTCATATTTTATTTTGGTCTTATAGTGTTTATTGGTTTAGGAGTGGATATATGACTAATTACCCCTATTTTTGGACCTTAGACTCAAAAATTGTAAAATTTATATCTTACAAAAAAATAATTATTTTACATAATAAAAAAAAGGAATACAAAATGAATTCGGTTCCTTTACCCCTATTTCAATACAAATGCAAGTATTCACGTAACAAAATAGGTTTTGTACTCCTCATAAACTCAAATTATGCATGACATAATGTATTTGCTTCCCTTTTCTGGATTATGTTGTTCACAGTACAAAATATTTTATTTGCAGAACATTTCATTATTAATGATAGTGATTCACAAACATCTTCTTGTTAAAAAAAAATATAACGAAGGATCTTAAATCCTCGGGTTGTTAAAAGATATTTACTCACATCGATAAGTTATCCCCTGGCAGTGCGAAGCAATTCAACATGGCCTTCGTCAATACAGTACTAATACGCGACAGAGTTCAAGTTTATTCAAATGATTTTTTTGGGTATGGTGGAATGCTCGACAGAAGACTGTCACTGGCGAGTTCACTTCACGATTTGCCCCACATGAAACGTTCCTCCATGTGGTTGTTTCGAAATGTATGAAACATGATTGTGCTGATTTAAAAAAAAAACAAGAACCCCAAAATATGTAGTACATTTGTGGGAAAGCTCGTTTGTGATGACATTAAGAGTCATCTCGACCTATCTACTTGCCTATTACTGTTCTTACGAGGGTAAGAAGGTGACCATTAATGAAGCCTCCAGCCTGAGAGGAGATTCGTGCGTCCAACTTAAATGACACGCCGACACATAAGAATTTCATTACACTCTATGCGTGTATGGTTGGAAGTCAATATTATTGTCCCACTATATATGTCGATGGACTCTTGCGAAATAAAGATTGAAAACATGCATTTTGGCAGCAGTAGCAAATGACGTTAACAATGGTAAACTATTCCTTAGTCATGCATAAAATAAAATAATTTCAACGAGCGTTTCTCGAAAAGTAAGACATTTTTCGTAGCAAAGTCAGGTTTTCTCACGACAGTAAATTTTTGTCGAAACCAAGAATCCTTCGATTTTAATATACCTATAGATGTGGAGTTGTGAAATTTTCCATATTTCACAATATGCTAAACATATCTTTCTTAAGATATTGTTAAATTTACCTCAAATAAAGAAATCTTTACTTTGACATTTCTGATTTTTTACCCAACAAAATAATTATATATTGCTTACGGATGTTTCTTTCGCAAGTTTGTGTCCTCTTGTGTATGTTTTCGTTGATACTAGAGATGAAGAAATCTGGGACTGACTTTTTAGGAATGTAAGGAATGCGGTCGATGTAGACAGGGCCGACTCAAGTAGTTGGGAGGCCTAAAGCGGAGAAAAATTTGGGGCCCTTTTTGCATTAGCTATAACAGAAAATTTCCCGTAACAAATAAAATAGTATGAAAAGCATAACTAAAAACCATAAATATGAAGTAAATACTATAAAAGAAGATCCAATTTACATACAGAAATGAACTAAATATGTTGCGAAAATATTTTTCTTGCCTTTTGAGATGAAAAATTACTAATTATGCATTCATAGTCTAATTCTTTCGTCATATCTTGTCCAATTGATGACATGGCAAACCCGCTTAATCTCTTCTATGACATAGTGGAGCGAAGGTAAGAATTGATCAACTTCAGATTAGAAAAACTTTTCTCAGAAAAGGCTATTGTAGCTGGTACAATAAAATCTTGTAAGAAATCCAAGTAGTTGCAAAATTTAATTCTCAAGAATTTGAACTAATAAAATCAAACACTACAATCATTTTTCTTATGTCCCTTGGTAAGATCACTTTTAAAACTTTGAGTTTAGCAAATAGCTGAGCTCTATAATTATCAGAGTGCACGTCATGCTTCAAATAACTTTCGAGTTTGCGATAATATTCTTTTAAGCTTTCATCATTTGCAATAGTGGATTTTTTTAAATCGAACAAAAACCTAAATGTTTTGTCATATTCTTTAAACTGTTGAAATCTAGTCTTCAATAAAATACTACCTTGATCAACTATATATAAGAAATAGTTATTTTAGAAAGATTCTTCCGCTGGCAGCTGAGTCATCTCATTTGTGACATTCGTATACACATCAAATTGTTTCTTTCTACGAATCACGCTTTTGTGGGAATGCAGACTCAATATCTAAGGCCTCTGCAATCTCTTTAGCATCTAAAATGGGTGAAAAAAATATGTTTCCTTTATAATCATCAAAATATGTATCAATTCTTGTAGTTGAGTTATAGCAACATCAATTTGCATATCTTCTCTATACTCAAATTAAGATAATTTTTGCTTTCTTAATTCTTTGAATGATTTTGTCTTTGATTTGTCTTCATGACGTGAGTATCAATTCATTGTGATATTTATGACCGAGATAATGTGAATATATTTCTTTCTTCTGACCCGTCGAACATGCTATTTCATTATTGTATCATACTGGATCATCATTTGAATAAATTGGCAAAAGAGTCCATCATAACACTCATAAATCTTTTCTCTCTTCCCATGAAAGACAAATTATTACTAGCAAAAGTTATCACTAATGCAATTATTCTTACCAGTACCTCTTTTCAATAATCTCTCTTTATTAATTTGATCTTGCTTATTTTTATCAATGATTATATGGAGTGTTATTTTTTTATCATGTTTCCAACTGAATTCAAACACTCTTATTTATAATACGCTCAATGTCTGTCTCATGTTGTTTAAGTTTGGCTCCGAAATTACGTTAATCATTTGTTTCATCTTCAACTAAAAAAAGTTGACATTTTGTCTTGCTTGAATAACTTGCAACAAAAACAAAATACTTTGTTCAACTTATTCGAATACACAACCACTTCCTATCTTGTCTATCTCAAGTAGATAAATCTCGAGTATAATATTTTGAAGAGGAACGTCTCTTAAGAGCATCTTTTGGGAAATCATATTCATATCTTAAAACTCTAATAGGTTCTCTTTCTACTAAAATGTCTTTGAATGATTGATAAATTGTTTTCAAACTAGCTGAATCACTAAAATCTTCATGATATTTTTGTTCTCTATCGTTTTATCGACGCTTCTGTTGACAAGTTCTTTGTGATGCCCCGTGTTCCGAATCACGGCTTGCCAGACAGTTTATAAAAGAAACTCAGTCTAATCCTCACTTAAACCAGTTTCAAATATAAACCCAAGCCAAAACTCTCATCACGGGTTACAAATAAAGAACAAACACAGCGGAAAATCAAATATAGTTTAAACCCTTTGAAAATATGTTCGAAAGACGTGTAACCTAAAATAATTTTCATAAAGAGAAAAACAACTTGAACTCATGTAAATGAACAATTCACATAAGAGACTGAATTTGGATAGAGTCTCTCCTCTATAATTGAACACATCAAACCCTAAAAACCTGTCAAACATTCATACATGTTTTCATAAACTCCAACATATCAATAACATCAAATTCAAAGTTATAGTTTGCATACTATTTACATGTGTACAATCACAAACAAGGGAGAGAACGATCCTAACTATTCTACATGTTACATATATAATATTAACATCGTGATAAAGTCGTAAGTTGAAAATATAATAGAAATTATATTCTTACATAATGTGAGCAATCGAAGTAAACTGTGTCACTCTGGGTCAATGCAACTGAACAAAAACAAATAGGAATGAGATAACTCGAAGGTCAGTTCAGTAGGATACCTAGACATCCTACCCGCACCACACACATCAACATTTTAATATACCAATAGTTATAAGTGTTACATATATACAAAGATATTGATATGCACACCAAGCAAGGCAATATAGCAAGATAATTCTTCTAGCTTACCAAGATCACGACTGAATAAGCACTCAGTTGATGCCACCTACTATTCGGCTAAGAAGAACCGTTCGGCCTTTGTTAGTATGCAGGCAGGCAGCGCCTTATCGTACATTTGACTACTGCAGTGTACACATGGATCCACATAATACCTCGGTAAGAGCTTTCGTAACTCTCTCTTCGTCATCATCGCCCATCAGACTTGTTTGTGATCTCAATACGCATCGAATAGTAAATCTCACCCAAACAATGATACGCTTAGAATATGTCATGACTTATCCAGACGACTATAAGAGCATTTTCATGTAGCAGAACCATATACTCACGACGATACAAGTATCTCATCTTGAGGCACGTCCTACCTTCGGCACGACCTGACGCTTCCTCGCAAGGTTATTCATTAACCATTCGAAGAATACCCAAACATATGCATGAACCTGTAGTAGTATTAAATCATCTGATAGGCTCCCAAAGCTACAAGAACAGAACCTTCCTAAAGGTCCCATCAATCCAAAGGAGAAGAGCGTTCTTGTGTCTCAAGGTGGGGTAAACCCTGTTTAAAACCAAGCTTTTACAAGTTTCCACTTTCATTTTCTTATTGAGAAAACTCGGGTAAACATCCTCTTTCATTTCTATGCAAATATTGTAAGTATCAATCACAAGAGAATTCAAACCACACACTCCAGTGGCTTAGCAGAATAAATAAACAAGCATGGCATTGGGTCGATTCCCATATCACTGTAAGGGGCGGAATACCCCAACTTCCATCCTCCCCGGACCCCATCTTGGATAAACTGGAATGGTCGTTACCAAACGACTGCGCACGCACCGAGTGTAACCTCTGACATAATTCATGGCTAATCCATAACATCAAAATAAACAAAGGGACCAACTAATGCCATCGGAAAACAACCATTACACGTAACATAGATCAAACGATTCCACCTTCATGTTATGCACGCAGCTCAAGCGCTTCAGCCACCACGTGTTTACAATTCACACAAAATGATCACACATTTCAAGCGATTCCGTCATCATGTGATTACTTTTCAGAAAAATCAATTTGTTTTGAAAAGATAAACATCCATAACAGAGACCACACCACATACATTCACATCATATCATATTATGCCATAATTTGAACTAGAGAACGACAAAAAGAAAATAATATATATATATATATATATATATATATATAAAGTGGTTAAACAGGGAATACCCGTATTCCAAGTAAGATTTATAGGATCCTACCTCTTCTTGCACCTCCAATGATGCTCCTGATTAAGCTCCATATCCCCTCGAACTCCCTATTGCAGTACATTAGTCCTACTGGAATATAAAAAGGAAAAATGGTCATTTAACAGTTACATAATTGTCAAGAGCCCTCTTGCAGAGGAAGATGCATAAAATGAAACTATACTAAGAATGTCCTATCAACACTATGCATTTCATTGAAACATCCACCGAATACTTGAAATGTATACAAACCAACCAACCAACTTTCCATAAACTCTATTTCACATTTCAGAGTCTTCATAAGCTGACAAACCATATAACAAACCCAATAACATGAATTTATAACTCAAACTATTCATTCATGTGAAATATGACAAAGTTCGGGTAACCATCTCTACTCTAATTCATTATAAAACTGGTCCAAATATGAAATTTGAGCCGTAAAATAATTTGGCAACAACCCGTCTATATATGGATACCCCGAAATAGTCCATAACATCCTAAACATGATCCTGAACATAAATCTTTCGAAGAAACTAAAGAATAACCACTTCAAATTATGAACCAAAAAGAAATTACACCCAACTATACAGTCTTCTCTATAATTGTTATAAAACCATCAAATTAGAACGAAAAAGAAAATTCCAAACCACTAAACATGTAGAACGAGTCGAATAAGATTACCTGAAAGAAATTTCACTGAATTCAGGCTACCGTACGTGAAGAAATCGGCCGAAGAAATTTATAATTTTTGTAACCCTCAAAGTTCACTCGCTTTCTCAACTCTCTGCTTCATTCCCTCTGTATGTTTCATAATCCTCAAATGAAATCCCAACCTAGACCAAGATGTCTTTAAGGGAAAGTTCAATGTGGGGCTCGGGCTCCGAATTTTGGGAGCCCCGGACTTTGTCTCAATTCCAACGTCAGGCTCCCAACAGAGACTCCCAAATCCAAAATATGTGCATGTGTAGTGTACGTGTGTGAGATTTGTGTTTCAATTTTCAACCATGAAATTATGGGCTCTAAAAATTAGAATTTTGAATTTCAAATTTTACCAATATTTTGGAGGGAATTTGAATTTCAAATATTACGAAAATTTTGGGGGGAGTTTAAATTTCAAATTTTAAAATTTTTTGGGTGGGAGTTATTATGTATTTGGTTTTCAATCAGTGAAGTATTATTTAAAAAAAAAATCAATGAAATTCTATTTCAAATAAATTAAATAAAAAAGATTTACATTTAAAAAAAAATTAAACATATCTTTACATTTAAACAAAAGAAAAATTAAAAAATTAAACATATTTTTTGGGTGGGGGTTCCCTACTGCTCTCTTTGCTGGCTGGGAGCCCCCCAGCCTGGACTCCCATTTGGGAGCCCGAGAGCATGAGGCTCCCAACCCCACCTGGAGCCCAGTCCCGGAGCTCCGAGTTGGGAGGCACGGGATGGGACTGGGCTGAATTTTGGGAGCCCAACCCCCATAAATTGGATTTGCCCCAAGTGTTGGATGGTAAGTGAGGTCCATATCTAAAACAAATTAGCTATCCATCCAACATGTTGGCATTAGCATGCATATAAATTCATGTTAGAAAATAAATTTGACTTTTCAAACTAATCAAAGATAGGAGTATTTAGTTTAAAAATCTTTTAGTGTTGATACTTTTATAATGTAACAGAAAAGCACAATTTATTTAGTTAATGCTAACATTTAAACTCATTTTATGTAAATACTAAAATCTATTTAATCCCTAAATATCATTAGTTTTGCCCCATTTTTGAAAATTAATTATTTAATTGAAATAAAGTATATAAAACTAAATTGGGTAAATCTTAAACCAATTTGTTTTAGAAATATAATTATTTTAAAATATTTATAAAATCATTTTCCACCGTAAATTATCTATTCGAAAATAAAGAAAACAAGATAAAAGACATTATTTTTCACTCACTAGAAAATCTTTCCGCCCGATCAATGGTCAACGTTCTTCATTCACAGTAGCTTCTATCCGCCTTTTATCGAAGTCAAAATAACGTCAGAACCATACAAATGACCAGTCAAATTCCTGGTTTCTCGAATTCTATCAGATGAGTGCTCTAGCTCAACCAAATAAGTACCTGAAGGCAAATATCTTAACAATCGAGATCTCTGCCCAACTCTCTAACTCGCCCAATTCTTCGATTCAAAATTGTGGGTGTTACATTGTTCACTAACATTTTGTTTTCATGTTCTTCAACAATAGTTTTTTTTTCATTCCCTTCATTTCTATTATCATCGTCAACACTTTCATGAATTATATACTTCTCAACAACATTTCCTTAACAGATTCTCCAATTATATTAATAAGTTCTACCCTAGAACTACCCATTGTAGAATTCTCCAGTGCAATAGTTTTCTCAAGGTATTCATTCAGGGAACCTTTAAAAGATTTTGTTAATTCCTCTATCCTCTTTTGCTTTTCTCTTTTTAGCATGCCCTGGTCAAGGTGTATGTTTCATTCTCACACTATTTTAACTTGAATAATTGAAGTACAATACGAGTATTAAAACCTAAAATAGAAAACTTAAATCTAAATCAAAATGTATAATCTAATTGAATAGTACAATTCTATAAATGACCAATGAAACAAAAAAGTGTGCAGTTAAAAATCGAATATAACAATTTCTCAAAAAAAATCGAATATAACAATTACCCACTAAATATTATATTCTGACTATGAATACTTATTTATTGCATTGACGAAAATAAAATTTAAATAAATAAATTTAAAAACATACCTCATAAGGAGTAAAGGAGATCCCGAGAGGAGAATATGTAATTGCTGTTTGTAAATACCTAATCTTAAAAATAATAGAATCAACACTTATTCTTCAACAATAAGGTAGAAATTGTTGTAAATTGTCGATCTATTTGCTTCAATGTGTATCAATATTTGCATGCAACTTAATGGAATTAAGAGAAGGGGAAGAGATATAGGTAATGAGCTATACTAAAATAAAAGAGATAAACTTGAACCAAACTTTATTAGATGAATTCTTTCCAAACCTATTCCATCTATTACCAACTTATCTCTTACAAACTCATACAAACAATACACCAAGTACATCTATTTATAGTGTGGGAGAAGTAATAGGAAGTTGACACATACCCTATGTGTTGTCACTTGCATGGTGTGTTGTCACTACCAAGATGACACATTGCATATGGAGCTCCCATGCAATGACACATCTCATATGGAACTACCACAAGATGACACCACATCAAGGTGGCATTATAGGAATGGTGGGCTGCAATAGATATGAGTTTGGCAAGAGGAAGATAATCTTAAAGGCACCCAAAACATATACTAAACCAATAATCTTATGGGCATCCACATCCCTTTGCACAACCAATGATTATATGAGCAACCACATACCATATAACATTCCCCCTTGGATGACCATCACTTGGAATAATTGTCTCATTAAAAACCTTGTCAGAAAAAATCCAGTGGGACAAAATCTGATGAAGGAAAAGAGTACAAATAATAGATTCTGAGTGACGTTGGATACGCTAAATACTACCTCGTTAAAACCTTGTCAGAAAAACCCATTGGGATAAAAACTGGACGAAAGAAAAAGAGTACAGAGCGTAGATAGCGATACATGAACCTGCACATGATAATAGACTCCCCCTGATGAATATCATATCTTGGACCGATGTAGTCTTACATCATCAGGCTATTCAAGCGTCGCATTCCGATGCCATCTACCAGTTTTCTGAACGTTATAGTAGGCAGAGACTTAGTAAACAAGTCAGCATAATTCTCACATGATTATATCTTCTGGATATCAATCTCATTATTCTTCTGGAGGTGATGTGAGTAAAACAATTTAGGGGATATGTGCTTAGTCCTATCGCCTTTGATGTATCCTTCTCTGATCTGAGATATGCAAGCTGAATTATCTTCGTGAATGACTGTGGGAGAATTTGTGATTGAATCTAGACCACTTGAGCTTCTAATGTGTTCAATAATGGATCTAAGCCATACACATTCTCTTGTTGCTTCATGAAGAGCAATAATTTCTGCATGGTTAGATGAGGTAGCTAGCATACTTTGTTTACAAGATCGCCATGAGAAAGTTGTACCTCCGCTTGTGAATACATAACCTGTCTGAGAAATCCCTTTGTGCGGATCAGAAATATACCCGGCATCTGTGTATCCTTTTACTTGAGAATCACCGGATAAGTTCTTTGAATAAAACAATCCCATATCAGTTGTTCCTCTTAGATATCTTAAAATCTGCTTTACTCCAACCCAATGCCTTTTAGTTGGTGCAGAGTTATATCTGGCCAATAGATTTACTGCAAAAGCAATGTCCGGTCTAGTGCATTGAGCTAAGTATGATAATGCACCAATAGCACTCATATATGGTACTTCTGGACCAAGGAGTGTTTCGTCTTCTTCTTTAGGTCGAAATGGATCTTTAAGAGCATCGAGAGACCTAACAACCATGGGAGTACTAAGCGGATAAGAATTCTCCATGTTAAAGCGCTTCAGGACTTTTTCTGTGTATAATGTTTGATGTACAAGTATGCCACTTGTGCTTCTCTCAATTTGTAAGCCAAGACAGAATTTTGTTTTCCCGAGATCTTTCATCTCGAATTCTTTCTTCAAATATTCTGCTGCTTTAGAGAGCTCTTCTGGAGTTCCTATAAGGTTGATATCATCAACATATACTGCAAAAATAGCGAATCCAACATCTCATTTCTTGATAAATAAACATGGGCAAACATGATCATTAACATAACCTTCTTTGATCAGATATTCACTAAGACGATTGTACCACATTCGTCCAGCTTGTTTCAATCCGTATAAAGCTCGATTAAGCTTTAGTGAATACATGGTACGTGGGTTGCCTCCAGGCAATTTAAATCCTTCAGGGACTTTCATATAAATTTCGGTATCTAACTTTCCATATAGATACGCAGTGACCACGTCCATTAAATTCATCTCGAGTTCTTCCAGAACTGCTAAACTGATCAAATATCGAAAGGTTATTCCATCCATAACTGGAGAATATGTTTCTTCATAATCGATCCCTGGTTTCTGCAGGAAACCTTGTGCCACAAGTCTTGCTTTATAGCGAATAACTTCATTATTCTCATTCCGTTTTCTAACGAATACCCATTTGAAACCTACAGGGTTTACATCATTGGGTATCAGGACTACAGGTCCAAAAACGTTACGTTTTGACAGTGAATTCAGCTCTGTCTGGATTGCTTCTTTCCATTTTACCCAATCAGTCCTTTTCCGACATTCCTCAATAGAATGTGGTTCATAATCATGATTTTCAGTGATAATATCAGTGGCTACCGAAAGCGCAAATATATCATCGATTATTATGTTATCTCGATTCAACACTTTACCATTACAAGCATAATTTATAGATATTTCTTGATTTAGAGATAACTCATACTCTTCAAGAGCGTCTGCCTCTTCTGGGGCTTTACCCACTTCTAGGGGTGTATTTGTCGTTTCTTATGCAACATTACTTGCTTGTGGTTGGTTTTTCCTCTTCCGGGGAACTATATCTTTAGAACCGATTGGTCGTCCACATTTCAGACGTGCTTTGGACGATTCATTTGCTGCAATATTTTTATCGTGTCCTTCAGGGATATCTATCCTTGCTGGAACATTTGCAGCAGGTATATGTGACTTTGTCACTCTCGCTGCGTCATTAAATGCGTCAGGCATTTTATTAGCAATCTCTTGTAGATGTATTATCCTTTGTACTTCAACTTCAGATTGATTAGTGCAAGGATCAAGATGAGACAAATTTGGTGTAACCCAAGAAAGTTCCCTTTTGGTAACATTTGCTTCAGGCAAATTTACTCCCCCTAATGGCGGGAAAACTGTCTCATCAAAGTGACAATCGACGAAGCGTGCAGTGAAAGTCTCACCCGTCAGGGGTTCAAGATATCGAATAATAGATGGTGTATTAAAACCAATATATATTCCTAGTCGGCGTTGAGGCCCAAACTTTGTGCGTTGTGGGATTGTAATAGGAACATATACAGCACATCCAAAATTACGCAAATGAGATATGTTTGGCTGCTGGCCTTGAACATATTGCAAAGGTGAGAATTGATTATTCGAAGTAGGACGTAACCGTATCAAAGTTGCAGCATAAAGAACTGCAGGTCCCCATGCAGTAACCGATAATTTAGTCCTCATCAACATTGGTCTCGCAATCAGTTGGATATGCTTAATGAATGATTCAGCTAGACCATTCTGAGTATGAACATGAGCTACATGATGTTCAACATTAATTCCAACTGAGAGACAATAGGAATCAAAAGTACTCGATGTAAATTCTCCTGCTCCATCTAGACGAATTGACTTAATCGGATAATCAGGAAAGTGAGCTCGTAAACGAATTATCTGAGCTAATAACTTTGCAAACGCTTGATTCCGCGTCGAGAGCAGATTTACATGAGACCATCTAGTTGATGCATCTATTAATACCATAAAATATTTAAGTGGTCCACACTGCGGGTGTATAGGGCCACATATATCACCTTGAATCCTTTCCAAAAATTTGGGAGATTCGATATGTACTTTTGTCAGGGATGGACGAGTAATAAACTTCTCCAGTGAGCAACCAGTGCAAGTAAAATCCCTATCTATCAGAAACTTCTGGTTCTGAAGAGGGTGTCCCTGAGAGTTTTGTATTATTCTACTCATCATGGTAGATCCTGGGTGTCCTAGTCGATCATGCCAAATTTTATAAGTATTTGGATCGTGCAACTTCAGGTTGACAACGACATATGATTCAACTGTTTTAATCTCTGTAAGATATAACCTAGAAGAAAGAGCTTCAAGTCTTTCCAGAACACGCTTCTGGCATGATATACTCGAGGTGATATATAAATATTCTTTATCATTCTCAGACCCAGTCTCGACGTGATACCCATTCAGACGAATGTCTTTGAAACTCAATAGATTCTTCAGGGATCTAGTCGAGTACAAAGCATCCTCAATAATTATTTTCGTACCACGGGGCAATATTATAATAGCTCTTCCGGAGCCTTCTATAATGTTTGATAAGCCAGCGATAGTAATCGCATTTGCCTCACATAATTTTAAGGTCGAGAAATATTTTGTATTTCGAAGTATCGAATTTGTGGTCCCACTGTCTGCTAGACAGCTATCTTCATCACCTTTAGATATGTTTCTTCTGGAATCCATACCTTTCATAATATAATATAAGATTCAAACCACAACTATTTATAACATAAACAAAACTATTACAGATACATATAATATACTATCTAATATCTAACAGACAAAAGTTATTATAATATAGCATTATAATAGATAGAAAAGTTAATACACTAAATATTAAACATATCATCAGTTTGATTTTCTCCTTCAGGGAGATAATCTCCAACACACAATGGTGGATCAAGTTCCATGTGGTTCATCTCTGGTGCAACTTTATATTTCAGAGATGCTTGGTATAGGTCCACTAAATGTCTCGCCGTACGACAGGTACGGGACCAATGACCTTCCATACCACAACGGTAACAAGCTTCTCTACGAGCTTTGGGAGGGGTATCATATTTACCCTTTACTTTATCAGGCTTTCTCGCTGCATAATTCTTTGAATTTTCTCCCTTTTCCCACTTCTGGTGGTAAGGGTTTGTCTGTTTCTCTCCCATTTGTTCGTGCGGGATCCACGTTGGTGGTTTCTTCCGGAACCACGTTTCCCTTTGTAATTTTGTTTCCTACCATGATCATTTGGCAATATCGCATGTGCTACAGGCACAGGTACGGACCCAGTGGGTCGAGATTCATGGTTATGCAATAACAACTGGTTATTCTGTTCATTGACCAAAAGACAAGTCAGTAACTGGGAGAATTTAGAGAAACGTCGCTCTCGGTATTGTGACTGCAGGACAATATCCGAGGCATGGAACGTACTCAATGTTTTATCTATCATCTGTTCATCAGTGATAATATCTCCTCCCGCTTTTAGTCTGGAAACAATTTTACAAAGGCTGGAATTATAAGCAGAAATGGAAGAAAAATCTTGTAGTCGAAGATTTATAAAATCATTTCGAGCTTTTGGAAGGATGACCATCTTCAGGTGATCATATCTATCTTTTAAGATATTCCATAAAGCCAAGGGATCTTCCACATACAAATACTCTGACTTCAGGTCATCATGTATGTGACGTCTCAAAAAGCTTAAAGCATGAGCCCGTAACATTTCATCTGCATTATTCCCTTCTTCAATTGTGTTTAGGAGATTTTTGTATTTTAGATTCAGTCTAGTTTCAACTGCCCACTCCATGTAATTCTTACCTGTTATATCTAAAGCTGCAAATTCAAGTCTAGCAAGGTTAGACATTATGAAATATGAATTAAAATATTATACCTTTCACCAGACGGAGTAGCGGCTTAGTTTGTTCGATATTTCACCGATGTTGACTTCGGCAAATGAGCAGAGTAACGGCTTCTTTCAGCTGGCTATAGACTCGTGCTGATAATGTGTTGTAAATTGTCGATCTATTTGCTTCAATGTGTATCAATATTTGCATGCAACTTAATGGAATTAAGAGAAGGGGAAGAGATATAGGTAATGAGCTATACTAAAATAAAAGAGATAAACTTGAACCAAGTTTTATTAGATGAATTCTTTCCAAACCTATTCCATCTCTTACCAACTTATCTCTTACAAACTCATACAAACAATACACCAAGTACATCTATTTATAGTGTGGAAGAAGTAATAGGAAGTTGACACATACCATATGTGTTGTCACTTGCATGGTGTGTTGTCACTACCAAGATGACACATTGCATATGGAGCTCCCATGCAATGACACATCTCATATGGAACTACCACAAGATGACACCACATCAAGGTGGCAGTATAGGAATGGTGGGCTGCAATAGATATGAGTTTGGCAAGAGGAAGATAATCTTAAAGGCACCCAAAACATAAACTAAACCAATAATCTTATGGGCATCCACATCCCTTTGCACAACCAATGATTATATGGGCAACCACATACCATATAACAGAAATTGATTTTTTTAAGCTCTAGGCCCCTAAAATTAAAAAGTTAGATTATGTTGTAAGACATGTGGATGCCCATAGAGAAAACATGACATGAGTTGCCCAACAAATATAGAGATAGAAGCCCATGAAGTATGGAATTGCTCATCAAGTTGGTGCCTTTAAATCCAAGCATGAGGTGTCATTTCTCTTATGACTAAGAAGTCTAGGAAGCATGAGGTGTCTATGAGTTGTGTAGTATACTTACACCTCTCATATGCAATAGCATGAGGTGGCCATAAGTTGTATAATAGGCTTACACCTCTCACATGCAAAAGCATGAGGTGGCTTTATTTTGTTGCTTGATTATGGGTATAAATACACCCATATGTTTGGTTCTTTAGGACACACAAGTTGTAAAGAGATAAATGAGAAATTCTATGAGTGATCTATGTTGCAATTTCTTTAGTCTATTTTCTATCTCATCTTAATTTCTTGAAGAATTATTATGCAAGTACTTATTATTACAATAGATTAGGTATTTAATTTTTTTAATGTGGGCCCCACAATTTATTATTGTTACCCTTTCTCCCCTAATCAAATGCGAATCGGGAAGTCTAAGGACAATCTGTTTGCAGAGTTCAGGCAACACTCCTAGAAAAATGAGAATGTGGTGGGTGTAAGCAGTCTGCCTACCACAGTAGCGCAACATGCAGAGTCAACATTTGATAATGGACTTCTGTTTTTTTTTGTTTCCTTTCATATGATTTTGCGGGCGTTATCATTTTATATCTTGTTTAGTCTACTTTGTATGAACATATTGGCATTACTATAATGTTTTGTTCGAAAGTTGTCTCAAAATATATATTTTATGATGAAAGTCACATTTATATTTTAACATATAATTGTGACAATAAGTTTTACGAAACACGAAATGACAAATGTAATTGTAAATATGACAATAGCAAAATACTTTATGCCTATATCAGTATCGTTTCAAACAAGTTGTCATTGTTTCTGCTTATGAAATTACTCTATTCAAACAACAAAAAATATACACTAGTGTTGGGTAGGATACCACCGACCCCTCTCAGTTTGAACATATTAAACACTGAATGACCCCGAGACTTCAGTTGTCCAGCCCTCGAGACTTTTGATGGGTCGGGCGATGTGGAAATTTTCCTTCACAACTACATAACCCTCATGAGTTTAGCAACCAAAGATGGAGCAACCATGTGTCGGATTTTACCACTGCATTGAAAGGAAGAGCTAGATCTTGGTACTCGACCTTGCTACTAGGACCTGTAAAGACATTTGAAGATTTTGCACCAACCTTTTGTACTTCCTTTCACAACAGTAATATGCCAAAGAAAAGCTCAAAAGATCTATTCGACATAGTTCAACGCATGGGAGAGGCTTGGAGAAGATTCTGGCAGAGGTTTAGGGCTGAAATTATCCAAATCCCTTACCTAAAAGCAGATCTAGCCAAAGCAACTCTGCTGAGAGGGTTCTGCAACCACCACTTGGTTCATGATATCGCTAGTATAGAGCCCAAAACTTTAACTAGCTGGTAAGTAAATTTCAGATAGTTATTGATGATGTCAAAATTTGTCCTTCTGTAAACATTCAGGATGAGAGAATGCTTCGTTGAATCTCAAACTGCTCTCACGAAGGGGCTAAACCTGCAAGGAACTCTGAACCTCTCCAACACTCAAGCCAGTTAGGGTGTTTTTGAAGTAAAGTAATGAATATCGAGAGATCCAAGTTTAGGAATTGGACCTTGATTGATCGTAAGCTTGAAATTCAGCTTGGGATCATAGTTCATGTGGTCGTTGATGATACATAAAATGGTCATTAGTTGAGTGACGTCAAGAAGTCAAGAAAAAACCAAAAGTCGAACGGGTCAACCCGTCTCAAGGCAATAGGACCACTGAGCCCGAAGAGGTATGCCACCTAAGCACATAACCGGGAGGTCGACAAGATCATGTAAGGACTTCCAGTCCTTCCTTACCCCAAACACAACCAGGTCTGCCCTGAGATTCGCAAGAAGTATAGGGGGTCCACGTAAGCCAGGTTTGCCTTACGCCCTAAACACGGGAAGGCAGAAGCGCGCCTCATGCTTACCAACTGAATCCTGAATCCTCTTAAAGATCTCAGACAACTACGATCTTCAGTTTTTATTAACTTGGGCTTCAGGAGTCTCAAAGGAGGAAATATCTCTTAGAAGATCTATCAACTCAGTAGGATATTTGATGAAGGATCCTTAAATAAAGGAACTTCTAAATATCCAAGATACGAGATAAACTCAAAAGGAACCCCTAACTTTGAAATAGTCGTTTCAATACAATACGGTGGATCTGAACCACCTCAATCTCACCGTCTATCACAGTCGGTCCAAAGCAGCCTATAAAGGGCATCGCATCATCTTCAACAAAGTACGTTCCCCAAGGATCAATCAATACTAAATACTTTGACTGCAAAGGGCAATCTGACTGTCTTGAGCGTCGGAAAGGTTTCCAAACTTTTTCCCCTAGGTTTTTAGGTGTAGAAGCGGGAATCAAATGAGCAGTATCATTCATTCAGACGCGATTCAGCATCGAGTCTCTTATTTCAGACTCATAACTAGATTGCCATTTTTTGACATCAGCAGTCGTGCCTTGTCCAAGGCGAGTTCGTTACCTTTTGCAGACTTGTTGACCCACTATCATAGACGGTGTTGATGAGGCGGTTCAGATCCACCGTATTATATTGAAACTACTATTTTGTAGTCTTGAAGCACTAGGATTCCTCTTTGGGATTATCTTGTATATTTGATAGATGTAAGTTCCCTTATTTAAGAATACTCGGTATTTAGGATAAATCTTCGTTGACTGATATCTTTAGATAGGGTTTGAGATTGGGTCAAGTAATTAAAGCACTAGGCACGCTTCACCCCCCCCCCCCCCCCCCCCCCCCCCCAATATTTCGCATCGACCCCTCAATTCCGGGCTTCAATAGTATACCTCTTTCGGATGATAAACCTCACTGTTTACTTATCTCAGGTTGACCCGTTGGGTTTTTGGTTCGTTCTTGATTTATCGTTGGTTGACTCGTTGGGTTTACTCCAACAATATCATCAATTCGGTAACCTGAATCCTTACTCAATTGTTTATAAAATTACTTTTCATTACTTTGTGCGCAGAGATGTCTTCTCAAAAAGAAGCGAAAGAAAATGAGCCTGCCATAAACAAAGAAGTAGACAGAACAGTAGACATAATGATCCCAATTCAGATAGGGAATTCCCCTACGGAGATTACCTACATAGGTAACACACTGGTCATTGCAAACATTATTTGTGAAATTGACTACCACTCTTGGCTTGCAAATGTTACGATGGACAAGAAATCCAATGGGAAGTGGAGGATGTGGGTGCACTTCAAAGACCTCAACTAATCCTGCGCTAGGTGTCATAGTTTTCAAACTATAGGTTTTAAGCCACTACAAAACATGTGTATCAAATTGAGTTTGTTTTACAGATCTACAATGAAGATAGAAAAATATGAGAGAAATCTTTGTTTTCCCAAGGAGGAAAGAAAATTTCTATTCAGACTTGACTCTTAAGATTTATAAAATTTTCTTGAGTATCCCATTGGATATGGTCTTAAAGCATCTCCAGTGGGACACTCAATCTTTAACACTTAGAGTGCCATATATGACTTTTTGGAGTTTTTGTTAAAAACCCATCTCCAATGGAACACTTTGGTAGACACTCTAATATGAGGTGGACACATTTATTATAGAGTGTCTAGAGAGAGAAACTCTAAAATGAGAGTGTCTACTTGAGACTCTCTAAGTGTTATTACTTTAAAATTTCAACCAATAGAAAACCTTACTTTTCAACTATTTTTTATCTATTGGATTGAAGAGGGACATGTGTATTAAGTATAGAGACTTTAGAGATCTCCATTGGATACCAACACAAATTAGAGTGTCTCTGTATTGACATTTAGGAAAGAGAATCTCTATTGCCACTTGACAATTAGGATTTATAGAGTGTTTGTTAGAGTGTCCCATTGGAGATGCTCTTAAGTCGGAGAAAAAAAAAGTTAGGTCTCTATCTTACCTCTTACGAATGAGATTCTCAACTAAGACTTGAGACCTAAGATATTTAGAGATTCTCAAGTGTCTCCCACCGGAGATGCTCTTACAAGCCAAAACTTTGCTCCAAAACTTTGCTCGAATACGATATTCCTTATTTATCATTGAGCGGAAAAAACCGTTCCTTATCACTGAGCGGAGAAAACCGTTCCCCTAGAGAAATGAGAATCGTCTACCCAGATTGCTTTTCTAGTCTGTTTTCTACGCTTGAAATATATTAAAGAAGCTTCAAAACAAGAATAACAAATCAAAACCATAACTTGAGGATTTTTTGTTCTAGAACTGCTTTTTATCCTAAACCGATACATAAAACAATCTCCCAAACTAAGTTAATAATTCCCCTGAAAGTATCTGCATTATATCAATTAACCCCAAGTTAATTATCACTTGAAAGAGTTGCAGAGGCGAAGGGGTTATAAGTTTTGAGAAGGAAATGAACAACCCATTCACCCACCTTTAGTTAAGAACTCATGATCGGTTTCACTCGTTGGAGTAAATATCATCCTCATAAGGAGTTTTGAGCAACTGAAATTCTTGGAATTGGTTGCTTCCAGTATTCTGTGAGGGCAAAGAGTGCAAATTAGAATCAGCTTGTGGTTGTTCTGCCTACCAGTACTCTAATGAAGTAAGAGACCATCCCTGGGTGTCTGGGACTGCCTGATGTGCCATACTTGTTGAGTTGTTTCCATGAATGAGCTGTTGGAAAGACGTTTTTTCAGGATCACCTGAATTGAATGACAGAAGAGAGAGAGCGTGCCGAAGATCCGGACTTTTGTCCAAGGTAGATGCTTCTGTACCTGCAAAAAAGTTGAAACTAGATAAACTGATAACATAAAAGAACAACTCAAATTGCTAACTTTTTCATCAGTCGCTGAGCTCGATCCTAACAGTACAGAAGACACATTGTTTTGGATTGGCTTTTCATTGTTTCGGTGAAACAACTTAGTCTAAGGTTAAGCAGTTTGGGGTGGGGATTGCCCTAAAACGACCAGGGTTGGATCCGATCCAACACTCCCACCAGTCCAAGTTACTTGGCCACATACCTATCGAGTTTGTATATATGTTTGTACGTACACCCACACCCACAACAAGTATATCAATATTAATATATTATGACATAAGATATTGTTTTATATGTCGGGTCAAAGTTTACTGAAACAATTCAAATTTATTTATAATTTTTCGAAGTGGCAGATGTAACAACCAATTCAGAGGTTTCAGGCTAGGATACCCCCTGGCCCGAGCCAATCTTCGACTTACTCTGGTAGATCAGCCGATTTAACTGCTAGGTCCACAACACCCATTCAAAGACTCATTTGGATCATAGCATACAAACTTTTGTGCTTAGCCATTTTTTTGGAGCAAAATCAACACGTACCTTCATGGAAGATATCCTTTTTGGTGCCTTTGAAAGACAATACCCTATCAAAGTTGGGGGTAAGTAAAGGAATTGAGTTATGCAAGTCATGGTTGCTGGAAAGATGTTGCGTATTGTCTTCAAGTTTTTGGCATGTTTTTCCCCATGTCGGATTTGTAGCAGGCTTAGTTATATGAAAGATTGGTACCCTATTTGTCAAAAAACTCATCTGGTGCCGCCCATCTGTACATTTTTCCACAAGTACATCGCATAAGAAGCACATATTTTGAACAAATCGGTAATCTAGGAAAGCTTTCTGGTAAGTAGAGAGAGTCGAAAAAAAATGATGTAGATAGCTAAATTAATGCAGAACAAAGGGGGTCAATTCATAAAGTAATAAAAAAATTCAAGCGTTCGACATCGGAAAGTAAAGATCAAATACTATGTTTTGAACTTTTGATTAATGATATATCTTGGAATTCAAGGGCTTTCAAGTGCTAGTGTGATTCAGACATGCTTTTAGTGAGAAAAACACGCAACGTGAAGCTTCCATGTAAACCAGTGTTTGGGTCTCTTTATGTGTGTGAGTACTGTTACTATAGATAGCTTTATGTTGTAACAAGTTCTTTAGTCGATATTGGTTATGTTCCTCGTTTTATATTTCTTTTTGGTGTCTTATATACATCTTGATCAATATATTATCCTTTTTGTGAAAGATCTAAAAAACATGAGAAGGAAATTTGCTACTACAAAGACTAATCTTGCTTGACTTGGCTCCCCAAGTGATTCTATATTGTCCGTTCAAATCGTTCTCAAATATATACATATATATATATAGGAAAGAGAGGATTTGGTTGAAATTAGTACCGTATAAGGATGAAGATCGCCTTGCAGAATTGAGTTGCATTGCCTCTCCTGCTGGCTTACGTCGACGAGCATTGTGATCAGATAGTCGGCGACGACAACTTCTCTTTTTCTCATCAAACTCCGACAAATCGTGAAACCTTCAAAATATTCAATGGATAGTTTTCTTATGAACAGCCTTACAGTGCAACATAAAACACAATTATGTAACAAACGAACCACACAATCTGAAGTCCTCAAAGAAACTTACCTACTACATTGTTGGCAGAATCTTCGTTCCAGTCCGGATATAGTCACTTTCGGGTATTTTGTATGTCTATCACAGACTCTGTGCCTTCGATGATAATCTTTCGCGGAAGATAGATCAAGATCACAACCCTCAACTTGACATCTTGGAGTTTGCATACTATGATAAGTTGATTTCGATCTCTTCGTTGAGACAATAGACAATTTCGGAATCACAGAAAGAGATGGTGGTTTAACGATATTCTCAGCACAAACATCTTCGAAGTAAGTTCTCTTACCAAGCTTAAGACCTAAAAGTGGTAATGTTGAAGAAGATCCATTATCTTCCACCCTACCCAACTCCTTCTTCTTGTTAGGATCTTCAAAGTTAAACTCGGGTATCTTAATTCCCCCCTTTGTTGAAGAATCAAAAGAAACTGAGATTGAGCTTTTAGATGAAGATCCATTTCCAAAATTAGAACTAGAAGGACAACAACCAGATGAAAAGAGTGATACACTATCAATTCCTCCATCTACTTCTGCTTCCCAGTTTATCGGTTGACTCTGCTCGGAAACCTCGTTAGTGTTACCATTAAATGTTACCAGGTTCTCCCACTCCCACTGATAGGGAGTCTTTGTGTTCCACTCCATTATAAAATCGTACGTCATCTAAGCTTTTCAAAAACTACTCTTCCCCAATTCCCATAAAGAAGTCACACACACACACACACACACACAAAAAAAGAACCATCAAATCCAGTTAAAAAACACAAGATTTAGCAGATTACAGGCAGGATAAAACTACATAATTGATGCTATAAACAAGTATTGAACTTAGAAATTCTAAAAATAAGTAATTTTGGGTACCAAAAGATAAAAGTTTACCTCCAAGATGAAATCACAAAAATGCTTGGTATTTCTCTCATTCAATAATCATGTTAGCAATAGTTGTTCCTTCATAAAAGTGAAAGTCATGCCTCCATCTTATCTGAACTCAATAATAGTTAGCATACTATCAATTCTTGAACCAACTCAACAGATAAAAGATGCAAAGAGAAAAGAGAGAAAGAAGATTGAATGGTAAGGAAAGTGAGAAGAAAGGAGGGAGATCCCTAAAAAAGCATAATTCAATCCATATGGTCCCTTAGAAGATTTAATTCTTCTTCATACCTTAGTAGTGAAAGGTCAAGTCTCTTTAACAGTATAATAAATTTGTAAGTTAAACCCATGTGGGGTTTCTGTTTTCCCTTTCTTGTTATTTTGGCTAGAACAAAGACAATATCCACATTATAACATAAAGTCTATTAAATTACTTCAATTCCTTTTTCTACCTATCAACACCATAAAATCAAGTCTACCCAGTAAAATTTTTGAGGAAATTCAACCTTTATCTCCTCTTTCAACACTTACCCATTTCTCATCAGACTCACCATTACCATAATCTCTCTTCCTCTCTATCTTTTACAGTCAGACATTAATTACCCAAACTGAAATAATTTGACAAGTTTCTTGTCAAACTGCTTTTGTAGCACCAGAGGCTTCCTTTTTCTTTTCTTGGAATCTTCTTCTTTCAAACCAATTATTTCTAGACAGAACTGAGCTTGTCTGAAACCAACTTTTTTCTATCTTCCCATGCCCATAATAAATGGTGAAGAAGTTCTTGTCTCCTCAGTTAAAAAAAATGAAATGTGCTTGTTTTCACCACGAATATTTTTGCTGTTTAGGGTAATTTCATTAGACTAAGAAAACAAGCCTCTAACAGAACTAAATGTCCTAAAATATGAACACCCTAAATTTCTTTCAATAACTTCCGAAGTTTCAGATAATTTTTTATCAGTAGATGATTTAACTACTGATAGGAAAAATGATTGATATCAAATTGCCAACAATCCCCAGAAGGCCATGATCCTCCTGTCTGTTGCCAAACGGAGGTTCGGTTTTGATCAAGCGCCCGTTTGGGGAGGGTACAAAATTTTTGGGCGGAAAAGAAAATTTGTTACCCGTAGCTTCCACCACCACTTCTTTCCTTCCAGTAGGCAAGGATAGGTGACAGACTTCCATTATGGGTGTTTTACAAAAAATGTAGATCTTCTTCCTCCCAACCACCGACCACCCGTCGTTGTCGAGCCAAATATTAGTTAGTCTTGAGAAGTCAAATAAGACAATTTGTTTGACCTTGAATTGCAGGTCTGAGACCCATGGGCCTAGGAGTAAGCCCTTGCGGAAGGCATCATGGATGGGGACATAAAAGAACTCTGCCAACTGAGTTCGGACATGGGAGGTCGCCACGAGTTTCCTAGGAAACTAAAACCCTACATTGGGCCAGAGGCAAGCGAAGAGGTAGATTCGAGATTTGTAGTCATACCTTGGGAGGTCTGCAGAAATATGTTCGACACCTTGAGGTCTTCAGAAGTATGCTCGGCACCTTGAGGCCTGCGTTTGTCCACCGTGAAGGGAGGTCTATCGAAGTCAATTTGACACCTTGACCCATAAATAGGAAAGTGAATCTGAATCAGCTCAGCAACCTGAGCTTTGATTTGCTTTAAGTTACAGAGCAAGGAGGCTAGATAACGTTGAATATTCACTTGCATTATCCCGAGATATAATTGAAAACTTCCTATTAAGGAACCTTTCAGGTAGCGTCCTTTAAGCTAGTGATTCACCATTGCCATGCAAACATATATAAATTATGCATGTTTGTCCTGAAAAGGGATCACGATCTGGATCAGATCCTAACCCTTCAATTACTTCGACTTTCCACTTAAAACTTTAAATTGAATTCAGAGTCTGAGTATCTTTGTCGGTTATCCCTCCCCATTCTCCTCATCGACGACATGGAGGAATAACAACTCGACGACATAGAGAAAAATGAGACTTAACGAGACCCAGTCGTTTGTCCAACCAGAAGAACACGTACCCAACGCATGGCATCGAAGATACCGTGGGAAGTTACCCAAAAGATCAACGTGAAAACGCGTCACCAGAAGATCAAATCTGTGATGTCACAGAATTAAGCGAAAAAGCGGAAATTTATCTCTAAGGCACAAAGTTAACAACTCACGCGTAAATAACACGTGGACAAACCACCCAAGATCCTTAACTGATCTCGTCTTCGGCAAACCAACCCCGATTAATGGAAATATCATAAGCTTCACAACGTGGAGGTCATCTCAGCTAAGAACAGTCCGGAACACGAAGGTCAGGAAAATTGAATACGCAAAGAATGACCACGCTTCATGAACAGCTCTGGTCCAGGTATACCTACCACCTTGAAGATTTATTTAGTTAAATCATTTTATTGTATAGAACTCCAGAGTACTTATACTCCTTAGTTTCTTTGCTTTCGACTAAGGAGTGACAGGACTCGTGATGATACATAAAATGGTCAACCGTTGACTGACGTCAAGAAGTCAAAAAAAGACCATAAGCCGAACGGGTCAACTTGTCTCAAGGCAATAGAACCGCTGGGTCCGGAGAAATCCACCACCTAAGCCTAGAAACGGGAGGTCGACCAATACTATCTAAGGAGCTTCAGTCCTGTCCCGCCTAAAACACAACCAGGTATGCCCTGGGATTCGTAAGAAGTATAACGAGTCCACGTAAGCAAGGCCGATGCCTTACGCCCTGAACATGGGAAGGCAGAAGCGTGGCGCACACTTACCGACTTAATCCCGAATCTTCCTAAAGTTCTCAGTCGGCTACGATCCTAAGTGTTTAACTGACTTGGGCTTCAAGAGTCTCAAAAGAGGAAACATCTCCTAGAATATCTATTAACTCGGCATGGTATTTATGAAGTATTCTTGAAAATAGGAACTTCTAAATATCCAAGATACGAGTGATGAGACATGAAAATGTCAGATCTAAATCTCTTAATCTGGCCTAGTTAGTCCATTTCGAGCAATCACTCTAATGAATTTTCTGTTTCTTTTTCTCGAGTGTCTTCTAAGGAGTTGAGCGCGAAAATAGATAAAAATGGGAGAAATACACATGAGGGGCATTTTGGTCATTTGTTGAGGCTGGTGATTAAGCCAATGTTTATATTCGGATGAGAAGTGGAGTCGAAAGCGAACCTAACGACAAAAACATAAGTCAAATTAGAGTTCGAATGAGAAAATTATATCAGGTCATGATTTCGGTCACAATCGGGTCAACTAAGGGCTTTCAGACACGTGGCATTCAATCTGACGTAGTGGGAGACAACTTCGGTACATTGGTGGGCTGCACGGGACGACATTCGGGATTGCTTTTGAGCCCGATTAAGTGTATCTGCACCCATGTTCTTACAGTGTTTCTAAGAATTGCTAGCAGATCGAATGGTTGAGATTTCACCCGCTCACATGGCTCAGTCGGATGAGGTGCGATGCACAGACTTCACATGGCTCAGTGTATCTGTTTTGTACAAAACAAGGAGAGAACATAGCTAGTATCATCTTCCCTTAAGCCAAAAACAAGAGACAAAGCTCCATTAAAGATGTTCTGTTTCTCCTTCTCAAGAGCTTCAAGAACATTTTAGAGATAGAGGAGAGACAACAGAGCACTTTTTCTTCTTCTCTTCTGAAATGGAGAAGAACATAGTCAATTTCAGAGAAGAAAATGAGAAAATCAGAATAGTAAAGAGAGGGAGAGTTAAACAATCATTTTTCTTCTTTTTCCTTTCTGATTTTCTCGAGTTAGGAGAGAGAAAGATTTTTGCTATTGAATTTTCAGAAAGATTTTCGCTAGAGAGAGTGAGAGAAGAGAAGTGTAGAAACAGAGATGGTTCTTCATCATTTGTTCATCACCAACATTAAGGACTCTATCATTTGGTGATATATCTTTCTTACTTTTCTTGTAATCTCCTCATGCTTTCTCTGATTAATTGATGAATATGAATTATTAACTCTCCATCTAAGGTTTCAGGATGAAACTCATTCTTGAACCTTTAGAGACATATTTTTATTTGGTTAATTCTTTTGACTTTGATTCAAAGTTGAAGTTGTTTTAATTTGTCAAATCGGTTATCTTTTCATTGTCTATACTTTTAATTTGATGCATCATACTTGGGTTAAGTTCTTTGCTGGTGCATGCTTACTGATTGATAGATAATAGTTTAGAGGTTTATTTTTCCAAACGAAACAATGACGTTGTTATAGATTATTGCTTTTAAACGAAAATATCTCCCAAAATTAAGATAGTTCATTATCAGAAATTCTGAGTAATAAAAAGGGAGAATTAGCTAGTTAATTATGTGTTCTAAAGATGATTTTATGTTGCAGATTCCGAAACTCTAGAATCCTCCATCCTAATTTTGGTCGATTTACTTTCTGTTTATTTTTAATTATCGTTCTCATCAACTAAAAACCAAAATTCTTATTTGCTAGTTCTAGGTTAGAATGGATTTTAATTAGTCTCTCTGGATCGACCTCGTCTTACTGGGTTATAACTCGACGCCAGTATACTTGCGGGTGGAGACCTTTTAGGGTAACCTTTTAGGTCCATCAATGAGATAAACTCAAAAGGAAACCTTAAATCTCCTAACTATGGAAGAGTAGTCTTAATCTCGAACGGTGGATCAAAACTGTTTCCTCTACACCGTCTATCACAGTCGGTTCAGAGCAGCCTATAAAAGGACATCACATCACCTTCACCAAGGTAAGCTATGACGTTCCTCAATGATCAATCAGTACTCAATATTTTAACTACAAAGGGCAATCTGACTGTCTTGATCGTCAGAGAGGTTTTCGAACTCTTTGTAGGTTCCCCCCTGGGTTTCCAGGAGCAGGAGCTAAACGATGCAGTTGCATTCATCCAGACAAAATATCAACTATTCAGACGTGATCAAACATCAAGTCTCTTTTTCCTGGCTGATAACCGGGACTGATGTTTTTTGACATCAGCAATTTGCTCTAGAAGGAAGGGCGAACCTTAGTAGTATCATCAATTCGATAACCTGAATCTCTACCCAATTCTTTTCAGAATCACTTTTACTACTTTTCAGCAGAGATGTCTATGCGAAAAGAAGTCGAAGGGAAAGAACCTGTGGGCGACGAAGAAGTGGATAATACAACATGCATAATAATACCTGTCCATATCAGAAAATTCACCCACCGAGGTCACCTATATCGGTAACATGGTCACCAATGCGGAAAATGAAGAACTAAGTATATTTCTGAAGGCACATCGCCACGTGTTCGCGTTCGGAGCTGACGAAGTCCTATGGATCGACCCATCTATCATCACCCACATGCTGAACATCAAAGAGGGCAGTTGACCAATCAAGCAAAAGAAGAGGAATTTCGTGCAAGAAACACAAGCAGAGATCGCCAAACAGGTAGACAAACTGTTGGCCTGGGGAGTAACACGTGAAGCACGGTACCCTGATTGGCTTGCCAATATGGTGCTTGTGCCAAAAAAAGAACAACACATGGAGAATGTGTGTGGATTACTATAGAATGAACAAGGCTTGCCTCAAAGGATAGTTTCCCCTACCATCCATCGATCAATTGGTGGACTCCACATCGGGGCACGAGCTACTCAGCTTCATTGATGCATTTATGGGTACCATCAAATAGCTATGCGTTGGGCTGACTGTAACACCCCAAATCCAGATTTCTACGTCGGCCGCCATGAAAACCTTAACTTCAAGCATTTCTCTGCAAAATAGTGAACATAGACGATATAGTCATCAAAGAGACAAATAACATCGAACATGAAGCTCATTAGTAACAATAAATCAACTAACGAAACTTTACCAAGTTTTCAAAACTGAAATGATGTCTCTAAATCATCGACACATATGTCGGATAAGATTAAATAAGAGCAAAACAAGTACTTCGAAGATGGAACTCCAAAATAACTACCTAAAGATAGAAGGTAGACTGCTAAAAAAACTGCTCTAAGGGCTAACTACGACTCAAGCAGGTGACACTTCTTGATTTCCTTGTTCTGAAATATAATAGGTTGGGTCAGACCCCAACAAGTAGATTTCGAAATCCGTAAAGCGTTAATGGACAATTTCAAGATCTATCACGACTAAAAGACAACTCCGTAACTTAAATAAAGGTGTTCAAGTAAGCATTTAGTCGGGAAAACTTAAATAAAGGAAAACGCACTTAGAATAAACAACCAAAAGTGATATGATAAGTTGGTATCCACCGGGGAAATCGAGTCCTTCATCTGAACCCCCTCTATTGAAGGAGACGTCCTTCGACCAAAGATGCAACGCGAGCAATTTCTCGGATATGACAATTGATGATGAAGATCATCAAGTTCGAATTATTTAGGGGGCGTAGTTTTTAGCTGGAAATCAACTACTATCGTCGAATCACGAAGCGATTCCCGGCTAACTTCGTCTAGATCCTACAACGGGTTACACCAAAGGGTGTCAACTTGATCGGAAGATATGACTAGAGGGATGTGACATATAACCATGGGTAAGAGCCATAAATATGTCCAAAACGCCTAAAAGAAGTTTAGGCAAAGATAATACAAAAAGCCCGAATAAAGGGAATTTGGGCCGGGCACCAAAAGGGATATTTTGGGCCTAAAAGAGGACCGGCCATGCTTGGCCGTGTACCCCTATAGGGGCCGGCAAGATCTGCCCATTATGGGCATGCTATGGTCGGCCAAGAGAGAGGGAATGGGAAAATAGCAACTAGTTGCTATTTGGACTATTTCCTAAATCTTATTCAAAAGGGCTTTTTGGGAAAACCTAATTAGGGTTTACTCTAGCTTAGAGTTCTATATAAGCTCTCTTAAGACTTGAATAAGGTGCGAAAATTCTCAAGAAGCTTTCTATCTCTACAACATCAAGTAGAGAAAGAAAGAGAGATAATTCCCAACTATCTATCTAGTCAAAGAAGAAGTGTTCTTCAATCTAACCACCATTGGAGTTTTAGCTAACAACAAAGTGGGAGATCAAGGCGATTGCTCGGTGTCCCTAGTAGAGGAGCTACAATTGGAGCTCTTGGTCTTCTCAAAAGCGATTGGAAAGGTTCGACGGAAGAATAACGATTAAGGTTATCTCAAATTTCTTAGTTTAATGTTAGCTTATGCATGAGATCCTGGGGATACTAGTGTTAGACTTTAGATGTCTGAGATTTCCCTAACAAAACTAGGAGACACCATAATCGAACAGTGGCGTCAGAGCCTCTTGCACATAGCTAATTTTGGGTAAGTTTGGGATTAATCTATGCTTGTTTAGATAGACAGTTGTGTCCAAAAGTATTCTAGGCATCAATGTGATTAGTTTTGAATATGATTTAAAGTTATTCAAGTTGATTTCATAGTTAATGATTGAAAAAGTTTCAAAAAGATTCGATATAGATTGATTTCAGTTTGAAATTTTTTTTCAAGAGATTGTGATTTTCAAAAAATTTAGAAGTTGTTGAAAATCAAAATTTGGTATTTTAGAAGTATTCTAAAATTTGGAACAACATCTTTGGAAGCAAAAGAAAACAAAAATTTGGAAGTTCAAAATTTAGAAGTTTCCCAAAATTTTGGTCGAGCGCGTCTCGATCAGGACGGACTCCCTGTCCGAGAAAGTAGCGTCTCGAGTTTAAGGGCGTGTTTGGGTTGCCATAGGCATCTCGGTCTTGGCCGAGACGTCCAAGAAGGCTCGGACTCTGCCCAGAAACGTCTGGCCTATGCCAAGACCGAGACACAAATGCGTCTGACCTATGCCAAAACGCGTCTAGTCTCGGCCAAACCGTGCTAGGCACAACCCAAGCTATTTCCCTATAGCCGAACTGTGCTCGGGCCAGACCTATAAAGCACCTAGGCCAATGGCCCGGACAAACCTATAAAGCATCTTAGGGTCTTAGGCCTTGACCAAGGCTTATTCGGGACCATTCCGAGTTCGGGATAGGACCACCGGTCGAGATTTTTCGGGCTTTGATCTGAGTGGGTGTTTTTCCAACGAAAGTTCAATTTTTCTCTCGGTCCCACCCAAGTTTTACCGAAATTGTTTTGAGCTACCCGAAGGCCTAAAACGAGTTTTTCTTAAAATTGATTTTGGAAATCATTAAAATTCAATTTTTTTCGAAATTGACCTGGGCCCTCCGAAGTCCCAAACGGAGTTTTTCTTAAAATTGATTTTGGAATTTATTAATATAGACTTAAGGTCTGTATGTGACATAGAGATGTCGACAAAAGTATCTCCTGGACAGTCATGCATATATAATTCATAGCCTTATATATATATATATATATGATGGGCCTAAAAGGTTACCCTAAATAGGTCACCACCCGCAAGTACACGGGCGTCAAGTGATAATTCCGGTAAGACCGGTTCGTTCCTCAGAGACTAAGTGAAACCTATTCTAAGACTTGGAAGTAAGACGGTTTTTGTTTTTGAAAATTTGTTTTGGTGATAAAAATATTTAAATAAAATAACGGAAATAAAAACGAACTCAAATGGGGGAGAGGACCTAGGGTTTTTGGAATCCACCGAATAACTCACTTTTAAACACACGAAATCAACTGACTAACTCTCTCGTTTTATAACTCAGAATTTCGGATAATGAACTATCCTAATTCCGGGAGATGTTTTCGATAAAAATCGGTTTTTAACTCATGAAATTGTAATTGTCTTATTTAAAAGATGAATTTCTAAACTACTATCTATCAATCAATAAGTATGTATCGTCAAAGGATTTAACCTAAGCACGATACATCAAACCTAAAAGCATAGATAGTGAAAAGATAATCTACTTGATAAATTAAAACAATTTAAATATTAAATCACATTAAAAGAATTAACCAAATAACTTATGTTCTAAAGATCGAATATTTGGTTTCATCATCAACCCTAGATAGAGAATTAGTTAATCATAATACGATATTGAAATAGACATAAAGAATAAAAGAGAATGGAAGAAAACTAAACTTTTTCTCGCTGATTTTCCACTGGAAGCCAAACGCACCCTTAAGGAAATTGAATTTCTCGTCTTCTCGGAAATAATTTCCCTGTGGGAAAATTATTTCCCTACTGTTTTTCTCTCTTGCTTTCTACTGTTTTCTCCTTCTTTCTCACTCTAAAGCTTCTCTTTCTCTCTCTATAAACCAGAAATATACTCTCTCTTTCTCTCTATAACCGAACAGTAAAGAAAGGAGACAAAGAAGATATGAAATTTTAATTGAATTTGATAAACTTGATTCAATCTCTCTCTTTACAGTATCTCTCTCTTTCTTAACTCTTTCTATCTAATCTTCTCTCTCTCACAAAGAGAAGAATTAGAAGATGAAGAAGAATCAAAGACAGAAAAGATTCAAACTCCCCCTCTCTCTCTAGCTCTCGGTTATGTCTTTAATGGCCGAGCTGGTCTTCTTCTCTCTTTCTAAACCTCTTTTTCTTTCTTAGCCGAGAGGACCCCAAAGATGAGATGCCCACTCCCTTCATGAAGCTCTGTTTTTATAAAGTTCAGGATCCCAAAATTCTAAATCTTCTCCTTCCATCTTCAAAAGAATCTTCCTCTGATTTCTCTCTCTAAATAGAACAATAGAGATAAATCATTTTCTCTCTATCTTCTAAATACAGCATTAGAAAATCAATCCTTCCTTGAATATCTTTCTATATCTGACTGAAAATAAGAGAAGAATTTCATAGCCCAAATGTCCTTCTTTACTGTATGCTACTGAAAAATCTCTCCAAAATACTAACCCAATCGAGCTTCATCTCTATCTTCTCTCTGAGTTGTTTTAATAGTAAGAAGATATTCAGCTCTTGCCATCTTTATAAAATCTGATCCAACCTCTCAATCTCCATCTATCTCCTTCCTTTCACACCCTCTCTATACTTTCTCTCTCTACTATAATGTCCCTAAAGATAGAAATTAAAGAAAGAGATTTTGAATAAAATCTAAAGAGGGAATGAAATTGGGGAGTGATGGCGCCCTTCACGTGTATACTGTTAGTGTGGCAAAAATCTTTGTTGTTGAGTTAGGTCTATCGAGACTTGATGAGATGCACGTACATGCGTTAGATTCCCTCACACTTGTTTAGTAGCCGTTAGATCATATCAGCCTACATTTATAACTTGCCTTGTGTTGCTCCAAATAAGATTTTAAAACAAGTCCAGAGTGCCATCCTGAGTATCCCGAAAGTGTACCCAAATATTTAAATTGCCGCTGATTATCCGCCACGTGTTGCAGAAGGCTCCATGTTGACTTAACCCAAACTTTGACTCACTATAATTCTCGCACCCGATCTCCGATTGGACTTCTGTTTTTGGCGTTGAGTTCGTCATGGACTCTACTTTCACATGAGCACTAATATTGACCAGAATACCCTTTTCATTAAAATGACCAAAATGCCCCTTAAGTATGTCTTTATCACGATGTTTTCGCATCGAACTCCGTAAATGAGACCTGAGAAAGAAAATCAAACAAATCATCAGAGTAACCGCTCGAACTGGACTAACTAACCCGAGTTAAGAGATTCAAATGAGACTGTTTCATGTCTCATCAATATATATATATATATATATATATATATATATATATATATATATATATATAAATTATATGAATGAATGTCATGTGAATATATATATGTATATATATATATATATATATATATATATATATTACATGAATGCATGTCATGTGAATGCGGAAACTATTATAGTCATAGAAAGTTGTTTTCTTTAATTCTTCTTTTAAGCACGGATGGGTGCACGTTGTAATGATTTTAATTTCAAGTTTTATGCGATTTGCGAATCCTTAAAGTCTTGTAATTAGATTTTAGGGTCTATGAGTCCATTTAAGAAGCTGAAGGATAAGATCCTGATTCGAGTGGGAGAAATCAATGGAGGTTCGAGGACGGCGATCTAGGGGAACAAAGGCGAAGACAAGAAGAATCCTAAGAAGACTAGGTCTTTTAGGACTAGGGGTCATACTAGGATCCATATGTGTTTGATTTACTTTCTCACACGCATATACTTATTTATTTACATTTTATGTCGTGGATGGCTAGTTAAGCTAAATAGTTCTCTAAAACGCATACTAGAAAAAACGTAAAAGTCCCTAAAAGCAATTTTGAGTAAATAGTCCACCAGATTAAGACACCAGTTGAGTCCTCGATCATGGAATGGTGGATCTGCCAGAGCATGGTGCCTTTTTTTATCTTGGGACAATACGGGTAGACCTAGAGCAGAGGTCTACGCGTCTAAATGGTTTTACTCAACGAGATCAGCAAAAGAGTTTTGGATACTCGAAGTTATCAACCAAGAATCATAAGAGTATGATCAGTGAAGGAGTTCACTCACCCAAGACAACGGGGTCAAGGGCTGGGATATAGTTCGTTCAACTTTGACAAAATGGGATCTTGGAATCACGTTATTCAATTAGGGACGGTTTTTATATTGAATAATATGGAAAAAACTGATTTTTTCCAAAAATGATAACGAGTTTAAAACTTTGCAATTCTTTCATGTAGTTTTAAGATGACAAAAGAAAGTGGGTTTAACTTTCGCTCACTCATCGTTAAGGAGAAGTTGAATGGGCACAACTTCTTTGAATGGGAGAGGAATGTGGAAATAATTCTCTGGATGGAAAACAAGTTGAATGTTCTAGACACTCTAATTCCGATATTGGATGCTAATTTGACTGCTGAAGAGAAAGAGCATGAAAACCTTGTTCGAAAAAGAGCAGAGCCAGTAACATGTCAGATGTTGGCAACCATCGAACCCACTCTTTAGGAGCAGTTCATTGACATAGATGCCTACACCATGATTCAACAACATAGGGTCTTGTTCCAAAAGCAGTCGAGATTGGAGAGGTTTGAAACGGATGATGCATAAAATGTCCAGACGTTGACTAATGTCTAAAGAGTCAAGATCAGACCTGAAGTCTACTGGGTCAACCCGGCTTAAGGCAGCAGGACCACTGAGCCCCTAATGGTCCACCGAATATTCCCCTAACTGGGAGGTCAGCCAGAAGAAACCAGCTCTACAAAACGCCCTTGGCATGGATAGATCAGCTCTGGGTCTTCAAAGGAGTAAGGGGGGTCCACACAGGTTCAGCCAGTATCTTACGCCTATAACTGGGGAGGCAGCAGCACCAAGCGACCTACCGACTTAATCCCAAAACTTTTAGAAAGATCTCAGTCGGCCACACATCTCGAAGTGTTTAAGCCAGTTTGGACTCCACGTATCTAAAGGAGGAAACTTCTCCTTTAGAGTCTATCACACCGTCAAGAAATCTACGAAGAATCCTTGAACTTAGGAACTTTCACTTAAAAAAATATTTTATTTTGCTAGATAAAATAGGTAGCTAGTTGCTGAAAATATTTAATTTTGCTAGTTAAAATATGTAGCGAGCAGCGCTACTTTTTTTGCCTAGAGACTAAAATAATATATATATATATATATATATATATATATATAATATGTAGTTAGTAGCACTACTTTTCTTGTCTAACGGCTAAAGTAATATGTATATGTAGGTACTCTTGTGTGAGCAATACTGACCTTGGCGGCGCTATTCCTGCATGTTTACGGTGTGATCCAAGTCAATGATTTTTCTGGTGTTTGGAAGGGTGCGTACCGCTGCTGGCCGTCAACAGTGTCGAGCTGAAATGGCGTAACACTCCCTGGCTGCCGCTTGATCTCCTTTTATTGCTCCCACCAGGTTCGTTCCCGGAATTGGGAATTCAGCGTTAAGTGGTTCAAAGAGATCACAACTCGTGATTCCTTCAAGAAGTTCCTTCCCAGGATAATGTTGTACGCGTGTAGTTCGTTGATGATCACGAACTCTATCATCAGTGCTCGGCTGGACGTTCCTTCTCCGATGAGTATGGGTAAAGTGACCTTTCCCCCAGCTCGTAGTCGGTCTCTGCCGAAACCTGTCAAGTAATGATCATAAGTCTCGGTGTGATGTGCTCTCACCTGGAGTTTTTGGAGGCATGCTTGGCTTATGATCTCTGTGGAGCTTCCCGTGTCAACTAGGATGCGCCCTATTCTTCGATTGGCAACCAGCGCTGTTATCACTAGGGGGTCTGCATGAGGCGTGATTACTCCTCTCAGGTCATCATTAGTGAATATTATCGGAGGTGTGGCCTCGTCTCGTACCATCATGATCTCCGGATTCTTTCGTCATCATTTGTTACTTATGTCCTCTGCATGAGTTGGCCCTCCAACTATGACGTTGACACTTTCTTCGCCTCAGATTCGGATTCCGTTTCCGCCTCGGTGAATATTTCCACCAGAGTTTTTGATATTTCGCTGAGCTCTTTCGCCAGTACTGTCAAGCGCCTGATTGCTGTTACTGCTAGGATCGTGTCTCGAGCTCCCTGGCTATCGGTCTGGCTTTTTTGACTTAAGTTGGCGTCCCTTTCGTCGAAGGGCTTTCCGAACGCATCGAGGAAAGCTTGGGTGATATTAGTAAAGTTTCTTATTTCTGAGGGCGATCCTATTCCCGAGAATGTTGGGCCCCTCAGGTCGTCTGCTATTCTGGGATTTTTACCCATTAAGGATTTCAACCTAGCCTCTGCTACGTCTAGGTTGCCCTCAGGTTTCGTTATTCTCTCTTCTTGTTTCCTTTTTTCAACCTTAAGCCGCTCGAGAGCTGCTAAGATCATTATGAGGTATAGAGATCCTTCTCGGTCTTCACCAGGTGTTCGTTTTTCTGCTGGCATGTCTACCTGAAGGTCTTTTAGGAAAAGATGATTAGTTCTGAAGAAGTATTGAGTAGGATTCGAGTTATCGAATGTGGTGATTTGCTGGGGAGACCCCCTCTTTCTAGCGCCAAATGCTGATGTCGAAAATTGGCTCCCGGTTAAATCAGCATGAAAAAGGGAGTTGATGCATGACAGCCTCCGTTATGACGGAATATTCTGTTTGGAGAGGTGAGATTCCTCTGTTCAGCTCTGATTCTCTGCTCCGCTCCTTTGTTCTGCTTCTGCTCCTGACTCCTTGCTCCAGCTCCTGATTTCTTGCTCATGTTCGTCTATTCCCGAGGGAGGAAAACCTACAAAGGGTTCGAAAACCGCTCCGACGCTCAAGACAGTCAGGGTGCTTTTTGTAGTAAAAGAATGAATATTAATTGATCCTTTTGGGGGCGAGTTATGAGAACTCTGTTTTTGGGGGCGATCCTTCTGGTATGAAGAGATCTTATTTTTGGGAGAAAGGGTGTGTTTGTTCTCCAGAGATCGTGTCTTAGAGAAAAGAGTATGTTTTTCCCTCTGGAGCCCGTCCTCCTTGAAGGACGATGTGGGGGGCCTTTTCTAGGCGAAGGTAGGCTGACTGTCCCTAGTGGCGGTGGTGAGGCGGTGGCCGTCAAACCGTAATAGGATTTACCTATTTTGCGTATCTAGGGTTTCTTTTCGAGTCTATCCCGGATCTCTGATAAGTGAAAGTTTCTAAGTTCAAGGATACTTCGTTGATATCTTCCCGGAGTGGAAGTTTCCTCCTTTACATACGTGGAGTTCAACCGGGCTTAAACACTTCAAGATGTGTAACCGACTGAGATCTTTCTGGAAAGTCCGGGATTAAGTCATTAGGTTGCACAGCGCTAATATCTTCCCAGTTCTAGGTGTAAGATATGGGCCGAACATGTGGAGACCCCCCTTATTCCTTTAGAAATCCCGGGGCTGATCTATCCATGCCAAGGGCGTTTTCTGCAGAGATGGTTTCATCTGGCCGACCTCCCGGTTGTGGGAATGTGTGGTGGACCATCAGGGGTTTCAGCTATCCTGCTGCCTCAAGCCGAGCTGTTCCGAGAGACTTCTGGTCTGATCTTTGACTCTTCAGACGTTAGTCAATGTCTGGACATTTTATGCATCATCACATACAACTTGATCTTGGGAAGAAATTTCTTGAAAGCGTCAGGAGCTATAATATCGATGAACCATCTAATGATAAAATTCCCAATCTCGGGAACCAGTTGCGTGGGCACGGTGAAAGGAGACCAGGCAACGGCCAGAGAGTGTTACGCAGTCTCGACTCGACACTGCAAAAGAAGGGCAAAAGTCCCAGCCCCCACGGGGGAAAGAGAGGTCGCCAACCGCGAACGCGCGACAAACATGCAAGAGTAAAGCTGCGCAGGTCACCATCTCATCCCTCCCTTGGTTTTTTACCCTAAATATATTTCTGCGAATAAAGCTGTTAGGCAGGAGAAGTAGTGCTACTAGCTACATATTTTATTATAAAAAAAATTATTTTAGCAAAAAGGCGACGCTATCAAAGGAGGAGTCCTAGTCAAACTCACTTTGCTTCGGCAAAACAGGTAGCTCTAATAGCTAAGGCGACGACCAGAAGCCTCAAGAAGCAGTCCTAGTTAAACTGAAACTTTACTCGAGTAACATTGACCCTTCACCAAGGTCCTAAGGAGGAGTTCTAGTTAAACTGGTCGTGCTCAAGCCGGCAAATTAGGCAGCTCTGGTAGCTACGGCGGCAACCAGAAACCTTGTAAGGAGAAGTCCTAGTTAAATTCACTTTACTCGAGTGAAACGCGGTCCCCACTAAGGATCCTAAGGATAAGTCCTAGTTAATCTATAACCCTGGCAAAGGTGACCGAGGGTATAAGGAGAAGTCCTTGCGAAACTAGTCATGCTTAAGCAGACAAAACAGCCTTAGTAGTGAAAGCAACGACCGAGGGTGCGGGAGGAGTCCCGGCAAAAACTAGTTGTGCTCAAGCCAACGAAACTAGCCTTGGTAGCGAGAGCTACGACCAGGGGTCCAAGGAGAAGACCCTGTTAAACTAGTTGCGCTCGAGCCAACGAAACCAGCCCTGGTAGCGGAAGCCACGACCAGGGGTCCAAGGAGAATTCCTAGTTAAACTAGTTGCACTGAAGCCAACTAAACCAGCCCTGGTAGCAAAAGCTATGACTATGGGTCCAAGGAGAAGTCCTAGCTAAACTAGTTGTGCTAAAGCCAACGAAAAACAACCTTGGGAACAGCGTCCATGATCAGGGGCAAAGTCCAGACCCAAAAAACATTCAAATCTGTGCAGTTATGCCAATTTGGGTTCTATTTTGCAAAGGGATTTAGTAAGCCTAGATCATACTAGAATAAGTCTAAATTGTTATTTTTTCAGGAACAATCATTTGGAGCATGCGTAGTAAGTTTAGGTAAACGCATTAATAAGTTAGGTTTTATATTAACAACAATAACTAGCCAGTTTTGCAGGATCACTATAAACGAGAAGGATAAAGATGACAGTAGCTCGACAATCGAGAACAGAAGAAGCATAACATTTCGGGGAAATAAAGGTAAATTAATCCAAAAGGTTTGTTACAGAAGAAATTGCAACCTAAGTACATCAAGAAGAGTGCGACCATTCAGGTCTATTATAGAAGAAATTTCGAAAAGTATATAAAATCCACAAAAAGAAGAGACAGGGCATGGAAAAAACTAAAGAACGCGAAAGGCTAGAAGAGCAGTCGCGTCATTTGGTTGAAGAAAAGTTCAGCGGTTACCAGGTACCCCTTTCCAGAAGAGCAGCCAAGACAAGAAGACAACCAAGGAAAAAATAACCCCCTTGTCATCATCTCATTGTCCTGGGCATCTCAGCTGGAGGCAGCACTGGTAAGCCTACGTCCTTGTGGAACCTACCCAAATGGGACATGAGGTTACCATGGCCGTTTTGGAAGAGTCCACCCTCAACTATCTCCATTATCAGAAATACATTCTTCAAGCAGGAAACTAGTATGAAGTCAAATGAAGGCCGCATCTAGGATCTCCGATGAAAACAGAAGGTAAGGAACAAGGTTGAAATATATCTACAGAGGAAGGATCTTCTCTTCTCTAACTTTTGATGATGAGGAGTTAAAGAACCAAAGTAGGCTATTTATATTGGAAAGGAATAGCCAAGAGACTTCTTGAAAAGAGATGGATGAAGGGTCATTAAAAGCGAAGACCAAACACACCTTGGGAACACACAAAGGAATGATGACCAAGGGATGCACACAGCTCGAAATCGATCAGGTTTGATAGGATACCAGCAGATTTCGAAGAGACGCGTCGACTCTCCCAGTAACAAGCCACCACGTGTCCGCGCATACTGAAATAACTGCCGTGTACAACAACCCAAAAGATCAACGCCGAAAACGCGTGATCAGAAGATCAATTATGTGATGGAAAGGGAATTAATTGCTTAAGTAGAAGCAGTAACGTGTTTCGAAAAAACGAACTACGTGTCCATTACTTCAAGGCAAACACAACTCGAATCAGTTCTGGCGAAAAAAGAAGTTCCACCACCAGCTCGGTGTAAATCAGCTCAGGAATACGCAGCTCTAGGAAAACCAAAAGAAAGACCGAGCTTCGCGAAACAGCTCTGGTCCAGGTAAAATCCTTGACTTCAGGGTCTTCAATGTTTAAAACACACGAGTTACTTCTACTCCTCAGTCTCATTACTTTCGACTAAGGAGTGGCGGGACTCATGATGATGCATAAAATGTCCACACGTTGACTAACGTCTGAAGAGTCAAGATCAGACCTGAAGTCTACTGGGTCAACCCGACTTAAGGCAGCAGGACCGTTGAGCCCTTGATGGTCACCGAACATTCCCTTAACTGGGAGGTCAGCCAGAAGAAACCAGCTCTGCAAAGCGCCCTTGGCATGGATAGATCAGCCCTGGGTCTTCAAAGGAGTAAGGGGAGTCCACACAGGTTCAGCCAGTGTCTTACGCCATGAACTGGGAGGCAGCAGCGCCAAGCGACCTACCGACCTAATCTCGAAACTTCTAGAAAGATCTCAGTCCGCCACACATCTCGAAGTGTTTAAGCTAGTTTGGACTCCACGTATCTGAAGGAGGAAATTTCTCCTTTAGAGTCTATCACACCGGCAAGAAATCTACGGAGAATCCTTGAACTTAGGAACTTTTACTTATCAAAGATCTGGGATAGACTCTGAGAGAAATCTCAAAAGAGGAAACTTCCCCTTTGGTTTGACGGCAACCGCCTCACCACCGCCACTAATCACAGTCGGCCTAACATCGCCTATAAAAGGCCCCTCACATCGTCCTTCACAGGACACGATCTCTTTACCCCAAAAAGATCAAAGGAAACTCAGAGTTCTCATAACTCGCTCCCCAAAAGGATCAATCAATATTCATTCTTTTACTGGAAAGAGCACCCTGACTGGCTTGAGCGTCCGACCGGTTTTCGAACCCTTTGCAGGTTTTCCCCCCTCGGGAACAGACGACAGGAGCAAAGAGTTGGAGCAAGGAGCAAGGAACAGGAGCAAGGAGCGAGCTACAAGAACCAGGAGCTGGAACAAAGAGAAGCAGAGCTGAAAGCAGGATCACAGAGCTAGTCAATCCCCAACATAACGGAGGATTCGAAATTAACGGAGGCTGTCATGCATCCACTCCCTATTTCATGCTGATCTGACGGAAAGCCATTTTCTGACATCAGCAGAAACCTCCAGACATTACTAAACATGCGTCTCGAGAAGGGAAAACTAGTAGGGCCCCATGTACGACAGTAGATTAGACTCATTGCTAAATTAGCAAAGCTGGGTTTTCCATATAGTTAAGAATCAGTTACCGACACTATCCTTCATTCCGTCCATAGTGGTTTCAATCAATTCAAGATGAAATACAACATGAATAGATGGGACAAAACATTTGAGGAACTTCATGCGATGCTTCAGACAGTCGAACAGAATGTAACAATAGTGGAACATAAGAAAGAGGTTCTTATGGTTCAGAAGAACAAAGGGTTCAATAAAGGTGGAAAACAAAAGAAGAAACCGATGTCCAAAGAAAAGGGCAAACAAACTGCTAAATCCAAGGACAAAGGTCCTCCTTCTGACACCAAGTATTTCTATTGTGATGGCAAGGGCCACTAGAAGAGAAACTGCCCCAAGTTCATGGAGAACAAGAAGAACGAAACAGTGGTTTTCGGTTAAGGTATAAATAATGACTGTTAATTTGACAAATACTATAACTTCCCACGTCGGTATAGGATACCTAATGTTATTATCATTATGAATGAACAAGAGCGGCTAGGAATTGAGTATTTGACTAAAGGAGAAAAGATCCAAAAGGGAGTAGAAGCCAAGCTTGCTGAGGATGTTGAAAGGGATCGAAGTCTTCTTTAGGTACTAGTCTAGATTAATTTTATTTTCTAGTTGAACATCATCTATGTATTAAGTATTATGGTGGGTCAATAAAGAAGTTTATATATTGAGATGTCATAAAGTGTTAAATTAACAATTTATATCGACAGATTCCAAACTTGGTTATAACTGTAAAAGAGACACATCAACGGATCGAATGATATTAAGCATTATAAGATACATGTGACTCATAAAATAGAAACATCCTCAAAAGGGATGAGGACAAAGTGTCCAAAATAATAAAAAACGCTTCATGAAAGAAAACGTTTTCTTTTAAATGAAGCAGTGAATCGACTGACAAGAAAGAAGAATCTTGAGTCAAACACAGAGGTTGATCGTCACTACACTTCTAACCTATCCAAGGTTGGAGCATCCAAAAGGATAAAATTGAAGTCTATGAATCAAACCCTATCATCCGAAAACATTATGTCTAGACACAGCTTCCCACACAAAATCAAATCCGTCTAAAAGCTAAGCCTATGTAAAAACATTTTACAATGTTAGCAAGTCTGACGCAATTTCTTTAGAAGAAATCTGGGCTTTTCCACAACCGATCATAGAACAAAGTGTTTGTTGCTCGTGATGGTATTCTTCTAATAATTAACTTAACGAAGAACCAATTGTTAGAAGAATAAGTGGGAGAAACCATGAAAGTGGGAGAAAACAAAGAGCAACAAAACTGTTAAGAACAGTTAATCGTGGTTCCTAAAGAAACGGTAAAGATAATTTAACTCTAAATATCTATCACACAAGATGAATAAGATTCGCAAGAGAACTCTCAAAAAGTTGAAAGTTGCTCAAACGGAAATATCTCAAAAGTTGAGAGAGCATTCTGAAATGTTGTTCATAAGCCCTTAAGGTCACAATAGCTTATCAAACAAGTTCAGAAGATTGAAAATCTTACTGATAAAAGATAAAAGCCATAGACCTGCAAGAGACGGAAACCAACTCTAAATTTTGGCTTGAAGCTACAATATCATGGAATCCATATCTCATCAAGTTTTGGAAATTAAAAATTTGGTCAATGGAGTGAAACCCATTCGACGAAATTAATTTTTCCAAAGAAGAAAACTGAGAAGATGAAAAGTTAGAGTTTCCCAAAACTAGACAAAGAAATAAAGATCACAGATTCATACCATGAGACTATGAACGAAATCTTTTCAGTCTAAGTTTAGTCTGTACTAACATAAAAGTCAAAAACCGTCATTCCTAATAAGATTATGGAAATAAAAGGTTAATGAAATACACATGCTTCGATATACTGTCGATTGATTGAAGCAGACAAGAGTTGAAATCTTCGATTCAACGAGGTAATCAAAAGATATTTGATTCCTAAAGAATGAAGAAAATTTTGAAAACTCGAGATTTCGAGAAGGTAAGTGGAAGTATCGCGTTTTCAAGGTCCGGCGTGCAGAGAACATACCGAGATTGAGAACAACATAAAAATGTTGAAAACAGTTAAGAACTGACTCAATAAAGGACCACGCACAAAAGGATGAAATGCTTTTGGGCATCAAAGATCTATAAGCATAGATCGAAAGGATGATAGGATCAAGGAACTTGACATGCTAAAATTCTTAAATCCGAACTCGAAAGACTCTATAAGAGAAATTCGACCCAAGTCTCATGACATAGTGATCAGCGAGACTCAGAGTCTAGTTGGCACTGATGAGCAAGCACGCCTGAGAAAGATATTTATGCCCCAAACATGGAATCGGTCATGTTGGACATGATTGGCATTTTGACATCTCGAGTACTGTAATATAAAGAGACGTCAACATCCAAGTTCAGATTAGATAATCTGAACCACTACTAAAGAACATCCTAAAGTAGTACAAAAGTTGAAACATGTCACACATTGCAAACATCCAGACATGTAAGGAAAGTAGGCTGAAAGTGTTTCGAGCCGGAAACTGTTGCAGACTCTACAAACGAAAGAATAAAATTAAAACTTTAGAAGTTTTAAAATTAGTAAAGAAAATTAGAAATCATCAAAGACAGTTGAAGTGACCTTCAATTAATCGATAATTAGCAAAGTTTAATCGGATTACATCCGTTGTCAACTAAACTGTCACCTAAGACAAAGTATGAATGAATTCATACGTAAGTCTAAGGCATATTCTGGAATAACCTTGACTGGTAAATTGGGTAAGTAAAGGAGTTTACGGAAGAGACACAAATTTAAAAACTCTTGTTCTCGGAAATAAGTTAGTTATTTCGTCATCTAAATTTGGTTTAGTATTTAAACGACAGTCCATGGATAATAAAATATTCCAAATAGGTTTGTCAGATACGTGATCTGATGAATGAAGCCATATTAAGTGAACTTGGAATTATTTCATTATCATCTCCCTAGTCCGGGTCATTGCATGGACAACAATGACTTACGAGGACTAGCATGTGAGATCGACATAATAACGATGTTTCAGTGAATAAGGTATTTAAGTCGACTATGTGGGTGTATTATTAAGAATACACACTGGATAACCCACAAATGAGTACATTAATAGTGATGAACGTCAAATACTTCTCATTGACAAAGTTGGAGAGATTCCTCAGAACATGAGTGTTTCACTTATTTTATGTAAAGAATGGCTGGCTTCAGTTTCGTTAAATGCCGCACTGTAAAAGGAGGTTATAAAGGCGGACATTGGGCCATGCATGATAGATATGAAGCTGAGTGGGAGTACAAGAACGGATTGTGTCATCCTAATTAAATTAGGAAAAAGTATCTCGAGGCCACTTGATGAGTAGCAACTGAAAATGTGTGGTCACGCTCAAATGGATTAAGTAATTAATCATTTGGAATGACAGTTGTGCTCGGGATCAAGAAAGTCTGAAAGATGTGACATATCAGATGAGATATAAATTGACACGGGAATCGAGCATTGCACTTTTTCTAAGTACAAGTGGGAGACTGAAGGAGATGTCCTTCGACCAAAGATGCAATTCGAGCAATTTTTCGGATAGGAAAATTGATGAAGAAGATCATCAAGTCCGGATAATTTAGGGGTCGTAGTGTTTAGCTAGAAACCAACTACGACCGTCGAATCACGAAGCGATTCGCGACTAACTTCGTCCGGATCCTACAACGCGTTACACCCAAGAGTGTCAACTTGATCAGAAGATATGACTAGAGGGATATGACATATAACCCTGGGTAAGATCAATAAATATGTCCAAAAGACCTAAAAGAAGTTTAGGCAAAGATAAAAGGTCTGAATAAAGGGAATTTGGGTCGAGCACCAAAAGGGATATTTTAGGTCCAAAAGAGAATGGGACATGATTGGTAGTGTGCCCCTATTAGGGTCGGCCAAATCAACCCAATATGGGCATGCTATGGTCGGCCAAGAGAAAGGGAACGGGAAAATAACAACTTGACTATTTTCTAAATCTTATTCAAAAGGGCTTTTTGGGAAACCTAATTAGGGTTTTCCTCTAACTTAGGTGTCTATATAAGCTCTCTTAAGACTTGAATAAGGTATGGAAAATTCTCAAGAAGCTTTGTATCTCTACAACATCAAGTAGAGAAAGAAAGAGAGATAATTCTCAACTATCTATCTTGTCAAAAAAGAAGTGTTCTTCAATCTAACCACCATTGGAGTTCTAGCTAACAACAAGGTGGGAAATCATGGTGATTTCTCGGTGTCCCAAGTATATGAGCTACAATTGGAGCTCTTGGTCTTTTCAAAAGCGATTGGAAAGGTTCAAGGGAAAAATAATGACTAAGGTAATCTCTAACTTCTTAGTTTAATATTAGCTTATGCATGATATCCTGGGGATACTAGTGTTAGACATTAGATGTCTGAGATTCCGCTAACAACACTAGGAAACACCATAACCCAACATCTATAACCCTCGTTGTATGAGAGTGTGGTCCATAAGGTTAACCTTGTGTTAGCTCCGACTCCATACACTCCATAGACCATACATCCGTATGCCTATACCATGCAAACCTGTTGGTCATCGCATTAAACAATGGTAAAGAGGGTCGGACCTGATGATGCATAAAATGTCCAGACGTTGACTAACATCTGAAGAGTCAAAGATTAGACCAGAAGTCTCTCGGAACAGCTCGACTTAAGGCAGCAGGACAGCTAAAACCCCTGATGGTCCACCACACATTCCCACAACCGGGAGGTTGGCCAAAAGAAACCAGCTTTGCACAAAACGCCCTTGGCATGGATAGATCAGCCCTAGGATCTCTAAAGGAATAAGGGGAGTCTCCACAGGTTCGGCCCATATCTTACGCCCAGAACTGGGAAGATATCAGCGGTGCGCAACCTAATAACTTAATCCCGGACTTTCCAGAAAGATCTCGAAGCGGTTTTCGAACCCTTTGCAGGTTTTCCCCCCTCGGGAACAGACAAACAGGAGCAAGGAATCAGGAGCTGGAGCAAGGAGTCAGGAGCTGGAGCAAGAAACAAGGAGCAGAGAAGCAGAGCAGAGGAGCAGAGTGGAGAAACAGAGTTGAACAGAGGAATCTCCCCTCTCTAAATAGAATATACCATCACAACGGAGGCTGTCATGCATCAACTCCCTTTTTCATGCTGATTTAACCGGGAGCCAATTTTTGACATCAGCATTTGGCGCTAGAAGGAGGGGATCTCTCCAGCAAATCCTCACATTCGGTAACCCGAATCTCTCTCAATACTTTTTCAGAACAAACTACTTCCCTGAGCTCTTCAGGCAAAAATGTCTTCAGACGAACACACTCCACGTGGGACACCCCGCGGATCTCGGAGCGCAGATGAGCTCGCAGTTGAACTTGAACAACTCAAGTCTGATTACCTCCGAAGGGACGAGGATGCAAAACGATTGGAGGAACGCCTCCGCAAAGCTGAAATAGCCAGGAGGGCTGCAGCACCCAATGAAAGGAAAGAAGTGCTCAGGACGTTCCAAGAAGGTTCTTCTCACCTGGCGACACCTACGCACCTAAGACCCTAACTCTGCAACCAGGCGACCAGAAGCGTCTGGAGAACATCTTGAGGGAACAAGGAGTGCAAAACCCAGACGAACCTTATACCCCTTAGATCGCCGGGATAGGAGAGGGGTGCGTGGACGACCCCACCCTCTGCGAGTTGCTCATACACCAAGTAGCGGAACTAACGATAGAAAAAGAGAAGGACAAACTCTGGAGAAGGACAGTAATTCGGCAGCCACCTCTCTACGGGAAATACTGGAATTCGAAAAACCAGCAAAGTTCAAGTGCCCCACGCTAGAACACTATCACGGCGTGGAAGACCCGGAATTATTCATCACTAACTATGTTGCGAGGATGAATCTATGTACGACCAGCCGAAATATATGGTGTGTGGTATTCGCCACTATCCTAAAAGGGCCAGCTCAGGCATGGTACCAAGCGCTAGCCTCGGGATCAATAAAGTCTTTTGACCAGCTCGCCCAAGCTTTCTGCGAAGCTTTCCGAGGAAGCACCAGCATCAAAAGAGGGACCGACGAGTTGTTCAATGTGGTACAAGGAAAGAACGAAACTCTAGCAAGCTACTGGCAGAGATTTCGCAACCTTATGGTACAGCTTCTCGACCTGGAATCAAACGTCGCTTTTGTCGCCTTACAGAGAGGTCTCAGACAGGATGACGTAATCAAAGATATCTCGGGGAGAAAGCCAGGCAGCCTCGCGGATCTGATAGAAAGGTTGCAACAATTTATCAGGACAGAGGAAAATTATTTGCGGATGAAGGAGGTGGCCAATATTCCTTATGAAAGTGAACGCCACCGAAAAAGAGAATGGGAGGAAGTCAGGTTACCCAGGGAACGAGACCGAGGAAGGAGACCCAGGGCTGACTTCGCAACATACACCCCCTAATGAAAGAAAGGGAGGAAATCTTGCAGGTACTGATAGCGAAAGCAAAGGCTGAACTGCCCAAACCCAATGACGACCGAGGAGAGTTCGAATCCAAAGATATGACTGCATGGTGTGCCTTTCATAGAGGCTACGACTACAAGACCGACGACTGTCGGCACCTCAAGAACCTGATTGAGGAGATGGTAAGAAAAGGAGAACTGGATAAATACATCCATAAAGAACAGCGACCCTACGAATACCGAATCAAAAAGTCAGTAAACAGGGCAGGAATCGGATCAGGATCTGAAATCAACGGGCAGGGCCCTATTTCTAGAAAAGCAAACAAAGGTTCAGAGGGGTCCACCGGAGTAACGGGAAATATCAATACCATAGCAGGAGGACCTACCCTCGGAGGAGCAACCAAAGGCAAGTAGCGCAGATACGCCAACGAAGCAAAGAACCAGCTGGTCTTTCTAATCAAGCCTGCCGTGGAAACTCCACCCATTGTCTTTACAGACGTTGATCTAGTCGGGGTAATAATATGCAGATCGGCTGGTAATAACAACTGTAGTTTCCAATTGGAGGATAGGACGCATTTTAGTCGATACGGGAAGCTCCAAGGAGGTCATGAGTCGAACGTGCTTCCAGAAACTCGGGGTAAGCAAACGCCATCTCAAATCTTATAAATCTTGCTTGAAAGGATTCGGAGACAATCAGGTCGAAATAGACGGGATAGCGACCATGCCAGTACTGATCGATGAAGGAGAATCAGCAAAGGCGATAATGCTAAACTTCGTAATCGTCGATAAGATGTACGCTTATAACATCATATTGGGCAGAAACTTCCTGAGGGAGTCGGGAGCAATAGTTTCTATGAACCACCTTACGATGAAGTTCCCAATTCTGGGAACGAATCTCATCGGAACGGTCAAGGGAGACCAGAAAATAGCCCGAGAATGCTATCTCATCTCCGCCCAGGGCTGCGAGCAAGAAGAAGTGCATCCAGTCACCGTTGGAGGAGACAAAGTGTTCTACGATGACACGACGGAAAAAATGCAGAGTTGAAAAACTAAGGTCATCCGTACCCCTACTATCTTTCCTTTTTGAATAAAGCCATTAGGCAAAAGAAGTAGCATTACTAGCTACATATTTTACCTTATAAAATAAAAATATTTTTTAACACAAAACGCTAAAACAGGAGGAGTCATAGTTAAACTCATCTCGCTCTGAATCGAGCAGGTAGCTCTGACAGCGAAAGCCACGACCAGGGGACCTAAAGGCAGCCTTAGTAGGTGAGAGCAGCGACCAAGGGTCCTAACTTAAACAACCCTGCTAAGCGAAAGCCACGGTCAGGGACATGATAGCCTCCGTAGCTACGGCGACAACCGAGGGCCCTAAGGAGCAGTCCTAGTTAAACTGAACTTTGCTCGAGTAAAAACCGACCCCTCACCAAGGTCCTAAGGAGAAGTCCTAGTTACACTGATCGGCTCAAGCCGGCAAAGGAGGTAGCTCCGGTAGCTACGGCTGCGACCCGAGGCCTCACAAGAAGGAGTCCTAGCTAAACTCAACCCTTTACTCGAGTAAAACGTGGTCCCTGTGGATCCCCAAGGAGAATTCCTAGATAAAACTACCGCCCCGATGAAGGTGACCGGGGGTATAAGGAGAAGTCCTTGCGAAACTATTCATGTTTAAAATGAGGAAGACAACCCTGGTAGCTAAGGCCACGACCGGGGGCTCGGGAGGAGTCCCGGCGAAAACTAGTCGAGCTCAAGCCGATGAAAACAACCCTGCTAGCGAAAGCCACGACCAGGGACAGGACAGCCTCGATAGCTATGGCAACGACCGAGGGCCCTAAGGAGAAGTCCTAGTTAAACTAGCCAAGCTCAAGCTGGCAAAACCAGCTCTGGTAGCGAAAGCCACGATCAAAGGCCTAAGGAGAAGTCCTAGCAAAACTAGTTGTGCTTAAGCCAACGAAACCAGCTCTGGTAGCGAAAGTAACGACCAGAGGTTTAAGGAGAAGTCCTAGTGAAACTTGCCAAGCTCAAGCTGATGAAACCAACTCTGGTAGCGAAAGCCACTACCAGAGGTCTAAGGAGGAGTCCTGGCGAAACTAGTTATGCGAAGACAACTCTGGTATAGACAGCCAGGGGCAGAGCTAAAAACTCTAACATTATTCAAAACTTTTTACGCAGGGCTAATTCAGGTTCTATTTTGAAGAGGGAAATAGTAAGCTTAGGGCATGTTAGACTAGGTCTGAATTATTTCTTTTGCAGGAACGATCATTCGGAGCATGCGTAGTAAGCCTAATAAAAATTGCATTAGTAAGTATAGGGCTAATTACATTAACTTTTTTATTACATATTTAAAGAAAATAGGAAAACACAGTCCGGCGGCAAGCTTTTATTCGCCAGAAGAAGAAGAAGAGGACGCAGGACCGCCAATATCCACCGAAGCCCTGATCATGACGGCCAGAAGGCGACCACCCCCACGGCGACGAACCAGAAAACCTACAGCAGAAAATAGGGCAGGTTCAGAAGTGTTGGTAGTACCAGTCAGAGAATAAACCAGAGGATAAAGTGGTCTGGAGGAACTGAGGGTAGAAAGGTGATCGTCACCACAAGATCGCGCGGACGAAGGACGTCAACAAAACCCTCGCCAGCCACTTCCATGCAGAAGTTCTCAATGGAAAAGTCATCACGGTTCAGAACCATGTAGAAGGCAACCCTAACATCACTACCAGGGAGAGTTCCGCTAACCATTAAAAGAGACATGGTGAGATTTGGAAAAGTTATTCTTGCCTTAAACATCTATTTATAGAGCAAAATGGTCATGATGATAGGGTGTGATCAACGAAGAATCGCGGCGAGTAGTCGTGGGAAACTAGCAGACCCAAACGTGGGAAATAAAGGAAAGCACAAAAGTAATGAAGAAAAGGTAATTCTTTATTAATTCATAAGAAGAAGCTACTACAGAAGAAATTGCAGAAAAGGACACCCAAAACCGCCACTTGCGCTTGGGTCTATTACGGAAGAAATTACAAAAACCCAATAGTTGAAAGGCAAAGAAAAAACCAAGAAACGTGAGCCACAAAAGTAGTCACGCGCCCCGACCGGAGAGGAAATTGAGGTCTACCAGGTATCCCTTCCCAGAGGTCTATTACGGTTTGACGGCCACCGCCTCATCACTGCCACTCGAAGAGAAACTCGGGATAGACTGGATAGTCAGCCTACCTTCGCCTATAAAGGCCCCCCCCACATCATCCTTCAAAGGACACGACCTCTAGAGGGAAAAAACAGATTCTCTCTCTAACAGACGATCTCTGGAGAACAAACACACCATCTCTCCCAAAAATAAGATTTCCTCATACCAAAAGGATCGCCCCCAAAAACGGAGTTCTCATAACTCGCCCTCCAAAAGGATCAATTAATATTCATTCTTTTACTACAAAGAGCACCCTAACTGTCTTGAGCGTCGGAGCGGTTTTCGAACCCTTTGTAGGTTTTCCCCCCTCAGGAACAGACGAACAGGAGCAAGGAATCAGGAGCTAGAGCAAGGAGTAAGAAGCAAGGAGTAGAGAAGCAGAGCAGAGGAGCGGAGCAGAGTGGAGAAGCAGAGCTGAACAGAGGAATCTCCCCTCTCTAAACAGAATATACCATCATAAAGGAGGTTGTCATGCATCAACTCACTTTTTCATGTTGATCTAACTGGGAGCCAATTTTCGACATCAGCGGGACCAACCACCAATCTCTTACAACTTTGAACCAACTCTATCACATCACCCACACATAATAACATCACACCACAACATACATGTATCAAAATTCATGTTCATCAATATGTTATTATGACCTACTGGTTTCATTCCTATAATATTAGGCAAGTAGTAATCCATGTGTAACAATAACTTAAACAACATATATCCACATATCATGGTGAATTTTATCACCTATTCTTGCGTATATATATATATATATATATATATATATATATATATATATATATATATATATATATACAAGGTGTTCGTTTATGAGCACGAGATGCCTAATTACGAGAACCATGTACTTGAATCATGTTAAATAAAGGGGTTTTAAGTCAATGTTATCATTTTAATACTTACTGAATTTTCCTATCATCATACTAAAGTTGATACTACACTGACCAAGAACACACAGCTTTCCTGGTCGATCGAGGGTTGTATTGTTATCAACAAATGCCTTTCGGTCGGAAGAATACCAGGGCAACATATCAACGAATGGTCAACAAAATCTTTGAGAAACAGCTCGATAAAACGGTGGAGTGCTATGTTGACGACATGATTGTGAAGGTCAAAGTCTGAAATGACCTGATACCTAACCTCAAATTAGCCTTTGACAGGCTCCAAACTTATAACATGAAGCTAAGTCTAGAAAAGTGCACGTTCGGAATACTATCGGGAAAATTCTTCTGTTTCATGGTTAGTCATCGGGGGATAGAGACAAATCTGACAAAAATCATTGCCCTGATGGATATGACCAGTCTCGCACACCAAAAGAAGGCCAGAGAATAATGGGGAGGTTGGCGTCTCTTTCCTGCTTCTTAAGCAAGATGGGGGATAAAACTCTGCCCTTCTTCAAAATCCCTAGGAACAAGTCACAGTTCGAATGGCAGCAAAAGCAGAACAAACTTTCCAAGACCTAAAAATCGCACCTAATGACGCTACCTTTGTTGGTCAGCCCTAATCCAGGGGATGTCGTTGACAATCTATTGCTTCGCTTTAAAGGAAGTTGTGTCCGAGGTGGTCATAAAGACGATCAATAAAGTAATGCCCCCCGTGTATTTTTTTCAGCGAAGTGTTGTCTTGAGCAAAGCTGAACTACCCGTGGTGAAGAAACTAGCATAATCACTTGTCTTGGCAGCGAAAAACTACAACCGTACTTTCAAACACATACCATGATAGTACAAACAGATCAGCCCCTCAAAAGCGTGCTATAGAAGATGGATCTATCTGGACGATTGGTAAAGTGGGTTGTAGAGCCCAACGAGTTCGACATAAACTACGTACCCAAGAACACCATAAAGGGACAAGCCCTAGCAGACTTCCGTGAGGAACCGAGTTAAGATTCGGATTATCGAATAATGGTGATTTGCATGAGATGACCCTCCTTCTAACGCCAATTTGCTAATGTCAAAATGTGTCGTCTTGGAATCAGTCAGAATGATGAGACTGTTACGTTAAATATCATTTTTGCTCCTCTCGGTCTAGGGGCAAAATGTGCAAGGAATACGGAAGTCTCTCTGACGCCCAAAACACTCAGATTGTCCTTGTAGTTAAATATTGAATATTGAACGAACCTTGGAAACTTACTCATTTGATTGAGATAATCGGTTCGCTTGTTGTGATTGTGCTTTCTTTGAGACGATTTGATTATCTTTTATAAACTGCTTCCACAAGCTGTAGGAGGTGATGATAAGGCGGTTGAGATCGACCGTTTTAGATTGAAATGGCTATTTATTTCTTAGTATGAAGAATTAGCTAGGATTCCTATTTGGGATTATCCTGTATCTTTGATATTTAGGAGATACCTTGTTTAATGGTTCTTGATGGATAATGTTCCCGAGTTTGTAGATTCCTCGAGAGGTTTTTCCTCCTTGAGAGACTCTTGAAGCCCAAATTTAATAAAGACTTAAGATCCTTGCTGGCTGAGATCTTTAATAGGATCAGTGATAGGCATTAGGCACACTTCTACTCCCCAGGTTTCAGGATTGAGTTATCGACCACAGGTACAAGGACCCAATAGTCTTTTCTTAAATCCCAACCCTCCACTTTTGGGCTTGAGTGGCAGACCTCTATCGGATTCAACCTCCTCATTGACTTGATACGGGTTGACCTGTTGGGCTTTTGGTATTTTCATGACTTATTGGCCTCAACCAACTGATACTAATGTTTGGATCATATATGTAGAACATGATTAGTATTCGCCCAAACGTCTCATATACTTAGAGTATGTATAGTCTAGTCAAATCTGGATAAGGTACTCTGGATCGCCACAAAGAACATCCTAAAGTATGTAGGAAGAACTGAGGATAGGTTATCGGTACAAAGCGAGGAAATAAAAGGTTGAAGCAAATTCATATGTTGTAATCTTCTAGACTAAGACGTTTGATCTAAAATAAAGTACGTAGGAAGAACTAAGGATAAGTTCTCTGTACAAAGCGGGGAAGTAAAAGGTTAAAGTGCGTAAATAAGTTTACGTAGCAAAACTCAAACTTACGAACTCTTGATATCTGAAATAAAATTGTATATTTCGTTGTTAAACTTGGTTTAGTGTTAAACAACAGTCTGAAATGATGAATTGATTCCAAATAGGGTTATCAAATGCATGATCAGATAAATGAAACCCTATTAAGTGAACTTGAAATTATTTCGTCATCTGCTCCCTAGTTTAGGTCATTAAATGGACAATAATAACTTATGCATACTAGCATGTGAAATTGATTGATAATGTTGTTTCGTAAGCTATAGGAAGATGAGTATTCAAGTCCTACATGGTTGTATAGTTGGAAATTGTACTAGATACCCCACCATGAGAATAATTCATAAGTTGAACGTTAAAAATTCTCGTTGACAAGATCGAAGAGATTTCTTAAACATGAGTGCTCCACCCATATTATGTAAGGAATACTGAGCACTGGTTTCGTCAAACCTCGCACTCTTAAAGGAGGCTATAAAGGGGGATATTGGGCGAGATATGATAGACATGAAACTGAGTGGTACTACAAGAATAGATTACGTCCTCCTAATTAAGTTAGGATGTTAGGATTGGTATCTCCAGGCAACTGGAAAATGCACATTCGTGCTAAAATAGATTAAAGAGTTAATCTTTTAGTTGACAGTTGAACTCAGAGTGAAGAAAGTCTCAAAGGATTAACATTTCTAGATTAGATACTAAGCGACAAAGAATTAAGCATTGCACCTGTTTTAAGACAAGTGGGAGATTGAAGGATTGCCCTCTAAATAGAACGACAATGCGCTCAATTTGTTAGATAAGGCAAATGATGACGAAACCCATCAAGTCTGGTCATTTTAGGGATCTTATTGTTTAGCAAGAAGCGAACTATGATGAACGAATCACTTAGATGATTCACGACTAACTATGACCGAATTCTACAATAGGTTGCACCGAAGAGTGTTGATTCGATCAAATATGACTAGAGGGATTACAGATAAAGAAGTACGAATTAGATCCATCTAAATATGCCCAAAAAGGACCCGACTATTGATTTCATGAGTCGGATCACGTGGCCACACCAAAGGTGGGTCGGGCATGTGGCCCAAACCATGCATGAGGTCGGCCATAGCATGACCGCCCGTACTAAAGGGAGTCCCAGATGGGATAAACTCCCCATCTGGGAATCTCACTCAGAGTATGACTTTAAGCCCTTTCTTTTATATGGTTCTTATCGAATCCTAATTCGATTAGGGTTCTGGACTCTATGGGTCTCTATAACAGGACCTCATAAGAACAATAAAATGTGTGGATTTCTCTAAAAAGAGTTTCTATCTATGCCACATTAAGCAGAGGATATTGAGAAAAAGATCACAAGTATCTATCTAGTCTAAAACAAGATTTTGTTCTTTCATTTACTTGCTAACTAAAGTTGTAGCTGACTTGAAAGTAAGAATATCAAGTCGATGTTTGGGTATCTTAAGTAGAGGATCTGCCAATTGGAGATCTTCATATTCGGGATAAAGTTCGAGGGAAGCGATATAAGGTGCATCGTTTAGAACATCATGAGACTACATAACCCAACTGATGGGCCTAGAAAGTTTCCTAAATAGGTCTACACCCGCAAGTGCACGGGTGTCAAGTTGTAATAAATTCCGGTAAGACCGGTTCGTTCCTCAGAGACTAGTTAAACCTATTCTAAGACTTAGAAGTAAGACGGTTTTGAAAATGGTTTTGGTTTTGGTGATAAAATAATAATGAACAAATTAATAAAACAAATTATGATACAACGAACTTAAATGGGGGAGAGGACCTAGGATTTTAGAAATTCACCACATAAAATCACCTTTAGAAATAAATACTTAAAATGGTTAATTCTCTTCTTTTTTTTATAACTCAGAATTTCGGATAATGAACTATCCTAATTCCGGGAGATGTTTTCGTTAAAACCGAATAAAACATAACAATGTAATCATTATATTTTAAATAAATAAATCTCTAAACTACTATTTATCAATTAATAAGTATGAACCGTCAAATGATTTAACATAAGCACGATGCATCAAATCGAAAAGTATAAATAGTGAAAAGAAAATCTATTTATCAAACTTAAACGAATTAAACTATGAAGCATTAATCAAGAGTTAATCAATAAAATATATCTCTAAAAAATCAAAAATGGGTTTCATCATAAAATCCTAGATGGAGAGTCTTAGCTAATCATGATCGAGATTTAAATAAATATGAATAATAAAAGAGAATGGAAGAAAACTTAACTTTTTCGCTATTTCCAAACGAAACAGGACCTTAGGGAAATGATTTCCTTTTGTTTTTCCCAAAATTCTGCCAAACGCACCCTCAGGGAAAACGATTTTCTCGTCTTCCCGGAAAATACTTCTCTGTGGGAAAATTATTTTCCTCACCTGGTTTTTCTCTCTCTCTCTCCTGTTTTCTCCTTCTTTCTCACTCTAACCTTTCTCTTTCTCTCTCTAAAACATTAATATAACTCTCCCTCTCTCTCTCTAACCAAAACAGTAAAGGATGAAGAAGAAAAGATGAGTTTTTAGTAAATACAAATTCAATTTCTTTCTCTCTCTACAATTCTTCTCTCTCACTGTTTCTTTCTCTCTCTCTGTAATAATTCTGATTTTGTTGAGCTTTGGAGGATGATGATGCTCCCGGCCGAGAGGAGAGATGAGTAGATGATTCCTGTTCTTGGTCTCTCTCTCTCTCTCTGTTTTTGTTCCGACCCTTCTCCTCTCTCTTTCTCTCTAATTTTTATCTTGAAGCTCTTAAGAGGAAAAAGAAGAGGAGTCGAGCTTCATGTTTTGGCCCCCCCCAGGAGATAACTCCACATCTGTTTCTCTCTCTATTTTATAGAGTGAAGCCGAAAACCGAACCAGTCCCTCTTCTCTCTCTAAAAATATTTCTTCATCAATCAAGCTTCTTTCCTTATCTCTTGGTCATGTCCTTCCTTATTCACCTAAATTTCCAGCCATATTCTAATCTTCTCTGTCCTCTTTCCATTAATCTCGATTTTCATTCTCTTTCTTTCTATTTCTAAAAGATCTCGATGGCAAAATCTCGGTTTCTCTCTCAAAATAACAATGGAGATATCTCCAGCTATCTTGACCGAGAGCTCTCTTTGATATAAGAGGAGAGATCTCAAAATCTCACGTCCAATCGAATGGTCTTTGGTAAAGGGACCTGTCTCTAGTGTATTGGGACACGATTAGTAAAGGGACTTTAGTCCTTTTAGTAAGTAGACATTTTTCTCAGAAAAACTAAATAAATCATCGTATATTAACTTTCGAATGACAATATTGATAATAATTTCATATTTAAAATTAACCACAAAAAGATAAAATATTTTAATAGTCAAAATCTCTTTCTCTATCTAAAAGCACGGAACAAATGATGATATAAAATTTGACAGAAAAATTTCGGACAATGTAATCAAAATATGGCCACAATTTCGACCAATATTGTCGAAATATGCGCAAAAATTCGACCATTATTGTCGAAATATGAATACTGATCGAAATTTTGGGCATATTTCAACCACTATGGTCGAAATATGTTTAATATTTCGACCACAGTGACCGAAATTCTGGCGAAAAATAAAAATAAGTAAACATAGTAGCCGAATTTACTTTTTAAGAGATTTAATCAACATTATACACTAATAGGATTAAATAACAAATGTCTTACTTAGGAAAGAAAGAGATGAGAACAACTTAATAGTAAATAATAATGTAGTGTTTATAGGTGATGGTTGTTTTATAGAATAGGTTGTTTGTAGATGATGGTTGTTTTTAGGTTAAAATAGGACTTTGTTTTAAGATTTGTGAATCTAAGGAAGGAAATGAAAATGAAAGAAAACTTAGATACTTGTATTGTTTTAATCTTAGTTTTTATCCAAATAAAAATTAATTAATTCGATTTAAATCTCTAAAAATAATGTCTATTTTCTAATCGGTAAAGGGACTTTAAATCCAAAAATATGATGTTTTGTCCATGTCCCTATACTATTTATCCATGTCCCTATACTAACCACCAATCGAATCTCTAGCTTTCCAATCTTTAACATCCTCATATATCTCGTTCTCTCTTTAACATATAACCTGGAACTGACCTGGTCAACTGAGGAGGAAAGTCGTGAGCTGTTTTGTTGGCAAGAAGAAGCTTATTCGGTGCTTTGCGGCTAAACGAGAAAAAGGTGCAGCGCGGGTTCAGGATGACTCCACGTGTAGCGAAAGAGAACTGGTCGTTGATCTGTCTAGCGCAAACCAGAAAAGCCCGGAGTACACGTAAAACTACCCGAATTTATACCGCGGCTTATCCGCACCATCAGATTTGCTTCCCATCTGAACGCCACGTGTCTCCGACGGATATTTGTTTCATTTCAGTCAACTGACTTTAACCAAAACTTTGACTTGGTCTTTCTTTCTCATTCGGACTCCGATTCAACTTCTGTCTTCGCCTACGGATTCCTCTTGGACTCTATTTTTCAACCGGGTACTAAAATTTCTAGAACAGTCAAATTTTCAGAATGACCAAAATGCCCTCAAGTGTGCCTTTCTCCCGATTTTATCCCTTTTCCGCATTCAACTCTATAAAAGACACCTGGACAAAATAAACAAACAAATTGTCAGAGTAACCGCTCGAACTGGACTAACTAACCCGAGTTAAGAGATTCAGATGGGACATTTTCATGTCTCATCACCAACACAATGCCAGCGGTGTTTAAGTGCCCATGACGGACGTTGAGCAAGGTAATTTTAGTTTCCCCTACCGACCCCGCTCGAAAAGTCTGATGGGTTCCCATATTATTTACCAGGAAGGCACAAGTCGGGAACGGAGAGGTATCAGCAGGTACCGGAGTGCAACCCATTTTACATCCCTAGTTGCAGGGGAGGAGCTATTGGTGGGCTAACCCGGGCTGCAGCCCGGGTGAACCCACCGTTATTTAGAAAGAAGTCTACAATATAATCACTAAAGCCCGGGTTAGTCAATATTTAGAAGGAAGCCTATAGCATAATCACTAAAATCTTCTAGCCCAGCTGGTTGAGTGCTCTCCAACCACCTGTGGTGGTCATGTGTTCGAATCTTGTCAAAAGCTTTCTCTAATTTTTCATTTTTTTTTCTCGTTTTCTAGCCAAAACAAGGGTGCGTTTGGTTTTGAAATCTCATTTCTATAAAATCATTTTCTTAGCTAATTCTTCTTTTCATATAAATCAAACCTACGAAAGTGTTATTATACTAAAATTGAGTGTATTATATTAAAATAGAGATCGTTAAAAGCTTGATACATATTTGTTTTACTTCTTTCTTGTATCAAAATTAAAAAAAAATCTTTGTATTGAGGGGGTAAGCTCAAAAAAAAAAAAAAATCTTTGGTTTACATAATGTGAAGGATTAGAAATGCTCATTTAGTACTGAGGGGGTAAGCTCAAAAAAATTAAAATTTTTATTACAATTTTCAGCCCGGCAATACTACAATTCCTGGCTCCGCCTCTGTCTAGTTGGCTTAGTGCCTTAGTCAAGGTTTCGTTCGTGCATGCGTATTTTGAGATTCAACACGTACCGCCCCGATCACTGGTCAAGGTCGATCAATATTTGGCTTAAGAGAGTCCTACTCACTTCAAATGGGAGGAAGGAAGCAAACAAAAACAAAAACTCCCTTTAAACATCTTCTAGTTACTCCACCATCCCGACTCAATGGATATATATGCTACAAAATGCTACCCGCCTTTTTAATTCTAATTCGTCTTTCAATTGTTAATGACGAGAAAAACCCATAAAACTTCATTCATTTTCAAGCTTCTTCTTTCCTTCCAAAATTTTGAAATCTTCAACAAAACCCTAAAAAAGTAATGAGCGGAAGAAAACTTTGCAGTGTGTTGGGTGAATTAGGGTACGAAGGACACGAGAATTTGGATCCAGACAGTTTTGAGTGGCCTTTTCAGTATGAAGAAGTTCGTCCACTTCTTGATTGGATCTGTCATAGTCTTCGTCCATCTAATGTTCTCTCTCCTTCTGATCTCTCTCTGTAAGTTCTTACCTCAATTTAGCTTTTTATCTTTCAATTTAAGTTTATATGGATGATTTTGGTCGATCACTGTTATATTTGATTCTGATTGATTATCTCTCTCAAATGGATAAGAAAATTTAGTAATCGTGAGTTCAAAATTTAGGGCCATTTTGATTTATACATTATTACCTCTTTTTATGTCACTTCGATGACTATGAACCTTGATAAATGTTTTGGCTGTTCAATTTTAGTTGTGTCTTGGTCATTTAGGGTTTAACCTAGTTGAGCCACGGATTCTAGTGAAATTTATAGAAATTTAATTACATTCAGTGTTTGACTGACAAGTAGCTTAATAATGCAGATGTTATTTGAATGATTTACTAGTTAGAGGCGTTTAGCAACCTAATGGAGAAGTGACCATTTTAGATTTTTGTATAAAATCCAGTCACATGTAATGATAGTAAATCTTGTTGGGCTTGCAGTCTTGCTATCGTTACTGCAGTTTAGGTCTCGTTTCACGCCTCTTGGGTTCCAGCCACGTTTATTCAAAAGGTTGAGATCTTTCTGAAAATAGTTTTCGTTTCAATTTTAGAATAGGTGGGAGAGTTTAGTTACATTTTGATTCATATCTCTAGTCGACAGAATAAGTAGGAAAAGAACTAGAAGACATTACATTCATAAATGCCTTTTTTTTTCGCTAGTCAAGAAGAATGTGATATATCCGCAAAATATTGATTTTTAAATATCAGCACACATCAGCAGCCTAATTTTCATCTAGTAGTAGTATTTTTCATATATTTCATTTTCATACATAAAATGAATAACCAAGTTAACAAATCCGTGTCTCTCGGTAATAGTTATCATGTACTTACTGCAGGTATGAGCAGTTTCTAGAAGAAGGTAAATTATTGGAGGTATGAGCTTCCCTAATCCTCCATACCGTTTCCTGTTAGTAAAAAAATTATTGCATGTACTCTTTATGATTATTTTATGTCTCTCATCAGCGGTATTGGAAACTTTTAAGTAGTGTTGCAAATAGTTTCCACTCCCATGTCTTCACCCCAAGGTTAGTTACGTCATGAATCTAGCTAAGTTGGGCATTGTCGTCTTACATTCGCGAGCTAGATGGGGATAGAGGTAGGAAATAGGAATTAGTTGCAGATGAAGTGGTATATTAAGGATGTTATCCCTTTCTATACATTTTGTTTTCTCTATTACTTTTATATATTTTACTCAGTTTTGTGGAGTCCATTCACCCGTACAGTGAGCACTTGTGGGAGTGCATAAACATTTTATTCTATTTGTTCTGTTCTATCTCTCCATGTTCTTTTTTGGCTTCTCTTTCCTTTATTCCTCCGATGCTTAGGTCAGAAGTATGGCTTAGACTTAGAAGAAACCTATTAAATTTGAACCTTGGGCTTTTGCTTAGTTGTACAAAAATGGCAAGTTAAATTATCCTCAAGTCTGTAGCTATGTTGTTATCTTAGAGTCAGTCGGTGGATGTTGGGGAATAAGGCTAACCAATTAGGACTACGGGGTCACACAAACATATACACAGAAATTTTATTTGACATATCTTTGTATATAGTCAATACAATGTTGTTTGTCTCACTCCTTTAGAGGAAAAACCATGTAGCCAAGAGCTCCATCTGCAAAAGAGTCTAAGACCATGCACTTCATTATGCATATAAATGTATCAGTAGCTGCACTATCCCGTTCACCCATATTACCACATAAACAAATTACTTAAATAAATCCAGCAAATATATTTATCAGGGGGAAGACTTGGACTTTGCTTATGATAGCATTTCAGCCTTTTCAAATAGGATAGACAATCAGGAGGCAGTTTTTGGGGCGGAGGAAGGATTGAAGGACATAAGGTGAGAATCTTTGTTTAAATCCTTATTTTTGCAGGATGTTATATCTTTCATTAATACACTTGTATACTTATAAAAGTTGGCGTGCCAATTGGCTCTTTCTACAATTTAACTTGAGTTGGGTGTTACTTTCTTATTTATGAAGTTTACCTGCAATATCTTAAAAGAATATTCCCTAGTGCAGAATGAAAATTTTCATCCAATAACGTGGTTAGTGCGTAGTCTTTCTTTTCGGAATGACGAGAACTACCGTATTTTATGCAAGACTGCTTGGTTTAAGAAGGCGAACTAACTACTTTGTAGCATGGCAATAACTTGGTATAAGGTCCACAATGTAAAATGTTTTAGTGTCTTTTATATGATGACAAAGCTGTGGTTAATATTGTAAAAAAAGTCATTTGATTTCCTTTTTAACCTTTCTGTAAGTGTTAGCAAAAACTAATTTTGATACTCAAATATCTAGGAACGCTTGAGCTTACATGGTCACATGTAATGAAGACCTATTGCTATGAAGCAAGGTATTCACACACAATGAGCTGAACTAGATCTTTAAACCACTAGCCTTATGACCTGAATGACTTCATCTTTTTGTTAGGTTCAGGATGAGCCGTTGAGGTTCCACTACAGCTAGGGCTGGGGATAATTAGATCCCAGGGAGTCACTTGTGAGTTACCTGGGCAAGACATGGCCATCACGCATAAATTTGTTACATTTGTAGACGTCTAACCTTATTCTTCTCCTTTTTACCTTTTTCTCTCTAAAGAGCTTAACCTTCGAGGGAAATAAATAGACTAAGGTGGTACTCGTGGATGAGGATTCTCCTGGACTCTTGAGGGTCCACAAATGTCTGGGGCATCAATTTCGGATATTTGATCGTCCGGGAATATCCTAAGGCATTCAAATTCAAACATTTCAGAGATAAAAAATGTTTGAGGCATTCAAATCCAGACATTTGAGAGTCCACGAGTTCCCGAGGCATTCAACCCTAGACAAAAAGTCCATGAAGTTCGGTGGATTTTGACTTTCATGGACATTTTGGTGGATTCTTGTTTAAATTTGGAGAGGAAAATGTCCTCCAAAAAATCGAGAATATTTGAAATGCTGATTTGTTAAAGGTGACAATGATAATTAATACTGGTAATGATAATTTAGTTTAATAATGATAATAGTAATACTAACAACAAAAATATATTAATTAAGTTGCCGAAAAATTACCTAATGATAGTCATGTATTAATTACATAATTAAATAATGATAATATGTATTATTATATACAGATAATAATATACTTGTATAACAATAGTATAACAATAATAATAGTAATAATAATAATAATATAATATAATGATAATGTATAGTGTTGTGTATCGGGCCGAGGCGGGCGGGACTCGACCCGATTCTCATGGAAGCCAGTTCGGTCCATGACTTGGGATGGTCTCGGGTTAGACCACGTTTCAACCGTCGGCCATTTAGACCTACCTGTTCTATGGCCCAGACCGTTTAGACACCCACGTGCCGGCCCATGAGGCTCGTGAAGTTTTTCTTATTTTTTACCACATGATGTTATATATATATATATATATATATATATATATATATATATATATATATATATAATAATAATACAAATATGTATTTATAATGTATTATTATAATATAATATATATTATACTACACATGTGATATAGTACTGTACATTATGCACATTATAAAATTATAACATGTCACATGTTATGCTAAACAACAAAACCTTTTTGGTGTTTAAAGCAAGGAATTAAATTTCGAAAATATTTTAGTCGAAATGGTTGAAACACTTCCATTCCACGCGTACCAAAATTTCCATCAAAGCTGAAATTTAACTATCTTTTTCTTAACAATGCCTTCTCAAGGACATAAATTCCTACCGAAATCCATTGAAACTTAAACTTCATTCCTTGGTTCTTATCGCTTAAATTTATCGTTGTATAATAATATATTTTTTATAATATATTAGTTTTTATCTATTTAATCGTAAATAAATATATTATTTTGTTAAAAACCTCAATGGACATGAAATCAATGAGTTCACGAGAGGCCATAAAAAGTCTCCCGGAATGTCAATGAAAATGCCGTTAAAAATGTCAAATTGTCAATGGACATTTTGTCCATCGATTTAAAATCCATAAGATGTCCCTGGACTCTCCAATGTCAACAGTATCTTTAAATATTTCTTTTGTTTCTTCAAGAAAAAGGTGTTCCCTGAAGAAAGAAAACCTTCTAGGTAGCAACTCATGACCTAGGTTTTCAGTGCCCCCTGGAGTTAGTTTCGTGGTTTGGGCTGCTGTCCTAGGAAAGCTTCCTACAATCGATCAACTTCAGAAGAGAGGAACGCCTTGGCCTAATAGATGCATTCTTCGCAAAGAGGATGGTGAATCGGTGAATCAGTTGCTCCTTCATTGCCCAAGAGTGTCCCCCATCTGGTCTTTCTTCGTTTCTTCTGGAGGTAGCTCCTGGTGCAGCCCAAGGTCTATTTCTCAGGCCTTGGAGCAATGGAATGGGCTGTTTGTGAATAGAATCAAGAGGGACCTTTGGTCTCTGATCCCCTTCGCTATAGTGTGGGCTGTTTGGGTTACCAGGAATGATCAAACTTTCAAAGAGTATAGTGGGCGGTCTAGTTTAGAGGAGCCAGGAGGATATCCTTGTTATTCTCTTCCATTGGAGTAGGCAAATAGCTTGGGCTAGGAATAAGTCTTGTGTCGAGTTCATCTCTTAATGGGAGGACGTCTTGATGTAATTAGTCTGGGCTGGTGCTTTTTTGGTTTTCGTTTTCTTGTAGTTGCCTCCTTTTTCGTTTATTATTAATTCAAATTATTCAAAAAATAATAATTTTCAAGCTTAAAACAGTTATCGTTTTTTTTTAACTAAACACACTAAAAGAAGGTAAAAGCTAACAAAACATGAAGAAACAGTAGGAAGAAGTTACTATAAAAGAGAGAAATAGTGGGATAGAGAGAGAGAGAGAGAGAGAGAGAGAGAGAGAGAGGAAGGAGGGTAGAGAGAGAGCGGTTATATGGAGTAGGATCGAACTTGAAGAGAGGGTACAAAAACATGTGTTATTTTAAGTCCATGAGAATCCTCATCCACTACCACCCTCTAAGGGGTGAGCTGACCTGCTCAGCTCTGGCGCTTCTCCGTGGTGTTAGAGTCAAGGAATTAAATTTTGAAATATTTTGGCTGAAATGACTGAAATGTTTCTATTTCCACACGTACCGAAATTTCTACCAAACCTGAAATTTAATTACTTTCTCTTAACAATGCCTGATCAAGGAATTAAGAAATATTTCATCCAAAATATTTCATTTCCATGCCTGCCGAAATTTCCACCGAACCCGAAATTTTACTCTTTGGTTAGAGTTACTTGGGAGTCCAACAACTTTGTGATCTAGTTACCATACCATGATGGGACAACTTGGAAGAAAGTATAGGACAGCCATGATGGAGTAATAAGTTCAAAATTTAGAGTTGATATTTGTTTCATTGAGAGTTGATTTCAGTATATGCAAGTTCCTTTCAGATTCATTCATATTACTGAAGTCACTTGAAGTCAGTTTATTCGTAGTTCATTTAAATTGCTATAGTTCCAGTAGAAGTTTTCATCTTTATCTCAACGTCTAGACGTCTGTAGTCTGCAGTTGCTTCAGCCTATGATTTCATATCAGTATTAGTTGTCTTGTTCCTGAAAAACATTCGCATGGTTGAGTTCAATGTGATTTCTTAGACCTCGCTGGCCTCTCACGATGAACCAATGCCCGTCCCTAGTGCGCATACTTCATATTTCTCCTCGTGTACGAGACATCTAATTTTCATCTTTTTTCGTGAGTTATGACAAACTCATTTGGATTCTATTCTTCAGGGATGCAACTCTAGGATATAAAGCAGAGGCATTGGAACTGCAGAAACAGATAAAGCACCTACAATCTCAATTTGATTTGCTTGCAGGCCAAGCTTCTACTTTGATTCAGGGAAGGAGGGCAAGGGTGGCAGCAACATCTTCAGTCAATGGACAACTCACCGTAATAGATGATAAGCTGTCTGCTCGGAATTTGGAGGTAGACCAGTATAATTTCTTAGGCAATCAAATGCTGCGTAAATTTGATACTTAGGAAATGCTTTTGAGTGAATATTGTTGATAGTAAGACGGTAGCAGTAGATGTATTGGCAGGGTTATAAAAATACAAACAGTCGTGTTACAGTACATGCAACAATAGAGACAGAGGTGTCGGGATCTCATTTCACCTTTACCTGTATCTCAATTCACCAAATCGTCTCGTAGTTTGTACAACCTGCAACATCACAACGCATATCTAGTACTGCTGTCCTTATTCATAATGTCCATCTAGTTTACCACTGTAAGTATGGTGTGTTTTCTCTCAGAAGTTTTTGGGAGGTAAAGTGGACAGGGGTAAAGCAATGAAGATTTACAGTCACACATATGTGAGCATAACACTCGTGTTTACGGCTTTACGCATTAAATCATTATTGGGCAACTGCAGTCATGGATATTCTCTTCATTGTGCTTGTTTTTGTTTGTGAAAGACAACACTCAAGTATATGCATATTCTTGTTGAATCAGATTATTAAATCCTGCAGTCTTTGGATGTTCTCTAATTTGTTTCTTTTTATGTTAGATGAATGCGGTTCTTGGAAGAATGGCTTCTACTGCACAGGAGTTGGCTCATTATCATTCTGGAGATGGTACTTTCTCCTTTTCATTACGTAAAGTTTACCTCTGTTTCGTAGTTAAGCTGAGATGGCAAAGTTGTTGGGGGTTTAATCTTCAACCTGTGTTTGTAATCCTTTTAACATATACAGTCTCATACTGACCTATATTACTATAAATAGGAAGCTAGTCATTTCGATGACACCCCTGCTTTTCCATTTGTTTTGTAAACATTGAACTTGTGTGGTTTAGCGGGGATAAGGTTATATCCTTATCAGAAACTGATTTCAGGATTAATTTTAAAAATTTTCCACGGATTCATTCATTCGAACCTCTCTGGGCCCCCATGCAGCTAATATTCTAGGAAGATGTGTTCTTACTATGCTCATCACCATGAAAATTTCACTGTAAAATAGGTAGCTGTAATGAAGAGGTTAGAAGCTTAAAAATGGTTGTTTTTGGTAAAGATAATTTGCTTGGTGAAGCATCCTCATTAGAAACTAACCATCATGTCCATGTGGATACATTCTTTCGAAGACCTCTTTGGCCCCCCCTCCCCTCCCCCATGCAGCTGATATTCTATGAGGATGTTTTCACATTATGCTCATCACCATTAGAATTTCACTGTAAAATAGATAGCTGTAATGAGGAGGTTAGAGAAGCTTAAAAATGGTACTTTTTGGTAAAGATAATCTGCTTGGTGAAGCAAGCATCTTCATTAGAAAATAACCATCATGTCCATACGGATCCTACAGGCAGCGCCTTTACAGAAATCTCACTATTAGCTGTGGAAAGGTTTGATTTTCCTTTGTTTATGAAAAATTTCTACCCGCAATATTACTCTGCTACACCAGCCTATATCCTCAGTTATCTTGAACTTTTTGCAGATTATACTATGGCGTAGTTTCCTGATACGAAAGAGTGTTTTTTGTTACTTTTTTTTGGCTTTAAATATAGCTCAAATCTTTGTGGGCATGCAAACATTTGCACCGTATTCACCTTATTAAAGGTTTATAAAGCTTTTCAGAATACTTTTTCCATGCAGATGATTGCATCTACTTGGCTTATTCTGACTTCCATTCATACTTACTGGGAGACTCCGCTTGCAGTAAGGAGCTAAATCAGTGGTTTGTCAAGCAGTTTGAAATGGTATTAAAGCATGGATTGGGGTATAATGTTTTCGATTTAGATTATTTTTTATTATTTGTTGCGTATAAATGCTTGCCATATAGATTTATTGTACAGCTTGCGGAAGCCTTAAGAGTACTAAACAATGGACTAAAAGAGAAGATTATACATGAAATCAAATAAAAAGCATAAAATGGAGATAAATAAGCATATTGCAACTTAAGTTTAAATCAATAGAAGGATATCAAAGAGAAAGTAATAAAACTATGCGTCTATAGAACCAGACGAAGACAAACTAGTTCGCTTAGGGCTTAGGGAGATATCTTTTTTTTGCATTAGCTTAGTGAGATATCATCACAAACTTGGTTGTATATGGAACATGTCTTTACGCAAAAGCTAGTATCATGTAGCAATGATTTAAAATGCGTTTTTACGCCTCAAGATGGTTTGGTCTCATAAGGCGAGGCCGTGCCTCGAAGCGTACGCCTGCGTAAAGGCGTAAACAAATATTTTTTTTTGAAGGAAACTGATATCGATTATGTAAAAACATAGCATAGTTTTTCTACTTTACTACCATAATATAAAATCTTAAGTGTTCAATAAACAAATACTAACATATTTGTGTTGCCCAACAGCTCAAAATTAACAGTGACTTCAGATGCAAACATTTCAGTCTCGAGTTCAAATATATCCAGCCTTGTGATCATTAGCCTAAAAATTGTTAGGAAACAAAAAATCTGTCTTAATTCTGTACATGCATAACTATGTTTTCGTGTGCATTTTCCAAATCATAAAAGTACTCTAATGCCTATTTCTTCTGCACATTATAAAGTTGTGTTTAATTGCATACCTTGAGTAGGGTCCTCTTCGATTAGTTGCAGAGGAGGGTAAAGCTAAATCTTCGTGGGTGACACTTGAAGACAGCTCAAAGTGCTTAGTACGAGGTATCCTTTTCCCTAATTCCCTCTGCAATGTTTCTTTCAGGAAAACTAGACTGAAGGGAAATACAATGAATTGAGAATTTTTACCATATGCCTGGTACCAAATATTTAATCAGCTTGATGAAGTATTTTCAACGCATTTAATCACTTTTAACTGCCACTTTTTTTTTTTATCATTCACTACATACACTGAAGACCCCTTAGAATTGCCCTCTGAAAGCCTCATTATGGGCAAAATGTTTGTGAAACGCTAACGGAAATATAAAGCATATAAACCAGTACAGAAAGAAAGGAGAACAGAAGACTATTAATTTTTTTTTTCGCTTAACTCATAACTGTAAATATAAATTGATTGAGAGGATAATGTACTTATCCATTTCCCTGGGTCTTCCATTATGTAATGAAGTTTTTTTTCTGATTAGACCTATGCAGTGGTGTTGAGTTTTTCTTATTTCACTCTTTTATAACAGAATCAATAGTAACAAAAAATATCTTTTTACCTCGAGGCAGTTTTCTCTAGTGAGACGTATCATCAAGCCATAAGTTGGGTTTAAAAAATTTGATGCGTGGCATTAGGGGCCAAAAAGAGAGTAAAAAGATACATTGTTACAAATAACGTAGATATGAAACATAAGCAAGTTAAAGAAAAAATTAACGAGTAGCTAGCAAACAGAACACGAAGTAGTCCAGCTATTTAGACTCCAACTGAAATAAAATATAGTAAAAGTCTAAATTCAAAGTTTTAAATGGGCAAATTTTGGTTTTTGTATGTTTTAGATGCCAAGGTTGCAAATTTAAGACTCCACTTGAAATAAATACTTTACTTTCCCGGTGCTAAAACCTTGTCTATAACTCTATAACATTTACACTTCACTGTAGATAGGATTGCCGCATGCTGCGTCCCTCTTTCTTGGTCGAAGAGGCGTACACTTTAAGGTGCTGAAGCCTCATCTTGCTTCAAGGCACACGCCTTAACATATATGTTCATACTAACATCCAAACATTATTAAAACGTTGTTGAACCTGCAAATAAAAATCTTCATTTTTTTTTTCTGGTTTTATTTTCTTATATTCTGATCAAAACACTATAAAAATTCTTGACCATCACTTTCAGATTCAGAGCAATCTCATCATCAACGTGTAGCTGAACTGCAAAGACTGCGCGCCATGTACATACTTCCTCTCATGTGACTTTGAGAAGTTTCACTAACTATAGCAGATTAATTTTAATTTGGCTTCTCTGCAATAGTTGGTTAATTACTCTGAAGATTTTATTTTATACCTGTGATCAGTGAGCCGTGTAATCTGAAGCTTTTGGTCTTAAGAAATCACCATATAAAATTTTGAAACTCTGGGCTCTTATGTTCCACTCATCTTGAAACATTTTTCTTAGCTGCTAATAGGAAATAATGCTTGAATCTGGAATGACTAGAAATGATACTGTATCTTTTATGGAACTAAAACAAGCGTGTCCAACCATGCCCTCTTTTTGCCGAAGGCTTCTTTGCTTCGTTGACAGCTTACATATAAGTATTTAAACAAGTTCTTTAAGCATCAAGACAGTGTTGCTTCGCTCCTCTTTTAGACAACCATATCTATGTTGCATATCTACTGTGATCTTTTTGTATTGTTCAGATCAAGGTATTTAATTTCCTGAAATTTCCACCGAAAAATTTCCATTTCCGATTCAACAGAAACGAAATCTTACTTGCATGTTTTCTTTGCATTATTTCCATCGAAAATGACCGAAATAACAAAATATTTCTAAGAACAATATGTTTCGACCAAAACTTGAAGAAAGTGAGTAAAAGAATATCAATATATTGGATATATTGAAACAAACGTATGTTCACAGAAATATTTTCATCCTCACTTTCTCCAAGGTTTGGTCGAAACAATTTGCTAGTAGAATTGTTCCGTAATTTCGGTGAAAATAATGCAAAGAATACCTATAAGATTTCGTTTCGGTTGGATTTGAAAAGGAAATATTTCTGTTGAAATTTCAGAAACTCAATACCTTGTGCAATGCACTTATACAGATAATAAATAAATAGATACGAGAAAATCTTAATACATCAGGCTCTAACATTTTACAATAGCGTCTTAACAAAATGCTACTAATTTTCCTTATTACCCTTCATCAGGTACTGCAAGAATAAAGTAACATACTATTTGTTCTTTTCTGTCGTTTAATTAGCTTGTCTCGAATAATTACATATATTTCTCATCATTTGCTTAGCGTTTTCAAAACAAAATCTGTAGTTACTTCCACTTTAACCTAAATATTTGTACGGAACATATCCATTTCCAAGCCGACTGAAACTGAAATTTAATGCCTTGGTTTAAAACTTTGGATAATAATTCGTCTAATACTTGTACAGTTTTGGGACGAGTGAGAGACAGTGGGTAGAAGCTCAAGTTGAAAATGCCAAGCAGCAAGCAATTCTAGTAGCACTTAAATCTCAGGTGGCATCAGATGAGGCACACATTCATCTTGACCTTCATACTCTTAGGTTTGGATTGCCTTCTCCTCTCTTCAAGTTTCCTTTTAACATCCTATGTCCTGATCATGGTTTGCACCTTTTCCGACATTGAATCCATTGCAACTGTATTTGCAAACCTTATGCAAATATTATATCTATTTAGCATTGTATAGTACGTCCAGCAAATTCAGGCCGAAGTTTTGTCGCCCCCTTTTACCTGCGAATGAAGTTATGATTTGTAGTATGTTAAGGTTTTCCTTTACTATTCTCTTATTTTTCTCCGTTTTCTTGGTATAGTTAAATCTTATACAGCCCTGATTGTCTACTCTATCATAATTGAAAGAATTTTTTGCGTGGATAAGTTTCTAAAATAAAATATACTGAACTGTAGTGTGTGGATTGACAAGCTACATTAGAATTCCTGTAGAATGGACTAAGAGATTATACATATGCTCATACATTTGCTTGCTTTTAGGTAAAGCTTTGTAGTTTGTACTTAAATTTTTGTTGAGATAAAGATGGGTAAAAAAAAGTAACTCTTTTGTTTGAACATCCCCTCTTCCCTTTTCCCACATGTGTCTTTCTATATCTCTTTTTAGCTTTATTATCTAGAGTAACGTAACCCTTATTTTATCCGAGCAGGAGAAAACATTCTGAATTGACAGGAGAACTTTCCAGTCTATACCACAAAGAGGACAAGTTGCTATCAGAGGTTTGCACTTCTCCTTGTCTAACACTCCCTAACAATAGTTTCTATATCTTAATATTGCCTACCAAATTCCACTAAGTAACACGTTCTCTTAAAATGTGCTTAAACAGTAGCTACTCTGCCCCGTATCTGTCTTGTCCCTTTGGACGTAATATGTGTTCTGTAATGCTTTATTTCATATTATTGTATGAACTATGAACCTATGACGAACAGCTCCTGCTTTCTTATACATCTTTTTTCAAATAACCTCAATCTAGTAAATTTCACAGCTGTCCTCTGTATTTGCTGCTACGTCCCGGATCATTGGATACCAATGCTTGCGTATTCAAACTCTTTTGCTTCTTTTATTACCATCAGCAGAATCTTATCCCAAGTTTGTCAGTCATTTATTGAGTACCAACTCATGTAGGCCTTCGAATTACATCTACTATTTCAGACCATGTGTTTTTTTGCTTTTAAATCATAAGAAGTGAAGACACGCTATGGAGTTACATAATGTGAATGGTTCCACAACTTTCGCCGTTAAATGCTCGAAGAGTAAACTGCCTCCCTTAAACGGCTAGGTAGTAGGCTAGTACCTTAATATTTGTTTCATTTTAGCTATGTTTGAGGCACTTGGTGAGGCAATTAGTAGTAAGCCTCTTCCTCGGCTTCAGCTCTCCCAGGCGAACACCTCATATCATGGAAAGGCACCTCAGATGCCTTCTCCCCATCACCCCACCCCTCTATGTGTTTTCACGGGTTATATATGTTCATGATATTTATTCATCTAATTGTTCATACTGTAACCCAAATCATTCAAGTATTCAACCCAAATTAAAGATTCAACATTGAAAAGAAAGTAGGCATGCCAATTTGGGTTGCCTGGACAAGGCTTGTTGCAATTTTTTACTTGTCGAATAGGACATTTTAGCGCCTACACGACGTCTTTGTAAATGTAACGTTCTGGTAAATTCTATGATGTTTAACCATCTTTCATGAGTTCATGTGGTAACTTTGTTAGTTGCCCCTACACATGCTGTTTTTCCTTTCTTTAAATATTTCTTCCCTTCATCATTTTCTTTTCTTTGCAGATCATTCCGGATCTATGTTGGGAGCTTGCTCAACTCCAAGATACATACATATTGCAAGGTATTGCAAAATAGGAGCTTTTCTTTTCCACTAAAGTGAAAAAAACTAAACAGACCTGTTAATACGTTTATGTGGTTTGGTGTTTGGAACTCCTAGGCGATTATGATTTAAAGGTTATGCGCCAAGAACACTATATTGGTCAGCAAAAAGTGGTAAGTTTATTTACCTATTGGGTTTATTTTCCAATTTACTTCATCCAAGTGCAATATATAAAACCGGAGAGTGAAAGGAAAAACTTAAAACCTTAAACATTCTGTAACATATGTATTCAATGTGACCCCATGAGTGTGTGACTCCTATGTCCGTCGATGAACCTACGCCCCAAAATATTAGATAAATGATTGAACATTGGACTTACCGAATACCGACATGGACTATATCTATCTGCTAGTGAGCCTGTTTGTGATTCGTAATTAAGTGACAGGTTGTCTCTTTTATCTATCAAAAGATATACATAGCAAGAGGTAGGATCTACATGCACACTGTCATGCATGATTTACTGACTTCCGTGGAGCCCTTGAAGATAATTCCATCACCTCAAGAACCTGGAAAATGAGATTGAAACAAATGTTCCTTGAAAGTTGAAACTATAATTTTCATTAGATCCTAATTTAAGGGCCATCGAGTTACTTCAGATAAAATTAACCAAGATACAGACTCGGACCTCAAATTAATATACTGATTCCAGATCTATAACTTTGATATTTATGTTTATCTAATGTTGCTTAGGTGACCCTTTATATCGTGTATGTTCTCCAATTATATATTCTACTTGTAGATAAACTCTATAAAGATTTTATGATTGGAAATCACTAATTTGTTCAGTGAACTAAAAGAAATAGTATTGGATGTGGAAATTGGAGACATCTAGGGTGATTGATTGGGTATTTCAAGTTGGTGGAAGTTCACCACTTCGCTAGATCAACACAGTGGAAATCCGATTTTTCAAGTTCTTAATTCAACTTCCCTTGTCAAGTTTGTTTGCTCGCGCTTGAGAAAATAAATGGAGGACATGAGAAAAAGAAGTCATCTAGCAAAAGCGGAACACTTTCAGTCTATTTACTGCCAATTTCAGATTATTGTACCATTTCGGTTATTATCATGGTCTATGAAGAAAAAGTCGGGATTAATCCCCGAGTACACCCCCGACTACTCCTCAGTCCCTATCTTGCCGACTCGAGTAGGAGCCAAAACCCTAGTCCCGTGGAATTCTGAGTAAATCCCCGACTCGGTCCGACTAGGACCGAGTCGACTAGTCGGGCCAGTCGGGATTATTTAGCTGACCCTTTTTTTCTTTTGCTCAAATCAACAAAGGTGGTTTAGGATTTGCTCATTCGGCTTCTTCACCCTTCCTCTCCCCTCTAAACATCATTATAACTAGATTGAAGTAATTTTGAAGTTTTCTTCATCTCCAAACAAGATTCCAAGTTTCTCTATCTTCTCAATCTTTTTTCACTATTTCTTTCTAGAACCCAGAATCTACTCTTTTCTGTAAAAACTCACATAAATGTTAGTTTTTAGTGTTTTTTCATTAATATTGTAGAACTTGTTGATGATTAGATGTGTGCTTCTTAGGGATGAGTTTGTAGTGTTTATACTTCATTAAGCCCAAATACTTATATATAATTATATATACAAAATTGACTATATATTTATATTCTACTACTAGTCCCGTGTAAATACGACTAGTAGCGACTATGCCTAGTCCCGAGTCCGCCGACTAGTTCCCCTTGCCGACTTTTCCAACGTAGATCATGGTCTTACTCTTATCATTTGTTACTTCATACTAGACTACTGTGGTTTCCTTGTCTACTGCAAACTTCGATGTGATACTTTGCTTCTTGCTAGAAGCTTAGAAAAGGAAAATGAAAGTGGTTTTTTTCTGTGTTGCAGTACATAAATCATCTACTTAATCAGCTTTCAAGACACAAGTTTTTGAGAATAGCTTGCCAATTGGAGCAGAAGACAATGCTTGGAGCATATTCTCTGCTTAAAGTTATTGAATCAGAATTACAAGGGTACCACTCAGCAACCAATGGACGTGTGGTACGCAAACTATTATATTATTGAAACGATCAGTTTCTATGTCCTTTCCTTTACTAGATACTACCAGCTTACAACAGTTAACTTCCTTGAGAGCACATCTCAGCTGCTCATTCAACCTGAGCACCTCCATTGAAACGTCAGTAACTAATTTTAGTCGTTACAACTTAAACTTGTTTCAGGGTCGTTCCCTTGTACTGATCCAAGCTGCAGCTGAAGTTCATGAGCAAGGAGCAGTTGATGACCGTGACACTTTTCTTCATGGTTTTAGAGATCTTTTGAGCATCCACTCGAGTAAGAGTTCTGCACCTTCCTTTTTGCCTCAGTAAAATGACGACCCAACGTCTAACTCTTGCATATAACCTTTTAGATGCTCAAGGCGTGTTGCCCTCATATGTTTCGGCACCTGGCATTGTGCAGCAGATATCTGGTCTACATTCTGATTTACTCAGTCTTCAGTCTGACCTTGATAATTCCCTTCCAGAGGACAGAAGTAGATGCATCAACGATCTGTGAGTGATTTCACGCTCCGTAAACTTTTCCTGTCTGCTGTAGTATATATATAAATCACTAATATTTCACCCTTGCCAAAAATTCATGTTGGCTGAAGATGAATTAGTTTATATGGGTAGTAGTTTATGAACTAAAGCACAAATATAATGTAAATATTTGCAAGAGTTCCCCGCATACCAAGTGGAGCTATGGGTTAGGAATTAGTATACACCTTATTTCATTAGCAAAATGTTTTATGGTTCTCTTAAAATAAATAATGAATTTTGTTTTGGAAAGCATCTTTTATTATATTAGATACTGTTGATTATGTTTATATTGCATGTCAGAATAAATTATCTTGTGTTTCGTTGTCCATTAGGTGCACTCTTATCCAAAGTTTGCAGAAACTTCTTTTTGCATCATCCACAACTGCCCAACCACTATTGACACCTTGGGTAAAATCTTTACAGCATGCTTATCGTTTTTGGTACCATTGTTGGATTTGTCCCTTTTTTTTTGTTGTAATATGGTGTTATAGAACTTCTTGCTAACCTAGTTTGGTAATTTTTGCTCTGAATGTTTGTATAATTCTTCCAGCCATTAATGAAAGAGCTTGTGGAGATGGAAAAGGTGAATGCCCAACTGTCTGCTGCTGTGGAAGAAGTGACACGAGAGCACCGTGAGAAGGCTGAGGTGACCTTTTCTTTTGTTACGCAATTTGTTTTGTCATTTAACGTGCAATTAGACCCTGAACACATGTTAGGGTCCAATTCACAACTACTTTACCAACATTAATCTTTGTTCTTTTACTTATATAAATACATTAAAACTTTACGAATTCACACCAATAATACCCTTTATAACATGGATATTCCTTTCTAGAATCTTTCGGTGTCGGGATACTTGGTCCCTTTGGTGGGCGTAATATGAGATTCTCTATGTATGTCTTGTGCGTAGTTGCAATAGTACATCTAAGTTGTTGTAATCGGGATAGTCCCAGACTGTGTAAGCCCGTGCGAACCCCTGACAAAAGAAACAGTAAACTGGAGTGGAGTTCAACATACTCCCGGTAGCACTCAAACTCAACTTAGCACGAAATTAGTGCCGAGAATTCGCAGTGAACTAAATACTGAAAACACTAGACGGGTGCTATGTTTGTAAATAGCATATTTATAGTGAAACATGCATATTTACTGTCTCATTTGATATCCTTATGGTTGATAGAATGAGAATAACTAAAATAGAAGGACATCACTCTTCTCTTATACAATAGTATAGATGAATGAACTATGCTCGACATTTCCTCTTGTGCAGATTGTAAAGCACCATCCACATGAAGTAGGGAGAGAGAGGCAGGTCTTTGTCGATTTCTTCTGCAATCCAGAACGTCTAAGAAACCAAGTTAGAGAACTGACAGCTAGGGTTAAAGCCCTCCAAATCTGAAACTAAATGCTTGTCTGACGATGAAGGAGAACACCAAGTTCATTGTACCTGCAAAGAAAAAACAAGAAATGACCAAAAGAGTTCATGCACCGGACTTTTGCTTTTTTAGGATCCCTACATTAATTTGTTGAATGTAAGATTGTGACATTTCTATTGGCAATGGAGGGGTTTCATGGAATTAAACTTTGTAATATGGCATATTATGATCTTTTGTGAATCCTACATCAATTTGATGAACGAAAATGAAGGAAAAAATTTAGCTAAACTTTGTAAGCTCTTATACAAAAGGAAATAGGTTAAAGGGTAAAGATCACAAGGATAGAAAGAAGGGCTACTTATGTGGGTCACAGACCCAGAAAGAAGGACTAATTGTTGATTAAGGTAACATCACACTGGATACTGTTTAGGAAACATATAAAATTTGTAGAGCTATGTCATGATATCATGACAATCATTATTTAACTCTTATGCTCTATTTCGGGAGAGTATTGGGATGATTGAATTCCCAATCCAAGGACTTATGATCTCTTTAGACATTGAATCCATGGATTTATGAAAAAAATTCATCAGAAATGTTAAATAACTCAGTAATTTCAACCCACTCATTTCCAAGTACAATCAGACCGCACCTTCATTTTAAAAATTAATCACCTAATTCTTGGGCTCATTAAATCTGGGAAATTTCTTTAGAATTAATGTACTATGGCAATCACACCACGAATGGTTGTACTGAAGGACTAGAATTAGATAATGGGCCACCTATTCAAGTATATAACTACAAGGTTGAAATGAGTTAAATTAAATATATTAAGTGTTTTTAATTTTTTCATACAAATAAACATACATATACAGTGTCAAGCTCATTGACACTCTGATTACGGTTCTCGGTTTGACGGTCGTATATTCGAAATTCGCCCACAACCACACTCGGACAACTATTTAGGACCTGTATGTTTTGGACTTTTCACCAAATTTTACTTTTAATTGATCTTTTTTATCTGAGTAAAGAGAACCATAAAACGACTGCGATCAAATGATTCTAACCCCACTTATCTCTAACATTGTCATTTAGGTCACATGAAGCATGTAAAAGCTTCAAAAGGGTAGACTTCAAAATTCGGGTGATTTAAAATCATTTGACAGATATGAGTCTAGTCTATGGACAAGATGAAAAAGTCACGCTTTAAAATCATATGATAGATATGGATTTACGTCCTTCAACTTCCATTCATTATTCCTTAATGATTTCTAAAATCTATTCAAGGAAAAACTCCGTTTGGGCCCTCGGATGGCCCGGGTCAATTTCGAAATTTGGGTGAAACTAGGAGAAAATCAGAGAAAAAGACCAAAAACTCTCACTTGGGTCAAGGCCCGAGTCAAACTCGAATTACCCAAGTCAACATCTTGGTCAAAGCCCATTGACTAGGTCTTGGGTGAGCCCAAGACAAGTCAAAGCATGGCTGGACACAAATCGAACCAATCACATCACGTTCCAAACGTGTGGTCTTTCGGTCCAGACGTCTCCAAGTCCTAGGCAGGACGCATCCTGGAGTCCTAGACGCGTCTTGACCAAGATCAAGTCATAGGTCATCTCGGACGCGTCTAGTTAGAAACTTCCAGATGCTCCAGACGTGTCCTAGACGCGTCTGGGCATCAGCTTCTAAACGCTTCTGGGCAGAGGCTTCTAGATGCGTGTCAAGTGAAACGCGTCTTTGACTCATGGTCACGTCCAAGAGACGCGACCTTTTCAAGGACGTGCTTCTCGGACTCCTAGTCCGAGAAGGTCGGGACGCGCATCCTAGTCCTAGACGGACTAGGATTCCCGGTCCACGGAGGATGGGACACCTAGTCCGGGTCTGACTGGGTTTCCCTGTCCTGGACGCGTCTGGAGCGCATCCTGGACGCGTCCGGCCAACTTGGCCGGGACAGCTAGTCTTTAGGAAATCCTAAATTCTATCATCTTCCTCCTATTTTCTGCCATAGCTGCTACTGTTAGCTGTTGTTTTTTATGATGAACTCATAAAAAACAGTGGGTTTTCAACTCTAAGTCAAAAATCCAAAACCCTAGAACTTTAGTTTTCGAAAACTCTTTTCAACAAACTCAAAATCCAAGGATACTAGGCTTTGAAACCCTTTCAAAACCATGTTTTGATTACATATAAATCTAATTTAAACTAACCAAAACATGTTCGAATCTCTATTCAAACTAATCTATTGAATCTAATACCTTCTAGCCAAAACTTGTTACATGCAAATGGCTCGTGATGCCACTGTTGGGTTTTGTACGTATCTAATACATACTAATCATCTAACTAGTATTGTAAGCGGAATCTCAAACATCATATGTTTAACACTAGTTAACCAGGATCATATGCATGTGTAGGGTTTTATACCCTTATACTAGTGTTTATAGCGGAAATAAGACATCTAATGTCTACACTAGTATCCCCAGGATCACATGCAAAACTAGTAATTAATCTAATGAAGATAGTAGATTACCTTAATCGCTTTTCCCTCGAACTAGTTGAATTGATTGAAGAAGACCAAGAGCTTCAATTGTAGCTCCTCTACTTGGGACACGAGCAATCAATTTGATCTCCCACCTTGTTGTATAGCTAGCACACCAATGGTGGTTGGATAATAAGAAGACCTTCTTCTTGCTTGATTAGAAGATAGCTTGGGAATTAACTCACTTTCTCCTCTCTACTTGATGTGGTAGAGTAAGAAAGCTTAGAGAGAAATTCCACACCTTATTCTCTGCCCTAAGAGTGTTTATATAGAACCCTAATAAGAATCCACCTCCTTTTAGGTTTCCTAAAACACCCTTTAGAATAAGATTTAGGGAAATAGTCGAAAATGGCAACTATTGGTATTTTCTCAATTCCCTCCAAAAATCAGCCCAATCCGAGCCCTAAAAGTGCCCGAATCGGCCTAGGCCCAAAAACCCTGTTTTTGGCCTTTTTGTACTATCTTTGCCTAATTCCTTTTTAGGCCTATGAGATATGTTTATGGGACACTCCCATGATTATATCTCACTCCCACTAGTCATATCCTAGATCAATTTGTCACTCTTATGTGTAACCCGTTGTAGGATCCGATCGAAGTTAGCCGCGAATTACTTCGTAATTCGACGATCGTAGTTGGTCTCTAGCTACAACTCTACGATCCCTAAATCAATCGGACTTGATGATCTTCCACATCAATTGTCCTATCCGACAAATTGTTCGCATTGTCACCTTGGTTGAAGGACATCTCCTTCAACTCCTTCAGACTCCCACTTGGACTTAGAACAAGTGCAATGCCTCGATTCCCGTGTCAATTTAGTATCCCATCTGATACGTCACGTCATCCAGACTTTCTTGATATCCGAGTACAACTGTAAAAGACAAACGATTAACTTTTAATCCGTTTGAGCGCGGCCACGCATTTTCAGTTGCTACTCATCAAGTGGCCTTGAGACACTTTGTACCTAATGTGATTAGGGTGACACAATCCATTCTTGCACTCCCACTTAACTTCATGTCTATCCTGTCCTTCCCAGTATCCGCCTTTATAACCTCCTTTTACGGCGCGGCGTTTAACGGAACCAAAGTCGGTCATTCCTTACATAAGATGAGTGGAGCACTCATGTTTTGAGGAATCTCTCCAATTGTCTTTATGAGAAGTATTGACGTTCATCACGGGTGATGTACTTCTCATTTTGAGGGTTATCCAGTGTATAAACCTTTTACACACCCACGTAGTCGAATAGAATATACTATTCCTATAGCCCATGAAACTGCGCTATTCCATCGACTCCCGTGCTAGTCTTCGTGAGTCATTGTTGTCCATGCAATGACCTGGACCAGGGATTCGATAATAAATATTCCAAGTTCACTTAATAGGGTTTCATTCATCAGATCACGTATCTGACAAACCTATTCGGAATGTTTTATCATCAATGGACTGTCGTTTAAATACTAAACCAAATTTAGACGACTTGTGAAATAACTCTATTATTTCTGATAACAAGAGTTGTAAATCTGAGCCTCTTCCGTAAAACTCCTTTTACCCACTCAATTTTACTTGTCGAGGTTTAAAATTATACCTCATGCCTTAGACTGTGTATGAATCTCATACTATGTCTTAGGTGACAGTTTAGTTTGACTACCGTGGTAGTCAGTTTTAAACTTTGCTTATTATCAATTAATTTGAAGATTGCTAACTTCAACCTTGATAATATCTAGTAACTTTTACTAGAGTTAAGGCTTTTAATTCTTTATGTAGTATTTGCAACAGTTCCCGGCTTAAAACACTTTTAGCCTACTTTCCTTCCATGTCTGGAAGTTTGCTTCGATGACATGTTCAACTTTTGTACTACTTCATCCTTTAGCCTTCTAGGATGTACTAAGTAGTGTTTCGGTTTTCCAATCCGAATTCGGATGTTTAGATGCTAATCATGTCCAACATGATTGACTTTATGTTTTCGAACATAAATGTCTCTCTCATGCGTGCTAGCTCATCGGTGTCTTTTCAGACTCCGAGTTTTGCAACGCCCTCTGTCATGAGTTTTTGGGTCGAAATCTTTTAGACTTTCCGAGTCTTAGATTTTCTGTTTCGGATCTCAAGCATCTCAGCGTACTGAGTCTCTCTAATCCTATCATCCTTTTGATCTATGCTTATAGATCTTCAGATGCCCAAAATGGCATTTTATCCTTTTGTGTGTGGTCCTTTATTGAGTCAGTTCGTTACTGTTATACAACACCTTATGTCGTACTCAATCTTTTGTATGTACTCTGCATACGGACCTGGAAGGTTTGTTTCTCCCACTTACCTTCTTGAAACTCGTGATTCAAGATTTTCTTCATTCCTCAGGAATCAAACTTCTTTGATTGCCTTTTGAATCGAAGATTCTAACTCTTGCGTGCTTTTAATCCGTTGATAGATTTTTGAAGCATGCATGTGGACATAACTTGATTGGAAGAATCTTTATTCTTCTTGTCTCGTTTCGGGAAACATGAATGTTTCCATCCTTCTAAGTTTTCTACTTTGGAAAACCAATTTAGGTCTTCTGTTGACTTAAATTATCAAGCTTCATGTCTTGACGAGATATGGATTCCACGATGATTTTGGCTTCTAGCCAAAATCTAGAGTCAGTTTCCGTTTCTGCGCAAGTCTTTTATCTCTTCAGAAATAACCTTTATTTTCTGAGTCTTTAAGATTTTATTTTGATCTTTCAGGGCTTTTGAACAACAATTTGGAATTTTCTCAACTACTTTGAGATATTCCTTTAGATACACTTTCACTCTCTTTGAGAGTTCTCCTGCAAATGACATTCGCTTTTGTGCGGTGGGTTTACAAGATCATATCTTTAACCTTTCCTTTTTTCGAGGAGCCGCAGTTTGTTGCTCTTGGTCGAATTTAATCGTCTTGTACAAGTTTCATGATTGTTCTTCATGACCCTCCATGATTTTTCTCATGATCGAATTAAATCGACTTGTACTTTTCTCCCACTTATTCTTGTAATAATTAGTGCTAATTATTAGAAGAATACTATCATGAGCAACAAACACTTTGTTCTCTTGATTGGTTATGGAAGAAGCCCAAATTTCTTTCAAAAGAAATTGCGTCAGATATTAGCTAGTTTTGTAACGCTTTTACAAATTTTAGCTTTAGACGGAATTTTGGTAGGTGTGAAAACAATCGTTTCTAGAATATGCACAAAAATATTCGGAAGACTGGCTTAAACCCATCTTTGATCGAATTATGCATAGCAATGTTCGATTACTCCCACTGAATCCACCATCCCTCAGATGTGTTCCATGAAGCGAGTTGGGAAACGGTTTCTCAACTCCTTTGATGGTTATCAAGTATTTGACTCAAGTTTTTACCACTCCAATCTAATCGGATGACTTAAACTCTCTTGTCAAAATGATTCTTTTACTTCGGTTTGTACTTTGTTTGAACCTTTCAAACATTCCGACTTATACTTTATGATTTGTACGTTTCCATACTTCATGAAGTTGTCAGAGTACGTATTTGAAGTTTCTCTCGTTAGCTTCTGCAAGTAAATTTATAGGTCTGCATAACACTGTATGAGTCCTAATAGATTACCAGTCTCTATGCCTTTTGAAAAGGGTGACTTTGTCAATTCAGTCCTTAAGACCTAATTGACAATGCTGAAGTTTAATGAGTTTGAATCTCTTGATTTTAGCCATTATCAATGTTAACCTTCAGTTAATTTTACCACTGGTTTAAAACATCATATGTTTCTAGAAGAACAAAATAATCACTATTAAGTTCTAAGCTAGATCAGTGTCTAAAAGAAGACTTTGATCCCTTTCAGCATCCCTAGCATTACTGCTTCTGCTCCCTCTTGGATCTTTACTTCTTTCAGTCAAGTATGTAATTCCCTTAAGCTTCCACTGAGCCGCTCATCTGGACTTAAATACCTGATGAAGGAATTTTACGATACTTGTTTTTAACTTTGTTAGCAAGGATACGAAACCGGAATTCATAATTCCATTCCTTTTGTCCTCCAGGTGCTAAAGGTAGTTTCCTTTTAAATGGTCTAGCCATTGTTTTAGAAACATTCACAGTAATGAGGAATACTCTTGATCATGTACTCGGCAACTGTTTTTCTTTGATCAAATGTTTGTCTCACTTGACTGATCCTTTTGCCCTTTTGAATCTCAAGATCTCTTTCTTAGATTCTTTCAGATTGCCTTGGAGGTCTCGTACCTCTCCATTTATGACTTCTGTAGGAATTTCTTCCTTAGTTTGTCTTAATGGTTATGCTAGCATTCATTACTCTTCCAAAGAGAATGTTATACGATTGCTTGCAAATGGCTTTTGACCTTCTCTTGTATGAGTCAACATTGGGATTGGGTATTCTAGTGACCTTCCTTTTGAATCTGAGAACTATTCTCGGATTCATTCTTCCATTCTAGGAAGTGGATCAACACCTCCCTTAGGTGTGATTCAATGTTGAAATCGTTTGTGTCATCTTAAAACTACATAAAGAAATGGCAAAGTTTTAAAACTCGTTATCGTTTTTGAAAAAACTTAGTTTTCCCACATTATTCAATAAAATCGTCCCCGATTGAATAAGTGATTCCAAGACCCTAGTTCTTCGGAGTAAAGCGGACGAAGGCCCTACCCTTTGACTCCGTCGTTCCGGGTGAGTGAACTACTTCACTGATCATACCTTATGACTCTTGGTTGATAGATTTCATTAATGAATGACTAATCTATCCTTTTGCCTCGAGTATCCAAGACTCTCTTGCTGATCTCGTTGAGTAGAACCATTTAGACGTGTAGGCCTCTTCTATAGACCTACCCGCATTGTCCCAAGGTAGAGGAGGTACTCTGCGAAGGCCGACCCACCTTCCTCGAACAAGGGCGCAACGAGTGTCTTAATCTGGATAGGCGATTACTCAAGATTACGTTTTGGGGACTTTTACGCTAGTCTGGCGTTTGTTATAGTGAACTATTTAGCCTAACTAACACCCACGACATAAAGCGTAAAAAGTAAGTAAATGCGCGCGAGAAAGTAAATCAGGCAGATATGGATCCTAGTATGGCCCCTAACCTAGAAGATTTAATCTCCTTTGGTTTTCTTCTTGTTTCGCCTTTTGGTTCGTCTAGATCTCCATCTTTGAACCTCCATTGATTTCTCCCACTCGCCTTTGGATTCCATCCTTGAGTTTTCTTCAATGGACTCATTGACCCTAAACTCTAATTACAAGACTCTAACGATTCGCAGATCGTATAAACTTGAAATTAAAATTAATTACAAAGCATGCACCCATCCGTGCTTAAAACAAGAATAAAGATATAAATCTATGGCCATACTAGTTTCCCGCATTCACAACACATGCAATCATATAATATATCAAGGCTAAGAATTATATATGCATGATTATCTTGGGAGATACTTTTGTTGACATCACATGTCATATGACCTACTTTAAGTCTAAATTCGAAGAATTCGACTAATGGTGCGTTCTCGTTTTATCTCTTATGATTTCTAAAATCAACTTTAAGAAAAACTCCGTTTTGGGCTTGAGAAAGCCCGGGTCAATTTCGGAAAAAATATTGGTTCGATTCTTAATGATTTCATAAATCAATTTAAAGAGAAATCCGTCTTGGGCCCTTGGATGGCCCGGATTGATTTTAGAATTATTTGGTTGGAATCGGAAGAAATTTTGGCAAAAACTCCCACTCGAATGATGGTCCCTTTTCGTGGTCCGAAAAGCCTCGAAAAAGCCCGGGACAAGTCCTAGACAAGTCCCGGCCCAAGCCCAAAAAGGGCTCGGACAAGGTCCGGACATAGCACGGCCCATAGGGCCGGCATGTCCTGGCCGAGGCCTATCAAGGCCTGGTCTCGTCCAGGCCGGAGCCAGGACGCTAGTCCATGTACCAGACGCGTCCTAGACGTGTCTGGTGCTGGACCGGACCAACACTAGGTGTCTCGGACTAGTCCGAGACACCCAGACGCGTCTGGTCGAGTGCTCTGGACGCGTCCTAGACGCGTCCAGGAAGCTCCCTCCGCAGCTGCTGGTAGCGTCTCCAAGACGCGTCCCAACAGCTGCTCTGGACGCGTCTTCAAGACGCGTCCAGAAGCTTCTGTCGCAGCTGCTGGTTGCGTCTTCAAGACGCGTCCAGAAGCTTCTGTCGCAGCTGCTGGTCGCGTCCTAGACGCGTCTCAACAGCTGCTCTGGACGCGTCCAGAGGACGCATCCAGGAGCTTCTGGTCCGGCCAGGAAGCTTCCTGGCCGGACACTAGGGTTTTTCAAAACCCTAGTTTCCAAAAAAAAAAAATTTCTTATGCAACTCTAAGTTGCTATTTTCCAATTTTAAAATTTTCCTCAAAATTTTGAAATTCCTTTTAGAACACTTCTAAAATTTTTCAAAACTTTTAGAAACTTTTAAATTTTTCCAAATTTGTTTTGGGAGTTTCCTAAACTCAAAACTAATCTTTTTAGAACACTTCTAAAATTCCAAATTTTTGTTTTTCAAAAGTTTCCAAAACTTAAAAACAACTCTTAATCAAACCAATTTTGGATCAAAATCTAGGTTTTTGAAACTTTTCAAAGAACAATTTTGAAATCAATTTGAAGAATCTTTGAATCCAATTCAAAATTAATCAAATTTTATGTTTTAAAACCTTTTAAGCATAACTATCAACTTAATCAAGCATAGATTAGTTTGAAATTCAATCAAATTGAGTCTTTTAAAACACTTAATCGTCAATTTGATTCTCAATTTGAAATTCATTGAATCCCATTCAATAATATCAAATTGTGAGTTTAAATAATTTTAAAACACTTTTAAAATACTTTTATAAACTTAATTTATCAAATTATCAATCATATCTAATATGAACTAGTTCGATTCTTAGCAAAAACTAGTTAATTGCAAGAGGCTCTGACGCCACTGTAGGGTTTTATACCCTTATACTAGTGTTTATAGCGGAAATAAGACATCTAATGTCTACACTAGTATCCCCAGGATCACATGCAAAACTAGTAATTAATCTAATGGAGATAGTAGATTACCTTAATCGCTTTTCCCTCGAACTAGTTGAATTGATTGAAGAAGACCAAGAGCTTCAATTGTAGCTCCTCTACTTGGGACACGAGCAATCAATTTGATCTCCCACCTTGTTGTATAGCTAGCACACCATTGGTGGTTGGATAATAAGAAGACCTTCTTCTTGCTTGATTAGAAGATAGCTTGGGAATTAGCTCACTTTCTCCTCTCTACTTGATGTGGTAGAGTAAGAAAGCTTAGAGAGAAATTCCACACCTTATTCTCTGCCCTAAGAGTGTTTATATAGAACCCTAATAAGAATCCACCAGGATCATATGCATGAACTAATAATGAACTAGAAACTGAAAGAAGAATACCTGGATTTGCTTTCCCATTAACTAGATTCCATTAACTTTAACCCGAAGAAGATGAGAGCTTCATATGTAGCTCCTTTACTTGAGACACCCGAGTAAATAACTTGATCTCCCTTCTTTGTTTTTTTTTAGAACTCCATTGAAGGTTGAGAAGAAGAACCATTCTTCTTTTGACTCCATAGATAGATTGGGAGCTTTTTCTCTAAAACCCACTCTCTCTAATTAGCCGTATATTGTGAGAGAGGTGAAGTTTTCTCCTGAGAAAAATCCACACCTTTTCTGTTCTCATAACTGGTCCGTATATAGGCATTATCTTAGTAGAGTCCTACTCAAATAAGGAATTCTAAAAGTCTCTCAGAAAAGATAAGCACAAGTTAGAGTTTAATCTAACTGAAACTCCTAATTAGGGATAAAACCCTAATTAGGGTTTCCTCATGCTATGGCCGGCCAGACTAGCCCTTAATGGGCTTAGTCTATCCGGCTCATACCCCTTAAGTGGCCGTCCAGGGATCTTCCTCTATGGGAATCCCTTGGTTGCCCTTAAAAGTGGGTTTTGCCCTTTTTCAGACTTTCCTTTCGAGCCCGATTCTTTTCTATCTTTTTAGCAGTATCAGAGTGGATCATATCCATCTATAAGCAAGCTCCCACGAGTCAACTCTCTCCGACCAAGCTACCACTTTTTGGTGTAACCCGTTGTAGGATCCGGTCTATGTTAGTCGCGGATTACTGAAGTGATCCGTTGATCGTAAGCAGCTTCTAGCTAAGCATTACGATCCCTAATTGGACCGGACTAGATGATCCCTAATTGGACCGGACTAGATGATCTTCCGGGAATGGATGAAAGGCCCAAAGTTAAGCCCAAAATAAGGGCCCGATCCAAAGTTGGGAAAAAATGTAAAAGAGGTCCTCTGTGTCAGATCTGAATTTGGAGAAACCAAATACCCTTACTTTATTAACAAATTACAATTCGTGCCACTCAAAAATTACGATTCGTGCCACTCAATATTTACGATAGTTGCCACTCAAATTGCCCGGGAAACGCGAAAAAACCTGAAAAATTCGGCCCGATGTGACAGTTGCAGGTGGAGGCGTCCCATCTCCATCACTCTCTCTCTCTCCCACGCCTTTACTCCGGCAAAATGTTCACTCTTCTTCTATTAACTTCTCCATCACTCAGAAACCGTTCCCTCTCTCAAAATCCCTCTTCTTCTATTAACTTCTCCACCACCAGCCATTAAAGAACTAGAAGCCATAAAATCCCTCTAAAATCAGACCTCTTTCACCTGATTTCAGTTCATAAACAGAAGCCAAGAAGGAACGGTTTTCTCTCTCTCGTCTCAGCCCTCTTTCACTCGATTTAAGTTCAGCCCTCTTTCACCTGATTTCATTTCAAAGGTAGGTTTTCTCTCAACTAATGATTATCCTAGTTTTGATTATCCTAGTTTTGATCTCAACATGGAACTCCAGACTCAACTAATTGAGTGGACTCCACCAAAAAAGTCTCCCGTGCAGATTGAAGAAGATGAAGAGTGTACACCCAAGGCCCAAAATTTCGACTATATCGCTGAAATGGGAAGACAATCAGTGGAAGAAGTGTCCGCAAACATGAGAAAATATCAATCACCCCATGTAAGTCCTCCCAAAAGAGTAGCATCCAAAAAAGGGAAAGGGTCTTCGCCAGTACCAACATCACTTGTGAAGAGGATTAAGAATAATCCAAAGGTGAGGAGGAGAACGGAAAAAGGGACAAGTGAAGTCCCGGTTATTGATTTGGAGATGATTATACTGAAGAAAGAACCCCGTGTGAAATTGAGTAACTGGAGAATAGGGGGGATATGGCCATATGTGAAAGAGAATGAAAAACCATTGATGGAAGAGTTCATGAAAAGTGGATGGACAAGGTATTATCTATTCCTTCATAATTTTTTTGGTTCATAATTTTTTTTTCAGATAGAAAATTAGTGTGTGTCTGGAACACAGGAGGGTTCCGGGTAAACTGGTTTGTGGTTAGTAAACTAGCCAGTTTCTAGTTAATTATTCTGAGTGACTAATGAATTGTACTTTGTCTTCTACAACCTCGATGTCTGGAACAAGGAACAACATCACTGCCTAACAGCAAAAGATTTAGACGAGCTGATGATGAATAGAGGCTGTGACTCTCAAATAATTGATTGGTTTGCAGACAGCTTAATGTTGGCAGATTCGAACATCGACCGTGAAGTGCTATTCCTATCATCGTTGCTATTTGTAAGTTTCTTAGCCATTACTTTAATAAATTTAAAGAGGATTTTGTGAATTCAATAGTAAACTAAAAATGACACAATGCAGACAATGATAAGGCAGAAGCGCAGTGAAAGAACAATCAAAGCTAATTTAGATGATCGGATTAAGCAGCACTTCATCAAAGATCATACAGCAATGTTGTGTGTTCCACTTAATTCAGCATCCACTGATGACTCTTTGGAGGGCCATCACTGGACTTTGTTGGTGTATGATTTTGAGGAGAACGAATGGACGCACTTCAACTCCTTACTTCGTGACATCGACCTGGGAAACAGATGTAACTACAATGCAAAAGAATTAGCAGAAATCCTGGCAGCAAAGATGATAAAGATGAAGTGCGGAAGGAAAAAAATTGCCTCAAAAATCCCATTCATTAAAGATGTTGAATGCCCCCAACAAGGGGACAGGCGAGCCCAGATTTTGGACCATTACAGTACTATGTTATTCCGTACATGAAACTAACTGTGTGTTCCTCAAATTTTAAAAACAAACAGTCCTGATTGCGGTCTCTACGTTATGATAAAGATGGAAGATATATTTCTCGAAAGCATCAAGCATAATTACCCGCCAAAGTGCTCGCAAAAGGAACAATATGAAGACAGAGCAAGGAGAAAGAGGGCAGAAGTAACCTACCAAATTTTGGAGGAGTCAAAGGACGGATGGAGGAGGAGTATTGCAGAAGAAAACTAAAAATTTAAATATCTAAAAGTTTATGTGTTTGAAATATTAAGTGTTTGAAATATTAATGGTTTGTCACTTAGAACATTGACATATTTGGATCATTGTTTTGTTAAGTTCATTAATCGAAGTTCAAAAGTGTCTAACTACAACATATTCTCGGAAACAATTCAATGTCCAATACACTACTAAATTTACTTTAAACATAAATTGCAAAACTCAAAACATAGAGACAGTAAATTTACAAGCTTCACTTTAGTACACAAATAATGTTCAATGTCCAACACATTACCAGATTCACTGGCATAGGTTGTAGATGGAAACATAGAGACAGTACATTTACAAAATTTCAGGAAACAGTTCAATGTCCAACACATTTATAAATTTACTGGAAACAAGATAGAATCCTAAAAAACATAGGTTGGTGGAACTAAATAACTAACTTATATGACACATTATTTACACAAGAAAGGGAGAGCAAAATGTTAACAAAAACATAGGCATAGATTGGAAACTCAAAACATAGAGACAGTACATTTACAAGCTTCACTTTAGTACATTTACCAGATTCACTAGAAACAATGAAGGAAACCTAGAGACATAGAGACAGTACATTTACAAAATTCCAGGAAACAGTTCAATGTCCAACACATTACTAAATTTACTAACTTATGTGGCACATAAGTTACACAAAAAAAGAACAGCAGAATGTTAACAAAAACACAGACTATCTTCATAATCTGAAAAACTTTAACACTGTAGAAGCTATTCAAAATTGTAGAATGCTCGGTGCACACTCTTCCCCAGCTCAAATGAAGAACATTTACAACCACTAAATAGGTTGGTTGCACGAAGCACTACTGTGATAACAAAGTTGTTTACATCGACCACATACCCTCTGTCTTTTCCGAAAGTTCCCGGCACTTTCAATCCTAACAGTTCGCGGTCTCCCGGGACGCTTCTTGGTTAAGGGAGGAAGTATCATGTTGGCTTTATCGAAAGACTTTGGTGCATCAAAAGTAGGGACAGGGTTGATTGAAAGACTGTAGGTCTTACAATAAGCGTCCGTTGTGACAGCAGGATCAAAAAACTTTGAGGAATCACCTCCATGCACTTTAATACACAAGATAGCATGTTCACATGGAATACCTTGAACTTGCCACTTACGACATGAGCAAGTCAGATTAGCAAGATCAACGGAGTGGCTGGGGTTCGACATAACTTCATATTTGAATTCAGAAGACTGAAGACATTTCCAACTGCAAGCAACATTAAATCTGGACTTCATTGTCTCATTGACTTTTGGGCATAGGAATGAGTTCCAGGAGGCCGATTCAATCCTTCGATCGTTCATCATGTTCATTATTTTTACCCGCAACATATCGAGCATGACCGAAATGGGAAGAACTCTCTCGTCCTTTACCCAAGAATTGAAAGACTCCGATAGAGAAGAACAAATCAAACCATACCTATTACCTGGAAAATATACATCGGCCCAGTTTTTAGGATTGACAGAGTACAAAAATGACTGCACTCCATTGCCGCCCATGACAACAAGTTCAGTAGTGTACTTTTGAAAGTCTGGAACAGTTAGCGCCCGAGCAGCTTTAAATATTAGTGACTGGAAGTAGTCAGACTTCTTGGCACCATTTTTGACACGTAAATTCATATTGTTGCGTAAATGCCATACACAATATGAATGGTGGGCCTCTGGGAATATGTTGGAAACTGCATTTATAATACCATGGTGCCGATCAGACATAAACGTCAACTCTGGACTACTAGCGACAACTCGTCCCAAATTGCAGAAAAACCATGTCCAGTTTGGATCGTTCTCTACATCAACAACAGCGTAGGCAACAACAAACAATCCTGCAATGAATCAGTAATGAATCAGTGTAGGCAACAAACATTTATTTTATTTTCTTACCAGAAAGTTTTCAAAAAACTGGGTAGTGGTCAGAAAATCAGGTAGTTTTCCGAAAACTATACTAGGCCGTATGTACCATCGTTTCCATTCTTTGCTACCGCTGCAAGTATGCATCCATTGTATTTGGTTTTGGCAAAGGTACCATCAACAAATATTAACGGTCGGCAGTGCTTGTAGCCTTCGATACTCGCTCCAAGAGCAATAAAAATTCTAACAAAACGACGAGAAACTGGATCGACTTGAAGATCAATATGACTATTTGGGTTAGATCGAGATAGTGCATCCACATACCACTGGAGCTTCGCATATGAATCCTCTTCTTCACCATATGTTAAAGAAATAACACCATTCCGAGCTTTATATGAATAGTATTAGCTAAGAGCTATACCATAATCCTTTTTAAATGATGTTATAATGTCTTTCGTACTCTTTGTAGGATTCTCTCGGATGTCATCAGCTATTAACTGGCTGACAGCTTCTGTAGACAGCCTAGGCTTACGAGTAGACAATACAAAATCATCACACGTATGGACAGGGTTGAAAGCTTTAAGAACAAACATGGAACGGAACTTTAGAGGAGCAACAGCATGAATGGTCCAACCACAGCTGGGGGTTTTGCATATACAAGTTATCCGGGATAGATCATTCTTAAGAAATTTATAATTGTATCCATGTTTTATGGAATATCGACTAAGAGCTTGTCGAAACGCAGGAGCACCTCCGGGAAATTCCTGCCCAATGGATGTAAAAATTTCTGGCCAACTATCTGATCGTAGAGGTTCACTCCTAACGAGCGCAGTAGATGCCTCAGCATGAGTTGTTGAAGAGGGAGATATAAAATCTTGTGGGAAACTGCATGAAACATAACAATTGTCAATAGCCAGAAAATCTAGTTCACATAAAAACTTTCTGGTTTCCAGAAACCTGTTAGTGCACCGGAAACCAATGAGTTTATTGTAAACAAGACTACGAACATATATGAATAGGGTAATTCTTATTTTACAGGAAACTGAGTTTATTGTAAAAAACCATTAGGTGTCCAGTGAAAAGTGGATAAGTTCTAATCTAATGGGAAATAATATGAATAGAAACTATCAAGTTTACTAGAAACCAGGTAGTTTACTCGAAACAGACTAATTTTACGGGAAACATCGACTTTACTAAAACTAACACAGCTTACGCAGGTATATGGTTAGAGAACTATGTAGTTAACAGAAAATCATCTTGTTTACTAAAAACCAGTTGGTTTACTGAAAATCAAAGAGTTAACTGTAAATAAGACAATTTACGCACTTATCTAAATAGGGTAATTACTACTTTATAGGAAACCAGATTGTACAATGGAAATCAATGAGTTTACTATGAATTATTATGAAATATGAGGAGTATTAAAGTAGACTACCGCTGTCGTTCCTGTTGAGCATATCTAGCGTGTGCTACAGCTACAGGAGGAGGGGTAGAACAAAAAAAGTCGCGCTCCACCCTGAGTAGTTCAAGTAAACATTCATTCAAGTAATCGATGTAAAAGCAAAAGAGAAGTATTAAAGAAAGTAACATAAACATCCATTCACCAGAGAGGCCGGTTGATCCAACATTCAAAAGCATTTGACTGAATGGAAAACATAAAAGAAAATGAGAATACGAATCTTGTTATCAACAAGGATTCAGTTTTTACATAACAATATCAATTTACTTCCATACGTGAATGAACCTGTGTTTGACAGGTTGGTTATTTCTTCAAGGCCATCCATTATGTAACGCCAACAAATAAACCTGGAATATAAGAAAGTTTGAAAAAAAAAACAGAAACATTCAGGGTGAAACCTTGAAGGTAATGGTTTAGGAGAGCATTAAAGATTAGTTAAGAAAGTCAGAAATATTCAGGTGAAATATTTAGGATAGCATTGAAGACAAAGAAGATAATGGTCTCATGGTTTCGGCTGAAATATTTAGGATAGCATTGAAGACAAAAATCAGAAGCATTGAAGACAAAGGAATAACAAATAAGAAAGTTTCACCTGAAAGAAGAAAACAAAGTCAGAGGAAGAGCAGAGGTTGGGAAGATAATGACCAAAATCTCGGTATAAATAAGCTTCTCAGACTCAATCTTTCTAACTTATGGGCGGGCTTTCAAATTTTAGCTGAAAATTTGAACTTTGAATGAAATAGAGAGAGATGAAACTGTTTTGAGAAGGATTTAGAGAGAGAAATAAGCAGAAAATAAGGAGATTTGGAGATATTTAGGTGTGATTGCCAGAGTTTAGAGAGATTTTTGGAACAATTAACGTCAAATCTCCATCCCTCATTAAATGGTATTAATTGCTCCCTCTCCATCAGCTGACAAAGGCGTCAGGAAGTAAGAGGAAGGGTAATAGAGGGATTTTTAAAAATCTGTCACAAAAAAGTGTGAGCTGTCACAGAAAAGTGTGAGCTATCTTCCCTCTTTGGACTGGAAATGCATATTTGGCTGAGAAGGGACAAAACGCCAATTTCCCCCCAAAATTTTGGACCAAACGCTCATTTTTTGTAAAATAAAGTATGTATCCTAGATCCGTTTTTAGGTTTTCTATTTGTGGGAAATTGTGACATATCTATGTCTAACATGCTTCTAAGTTAATTTTCGTAGAATATGGACTAATTGCACGTTATGTTTCTTCCTTAATGATTTCTAAAATCAATTCAAGGATAAACTCCGTTTGGGCCCTCGGATGGCCCGGGTCAATTTCGAAATTTGGGTGAAACCAGGAGAAAATCAGAGAAAAAGACCAAAAACTCTCACTCGGGTCAAGGTCCGAGTCAAACTCGAATTACCCAAGTCAACATCTTGGTCAAAGCCCATTGACTAGGTCTTGGGTGAGCCCAAGACAAGTCAAAGCATGGCTGGACACAAATCGAACCAATCCCATTACGTTCCAAACGTGTGGTCTTTCGGTCCAGACGTCTCCAAGTCCTAGGCAGGACGCATCCTGGAGTCCTAGACGCGTCTTGACCAAGATCAAGTCATAGGTCATCTCGGACGCGTCTAGTTGGAAACTTCCAGATGCTCCAGACGTGTCCTAGACGCGTCTGGGCATCAGCTTCTAAACGCTTCTGGGCAGAGGCTTCTAGATGCGTGTCAAGTGAAACGCGTCTTTGACTCATGGTCACGTCCAAGAGACGCGACCTTTTCAAGGACGTGCTTCTCGGACTCCTAGTCCGAGAAGGTCGGGACGCGCATCCTAGTCCTAGACGGACTAGGATTCCCGGTCCACGGAGGATGGGACACCTAGTCCGGGTCTGACTGGGTTTCCCTGTCCTGGACGCGTCTGGAGCGCATCCTGGACGCGTCCGGCCAACTTGGCCGGGACAGCTAGTCTTTAGGAAATCCTAAATTCTATCATTTTCCTCCTATTTTCTGCCATAGCTGCTACTGTTAGCTGTTGTTTTTGATGATGAACTCATAAAAAACAGTGGGTTTTCAACTCTAAGTCAAAAATCCAAAACCCTAGAACTTTAGTTTTCGAAAACTCTTTTCAACAAACTCAAAATCCAAGGATACTAGGCTTTGAAACCCTTTCAAAACCATGTTTTGATTACATATAAATCTAATTTAAACTAACCAAAACATGTTCGAATCTCTATTCAAACTAATCTATTGAATCTAATACCTTCTAGCCAAAACTTGTTACATGCAAATGGCTCGTGATGCCACTGTTGGGTTTTGTACGTATCTAATACATACTAATCATCTAACTAGTATTGTAAGCGGAATCTCAAACATCATATGTTTAACACTAGTTAACCAGGATCATATGCATATACTAATAATGAACTAGAAACTGAAAGAAGAATACCTGGATTTGCTTTCCCATTAACTAGATTCCATTAACTTTAACCCGAAGAAGATGAGAGCTTCATATGTAGCTCCTCTACTTGAGACACCCGAGTAAATAACTTGATCTCCCTTCTTTGTTTTTTTTTAGAACTCCATTGAAGGTTGAGAAGAATAACCATTCTTCTTTTGACTCCATAGATAGATTGGGAGCTTTTTCTCTAAAACCCACTCTCTCTAATTAGCCGTATATTGTGAGAGAGGTGAAGTTTTCTCCTGAGAAAAATCCACACCTTTTCTGTTCTCATAACTGGTCCGTATATAGGCATTACCTTAGTAGAGTCCTACTCAAATAAGGAATTCTAAAAGTCTCTCAGAAAAGATAAGCACAAGTTAGAGTTTAATCTAACTGAAACTCCTAATTAGGGATAAAACCCTAATTAGGGTTTCCTCATGCTATGGCCGGCCAGACTAGCCCTTAATGGGCTTAGTCTATCCGGCTCATACGCCTTAAGTGGCCGTCCAGGGATCTTCCTCTATGGGAATCCCTTGGTTGCCCTTAAAAGTGGGTTTTGCCCTTTTTCAGACTTTCCTTTCGAGCCCGATTCTTTTCTATCTTTTGAGCAGTATCAGAGTGGATCATATCCATCTATAAGCAAGCTCCCACGAGTCAACTCTCTCCGACCAAGCTACCACTTTTTGGTGTAACCCGTTGTAGGATCCGGTCTATGTTAGTCGCGGATTACTGAAGTGATCCGTTGATCGTAAGCAGCTTCTAGCTAAGCATTACGATCCCTAATTGGACCGGACTAGATGATCCCTAATTGGACCGGACTAGATGATCTTCCGGGAATGGATGAAAGGCCCAAAGTTAAGCCCAAAATAAGGGCCCGATCCAAAGTTGGGAAAAAATGTAAAAGAGGTCCTCTGTGTCAGATCTGAATTTGGAGAAACCAAATACCCTTACTTTATTAACAAATTACAATTCGTGCCACTCAAAAATTATGATTCGTGCCACTCAATATTTACGATAGTTTCCACTCAAATTGCCCGGGAAACGCGAAAAAATCTGAAAAATTCGGCCCGATGTGACAGTTGCAGGTGGAGGCGTCCCATCTCCATCACTCTCTCTCTCCCACGCCTTTACTCTGGCAAAATGTTCACTCTTCTTCTATTAACTTCTCCATCACTCAGAAACCGTTCCCTCTCTCAAAATCCGGCGAGGGTTTCGAGCAAGATCTCTTTTCTTCTTATTTCTCTATCTTTCACTCTAATCAAAGTTCAAGGTCAAATTACGCCAGATCTGGCAAGGGTTTCGAGCGAGATGATTTTATCGGATCACAGATCTTCCCGTCGTTGTGGCTATGTGTGTTACGGGGGTCGTTGTGGTGAGTATGTGGTGTTAGTGTAGTGCTTTTGGGGTTGTTAAGGCTTGGTGGTCTGTGGTGGTATTTTGTGGTTATGGTGGTCTAGTGGTGATTGTGTGGAAATGGTGGTGGTGGTCATCTAGTTTATGGTGGTGTCCATGGTTTGGTGGCCCTGGTGGTGGGTTTTTTTTTTGTAATGGTCGTGGTAGTTTGTGGAGAGGATTTTGTGGTAATGGTGGTTGTAGTTTGTGGACAGGATTTTGTGGTAATGATAGTGGTAGTTTGTGGAGAGGATTTTGTGGTAATGGTGGTGGTGGTTTGTGGTGGTGATTTTGTGGTGAAGGGGTGGTCTGTGTCGGTTTGTGGTGGCGATGGTGAGACGTAAAAGATCCTTCTACAACACAAGGAGATAGGAATATAAGATGGATTCGTGCAAAGAAATGGGATTGGAAAACATCTTGTTTCGTATTTTATTTGTATTATTGTAATAATTTTGTCGACCTTTAGGGTCTTTTCATTCTCAATCTTCATGATCTTTTGTCGGCCTTTAGGGTCTTTTCTTTGAGTCAGTGTCTTGTCAATTTCTGTCCCTTCATGAGGCACTTTACATTCGAAAGTTCTTTGAACTTATCTTATGTAACTCTCATGAAGTTGAGGAGAGAAATAAAAATTATCTACCATGTAACTTTGTGATTGTTGTCACTTATCCAACTGATTGTGAGACCAATGTGATGAGGATTATATATTGGATGTGATGTATATGTTCCTATTACAGTACCAAAAGGCACAAAGTTTCAGCCCCAGCGTCGACTAGGAATATATATTGGTTATGATACACCATTTATTATTCGATATCTCCAACCCCTGACAGGTGAGACTTTCACAGCCCGCTTCGTAGATTAAGATCTTGATAAGACACTTTTCCCGCCATTAGGGGGAGTAAATATGTCTGAAGCAAATATTACGAAAAGGAAACTATCTTGGTTTACACCAAATTTGTCTCATTATGATCCTCGTACTAATCAATCTGAAGTTAAAGTACAAAGGATAGTACATCTATAAGAAATTACGAATTCAATGCCTGACGCATTTAATGATGCAGCGAGAGTAACACAATCATATATACCAGTTGCAAATGTCCCAACAAGGATAGATGCCCCTAAAGGACACAATAAAATTATTGTAGCGAATATATCGTCTAAAACACGTCTGAAACGTGGACAACCGACCGATTTTAAAGATATAGTTCCCCGAAAGATGAAAAATCAACCACAAACAAGAAATATTCCAGAAAAGAACAACAAGCTACACATTGAGCTAAGACATCCCTAGAAGTGGGTGAAGCCCAGAAGAGGCAGAAGCTCTTGAAGAGCATGAGTTATCTTCAAATGAAGAGATATTTATAAATTATACTTGTAATGGTAAAGTGTAGAATCGAGATAACATAATCGTCATTCTAAGAAAAACATAATCGTCAATGATATATTTGTGCTTACGGTAACCACTAATATTATCAATGAAAATGATGATTATGAACCACATTGTATTGAGGAATGCCGAAAGAGGACTGATTTTAAAACGGAAAGAAGATATCCAAACAGAACTGACTTCTCTCTCAAAACGTAATGTTTTTGGACCTGTAGTCCTATCACCCAAAGATGTAAACCCTGTAGGTTTCAAATGGGTATTCGTTAGAAAACGAAATGAGAACAATGAAGTTGTCCGCTAGAAGGTGAGACTTGTGGCACAAGGTTTCTTGCAGAGACAATGGATCGATTATGAAGAAACACATTCTCCAGTTATGGATGCAATAACCTTTCGATATTTGCTAAGTTTAGCAGTTCTAGAAGAACTCGAGATGAATTTAATGGGTGTGGTCACAACGTATCTATATGGAAAATTGGATACCGATATTTATATGAAAGACCCTGAAGGATTTAAATTGCCTGAAGGTAACCCATGTACCATGTATTCACTAAAGCTTAATCGAGCTTTATACAGATTAAAACAATCTGGGCGAATGTGGTACAATCGTCTTAGTGAATATCTGATCAAAGATGTTGGATTCGCTATTCTTGTAGTATATGTTGATGATATCAACCTTATAGGAACTCCAGAAGAGCTCTCGAAAGCAGCAGAATATTTGAAGAAATAATTCGAGATGAAAGATCTTCGGGAAAGAAAATTTTGTCTTGGCTTACAAATTGAAAAAAGTACAAGCGGCATACTCGTACATCAAACATTGTACACTGAAGAAGTCTTAAAGCGCTTTAACATGGAGAATTTCTATCTACTTGCTACTCCCATGGTTGTTAGGCCTCTCGATGCTTAGAATGATCCATTTCGACCTAAGAAAGAATAAGTACCATATCTGACTGCTATTGGTACATTATCATACTTAGCTCAATGCACTAGACCAGACATTAGTTTTGCAGTAAATCTATTAGTCAGATATAGCTCCGCACCAACTAAGAGACATTGGGTTAAAGCAAATTCTAAGATATCTTAGAAGAACAACTGACATGAGATTATTCTATTTTAAGAATTTATCTGAAAATTCCCAAGTAAAGGGATACACAGACGCCGGTTACATCTCTAACCCGCACAAAGGGATTTCACAGACAGGTTATGTATTCACAAGCGGAGGTACAACTTTCTCATGACGATCTAGTAAACAAAGTATACTGTTACCTCATATAAACATGCAGAAATTATTGCTCTCCATGAAGCAATAAGAGAAAGTTTATGGCTCAGATCCATTATTGAGCACATTAGAAGCTCAAGTGGTATAGATTTCATTACAAATTCCCCCAGTCACTCATGAAGATAATTCGGCATGCATTACTTAGATCAGAGAAGGATATGTCAAAGACGACAAAAATAAACACATCGTGTGAGAATAGTGAGATTGATATCCAAAAGATACAATCGTGTGAGAATTACGCTGACTTGTTTACCAAGTCTTTGCCTACTACAACGTTCAGAAAACTAGTAGAAGGCATCAAAATGCGACGCTTGAAAATTCTGATGATGTAAGACTACATCGGTCCAAGATATGATATTCATCAGACGGAGCATATTATCATGTGCAGGTTCCTGTATCACTCTTACGCTCTGTACTCCTTCTCGTTCGATCAGTTTTTGTCCCAATGAGTTTTTCTGGCAAGATTTTAATGAGGCTGCATTTTGCGTATCCAACGTTACTCAGAATCTATACTATTGTACTATTTTTCCTTTCATCAAGTTTTATTCCACTGGGTTTTTCTGACAGGATTTTAATGAGACAATTATTTAGAGTGGAGTCATCGAAGGGGAAGTATTATATATGATGTTGGCTGCCCATAGACAAGTTTATGGTTGCTTTGAGTGTTACACAAATCTTATCCAAAGAAGTCAAGTTTACTTAGATAAAAAGTGTTGGAATTCCTTCCTCCTCCATGTGTCCCATTACAGAGTCCTTATTCCCATGCATTACCACTTGTGCCTTTATGGAGTCATTACTCCCATGTTTGTCCCTCCATGGAGTCATTACTTCCATCCACTAATTATTATATATATAGAGAACTCACTTCTCATTCTTGATACGGGAGAACCTGGTTAGATAATTTTGCATTGAATCTCTCACTCTCTTCTTTTACCTTGTAATTGTCATCTTTCTTATGATCCCTGAGTGAGTAATAAACAGACAGTGTAATAACTATAATCTATCTTTTCTCTCCACCAATTTCTATTTTATTATAAAATGATTTTGATTTTGATAGTTTAGTTGTTAATTTTATATTTAGGACTATAACCCAAAATCTAAAGCTTTGTAAGTACCAAATAACCAGTTCTGTAAATTGCTCTTGACTGCTCTATAAATACCAACAACCAAGATTTCAAATCTTAAATCAAACAATCTCTAGACAAAATAAATCTTCAAAAACTATACTCTTGACTAAACGTAACTTATAAGAGACTATGATTACTAACACCAAATTACTCGATCATTATTCTTAGTAGTCAAATTGTTTGGCCAGCTGCGAACCAGTTCTGTAAATTGCTCTTGACTACTCTGTAAATACCAACAACCAAGAATTCCAATTTTAAATCAAATAATCTTTGACAAAATATATCTTTAAGAACTATACTCTTGACTAAACCTAATTTATAAGGGACTATAATTACTAAAACCAAATTACTCGATCATTATTCTTTGTAGTCAAATTATTTTTCCACATGCCAAACATTGTTTTAGTGTTTTTGACAAAAATAGTATGTCAAAGAGATTAAATTCAATTATTACCCATTGAGGGTAGTAAACTCAACTTCAAATTAGTATTGAGGGGATAAACTAAAAAAATCCTAAAAACATTTCCTTTCCATTGCAAAGTACCTACAACCGCAATCGCATACCCAAAGCCCGCTATGCCCGTCACGACCACTACCCATGGCGGGAAACAAGGTTTTCTTGAATTTTCCCTACCTAGGCTCCGCCTATTAACTTCATTAAACTTTGAAATATCCTACCTCAAACACCCCAACCCGACCCATTGATACAAATGGGTGCACGAGCCCGGCTCATTTCCCACCCCCGACTCCTCTGTTGTTTAATGTCTTGCATTTTTTATGTCTTGGGCGTCTTTCCGTTTCTCAACAAATTATAAATGCGTGATACATAAAACAGATATTTTAGAAAGTTTGGTTATGCACGGTGCATTAAAATTGGTGGATCGGCCCAAAGGCCCAATAACAGTTTTATACATATTGAAATTTTCTTCCGCTTCTTCACTAGCACATTCAGGGGCGGAACCAGGATTTCATATGAGCCCAAAGGTTCAAAACTTCATATGGAGGCTCATTCATAATGGTCTTCCAACTTTGGATAACATAGGATCTCGTGTTCAACATATAGTTCAAACATGCATCATGTGTAATCACAATGAAACAGAAACAATCACGCACCTGTTCGGGAGTTGCAACTCATTTGCGAATCTGTTAGGCAAAGCAGGACTCACCCACATCCTTCAAAGAAACACAGACCCTATTAATAACCTAAAGATTATTCTGTTACAAAAAGGAATTGGGGAAAAGGATTGGTATACCTTCTGTTATTTGTTGTGGGAATGGTGGAAAACGAGATGCGACAAGCATTTTCAAAACAAGAACACAGATCTGACAAGGGTTTGGTCGAATACAGCAACAGCTCTGAGGTATGTATCTCTTCTCCACACCCCTTCTTTGATTTCTACTAACCTTCCGCAGGAAAACCGATGGTGTCCTCCACCGGAGGGTAAGTTTAAAATAAACTTCGACGGTGCTTTTCGAGGTGACAAAGCTGCTTGTGCAGCCATCGCAAGAGATTTCCAAGGAGTTAATATAGGAACGAAGGTAAGAGAAGTAGAATCTAAGTCGGCGATTTACAGTGAGCTCAAAGGAATGGAGGCAGCCCTAGATTTGGGGGTGGAATTAGGTTTGATTGATTTTATAGTGGAAGGGGATGCCCTAGTCTTGATCAATTTAATCTTGGCCGTCGATGAAGAAATCCCATGGAGATTGATTAATGAAATCTACGGATTAAAAGCAAGGGTGAACCTACTCAATGTTACCGTGGAGTATTGCACTCGGGGGAGCAACAATGAGGCACACAGCCTGGCAACTTCGGCAATAGCCCCCCACACCTATTAAAATCACTTTGAAGTGTATGTTGATCATTGTTATTTCGGTTTAGTCCAGATTTACCTTTTGGTTTACTTCTTGGACTTCTCTGTAATACATTTGTGTTTTTATGACATTTGTGTTTCAAAAAAAAAAAAAAAAAAAAAAAAAAAAAAAAAAAAAAGACAATTTTTTTAAGAACATCCTTTCATATCATGAGTTTTACATTTATCTTAATAATCTAAATAAAATAATGGAAGTGATCTTTTGACTTAAATTTACAAATTAACGTAACATTGGATAACTCAATTGAGTACTAAAATATCAATAGATCTTTATCAATTATTTTACATCTTATAGAACAAAAAAACCACATAATTTTTTAACCTTAATCTAAGGTCTTCGTGTTAAATTACTCAATAACACTTGAAGTCGAAAAAAACAAGACTTTCTCTAGCTATTGGGCACTTTTTAGGTTTGAAACAAAAATGCAAAAAAGACAAGACTTTCTCTAGCTATTGGGCACTTATTTTAGGTTTGAAACAAACATGCAAAAAAGAAAGAGCTTGAAGCAAGGAGAGGGGTTTGAACCTGGGTCTTTGGGTTGTAAATGTACAAGGTGAACCACAAGAGCTAAGATGAGCTGTTGATATTAGTGGAAGCTTGTGTTGTATATGTGGAGACCAGGCCGGGCAACTGCCCAGCCTGGTCTCCACATAGATCCGCCCCTGAGCACATTGTAACATGGGGTGAAATTCTTGGGCTTATCTTGCGAAAGTTATTAGGCCTTTGGGCGAACCCCCAACATGAGGGTTTCTAGTTCCAAACGGATAATGGGTTTTTCTAGCATGCATCCAAATTTTAGGTAGACTTCGAAGTAAAATCCTCAAAACACTAAACAAGCAACCTACGATAGAACCAATTTAGATTTCACAGTAAACACACAAATTTTAAAAACTCATTTCATAGGCATTATCCAAAGTTGACAAATCTCGCTAAGAACAATCCCTAATTTGGTTAAAGGCAATCCCTAGTTTGGTTAAAGACAATGCCTCAACCAATGCTTGACCTAACAGCGCGGCCGTAACCGGCCGTCTCAGGCCGGCTAGCTCAATTTTTTTTCTCTCTCTTCCTCCATTTCTTTTTTCTTCTTGAGATAAAAAACCTTGGAATCACCAATGGAAAGGAATGCTCCTAGAGTCAAGTAAACGCAAGATTCCATCACAGATTCCAATAAGTTTAGTCTCGATCTTAGATCTGTATTCTTTAATAGAAGCAACAAAATACATTGCCGTGGGCCATTGCCTGTAAATTCTTCATCAAAAAAAAAAAAAAAATATGAATGAAACGACAGTAAAGAAGCAACGGCCTTGGAGACTAACACCCCAACTTAAACTAAACACACCCCAACAACTTTTCTTTTGGTTTTTCCACTGTACTTTGAGCACAAATAAGTTAAAACATCGTTCTAACCGTAAATCGATCAAACTAATTGGGAAAGAGGAAAAGGTTCCAAAATCTACCATCTATAGATCATTTTAACAAGGCTTTGGAAACTAGAAGAACGTCCTAATAAACATAAATCAACTGTACTTGAAACAAGTGCCAACATCTACAATTAAAACCCTAATAACCTCCCAATAGTAGACAAAAACTAATACTTCAATGTCAACACATCAGGACTTCTTAAGGTACTCTGATAAAACTGAATGGTAGACAAAAACAAAAACAACGGAGGATAGGAACCAGTAAGAGCCCTAAAAGAAACAGCAATTACAAGGGAAAAGACTAAGCACAAAAAGGCACAAATCAGACCTCTGGAACACCAAGTTCTGTTGGTATTTGGGGAATTATATAATCAAATCATGATTATGCCTTGTTTTTCTATGCAATTGGAATCGCCGAAACCACCTAACTAAACTTAGGATCAGAGGGAGGTAGGGGTAGACCAAGCCGACGGTCTCGATACCCGAACACTTCGGACATTCTTCCAGAAAGAGAATAGAGAGGTTGATTTCATTGGGGAAGGTTGTACAGGTCAAGAGATGATGTTTCTCCCTCTATCCTCTTTGTAGGAGAGATAAATGGGTGGGGGTGGGGGCTCCTCTCTATGAACAAGGTGGCCAAGTTTTATGAAATCTCAAGTCTCTGCAATTTCCCTCTAATTTCTTTCTCCTAAAAATGTGAAGTGAGAAAGAACGAAAAAGTTGAATAGGGCAATTTCGTCAATCAGTGCGCGCGTGGACCACACCGGTCAAAAATAACCTATATTCAAGGGTAATAACACATTAGAATAGGGCATTCCTGGTAGAGGTATCACTAAAATTCCCTACATATATCGATCACAAGCCAATCCCCTTACAAGGGGTTTAGATCCTGAACTCATGTGAAGTTCTATCACATCGTTCAATTCCTAACTAGAACATGTAATGTTAGCAAGGGTGTAAATATTTGTACCTACGTGTGAAATTAAAAATTTCCCATCTTGTTTTGTCAAACTCACGTAGGCTAACTAAAAAATAGTCCATGCGCGATAACATTCCCTTCAAGCCATTATTGGGTATGAAAATTTACAAAAAACTCCTAAAGCCGAAATGACAAATAACAGGGCCAGGCCTAGCAACTTTTCTAAAATCTACAACTTCGCAAAGCTCAAGAAAACAACGCTTTTATAAGACAGTGATGAATTCATAACCCAAATGAAGAACAAGACAGTCTGGCATGGCAGAATCAAAGTGTTTCCAAGTTCTAATAGTACCAGGAAGCTCATGTCTAATTGTCTATATGTAATATACCCGGTTACCCACCAGAGTAGTTGCCAAGATTTAGTTCCAAAGAAGTAATAAAGAAATACCCACTACCTTAAAGTAAAGAACCGGACAGGAGAACCACACTGGTAAGAGCTACTTCACCATATTGGACTCACTGACACAACTCCAAAGAAAACGATAAAGACTATGTTTGTTTGTTTTTGAGTATCAAACCAATAACAGACAGGATATAGCAACTTGAAATGTATCATAAGAAAGCTGCAACATGACGAACAACCATGACTGACTGACTTTCATACACCAACCATATTGAGCAATGCTGAACGACCACGACGACGACGACTCTGGACCTTTTGAACCCTCATAAGTGTTCTAGAACTCACTGGAACAGTAGACAACAGTATAAATCAATGGAAGTACTTGTAAAGATGTTAGTTATTATATTTAGAGCAGGAAATATTCTGAATAAAATTATACTATGTCGTATTGCCGGTCTATCAATTTTGTGATGTTTGCAAGAAATACAAATGACAAAAAGCATCAGCCAATTCAAGAAACAAATGGTCGTAAAATATAGACATATCATACAACGAACCTGATCATCCACTTCAGGTGCAGCTGGCACTGCCTCAGGAGACTCATTTGATTCGGATGGCTTCTCGGCCCCACAATTCTGTCGATTGCACTTGGTCCTGAATGGATAATTTATGTTATTACATTTCTCACACTTCCAGCTCCCTTCAGGCATTTTTGGCTCTACATGATGGGATAATATGTTGTATATTAGAACGGAAATTGGAGTAACAGAGGAGAAGGCAATTAATTAAAAATAAAAAAACTGAGAAACTTACTGGCAGTCTTTTCGGGTTTAGCGGCCTGCATCAAAAGGTGTACATTTAATAGAGAAAAGACATACGTGAATTGGAAAAAAAAAATTAGAAAGGAAGTCCTGGATAGAAATTATATCAGTTAATCGCATTCAAGGATCCAAGTAGCCAACCAATTTGTTTTAAACTACTTTCCCTTTCAGCCACCCATAATCATCCCAAATATAATGCCAATGTTTTCACCGTTTGCAAACGAAGTAATTCAGGTTGACAAACTTAGATAATACATATCGAATGACGCATTCAAGCAAATATCATTTCTAAAATAAAAGTCAACTGTTCAAACCTGGGTTCCTGGTTTAGCAGTGTTGCACTTCCGCATGTTGCAAACGGTTCTAAAAGAAAAATTAACATTTCCACAATTGGGGCACGTCCAGTCGCTGTCACGTGTATCTAGAAAAGTCCACAAAATAACTTTTAGCAATGAATAGGTATATGAAGAACTTCTTGCAATAAATATAAAACGAAATATCTATTCCAGACATATTACAGCTTGAAGTCAGCTTACCTGTTGCCTTCTTCTCGCCTTGGAAGACTCCTGACCTTGCTCCCTAGACCACAAGTTCAGGCATGACATCATGTTAAAGTAAGGGTAGGAACGGAATCGAAAGTACACAACAAGGCACAAGCAAATTAAAAGAGAGGAATTAATAAACTACATCTAGAATCAACCAATAACTGTGCCTTTCACACATACCATAGCAGCATGGCCCATGGGCAATCCCGGGCCATATCTATCCATTAGAGGAGGCATTCCATACATCCCACCTGAGACAGAATAAGGATAAACGAATACATTTAAGAAAAATGACAAAATTACTAGGGCCCAAAGAAAGTTATTCGCTTCTGACATAATATATTGGATATTATTTGCCTAGCAACAGAGGTAATAAAGAAAGTTTTACCTGTGCCCATCATAGAGCCATTGGAATAGGGTGACGGTCCAGACATATGCATTGGCCCGTAAGGGCTCCCAGCAGAAAAGCGGTTTCCATACTCATACGGATATCCTGATCCCCCAGAGAAGGGAACATCGTATGGAGGATGAGATGATCCATTAAATACAGAAGAGCCATACGGAGGCATGCCAAGATACATTGACGAGGGGGCACCGGATCCAAGATAGGGTGCTCCCGGGGAGTAACTCGGAGGAGCTTGAAGGGGCTTACCCGCAGGTTTCTGTAAAGGGAAATTGTCCAATTAGGATATGCGAAAAAATAAATTGAACTATAGTAAGATAACCGCTAATCTGATTCGAAATTTCAAATGATGAACGATAACGTCCTTTTTCCCTTTTCTACTATCTCATAATATTCGAGACAGAAATGGAAACAGATCTTTCTTGCCATTGTATTTATGGGGAATATCATAACATGATTCATCATATTACAAATATATACAAAATTAGATGTACGGCTTACCGAGATGTGATCGGCAGGTCTGGATTGTGTACAGTTGCGCATATTGCAGGTTGTACGGAAGGAAAAGTTAACATTGCCACAGCTGGGACATGTCCAATCATCTTCACGACGACTACCTAAAATTCATAATGAAGTAATTAATTTTTTTTTGGGAAATTAATGAAGTAATTAATGATGATTACCGACCTAATAATGAAACTAACAAAAACCAGACGTTACACTGGAAATATTTTGTTTTGGAATGAAAAACTAGTTGATAACTAGCATTGTTGTTAAGTTTGTAAAGATCTTGGCTAGAAAAGAACCCATTTCAGTACAAAATCGATACATCAAACATAAAAACGGATTATTACCATCAGTTCGAGCACGCTTGGTTGCTGAAGAATTTCGGTTATCCGCCTGAAAAATAAACCAGTATAATGCGATCAAGAAAAAGGGAGGAGATGACAATCCCTAACCCTAATTTCCCATTAACAAGGAGTCCAATAGCTATGCTTAAATCACAAATTATCAATTCATCAAAAAAAAATCGAATTACTACAGAATAGTATGACAGATCTATAATTGAAACCAAAGAAGATGATAAAAACTATAAACACTAGTAATATCATACAGAAATTCAAGAACATAATCAAGTGAGAGAAGATTAATGAAATCAAAATCAAAACCTGAGACATGGCAAAGAGAGAGTGAAGTGATGATTCGTTAGATCGAGACTTGAAGATGACTTCAGATTGAACAAGTCGCCCTAAAAATGGAAGGAGATTGCGTTTCTGACTACTTTCTCTCTCCTCTTTTCTTGCTCCTTCAAAACTTTTACCTACGCTTGACGATTGGGGTTGGGAAGGTGAAGATATATGTATTTAACGCTCTCACGGGGTAAGTAGTAATGTGAGTCGTAGGATGATTTGGAAGTTCATCTCAGCCCTTTAACTAGGAGGTGTCAATAGAGAACCTAGGAAGTTCTAAAAGTCGCCTATAAATTGCGACGGGATGTTGAGTACCACTTCAACCCGAGCCCGACCCATTTGTGTCATCTCTCTCATCCTTTTCCTCTCCCTCTCCCTCTCTCTAGTCTTCTTTTTCGACGATCTTCTTCTTCTCTTCTCCCTTCATCTCGGTGGGAGGAAGAAGAAGAAAGAGACGGAGAGAAAAAGTGGTGGCGGTGGTGGTGTTGGCGCCGGTCGGAAATTGAGGTGGTGGTTGGAATTTGTGGGTGAAGGTGAGGTGAAGATGAAGACCAGGGGATAAAAAAACAATCACATTTAATTTTTAGGTTAAAAAATTAAAATTCCCCTAAGTTAATCTTGACTGACCGTCTCTATGCCCTGAAGACTTTTCCTTATGCCCCAAAGAGTGCACCATGTTTTTCGTATTTCGTCTAAATTTTGTTGTATGGAATATATACAAGTTGATTGGACCTTGACATTTTTTTTGTCAAAGTTTTAGTTCTTTGTATCTATGTTCTATTTTAAGAGAAAAGATAATATAAAATAATTTATACCTATTATCTTGCAATTTTAACAATACTTAGTTTCCACTACGGCCTATGGGCGCAGTAAATTTCTTTCGGCTAACGTCGTTATGCATGTACATAACATCTCAGTTTTACACGTAAAGTGATTTTTAGGATTCTCCGTGTGCGCATGTGTATCTACTCATGTTGTCTAGCGTCACATTGGATCGAGTTTACACGCATATGTGCAAACAGATTGCTGCAAGTGTTTATCTGTCATCTAAAATCAGTTTATCATTAAATTCGAAATCAACATATGATTTTAAATAACAGGTACTCTCATGACCCCACATGGTATGAATATTGGCACCACTGCCTTGTGACGCAAGACGACTAGAACACTGATACCATGATACACTTACACTCGGAGAATGTTGAAAAACACCTTCATCATCATCTTCTTCATTATTTACTTTACTATCTTCGTCATCATCCTCATCGTGTTACATACACAGCAAACCAAACTTATAAACTACGGACACAAAAGATTGACTACCTAGCAAGCAAAATAACTCAAATCAATAAAAAAAATTATAGAAAAGGAGAGAGAGAAGGAGACCAAGGTGTTACCAAACATAATTAACGGAAACCCAAGACCTCTGTCAGAAGCTTGGGTGAAACAGAAATAATCTTCAAACATCTTAAACACTCTTCTCTGCAATAAAACTAAAACAAAGAAAAAAAATCGAGCCAAACATTTAAACAACACTTTAAAAACATTTAAAAGGACAACACAAAGATAAACAAACCTAAAGAGAAAGAAGTCAGACATTTCATCAAACACCTTAAAAACATTTTAACTTACCGATCTAGTTCGTAGGGAATGAAAATTTTTACCTCAAACACCTTTTAGCTTCAAACACCTTAAACAAAATAAATTCAGACAGACATTTCTTCAAACACCTTCAAAACAATAACTTACCAACACCTCAAAACATTAACATTCTCTTATGAAGCATTAACATTAATCGTTCATAAATGAAGAAGGATTCAAATCAAAACATTAGCTTACAAGCAGATAGCGACTATTTAGATGAGTAAAAGAGACATTAAAATTAGAATTAAAGGGAGAGTAAGATAGCGAAAGGGGGAGAGACATAGAGGGAGAATGAGAGACAAATAGATAGGGAAAGAGATTAAAAAGAAATTGAACTCAAGAGGAGATAAAGTAAAACTAGATCTTAAGAGGAATAAAAAATGGAAAAGGAAACAAAACTACAGTGAGCAAAGTCATCTTGAAGTAACTAGAAAATAAACAAAAAATCATAAATAAGAAAACAATTTAGTGAGACATCCCCGCTAAATTTAGTTTTATCAAACATTTTACCGATAGTTATCAAGAAATAATCTCCCTCGACAGCAATCTATCCCCTGTGGTTACCAAGATAAAACTATTAAAGTAAAAGAAACTGTTAAGGTAAAAAAAATCATCTTGAAGTAACATATATAAAAGAAACATAAAATAATTTAGTGAGGCACTTAATCGAACACCTCAAACTTGTAAAGAAATAGTCGTGAAGGATGAATGATGAAGCAGAGATTGTAATTCGTTATCGGACATAGAGATTGAATGATTGAAACAAAGATTAATGATTAAGAAAAAGAAATGTGAAGTGTCCACTCTACAACAACACCTGTAACATCGCAAAGTCTCTATTTTTTATCGGGAGTGCTACATGTACAAAATCTTTGACAAAATTCTGGACTTAATGACTCATTTTCATTAAAAGATAAGAGTTGATCAAAGTTTTCCAAAGTTTGACTTTAATCGAGATCGTTCTTTTAGAATTTTGTCAAGAATCTTGTCAAAGATTCTTTGTACACTTAGCATTTCCCATTTTTTATTTCTTTTTTTTGTTGTTGAAGATACATACAATTAGACACTCAGAACGTCGTGGAGCTAAATCAAAGAGTTCCAAATCCTATTACAATCATTTGTCCTGCCACATTTAGCAAGTTTGTCCGACCATTTGTTGTGATCCTGCGAGACATGCATGAATTTGATGGAGCGAAATTGATATTTTAGTTGTAGAATGTCGTCCATGAATTTCCCATTTTTTATTTATTTACTAGAAATAACCCGTGCCTCCGACACGGTTGCTCTCGGTGAACAGTTTAAGCACTATATAGTGGTAAACGGTCAATTATCAAAAGTAATTAACATTTGTTTGGCATAAATTGACATTTTCTAATCATGCTTTACTGGATCTTCTCTTATTGCAAATGAACCAAACAAAATACTATTTGAGAGTGAAAAGCTTCATAACTATATAGTAGAATACATTCAAATTCACTTATCCGAAAGAATTTATCCAATACAAATTTTATTTTTATCTAGAATGCTTTTGTGAGTTTGAAAGATAGAAAACACAAGTTAAATTCAATTATTTCATTCATTCGTGCGGATTTCAATGCAACTGGTATAATTGCGGAGAATGTATTTAAGGAATGATTTTGTATGTTTCAAACTTAAAAAAGCATTTCAATAGTTAGTCTCAAGAAGAATATTTTGGTCTTCTAAAATAATAAATTCAATTTAATGGTTTATTTTGATTTTTTAGATAAAAGTAATAGAGAAATGGTAAGTGTACACAAAATCTTTGACAAGATTCTTGACTCGATGAGTCACACGGGTAAAAGAACGGTCCAGATCAAAGTCAAACTTTGAAATTTTGATTTTCTTAGCAAATACTATAATTAAATTAATTAGCTATTAGCTTTCTAAATTTTTAGAATGATCAATTTACAAATTAATTAGAGATACATGCTCACAAAGAGAAAAGTTGAAACCTAAACCTCCTCTATTATAAATTGTAAAAAAATTCTTATAATATTCATACGAGAATTTGTATTTTGTGAAAGAGAAAGTAGGAAATAAACTACATGAGCTTCTCAATCTCAAAGTGTCATAACTAAAAGTCCTTCCACAGAAAAAGCACATGAACAAAAACTCAAACAAGTCATTCTTGTGTTCTTGTTCAAATTTTGAATATTTCCTCTCTGAAAACATCAAAAGAAAACCAACAATGAAGTAAATGTTTTGTTAAAGATATTTTGCTTGGGAATGTCAATGAAATGTGAAAATAAAGAAATATTTTGTCACAGTTCCTCAAAATGAGATGGTTCTTGAGTTGGTACCTTTGATGGAGATAAAACATTCCTCGTGAATGGACATGACAACCAATTTGAGCTTCAACATGGAGCAAACATTCACAACACGTTAAATTTTATTAGATTCAGTATTTTAACAATATTCGTATGGAAACTCATGAAGGCACAAATTTATCATGGAGATTCGTCAAAATTAAGTAAAATATGCTCAAAGTGTACCATGAATTAGAGGATATATATTTTATAAGAATGAAGTTGCAAAAACAACAATTTTCAACAAACAAAATTAAGTAAAATATTTTATGGTACGTTTCAGTGAAGAATCAAAATTACATTCAATAGAAAATAGAGTAATGGAAGAACACATCATGAATTAGAGGATATTTCATACGAAGAACACATGAAAAGAACAACATTATAAAATTTCTTTATTACCATTTTTCAGAAGAATTCCAAATAGACATTTCATGAACACTTACATTCATAAAAATTTGTTAAATCTCTGTTTTTTGGGTTAATCGTGAAATGTTCTTGTTCAAACTTTGAATATTTTCTCCCTGAAAACATCAAAAGAAAAGCAACAATAAAGTAAATATTTGGCTAAAGATATTTTGTTTGGGAATGTCCATGAAATGTGAAATTAAAGAAGATATTTTTTCATAGTTCCTCAAAATGAGATGGTTCTTGAGCTGTGTACCTTTGATGGACATAAAATATTACTCATGAATGAACATGACAACCAATTGAACCTAGAACATGGGGCAAACATTCACAACACATTAAATTTTTTTTTAGATTCGATATTTTAACAATATTCGTATGGGATCTCATGAAGACACATCAAAATTAAGTAAAATATGCTCATAGTGTGCCATGAATTAGAGGATATTTCATAAGAATGAACCTGCAAAAACAACAATTTTTAACAAACAAAATTAAATAAAACATGTTGTGGTACGTTTCGGTTAAGAATCAAAATTACATTCAATAGGAAATAGAGTAATGGAAGAACACATCATGAGTAATATAGGATATTTCATAAGAATAACACATAGAAAGAAAAACACTTCAAAATTTCTTTATTACTATTTTTCAGAAGTTTCATGGGCACTTACATTCATAAGCGGTCTCTCGATTGATTTCCCTTACTTTAGCCACTCAGAAATGGAGTCCTCTTTTTTTGGGTTAATCTTGAAATGAAATGGTAAAGAAGATAATGGAAGAGAGTATAGAGAATAAATGAAATGACAAATTATTAAAAATAAATAAGAAAAATTGTAACTCCAGAATTGAATTTCAAAACTAATTAGCATAATGAAATCTCTTGAAGAATAATAAATTAAAAAAAAAACTGATAACTCCATAAAGATGAATAAATTTTTTAAAGAAGAATAAATAAAGAGGAATAAAAACGTATTCTTCTTAAGTAGATGAGACTATTGGATAGATCTGAAATTGGGGTTTGTTACATTGTTTCATTGAATGGGTGAACGAATTTTCATTTTCTTAGGTGGGTAATAGATCCAACTACCAAGATGCTATCGAAAACGCAATGAACGACCGGATTTGTCTTTCGACTTGTCCCAGTCAGCAAAAAACATTGCGTTTTATATATATTTATTTATGTCTTTTGTCAATCTTTCTTTCTCTAATTTTCTCTCTCCATGCCATTGTTAATCTATATCTTTTCCTTCTCTACGCCCACCACCCTTTCGTCATGTCGTCTTTATCTCCCAATTCTTCTTCCTAATAAATCCTACAATAAAACAAAAAAGGGTTATTTCCCTAATGGCCCCCAACTTTGTGACCAGCCCCCAACTTTGTGACCAGCTTCCCGCTTGGCCCCCTACTTTACGAGAAATACTCATATGACCCCCTTCCGTTATAATACCGTTACTCTCTCTCTTCCATTTCTTTTCTCTCTCCTCCAACATGTTTTCTCTCTCTGCCACCTCGTTAAAACCAGCCACATCATCGTCTTCACCGGCAGGGTCGCCGGCCAAATTTCGGGCGACCTTCAAACTTTTTTTTTTTCTCTCTTTTTTCTCTCTCTCTAAAAAATTTTTTTTTTTTTAAATTCTCTCTCGTCTCTCTCTCTAAACTCCGACGAAGGGAAACCTTCGCCAGAGCTAGGTCTGTTCATCACGAACAGACCACAAAAAATATATTTTTTAGAGAGAGAGAGAGAAAAAAAAAGTTTGAAGGTCGCCGGCCGGCGACCCTACCGGTGAAGACGATGATGTGGCTGGTTTTAACGAGGTGGCAGAGAGAGAAAACATGCTGGAGGAGAGATAAAAGAAATGGAAGAGAGAAAGTAACGGTGTTATAACGGAAGGAGGCCATATGGGTATTTCTCGTAAAGTAGGGGGCCAAGCGGGAAGCTGGTCACAAAGTTCGGGGCCATTAGGGAAATAACCCAACAAAAAATTCTAGAAAAAAGTGAGCTTCAATATATTCTTAACATAACAAACTCCATTAAATCTGTTCACAGATAAACAAAACAATTGGGTTGTAATTTCATGATTATCCTCATATAATCAAGAACCCATCTTGGAAGAGTAAATGAAGTAGGGTGTAAAGCAGGATTTGTTTTGCTTACTTAAGAAAAATCCTTCATTCACATGCAACCATGGTTCATGTCTTGTAGATCGAAACACCCGATCTGAGTGCCTACACTTAAATCACTTCCACCACAACTATCAAGAACGATGGTTTCTACTTTTGCGGCCAATAATTACTTCGACCATGACAATCAAAAGTTGAAAACCCCAAGTGGTAGTGATATGGTGGTTGTGGCAATTTGTTTAAGCTTTGGATTTCAACAAATCTGCAGGCTCAATACCCAAGTCACCACGACATGTAGGGGCTGAACTACAGCTAGGCCAGAGGAGGTCATGGCCCCTCGACTTAGCTGCAGTGGTTTATAGTACAACCATGATTCTCATGCCATGTTAATGAAAAGAAAACGTAAAGATTAATAAGTAAAATCTTCTAGGCTTTCTGGTAACAGTGCAGAGATACCACTTATGTGACAAGGGTTAATCCCATCTATAAACATATAACTTTTTGGTTTAGCATGTATGTTTCTCTTGTGCATTTAGAAAATACTAACAACTTTTTTTTTATTGAAAACCTCATTTAATATTAGATATTTTAATTTTCTTTCTGAGTTTGAGAAACAGAGCATTCATTTAAATGGATTGGACAACAAAAAAAAACTATGACTCTTTTAGGAAAACTTTTGTTCCAAAAACCTCTATTTAGAAGACCTCGAGTGATGAAAATAAAAAGAAATTAACCAAAACCGTAGCTTTTAATACCTCAAGTGATGAAAATAAAAAGAAATTAACCAAAACCGTGGTTTTTAATCAATGGTACTACTCTTGTTTCACATTACATACAAAAATTATTTCTTATAAGTGGAGTGTAAATATAAACTGTAAATAAACCAACACAATTAATACCGTATTACATTTGCCCTCTTAGTCTTCAATTCTAGATCCGTCCCTGACGACATGGTAATGGTGGTTATTGATGAAGATGGTGCGGGTGGTGGTAGAGAGGGTAGAGAGAGGAAAGATAAAGAAAGTAAGAGAGAGAGAAACTGAGAGAAATTGACAAAATAGAGTGATAGTAAAAAAAAGAAAAGAATTTAGTAAAATAATAAAGACAAAAAAAGAATGTACAAAAAGGCCAGAAGGGCAAAATGTGTAAGTTTGAGAAAAATTAGGGGTCGAAGGAACTGTGAGACATATTTGAGATTAAAACAAACTATTAAACACAATTAGGGGCCAAAACGACTAGTTGATCATAAATTTGAAGCCAAAATGAAATTAATCCACCTAATTAATTAAGTGGTTGTGAATGTTGTAGTTGGTTTTTTTTCTTTCTACTGAACTAAGGCAGAGTCAGCCATAAAAAGATCGGTAATGGCAAAAGAGCCACTATCTTTTCTTAATAGATGTTTGGTTTCTTGGTGCAAAAGTACCAAAAGGACAACAACACGTAACATTTATATCCTAGTCTTGATCCTACGCACACCATAATAAATGTTGTCTGTATATTTTGTAAAAATTTTAGTTTTGTCCTATGAATTTTTTATTTCTTTTTTACTTTCTTATTTTTAATTCATTGTTTTTTTTCTGAAATGTTTTTTTGACTGTCTTTACATTATTTTTTTTCATTTCTCACCCTATATCCTTTTTTTACCTTATTTGAATGATTTTTCCAAAAAAAAATTTCTTACTGTTTTGTTGTTTCTAATGTAATCTTGTACCGTTTTCTTGTTCATTTTTTCAACTAAGATGATCATTTTTGAAGCGTTATTTTCTCGTTTTGTCAAAAATAACCACTTACACCTGTGTGGCTGATAAAAACACTTGTTTGATCATCAAACTAGAGTTTGCCTTGAACTACTATTGTTTTCATTGAACTATTATTATTTGTTTTGAAGAAATTGATGTTTGTTTTGAGAAAACTGATGTTGGTTTATTATTATCTTCGTTTTCCATTTTCATTCTTTTAAGATAACTTGTCCCTTGGGGCCAACACTTTGTATTGAGCAAACAATATTTATATTGAGTTGGTTGTATCGCGCAAACAACAATTTGTATCAAACAAACAAATGTTTAGAAAACATATCTGATGTACAAAACATCAAATACATATCAAAATAGATCTAACATAGATGAAAACACATCATGAAGCACATATCAAAGCGGATATAAAAATACTAAAGCTTCATCAAAATTCATATCAGATCGAAAAACATCATCATAACCCATAATATAACTAATTTTCTAGAACATATGACAATTTGTAGAAAGCAAACAACTGTTTGCGGAAAACAAATAATTGTTTGTACAAAAAGGTAGTTTTGTTCTTATTAGAAAATGTGACCGGCGTTGGCGAACATAAATTATGGCGGAAACTGTCGTTTAGTGGCCTAAAGTACCGTTAAACCTGTTTTTTGCTTTTTCGCCATATTGATATCATAGTCGATTTTTTTGTCACTACACCCAATTGTTTTGGCCCAAATTGCCACTTTTTAAATGTTTACCACAATATAAAGTGGTTGAATGAGTCAAAATATTATACATAATAAGTAAAAAAGATTACTTTTTTAAATCATTACGATGACATTTGGCAACCAAAAGTCTATATACTTTTGCTTGTAGTAGAAGTATTTTGTGCTTCAAAAAGTAAAAAACTAACAAAAATATATTTGGCAAAAATGTTTCCTATAAGTACATAAGTAAAAAGTTAATTTAGTAATTTATTTATTTATTTATTTTTATGTTCCTCGTGAAGATATTTGATGTTGATTGAATTTGTTTATGATTTTCACGATTACTCTTGTGGAAGAGGTGGTTATGACATTGACAGTAGTGGTGGTGGTGGTTCAGCCTTGGAAGTATGGTTTATGTCTGGTGGTGTAGCCTTGGAGGCCTGGTGATGTAGGCGTGTGGTGCTTGAAATGTGGTGGTGTACGTGTGGTTGAGATAAAATTGTGGTGGTGGAGGTATGCTGATGGTGGTGGTATAGTAATGAAGGTGGGTAAGATGTGGTTGTGGTAGTGATGGAGGTATGGTGATGGTGGTAGAGGTACGGAGATTGTAGTTAAAGTATGGTGGTTGAGGTGTGGTGGTGTATTATGGTGGTGGCATATTGTGGTGGAGTTGTATGGTGATGGTGATGGTGGTGGTGGTATAGTTGTGGTGGTAGTAATAGAAGTATGATGGTGGTGGTGGTGGAGGTACATAAGTGGTGGTGGTTGAGGTACGTTGTTGTTATGGTGATGGCGATGTAGGTACGGTGGTGTGTGGAAGTTTAATTGTGGTGGTGGAGCGGAAATAAACAAAGAAAAAAAGATTTGGTAAAGTAAACTTCATGCATATGTTGAACATAAATTATTTAACTGTAAAGGCAAAAAACTAAACATCTAAACTTTTAAAGAAAGTCAAATTTTAACTTTAGTGAAGTCGGAATTTTTCACGTTACCAAACTAACTTTCTTACTTTTTTACTCAATTAAGCAAGAAAATAACTTATTTTAGGTGTCGTTTGACAATTAACAGTACAAGTACTTTTGCTTTTGGTAAAAGTTCTTTTGCTTTAAAGAAGTAAAAAAAATTAAAAGCATATTTAGCAAAAATACTACTTATAAACAAAAAAATTATTTTGGTAATCCAATTTACTTTTGATAATTTTGTTCTTCTTTTACTCATAAAGACACTTGATTTTAATTGAATTTATTTATGATTTCTACGATCACTCTTGTATACGAAATAGTGGTGATATTGGTGGTAATGGTGGTGGGAGTGCCTTGAAGATATGATTATGGGGTTTGGTGGTGATAGAGGTATGATGGTGATGGTGATGGTGGTGGAGGTATGGGGATGGTGGCGGTGGTGGAGGTACAACGATGGTGGTGGAAATACGGTGGTAGTGGAAGTATGGTGGTGGCGGTGGTGGAAGTATGTCGGTGGTAATGGTGGAAGTACAGTGATGGTGTGGTGTGGTGGTTGAGATATGGTGGTGGTGGTGGTGGAAGTATGTCGGTGGTAATGGTGGAAGTACAGTGATGGTGTGGTCTGGTGGTTGAGATATGGTGGTGGTGGTGGATAAAGTATTTGAGTGGTAGTGATGGAGGTATGGTGGTGGTGGCATGATGGTGGTGGTGGTGGTGGTGGTGGTAGAGGTGGTGGATAGGATATGTAGGTGGTAATGATGGAGGTATGGTGGTGGTAAAGGTATGATGGTGGTATAGTGGTGGTGATGATGGATAAGATATGTGGGTGGTGGTGATGGTGAAGGTACGGTGGTGGTGGTGGTGGTGAAAGTACGGTGGTGGACGTACGAGGTGGTTGTAGTTGATGTGCGGTGGAAGTTTATGGTAGTGATGTTAGTGATTGTGGTGGTGGTTGTGGTGATGGAGGTGCGAGGGTGGTGGTTAAGGTGTGATGGTGGTGGTGGTTGAGGTATGGGGGTGGGGCGGAGATAAACGAAGAAAAAAATATCGTCAATTAAAATTCATGCATGTGTTGAACATAAGTTACTTTACTTTAAAGTCAAAAGCTAAAAATTTTAAATTTAAAAGAAGGGCAAATTTTGACTTAAGTGAAGTCAGTAATTTTTGCATTACGAAACTAACTTTTTTACTTTTCTACTTAAATAAGTAAAAAAATAACTTATTTTAGTGTTGCCAAAAGACGCCTACTCATATATTTATTATTTATTTATTCAATAATATTATTAAATTAGTAATCTAGTCATTTTCTATTTTTTTATTGCTAAATACTCTTACCCATCAAATCTCACTTTCTTTCTAAAAAGACCCAGAAATTTTAGGGTTATTTTTCTTTTTCTTTCTTAGTTTTTCTCTCTAAACTACTCTCTTCTTCACTCTCTAAACTCACAATTTTCTGCATCTTCCACTCATCTTTTCCATTACCAACTCACCATCTTCGATCACCACCATCATCGAGCACAACTCTCTCGTTCTCTCACTCAAAATAACTGATCTTCACTAACTTGTCATCTTCATCTTTATTTTTAATGACTCGTCATCTTCTTTAAGCCGAGTTTGCATATCTGATTTATTTTAGCTACGAAGAAGAAGAAGAAGAAGAAGAAGAAGAAGAAGAAGGAGAAGAAGAAGACGACGAAGAATGCAAAGTAGATCAAATCTGTTTTTGAAGCAAAGAGGAAGTCAGAGCTTCATCGATCTTCTTCGCCTCTCTCTAACTTGTTTATTGCACTAAGTTAGTAGATCTGATTAGATTTTGATTATGGATGCAAGGATATTATGGTTTCAAAAGTTTTTACTTTGATTTGTTTTTATTATTATTTTTTTGTTCGATTTTGGATGTGTGTCTCTTCAGATTATAAATGTGAAGTCGATTTGTTTTCACTATCCACTAACATTAGGTAATGATGGAGTTTGAACTATCTTCTAACCAGAATTTGCATTGTGCAAACAATTTGCAAGATCTAAAGATCGAATTTTAATTATGCAACCTAAATTTGCATTCTACTACCCGAGTTTGTAAGAGTAGCAGGTCAGATTTCCAAGTTTTGTAAATTGAGTTTCCATTGTATAAACAAAGTTTGCGAGATTTACAAATCCAGTTTGCAAGAAAAATAAATGTAGAAAAAATATCGTGCCTTTAGATATATTTTTGTAAAAATTATTGAAAGTGGATCTTGTTAGAGAGATAGTTTAATTTTTTCTAAATATATAAATTTTGTCAAATATCTGACATCTGATGAAAATATTATATGTATTCAAAGTTTGAAGAATTAATTACACAAAAAGTCGTCTAGTGAAATTGGGTCGAAAACCCAATTTTAAACTTTTTTAGTTATATTTTTTTTGTTAAAAATTAAAGTTTCTTATTTGTTTTCGTTAAAACTCCAAATATTTGTATTTTGTCTGGTTAAGAACCAATAATTTTTATAAAGGTATTGTAAGACGTTGCAAAGCTGTTGCAAGGCGTTGCAAAGTTGTTGTAAGGCGTTGCAAAGCTGTTGCGAGACGCTCCATAGCTATTGTAAAGCTGCCGCAAGGCGTTGCAAAACTGTTGCAAAGCGTTGCTAAGTTGTCGCAAGGCGTTGCAAAGCTGTCGCAATGTGTTGCAAATAAAGTACTCATGGAGCTTAAGACTATAAAAAATTGACTGATCTTTTTTAACCAAAGTCCAAATTTTTTAGAGAATTTTGGTCAAATTTCCCTACTATAAATATCATACCTAGGCTATCTAATCTTAATCTGAATGAAGAAGGAATGGTCGGAGAAGACGGACAATCTGAATCTCAACCTAATATAAGAACTAATTTTGGAGATTTGTTGCCTAATCACTGTCAGGTTAAGCGGACTAAAGTGCAGACTGATCAGGGAGTCTCGGCGGTTTACTCTAACACACTCTACTCGGGAAACCAGTGCACTACTCAGAGGGATGAGGAATTGGGGTCGAAGTCGGTGGTAGACATGGAGGAAGATATTCCTATTGCTGAGACCAGGGTTAAAAAACAATACAAGAAAACAGTCAGACAACTACAAGTGGGAAATCATGATGAAAGGGTACTGGCAACCCAAATGTCGGCAGATCCATAAACGCTTTAGCATGGAATTGTCGTGAGCTTGGGAACACCCCGACAAGAGAAATTCTATCTCAGTTCCCGGGGGCTATTAAGCCTTTCATTGTTTTTATCTCGGAAACGAGAATTTCCGATTATATTCCTATTACTTGTTTTAATAAATTCAACTTAATCAATTATTATATTGTTCCTTCTATAGGTAGAAGTGGTGGTCTTCTTTCACACTGTCTCCCTGATATTCAATTAGATATCCACTTTTTTTCGCCTAGTTTAATTCATGCTACTGTTAACACCCTCACTGAAAACACTCATTAAGATAGTCTCTGTATTTATGGACCCACAAGTTCAACATAGACATGTTTTTTGGAACATACAAAGAATAAGGAGGCTGACTAACCCTTACTGTTGTATTGACGATTTAAACACTTTACTTGACCGTTCTGAAAAATGGGGCGGTACTTCTCACATTTCGTTCATATATACTTTTCAGAAATTTATTCGGGACGCAAACTTATTGGATTTGGGATACAATGGCCCGACCTTCACATGGACGAACAACAAATCTATTCATCACTTAACCAAGGAAAGACTTGATAGGGTTCTATGCGATGCTAATTGGTTACTTAAATTCCAAAAGGCAGGTGTATTCTACTTACCTCGCTATAACAACGATCATGGCCCTATACTTCTAAAACTTCAGGTCCACGGTAGTATTATCACTACTATCTCAAAATTCAAAGTTTTTGGGCAAAACATGAAGATTATTCGACGGTCTTTTAGGAAGCAGTGGGATAATATTGTTGGTTCATTTCCTGAGAAAGTGCAGGTAGTTAAGGAATCTGTTTAAAAAATGGAGTAAACGAGCTTTTGGGGTTACAAAGAATAGATACTTCATTCTCATAAAAAGACTACCAGATATATAAAGAGTGGACTCTACGAAAGAGGTGTTGAATATAGAAAGCAAAATACACAAAGAAATCATGTTCTTTGAAAACCTACAATGTCTGGGGCGGAACAGAGGGCTAAATCAAAATGGGTACAAAACAACGATAGAAATACTAAGGCATTTCCTATGGCTATGTTAACAAGACGGCAGAAGAATACTATTCACCAAATTACTCCATCCAATGGTCAAACCACGAGAAACACAGATCAAATTGCAACGGGATTTATAGCTCATTTTCAGAATCTATTTTGGGCAAAGCAAGTTAGTCTATCCTCCAATCGAAGTCTTAAATGCTTATAAGGTATTTTCGACCGAACAACTGGGTTACATCTCAAGGATTCCTTCGTCTGATGGAATTGAAGGTGTTGTCATGGGAATGGGATCAATGAAGAGTCCTGGACCAGACGACCTTCCTTGTTACTTTTTCCAACATAACTGGGACATTATAGGGACGGAACTGACAACATATATACATCCAGTCAATTTTCACTACAGGTTCAATTGATCCAACTTTGAATTTGACTACAATAGCTTTAATTCAGAAAACTAGGAATCCGAGTATTGCCTCAGACGACCGATTTCACTCTGTAATTCGATTTATAAATTCATCACGAAAATCATCGCCAACCGTCTTCGACCCTATTTATAGGACAATATAGCTTGGACCCAAAATGCCTTTGTGCCTAGTAGGCAAATAATTGATAATATTATTGTAACCAATGAACTACTTCATACTATGCATACTTCCAAATCTAAAAAAGGGGCCTTCTCCTTAAAGATGGATATGGCCAAAGTCTATGATCCAGTAAATTGAAACTTCCTGGAAGTAGTCCTACGTTCTACGGGGCTAGAGGGGCGTATTCTCAATCTTATCATGTCATGTGTCACTACGACTAATTTCAATATACAATTAAATGGTAATAGGACTGGGGACTTTTTTGCCTCTAGCCTTAGGCAGGGGTGCCCTCTACACCCTACCTTTTTATTCGTACCTCTCAATCTCTCTCTTTCTTTTATTTGATTACTATGAATCTCATGACATGTTTACAACATCAATCAGGACAACCCAAACATAACACATTTTTTGTTTGCTGATGACGCGATCGTATTCGGGAAAGCAAATACAAATAATATGACTAATTTAATACAACTTATGAATCACTACTCCTCTTTCTCTGACCAGCAGGTGAATTATGCTAAGTCTTCCTTGTTCTTCAGCAAAGGAGTTTCCCAGAAAATCCAGAACCAATTCATCAATCGGCTTTCAGCTCCTCTAATGACGGACCAAGAAAAATATCTTAGAGCACTTATCCCCAAAAAAAAGTAACAGATTTCAGAGCTATCAGTGGTTAATTGACAAATTTAATAACTCTCTTTCGGGATGGAAAAAAATTCATAAGTCAACCTAGAAGAACAATACTTATCAAATCGGTTCTAGCATCGTTTTGCACTTATCCTTGCAGCTATCAAATGTTTCCTAAAAAATTGGTAGATGACTTGGAAAGGGTAGAACGAAGTTTCTGGTGGGGTCTCTCACCAAATGAAAAAAAACTACATTTATTAGATAGGAAATACTGACTAGTCCAAAACATACAGGTGGATTGGGAATAAGATCTATTGAGCATGTTAATCAATCTTTAATGGCTAAGATGACATGGCGTTTTTTAACTAATCAAGAGGTTGTTTGGGTTAGACTGTTAAGAGCTAAATATGTAAAAAAAAAGGTGATTTCTGGACTCAACCAGAATCCCAGAGTTCTTCTCATTTTTTGCATGCTAATTCTAGGACAAGAGACACTATGAGAAGGAATGTGTTATGGTTAGGGGCTGGGAAATCAATTAAAATTACAACAGATCCATGGATACCAAATATTTCAGATAATATCCCTGTCCTAATCCAAGATCTACCGTCACACATAGATTAATATCAGATCTAATGGTAATAGATCAAAGACAGTGGAATCTATTATACAAAACAGATCCTTGTGACTAGGACACAATAATTACATCAAATATGACTAGGATAACAATAAGGTGACTGGATGTCCACGTAGATATCTATTATACAAAACAAAATTAATGTAAATCAATGTTTTCCAAACCACTGTACAAAATAAATCCAGCCATCCATTTTCTTTTCCATAACTGAATCTGTCCGTTCATGCTTCAATGTCCCTTCACGTGCTACTTTTAATTATTTCATAACGTCAGACCCTCCCTTTTCCTTTTCCCTCTACAACTTTATTCTTCTCTTTTTTCTGCAATACACAACTTATCATCATCCTCACTCGTTCTCTCTCCATTTCTTCTCTCTCATGTCATCTAAAATTGAAGGTAAGATTGACTTTTATCTCATAATTTCAAGGTCAAATTGTTTTTTCTGTTGTAGATTTTTTTATGTTATTTATGCAATTGAATATCCAAAGGAAATCATAGATTTTAGTGAGTTATTGTTTTCAGTTTTTATGGGGCTGATTTTTCATATAGTTTCTAACATTCCCTAAAGTAGGAGTCGATTTGGTTCGGATTAAAAATCAAACTCTTAAGGGCTCAATCAAATAATCTCAGAATTCCTTAATTTGTAGTTCAAATTAGAGAGTTTTTTTTATTAATCTTTTTTTATTTGAATCTAATTTGTTTAATTTTTATGTTTATTTCGTTTCATTGTTTGCCGTTACAACTAATAATTGTAGTCGTGATTTATGGGAGATTTTGAAATTTTGGTTACACGACGAGGGAAGATATATTGAGAATTTATAACATCAAAAGATTGTCAAAGATTTGATTATTGCAAACAAACTCATAAGTGTTTTTTCTCATTTCCCAGGAGAAAGAACGGTTCTTCAACTTGAATTTATGTCTCAAGGTATCAAAATTCTACATGTTAATTGGATTTTGACCACTAAACTTTATCTACACACAAACTGTTTGAGAGAATGTTTCATAGAGGTATGAAGTCAACTGTTTTCTTATTCCCTTTATATTTTTTCTGACTTCTATAATTGTTTTTGTTTATCTTATAAGAAATTTATCAAAAGAAGGAGGAAAAAATTATTTGCATCAACAATTCGTGAAATTGAAACATGTTAGTTTGATTAATTTTAAGTGTTATAATTGTAGTTCCAAAATCACAATTGTGGGTTAGAAACATGTTAGTTTGATTGATTTTAAGTGATTGATTCATGATTTATCTTTCTTCGTTTACTCTGATATGGGTAATAGGGAATTGCTATTTTTTGTTAATGTCACTATCCTTTTGTTATCTTTTTTAAATTTTTAGATAAGTTAGGTACAAATCTGGACAAGGTTGCTATTAGGGAATTGTTCAACATTGTGTTGTTGAATCAAACGTGGACACACCCATTTACTTTATTGCACGATTTTCGTAAGAAGGTAAAGTTTGATCATTAATGTCATTTTCTTTAATGTATCTGTTTCAGTCTCTGTAAAGTTTTTCCGTTTCAATTCTATGAACTTACTACTCCCTTAGTTTTTTTATTTCATTTCAATTCTACGAAGTTTTCACCTAATCTTTATGTCCTTGCAAAGCTGAAATTGTTATTATTGACTGAAGACTATCACCCGTTGCTAATCCAGGGTATTTTCATATTTCTCACACGACCTGTTTGTGAAAATTCCTCACACAATTGTATTTTAATTTTCTCAAATTTTGTTTTCTTATTACCTTTATTGCTATACTCTTTTATGGCCCTGCTGAAATCCAAATTTGGAAGCTTAACAACAATAATCTAACATGAAAATTATTAGTTAGTAAATGTATTTGCTTGTGATTTCTTTGGAATTGTCTTTCATAGACTTATGTAGTTATGTTTTGAGCACACTGAATTAACTAGTGATGATCTCCAGGGAAATGAAATTAAAAGTGATGAAGTAGCTGCTGTTTTTGAAAAAAAGTTTTGTAATATAGATTTTTGGAAGCTATATAGAGGTACATTTCTTTGTTTAGTTACATATAGTGCAAAATTTTACTTCATGGGTCTGGCTTTTACGAGTTTGTTCTCATTTCAGTTTATTTAAAAATACTTCAGAATATCATATCTTCCTGTTCCCATCTTCATCACAGAATATCATATTCATGACACAATATCCTATTTCCTGTTTTCCTTTTAGTTGGTTTATATTTATGTTCTACAACTTAGGTTGGAGTCGATCAATCCTTCAACTCAAGGTACTTATTTCCCCTTTTTACTCTTAATTCATAAAGCTTGTAGCATTGTATATATATATATATGCGCATATAATAGATTTGCATCTGGTGTATTCAATGAACAAATCTTTAATAAAACATATTCATAGAATTTATATATGTAAACTTGTATAGTTTCTCTATTGGAACAAAATCATTGAATATAGATAATAGTATAAATTTGTTTTTGGATCAAATTTGTAATATAAATAGTTTGTATAATTAATAATACAAAGAAAGTGCAGTACAACAGAAAAGAACTATTATGATTTTGAAGCCCTCCCTCAGTATTTAGAGAAGAAAATGAGCTTTCGGAGAATGCATAGAGGTATTCATATTTGCTTCGAGGCATTATGCTTCCACTAGACTCTTTAGTCTTTCTCACCTTTAACGAAGTTGTACTTTTGTATCAGTCTTTCAAACACATTGATAGTTCAAGTGGATATTCTAGATAAAACTAAACTAAATGCAAAACAACCACAAAAGACAGGTACTCCATTTCCGAAGCTATAATATATCGTTTAATTAAGTGATTTTTGCCTGATCTGGTTTGACACTACTAAAACTGAATGTTCATGTCGAAATGAGCTCATGTCGATCAAAATATGTATTGTAAGGGAAGGTATAAAATTCAAAAGGCATCCCCTAAGTTGTAATAGGGACGGGTAATTGTTTAGATATCAAAATTCAAAAGACATCCCCAAGTTCTTCAAACCCAGGTAGAAGTTGCTGCTACTAAATTGATAGGTGAACATGTTTTGATTTTCGTAGTGTATTACTGTCCAATATTAGGAACTCATTTTCGTTTTTTTGTTGATTACCAAAATTGTTTTTTGATGAATGTATTCTCCGTCTTCGTCAAATAATTCTCATGTATCAACTAAGGTCACACCTGATGATGCTGACAAAGATGAGTGGTTTATTGTAAAAGTAATTCTTTATGGTACAAAATCAAAACAGTAAGTCCTCTGCTATCAAATTAGCAAATTTTCTTTACCGTTCCATGAAAAAAAAATCGCATTTTTGGTTATGTTCTTTCTCCCTGGTTTTAAATAAATCATCAACTTATTCTGCAAAATTATAGTTTTTGACAGAAAAACTAGATGATTTGGGTTGGTGCTTATTTCGAACAAAGCGATGCAAATTTATTCCGTCTTATTTCTTCAGTTTAAGTACATCATATATGTTTTAGATTATGGTTCCTTGGTTTCTAATTTAAGGCCACACAAACAAACATTTTCGCATATTGTTTCTTGTCCAAAGCGAAATGAACTTTGCGACATCGGATTTTCCGAACTGACACTCATGTTTTTGTGCTCTACCCCGATAGCTCTCCTATAAGCAAAGCAATCGCAGGTAATCCTCATTATAGGGAATATACATATATCTGAATACTCCTTAACCGAAACTAAAATATTTACAAATTAATGCTCGGCATATCCACCACCAAAGTGTCTACATCATTGCATTTTTTTGTTGTGCCACTCCAAAATGTATATGATTTTTCAGAAGAAGCACGAAGAGTGAGTCGCTTCACTCCTTCAATCATGAACCTTTCCATACAACCTTGCATATTGGAATGTTGAATTTCATCATTTCTTTGTTTTCTCTTCTTAAAGCAATCTCATTTTAGATCTTGAATAAATATCAAAAATATTTTTATAATTTTTCTTTCCAAACTAAAATAAGATATTTTCATAGTCTAACTTGTGTTTTGTAGCTACTTATTGAAGTTCGTTGACGATGAAGAAGATGGGATGATTCCACAAAGGGAAATAAGCCAATACCGGTTCATAAGGTGGCTCCTTTACCATGAAGACATCACAAGTAACCTCTTATCTGTAAGTGGGATGTCAATTAATTGAAATCTTCGCTTTATCTCTTATAATGCGCTATGTATTTATTTTTTTGGTGAGCATCATTTTTATTTAATTTTGTTTGTCAATGTGTTATCGGATAAACTTATAATCTTGATTTTGAAATAAACAGATTAGCATTTCAACTAAGTTTTCTGAAGAATATGCAAATCTCTTCAAAACAAATATCAAATTTAGGAACGAAAGTTTTTCTAAATTATTGCCTGTGCGTATCATTATTTTTTTCATAATTTCCAATTGTAATTAACATTTTTCCATCTTCTTACGAAGAACCAGGTATTTTGCATGTGATTGGACGATCATACTCATGATATAGGCGAGGGCGAAGGTGTGTTGAATTGCGAAGGTTCCTTTAGAGGAGTAGACAGGTTTTGAACGAACATTGACATTATGGTGAAGATTTTGAACTTCTTTTTTTTTCCTCATGGAATGGTGTTTCCATATGGAATTCTTGAAAAAAAAAAGTGCAAGTGAAGACTATATCTTCCTGAATTATTTCTCAATAAACATAAATCATAATCGAAAATAACACCCAATTCCAGCAATTTGAACTCAATAAACATCGCTTCAACTCTTCCCGCACTAGGTATTTTTTCTTCCTTCGAATTTCTTATACAATGACTTTCTGGTTTATTTCTTTGTCTTAAGTTCCTAACTTAGTTTCTATTTGTTATCAGAATTTTGAAATCAAGCAATCACATCTAAAGTTGTCCAGGTAGCGAAGCAGACGAATATGCGATATGTGGTTTACTAAAGATTATCATTCAGTTTCGCACTAATTAAACTCTATACGTTGGGTGTGCCTTTGAATTTTTTACTCTCACTTTTTCTTTCAAAGTGGAATGGATTAGTCTCCATCTTTCGACCCCATCTTTGAAGGTAATTTACACTGTCTCTAAATTTGTAACATCACTATTTAGCATTTGTGTATTGATTTGATACATGTTGTTACATCGATGATGAACTTCATTATGTATTTGGGAATTTGTCAGCAACCAACCTCTTCTAAAGTGGAGCAAAGGACTGAAACTAATCAACTTCAGAAACAAAGATACAAGAAACAATTGTCTCGGTCATGTGATTGAATCAAATATTCATTTCTAATTATTTATGTATATCTTAAAAACAATTGTGGAGCTTATAACCTTATAACCTAACCCTAATCAATTTCAACCAAAGATTCTTTTGTGACTTTGCATACAATTAAAGATATATAACATGACAATCGTATGCAAAGGTAATTGCTTTATCTATTGTTTACTACATCTTTTTTATATTTATGTGATTATAGATTATTGGACACTTCGTGATTTATCATACCAATCGTGTATTATTGTGTATTAGAGTATTGAGGGTTTATTCAAATATAGGGAGTTTTGTGCCAACCTCAACCATTCAGAGAGGATGGATGTAGGCGACATAGTTGTTGCACCATCTTCTAGGGGTACTTCCATAATTAATTACGGAAGTAGATAAATATTTAGCATGGTATGAGATGGACATGCGAATGTTGTTGGAGATGTTATTTGATTTGTGGCTATAGTTCTATACTCTTTCTTTTGTTTTTATAAATATAATATGGAAGAAGAAACATCGTAAAGGAATTAAAAAAATTATATTCGTCTGGTGAAAAAGGAAGGGGTTAAGTCGATATTCTGCTTTTACAGTTTGGCACAGAAATATAATGTTTGGAGCTCTTAGCATGCAAGAGCTATATTACGACATTGAATTTAAGTAAGTTCATTACATTTGGGTAGCGCTATGTTATCTCCGTAAGTTCACATTACGTCAAAATTCTTAGTGGAATTTCTCTTTCAACTAATTCGATTTCCTAAAGAAGTTTAACTTTAGGTTGATTCTAGAAATTGTTTAGAGCATTGGTTTCAACTTATGATATGGACGGTAAGAAGTGGACTCATTTTTATGTTTAATAAGAATGACATTTTATCTTTGAAATTCATTCGAGATCTCATTTTGTTTCCAATTGTTATTATACTTGTTCTTTTATCCAGTACAAACCTCAGCAATCGGATCAATTGTATTTCAAATTGTATTAACCATTCACTGTGATAGTGTATACCCAGATTGTTATAATTGACCCAGAAAATTATGCAGGCAATCTGTAATGGTGGCATATTTAGTCGCAACATAATTTTCTAAAATAAATTTTTTTGCATAAAAAAATTAATTGAGGATACTTTCTATTGTTGAGCATTTGAACTCATAAAATGAATGGTTAATATTGTTGTCTGCATCTTTAGTGGATTTGAATAAGCAGATAGTTTGAATTTAGTGAATTTACTGTTGAGCTATTGAAATCAATTTCTAGAGAAAATCGCAACTTAAACCTACAAACACAAAAAAACTAACCGGATAAAGGTTGAGAAACAACAAACATAACATTGAGAGAGAAAATCAATCTAACGAGGGAAAATGGGTAACCAGAATGAATAATTAAAGAGTTATGCCACACAAAACATAAGACTAAGAAATGTAATACTAAACAATGTGGACACTTCTTCAACAAAAAAGGAAAAACAATGTGGACACTTCAATTTCTTCGGTGAGAAACTATGAGAGACAAGAAAGAGATAATTGCACAATATAAAATACAAGTAGACAATTAAAACAAAAAAAATTTGAACTTGAAGCAAACCCCTAATTTATCTTGTTGAAAGAAAAAATTAGATTTTCAGGGCGAATCTAAATGTAATGGTGTACTGTATTATCAATTCTTGTTTGCCCCCTTCCTCCTCCTCTCTCTAAAGACAAAACACAATCTATTCTTTTTTTTTCATGGATTCTCAACAAGTTCATCTGGTGGAGTAAATTATTATTATTACAAATTTTTTCGTGTTTCTTTCAGAATTTAATATGTTTTTATTAAAAGAATAGACTCTAAATAAACTTAAGAACGGCAAAACCAAAAAATATTTTGTAAGCTCAAAAACTTATATAACATATGATATATCGCATACCTCTAGAATACCACACTTATCTTTAAAGAGTATCAATCTAAAAAATTAAAATTACAATAAGAGAATACCAAATGTAAAAAGAACTAAATAATCTAATAACATGTTTATTTTTCCATGTAACGTAAAGGGCATATTTATTCGCAAATAGGGATTGATGGTTACTTCTTCTGTTTATTTGATCTTTATCATGACACATTCTGACCCAATGGTTTGACTTGTTTTCTTCGAAATTATCTTTTATTTATCATGGTGTTATTTCTAATAGACCAAAATCTTGAATTCGTGCAATATTATTAAGTCAAATTTTGAACAAGTAATGTATGCTCTAATTTTCAGAAATAGAAATGGTTCATTTTCCTGGGACAATGTTAGCTACTTTTTAATTTACTTGTTTCTTAGTCTTTAATAAAATGCTTTAGATGATTTCTTTATTTTCCATTTGTACAGGAAGAGGAAGTGAGAAACAAAAAGGGTTGGAGACTGTTGGTAGAAAATCCCATGTGAACTACAATTCAGTTGTCGAGTATAAAGAAGTCACAGAAGAGAATCACGAGGAAGCTCCCTTTACAGAGTAGATCAAGAAAACAACAATTGTCAAATGTCTTCACAAGTATGTGACATCCACAAGAATTGTATCACAATTCCGTGAAGATTTTAGGCTAATGTTATGGATGTCTGCTTTTAAAATTCATTGAAGGATGGAATTTCTTGGAATTCTTCTGTAAGTGAAAACTATTTCCCTGGATTTACACGATTGTTTATTAATGTCACAAATATAATTGTTGGACCGATTTTTTTGTATTTGGGTCGTTACTTGGTTCATTAATTGTTAATTAACTTTTTCTAAAAATTTCCAAATTGTAATTTGTATATTGACTTCTTCTGTTGCCAAAGGGCATTCCCCCGCCCTACGGGCGGGGGCCCCGCCCTACGGGCGGGGGTTATGCCTAGTATGAATATGATACATACATACTTTGATCATACAACAACACAAGAAATAACAAACATTAATTTAAATGGTCTAAATCAGAGTAATAGACTCATTTGGTGTCCTACAGACAGTGGTAAATTTACCACTAAGTCTTACGATACTGAGATTAAGGTGTCGTTTGGCAACACTAAAATAAGTTACTTTTTTGCTTATTTAAGTAGAAAAGTCAAAAAGTTAGTTTGGTATGCAAAAATACCAACTTCATTTAAGTTAAAATTTGACTTTTTTTTTAAGTTAAAATTTTTGGCTTTTGACTTCAAAGTAAAGCAATTTTTTTTGAGACATGCATGAATTTTACTTTACGAATTCTTTTTTTGTCTATCTCGGCTCCACTACCATAACTAAACTTCTACCACACCATTTTACCCTCACCACCACCACAACAAGCATTGCACCTCCCGCACCACCCTACCTCAACTACCACCACCACACCTTAACCACCACCTTCGTACCACCATCACCACCACCACCACCATACATCACCATACCTCGACAACAATTACCTCGTAGCTCCACCACCACCACTACCGCCGTACCTTTACCACCATCACGGTACCTTCACCACCACCGCCTTCACCGCCATACCTTCACCACCACGACGGTACCTTCACCACCACGACAGTACCTTCACCACCACCACCACCACTATACCTCCATCATTACCACCTACATATCTTATCCACCACCTTTACCACCATCACCATACCACCACCACCATAACTCTGTCACTATCACTCACATATCTTATCCACCACCACCATTGTATTTCCACCATGACCACCACCATACTTCCACCACCACCACCATACTTCCACAACTATCACCATCATACCTCCACCACCACCATTGCCACCATCATACCTCTCTACCACCACCACCGTCAAACCTCAATCACCACCACACCCCATAACCATACCTTCATGGCACCACCACTACTACCAATATCACTACTACTTCGTATACAAGAGTAAACGTGGAAATCATAAATAAATTCAAATTAAAATCAAGTATCTCTATGAGAAAGAAAAATAATTTATTAAAAGTAAATTGAGTTACCAAACTAACTTTTTGACTTTTTTTTTTACTTACAAGTAACATTTTTGTCAAATAAACTTTTAAAATTTTTTACTTTATTAAAGCAAAAGAACTTCTACTAAAGTACTTCTACTTTTACTTGCTAAACGACACCTAAGGTACCTCCAGTCTTACATGAGGAAGCTTCTGATTTTCCTTGGAAACTCTTTTGAAAGAAAAAAAATCGATGAACCCTAAGGTTCAAAACTTTATTTGGAAGATGGTTTATGGAGGTTTACCTACTCTCAGTAATATTGATAGTATAGTACATCTTATTAATCAACACTGCCTGACTAGAAGGGACAGAAACAACATACCACCTTTTCGGAAGCTGTCTCAAGTATATGGATCTAAATCATCAAGCAGGTACTCTTGATCTACGACGAAGGTTTACATATCCGGTCAGAACTTTGAAGCATATTCTTCTACAAAATGAAAAAGCTAACAAGGAATGATATACCTTGACTTACTTGATATGGGAATGGTGGAAACTTAGATGTGAGCTCCACTTCCAGCTAAAAGAACCTGATCTTGCTCGATGTTGGTGGAATACAAAGGAAGCTTCGAGGACGTAATAGATCTAACACTTGTATCTCCAACTAACAATGTTTTACAGGAAGCTAGCTGGTGTCCTCCACCACAGGGGTGAATCAAAATTATTTTTGATGGATCATACAAAGATGATAAGGCTTCTTGTGCAACCATTGCTAGGGATTCAGATCGCCGGATCTTAGGTATGAAGGTAAAGGTGGTTCTTCCTAAATTGGTTATGTTCAATGAGATATTAGGGTTAGAAAGATCTCTGGAGATGGCGGAGGAATTAGGGTTGGTGGGTTTTATAATAGAAGGGGATGCAAGGGTACTTATCCAACTTATATCAACCGCTGATCTAGAAGTACCGTGGCGATTGATGAATGAAATCGACGACCTAAGATCGAGGGTGAGCGAACGACAAGTGGAGTTGGCGTATTGTAACCGACTTAGCAACCAGGACGCCCACGTTCTTGCGACTTCGGCTTTGCCCCCATAACTTTCAAGAATTAGTTTTGATCCTTTTGTGGTTAACTTTGTTATAGTTTAGTCATGTTTTGTAACATTCTTTCCTTTCTTTCGGACTACATTGTAACTCTTATTCAGTTTAAGGTTTTTTTTCTCAACAAAAAAAAAGTATTTTTACCTCGACAATAATTATGAAAATTTTTATGTGTAATAGCAAAAAGAAAATTACTATTAAGTGGTAATTAGGTGGGGGTAGTGGATAGGGATTTAGGAGGACATTCGTGGACAAAATGTCTCGTAGACATTTCGAGACATTTTAAGACATTTCGAGACATTTGTCTGTAGACAAAATGTCTTTATAGACATTTTAAGACATTTGATTCATGGACAAAAAGTCTTTATAGACATTTCAAGACATTTGGTTTATAGACAAAATGTTTTGGAGACATTTCAACATATTGAATCCATGGACAAAATGTATAGTGGATATTATTATTATATTATTATTATTATTATTATTATTATTATTATTAATATTATTATTATTATTATTATTATTATTATTATTATTATTATTATCTCATCATGGATGACAATTGGTAGGCATTTATTATTTTAGTATTATCATTATTGTCTAACCATACAAAATAATATATTTGTACTCATATTTTAAAAATATATTTTTCGAGTTTTGTGGACGTCTGTGGATATCTGAGGACATTTATGGACAATTGGTGGACATTTATTTATTTAATTTTATCATTATCGTTTAATCATATGGAATAAAAATAATTGTACCATTATTTCGAAAATATATTTTTCGACTTTGTTAGCCATCCGTAGATATCTGTGAACATTGAAGGACAATTGGTAAATATGTATTATTTTATATAGTATAATAATATATATATATATATATATATATATAATATGATAATAATATAATATAGTAATATGATAATAATATCATTATTACTATAATATAATATAATAATATAATAATATAATAATATAATAATACAATAATATAGTAACATATAATAAGATAATAATAATATAACATAGTAATATAATAAGATAATATTATAAAATATAATAATAATAATACAATAATATAATAATAATATAATAATAATAATACAATAATATAATAATATAATAATAATAATACAATAATATAGTAATATAAGAAAATAATGTAATAATAATAGGATAATAATAATATAATATAGTAATATGATAATAATATCATTATTACTATAATATAATAATAATAATATAATATAGTAATAATATAATATAGTAATAATATAATATAATAATAATACAATAATATAGTAACATATAATAAGATAATAATAATATAGTATAATAATATAATAATAAGATAATATTATAATAATATAATAATAGTATAATATAGTAATGGCAATAATATCATTATTACTATAATAAAGTATTATAATAATTAATATTTTTATATATTATTTATTATAAATTATTTAATCTAATTTGATAATAATAATTATTTTTATATTTCTTAATGAAATGTCTACAAGTGTCTTCCATATTTTGAGAGACATTTTCTCTCCAAAAGCTCTCCAAATTTACACTAAAATGTCCTCACATGTCTCCAAAACCAATTTGTCTTGAAATGTCCTTAATTTCGTGTCTCTAACGAATACCACAGACATTTCAGGACATTTGAAATGTCTCAAACGAATAACACGGACATTTAGAGACATTTTGAGACATTTTAAATGTCCTCAACCAATAACACAGACATTTGGGGACATTTAAAATGTCCCCAACCAATAACATAGGATTTGGAGGGACATGGCAATGTCCCTCCAAATCCCCAACCACTACCCCCCCTTAGTGTTGTGGTAAAGGTAGAAATGAGAACAATAAAAATTGAAAACAAGCATTGATGCCCACACCCTGCAAAAGATGGTCAATTAAGCCGTCAAAGCAATTGCCCCTTTCGACTCTTCTACATCCTAAAACCCTCTCTTTCTCTCTCCACCTAGATCTCCCTCTCTCTCTCTACAAGCACATCACCAGCTCGAATCACAGAGACTCCGTAAAAGATCCTTAATAGAAGAGGAATATATTCGTTCTCTTTAATTTACTATTAAGTTAGATTCTGGAGTTGAAAATTCGTCTCTTTGATTAATGGCGGCAACCCACCAAGTACCGGATCGAATCCTTTCAAAGGGTATGTAGAATTCTCTTTCACCATTTACATACGAGTAAATTCCAATTGAAAATTGTCATTTGTTCTATCATTTGTACATCAGTATGCCCTAATCTAACTTTCTTTCTGTGTGTATATATGGGATTTTAATTTGGTAATTGCTTTTGATTAGATGGGTCGTACTGTTTAGTTAATTTCTTGTTGTGTCTTACTTTAGGGTTCGAGAGTAAGCATGTATTCATGTCTACCAAACTGAATTATGCAATTCCTCAAAAAGATACATTTTTTTTCCAAGTTCTTCGAGAATAGGTTATTGAAATAAATCGAATTTGATGTTATTGTACCGTATTTACTCCAAGTTCGTTGTTTACAGCATAAAGGATAAGGTAAATCCTAGAGTCAGTTGGTATTGCTCTTTAATTAGACCATATTTCTGATGCAATTCTTTACGCTCAACTGTTCATTTGTTTGAAATGGTATTTGGATCCAACAATATTTGTGTGTTGTGTCTGTGGGGTGGGGTGGGCGGGAGAGTGGTGGTTATGGTGGCTAGGGTTTGTCGGTTGTTGTACTGTCATCTCGGATTAGAGCAATGAAACTGCACAACTTTTCTGGTTTTCTTTTCCGAACTCCGAAGTGACAAAATTTTGACATGCCCCTGGTACTTATCCTTGTAATTGTGTTCGTAAATGATCAAGATGACTGGGGGTCTTCTCTACTTCGAAAAATACCATTACGCCTTTTGATAGTATATAAATTGCGTCCCGTTCTTTCGCAATTTACTCCATCTGTAAAAATCATGTTTTTTTGTTGTATTTTGCATGATGGTCGATATTGCTTTTGAGTAGGAGTTTGAGTACTACGCCTATAGTACCTATTTGATAGTGCCCAGAGCTGTAATATTCTATCTCAACTTTGAAAATATGTTTTTTTTTTTAATTCTGGGGATCTAATTAGATCAACCATCAGTTAAAATTTCATATTGGACTCGTTATATGAGCTAGAACCTGGTTAGCTACTAAATAGTATATTGCCATACGATGCATTGTACATATGCTGGTTGTAACGTGTAACTGGTGGAAATTATCTCAATTCTGAAGAAAGTTGAAGCTCTGCTATGAACTCATAGTTATGAATCTGGTAACTAACTATATATCATCATACAAATAATTCTCGTGGAAAAATCGATGCAGGTTCAGAGTCTAATATTTGGTATACACCATGCGACATGTCATGCTTTTGTTTTTCAAAATTGTATCTTTTATACTTACTGCGTGTTTAGTATGCCGCATTTTATTGCCTTAATGGGTTTGTAAGATTGGTTAAGATGTGGTGCCCTCGTCCCTAGTGTCACTTATGTTATGTATCTCCTATCACGAGTTGACCTATGATTCCATGAACATGTTTTTGGGTGGGCTTTGCGCTTAACGGATAAAGGTATCTCGATTAAGGCATAATGGTCCTCTAGCTCATCTTATTTATTTAATGCTTTATTATTATTAGTATTATTGTTATTATTATTATTAATATTATTATTATTATTATTATTATTATTATTATTATTATTATTATTATTATTATTATGTATTTGTAATATGTGAATCAGATACTTTCTCTTTCCATTGATCTTCCCCCTCATATTTTCAGTGTCGTCTATTTTAGCTATATTTGATATTTTTTTGTTACCTAGATTGGGAAATAGGATTTCACAAGCCCATTATATTTAGGAAATATCGTTATCATATATAAGTGCTTTGGTTTTATTTGAGGATTGATTTTCTTATTTTGAAGAAGATAATTTGAAGAACAGCTTTCATATTTTCGGTAAAATTGTTTACTTTAGTTAAATCTTATATCGATTTTGATTTTCTAAGATCCCCATATCATTACATGTAAACCTCCGTTGCGTCAGCGTACACGTTTGCATAAAGTTGGTATCATAGCCAGTGGCAAGGAAATGAAAGAAGTGCTTGCAAAACTTCTATTGTCTAATAAATTTGAAGCTAGGCAAGTGTCAATGAAGATGGAGAGAGAGGAGACAACCTCCTCCATAAACAAGTTGATGAGTCTTGACATCAATTATTCACAAACCCATGACTTCAATCTGGACAATTATCTCACTCATGCCTTCGGCCAACCCACTGGTAGTACTCTTTCTCCCATCACAACAAAAGATAAATCATTCTACTTTGAGTCACTCACCTCCTATATTTGTTGACTAAAAGAAGATGAGAAAGAAGAGGTGATGAAGACAACTAAAGTGTACGATGACATACCAAAATAATGGAATCCTTGTGGAAGTTCCAAAGTGTTGAGTATTTAAGAGCTTATAGAAGCGCTACTCTTGCATCCGCCACAACCCGTCGACATCAACCCTTTCGACGTCGCATCCCCCTTCATCTTAGAGAAGAGCTACTCTTCTATCCACCACGACTCGCCGACATCAACCCTTCAGAGGTCACGCCCCCCTTCATCTTATTGAAATACACCACTAGAGATGATAGTGCTAAAACTATGCAATCGTTGCAACAACGATATGTTAGCCCTTCGATGTGTATAGAGAAGAATGTTTATGCTAAAACACATCCATTTTGTGGAAACTTGAAGGTTCCATTCGAAATTCCATCCTTGCACGTACTACAACTCTGAGGTTTGTGGAAGTTCACATTTGAGCCGTCGAAAGTACGGTGAAACGAAGACTCCGTCATCTGACTGTTCAAAGTAGATTCAAAGGCAGAGTTCGATGATGAACTTTCTTCAGAGGGACGGTGGATGCTGTGTTTGCTTCAACTCTCTCTCTCTCTTCTCATATTTTCCTTTTCTTTTATTTTATCAATATTAGATATTCTTTTGTTTCCTAGATTGAGTGAAATAGGATTTTAAAAAGTCATTACATTTAGGAAACGTTACTATAATAACAATTATTATTATAGCTAAGGGCTTGGGTTTTATTTGAGGATCAATTTTGAAGATAAATATTTTAGAAGATAGTTTGAAGAAGTTCGACAATTGTCAGTAATATCGTTGGATTTAGTTACATCTTATATCGATTTGACTCAAAGATTCGAAAATCATCACATGTAAACCTTCATATCTTTTTGCTTGCGCGTACACATTACATAATTGTATTTTCGTGGGTCAAACGCTAATAAATATCTTCTATTTATCGAAAGGTTATTTACTTTGTCTTTTAATATAAAGGTTCTTGATTTATCACTGGTTAAATTTTTTCCTCAATAAGTACATAATACAGACTTCCCAGAATCCACTGAGCCGCTGAACTTAGCAACCCTGGATGTAGAAGAGAAACCTTCTTCAAATAACTTGAATGCCCAGGTACTTTTCGGTTCTTCTCATTTTACTTTTTTTGTTGATGTTAATTAAATATTCTACATATCTATATATATATATATATATATATATACATATCTATATATATATACATATCTATATATACATACATACATACATACATACATACATACATACATATATATACATATATTATATATATACATACATATATATGGACATAATCTAATGTCACTTTTTGTGAAAGTTTCCTGTAGTGGCAGCAACATGGTCACTTCAAAATACCCACCTAAAACTTTTAACAACAACGTCGATAAACTTTGCTTTGACCGGCGATATCCTACGGTCAGAATTTGTAGTTCTAATGTTCAGAAAAAAGTTATAGTGTTTCTATGAGCAGACCCCCCATTCATGATTCATGAACCAGCTTCCTGGTTATTTTCTTCTGAGCGATACGTAAATCTTGTAATAGGTCATCTTCCCAAGCTTTTTGTGGACCTTGCCTTACATACACACACACCCACACACACATATATATGTATGTGTATATATACCTAGTTTGAACGAATCACTGTTTCTGAGTTGTCCGTAGTTACTGAAGGAAGTCCTTTATTGAATGGCAAGGCTAGCTAATTCTTGGTTATTTCATAAACCTAGTTTGAATGAATTCCAGTTTCTGAGTTGTCTGTAGTTAATGAACAAACTCCTTTTTTTAACCTGCTAGACTGCTGTTTCCTGTATTTTAATTGCAAGGCTAGCTAACTCTTGGTTAATTAATATACTTTCAGACTCTTTCCGCCAAAGATGAGAGGGTTATTCCTTCAGTTCCTTCTCAGAATGCCTCAGTAGGTCCTTCTTTAGATGTTAATGTCCATTTGGGATCCACAGGTGCAGGTGGAGATCGTAGTCCTGCCTTTTCACCTGGTGTCTATGCCCCTCAAGCGCAGACATTTTACTATAGAGGTCAGTTTGCATGGTTATTTTATGCATGATGATTTATCTGCCTTGGTAACCTATTTCATGTCACGTATATCTCACCCAAGGCCTCTATTCCATCCTATAGTTTTGTTGTAGTAAAATACCTCCTCTCCTGTTCCTGGTTTCACTGGCAGCATCATCGTCAGGAGCTTGGCTTTGCAGAATAAGTGTTGTAGTTCGTGTTCATCATATATGCAATATTAGAATTCTCTTTTCCCACACTGTTTTTTTTTAACTATGGGGTCAAGTTGTTTAAACGCATTTTAGATGACAAACAATTATGTCAAATGATCTGACAATTGGGATTCTGTATGATGTGGTCGATTTTATGAAGCGTGGTACTCACGTGGTGATGTAGGACAGAAATGGAAAAATGGAGAAATGGAATTGAAGAAGAAAATAAGTTGATTATATAATAGATAGACACTAGCATCACACTAGTACAAGCTAGGAATCACTCCTAGAGCCCTTAGGCATCACACCTTTGGGATATTTGCATCACACAAATACATATAGCTTGAATAGCTGCTGGGAAACTCTCTGTCTGTCCTCAAACAGCAAAATACAACCCTTATATATAGGGTAAAACTGATCCTTAATATCCCATACTTCTAGACTTTTAAACTTCTGAACTCCTAGGACACTAAAAGACATTAAAGAGACAGTAGATGACATTAAAGACATTAAAGAGACACTAAAAGACATTAAAGACACTTAACCATCCTAATTAATACTTAGAAACTAGTGGAATTTCCACAAAGACATGTGGATGAGGCCCACTATATTGAAGGTTCTAAGTGGGCCATTCTTGTAAGACCTGCCAAATCAGAATTTGGGTCTTGCAATACTTCTTTTGACACCTTCTATATCCCTAAAACAGTTGTTACCATTTATCTCTATCAATTCTCCCAGGCTTGAGAAAACTCGATCCCGATGAGTTAAATGCATACAATTTCTGATAAAGGTCTTGGTCAAGTACTTTGAACTCATCATCTCTATCATGTGGTCGCATGGAAATATGGAATAGTAGCTCTTGATCCTCGATTCATTTACTATTTACGAAGCCTTAGTCTGCATATGTTAATAACATCTTTTAACGTCTTTCATGAAAGGCCGCATTTAGTTTCATAAAGGGACGCCATAAATTGTATAGGTTATTAGGTTGTAATATTCAGTTAAAGATTTTTTTTAGTGTCTTAGCCTATGTTTTGTTTTGAATGTAGTTACTCGGTTTGCATATGGTATTTAAACTGATGAGCTTACTAGTATGTGATTGGGGCGCCTCCCTGCTCATAATTATCTGAAATATTATGTTATAACTGGATATGTTCTTTGTCTTGGCTTAATGTCTCATTCAAAATCATTTATGTACTCAGTTTTGCTTTAACCCCAGGTTATGAAAACAACCCTAGTGAGTGGGGTGAATATCGGCATTATGTTGGTGGTGAAAGCCTGGATGTTGGATCTCCTGTAAGTACAAATATGTCCTTCCCTAAGGTTATCAGGGACAGGGCAAGCCGGGGTTGGTTGCTCAGTTTATATATATATATATATTGTTTGATTACATCAAATGTTTCGAGCATGGTTATTTGATATACAATAATAAATTAATCATTTAAATCAACAGAGAACTGATATGTTAGATATTATGGATACTAGAATATAGTAATTCAAATGATGAAACATCAAACTTCAATGTGGTCACTCAAAAAGGCCTAATCAGAAAGACTGGAGGCCAAAATGTAAAATATATCCATTATAGTCGTGGCGTCGTCGCCTTTGACAACATTAGTTCCTCTTTCTTTGTCGGCTCTTAACTTGTTTTCTGTAAAAGTCTAACTGATTCTTCCTTTTCTATGTTATATGATTAAGGGTGTCTTCAATGATAATCCATCTCTCATGTATCATACTGGTTATGGGTACAATCCTCAAATGCCATATGGTCCATATTCTCCCGTAACAACACCTCTGCCTTCCGGTAGGGGAGAAGGTCAGGTGTACACTCAACAGCAGTTCCCGTTCTCGGGTCCACCTTATTATCAACAACCAATTCCTCCTAGCATGCCGTATATTAGTTCGCCAACACCAGTATCACAAGGTGAGCTGACCATGCCAGTTAGCATTGAACAACAAGGCGATGGCCTTCTTTTTGGGCCAAGATCTGCTGTCTCCCCTCAGTTTGGATCTTTTAGTAGAGGCAGTGGCTTTGCTGGAAACACTCGTAACTCTAGTTTTTATGATTTTCGGCAAGGTTTTGATGGGCTCGGTTCTGGTGGATTGTGGTCAGATTGGTCGAAGTTCCCAGATAGTCGGAGGCCTTTTAGTCCTTTGTTATCCCCAGCAGCTTCTGCACAACATATGGGCACACGTGGATCAGTGGGGCGGAATGTTGGAATGGTTTGTCTCTTACCTATTTTTGTGTTGCTATCTGAAGTTGTAGAGTACTTCTTTTGGATTCTGCAATTCATTTGACTGAAATATCGTGAAGGATTTAGTTACGAGAATGTTCTTCTCTGAAATCCCAAAATAATTTGCTTATTAAGTAGATATGCAAGGATTGCTTCATTCAGAGCTTTCTCGATTTCCTTCACCAACGCACCAAGATAATAAAACAAACTTTGATGCAAAATAACTTTTCATAATATATTTCCATGTCCCAGAAGTGTTTTTAGATAGCCGTAGTATTTTTGTGTAAATATACTTGAGCATTCGAACTAGTAAACTGGTACTCTGGCTACATCCTTCATTCACAACAGTTTCCTAGCTCCTAATTTCCTTACCCAGTGAAAGAACAGAAAATGAAAATATGTCACTGAAAGCCCAAGTTTGCTATCCAATTTTGTTACAGAAAAAAATACACTCACTGTATCGTGTTTTTGCAGACCTCGCAGCAACAGAGACCATTTTATGGGGTTGGATCGGGTTCAAGCTCTTATAATAGAAGCAACCTGAATCATGAAATTCATCAAAACTCTAGTTTTGGAAGTGTTTCAGGAGCTACTTTCGGAACGAATGAACGCTGGCTCACAATTGACAAGGCTCGACAACGTGCAAGAGATAGCATGTCTTCATGCGACTGTAACGGCTCACCTGATATCCTTAGTGAGCAAAACCGTGGGCCGAGATCCTCAAAGCCAAAGAGTCAGATGACAAATGAACATGGTTCTTCTGTGGGTGGTGGTAAGATTTTATCATCTTCTGAGGCCCGTACAGAACCATACAATCAACCAGACTTTGTCACAGAGTATGAAGATGCCAAATTTTTCATAATCAAATCTTATAGCGAGGACAATGTTCACAAGAGCATTAAGTATGGTGTCTGGGCTAGCACTTCAAATGGGAACAAAAAATTAGATGCTGCTTATCGTGAAGCAAAGGAGAAACAGAACGCCTGCCCGGTTTTTCTCTTCTTCTCGGTAATCGACCTGACATAAATCGGGGCGAACTCCCTGTTAGTTTACTATATCAATGGGTTGGTTAATTTATCTACTTTAATTTGTTATTTTATGTTTTTATTGAAACTTCAGGTAAATGCTAGTGCACAGTTTTGTGGGTTGGCCGAGATGGTGGGACCTGTAGATTTCGACAGGAGTGTGAGTTATTGGCAGCAAGATAAATGGAGTGGGCAGTTCCCCGTCAAGTGGCACATAGTAAAGGATGTACCAAATAGCCAGTTTCGTCACATTATACTCGAAAATAATGATAATAAACCCGTAACCAACAGCCGGGATACTCAGGAGGTAAGATTTGATCCATTACTTCAAAATTTAAATTTGCTACTTAATTTTGACTCTTCACTCTTTAACCAGGTATATCTATCATTGTTATGAAGAACAACTACATTTATTTTCCTCTGATAGTATTGTTCCCAATTACTAAAAATTTTCAAACATTTACATCTGAAACTGAATAAGAAGACCAATAATGCTCTGAGGAGCTAGGTGAGCATAAGTTCAAAGTCCTGAAGTCAAAGTTTCTTGAACTTTTGTCTTCCTACAGGCTACATGTTAAACAATGTATGTCACTGTTTGTCTCTAACTTATCCACTCGTCTGATTTGCTTGTACTTCACCTGCATAGGTGAAATTGGAACAAGGTCTTGAGATGTTGAGCATCTTGAAGAGCTACGAAACTGATTTATCAATCTTGGACGACTTCAACTTTTACGAAGAACGGGAGAAAGCAATGCAGGATAGGAAGGCGAGACAGCAACAACAACAACAAAGCAGCTTGAACAATCAGACGGCACCTTCATTTGTTGAAAAGAGTGGGCAACCATGGAATGTAGTAACTAATGAATCTCTCAATCAGTTGCCGAAAAGCTTCGCTCAAGTGGTTCGTTTGGAAGAGAATAAAAATCGCGATGAGCTCGCAACAGATAAAGGAGGATCGTCCACCACCGATCCCATTGGTAACGGACTCAATAAACTTGAAGAAAAAGTGGAATCACTGAGAATCAGTGGTTGATGGGTATGGTTAGTTGCACGATCCGATTGCATTGGCATTGGTATCGGAGGTTTTAGGCTGACAAGGAATGCATGTATAGTATGAAATCCCTGCAGCCAATTCCATTGTAATCTTATTTCATTTTTCTGTTTTCTTTCTTTAAGGTTGTTGATGCTTTTATTTCATAAGTAGTTTCTGTTTGTTTGTTATGTATGGGGTGAGAACAGTAATATGTAGCTGTTGGTTAATGTAATAATCTGATAAAACGTCCCAAACTTGGAAGGGTTAAGATTAATAAAAAATAATGCAGCAAAGAAGTTCTTATTTCTCTTTTCAGAATTAAGATGCTATTCATGGGTGTTTATTATATATATGTTCTTCGTGAACTTAGGTGTATAAGGTTGTGTTTGTTGCGAGACGACTGCATGATCTTACAAAATTTCAAAACTTTTGTCGATTGCAAATTTATGAAACCCATGTGAAATCCTCAATTGACATACAATAACAAAGACTTACGAAATTTAGCGATTCCCAAAACCTTGGGAGACGATCGCATGATCTTACAAAATTTCAAAACTTTTGAGTCGATTGCAAATTTATGAAACCCATGTGAAATCCTCAATTGACATACAATAACCAAGACTTACGAAATTTAGCGATTCCCAAAACCACAAAACGATGAAGAGCGAAGTATGAAGACATTTGGAAGATCATTGAAGATAAGTTTGGGAGGTGTAATAATTTTCCTAGCTTTCTTAACTAATAAGCCTTTTTGGCAGCTGTCTTCTGATCATATAACTCTTTTAATTTCCTCCATAGACCAAAAGCAGAAGTCTCCGTCGATACATGATAAAAAACACTGGGCTCTACCCATTGTTGAATAAATACAACAACAACCTTTTGATCTAATACTTTCCAGTCTTCTTTATCCATCTTCATCGGTTTTGTACCGTGATTTTCAACGTTGCAGTTAGGTGTTTGCAGTGTAACAAATCTCCCACTTTTTGCTTTCCACATCATATAGTTTTCTCCATCTAAACTAATTGTGCGTTTAATATTCACTTCCATATTTCTGAACCATAAATTTAGCCTGACCTCTGGTATCACTTGTCAGGGAAAATAATCTAAATAACTTGTTCACAAATATGAAGATAAAAGATGTGAAAGTAAAAGCAGAGAAACCAAGATTACTTTCTGTGGCAAAAAAATTCCTCCAAGATAGAAGACAAAAAACCAGGGGACCTAGTCAAAAAATCTTCCACTATGATGATAATAATGGGTTACACAATCCCCCTAAAACAATAGGGGATTAATCAACTCTTCAAGATGTGAAGACAAGGATAACAATTCTTCACCATAACTATGGTGGATAAAACTGAACAAGAAAGGAGAAATAGATATCTCCCACTCTTTAAGATTTGAACAAATCCTAGATTTCCACAAAACCTGAAGAAGTTTAACGCAAACTAAATTGCTTGACAAGTTCAATAAACTTCTTTTTCTCCTAAGAAATATTCTTCTTTCAGGAAATAGGGTCGTAAGCCCAACTTCCTGAAATCTTTAGTAAAAAAGACAACTTAAGAATTTGTCTATTTAGGCAGCACATAAGTTTTTAAATTATGCCTCAAGCCCAATTTTAAATTCAGAATACTTTTTAATGAAGAAATTGCCCATACTTTAGCAACTAAATTACTCTCAAAACCTTACATAAAAAATTGGCTATAATTGATTAAGCGCACCGAGAGAGAACGAAAAACTGACTGTCGAAATTGGCGAGCTAAAATTCGATGATTTGAGCCAGCAAATCATCAATCTATTGTAGGTTTATATTTGTTGTAATGTTTATGTTCAAACTTATTGGATTTGGGTTGGTTGAAATTTCGGGAAAATTGGGCGATTCTTTGAGTTAGTTGAAATCTTGTTGGATTTAGTTTGTTTCGTTGAAAATTGAGAATTCAATGTGTATGGGGCAAAATAAGTCACCTGGAGCGCCTCCAGAAATCGACGATAAATGGGCTTACACGATGACCAAGCCTATGAATTAATACCTAATGGACCCGACCCATTTATCTTCGGACACCCCGAAGCAACGTTAAAATACGCAAGCACATCTAGCCCGGATAAAGAGGCTGAGACACTATAAAATGACCGAGAAGAGAATCATACAGGCATCCCAATTCTCTGGCAACCAACTGATAACTCACTTTATCTCTCGATAATCTAGTAATCGGCAAACACATCGAGTACTGTACGTCTATTATCATCTCTTATCTGAGATCTAAGACATTCAAGTCACTTTCTCTCTCATATAGTCTTGCTCTTTCATAGAGGGTGACTCTCTCACATAATCCTGCTTTCTCTTTCATATTCAAGTATTGTTACGGTCTTACATTGTAGCACCCTCCCTATAAAGAGGTGCCTTAAGCAAAAACTAGGGGTGCAAATAGCATAACCCTTATAATTCTTTAAAGACCTCTTAAGTAACCCTACCTCATTCGTTTATTCTCTTAACTGTTTCCATACGTGATTTGAAGGAGGGGCAACAATCTAGAGTGAGAAAGTGGATTCTAGAGAGAAGAAAAGTGGGAAAGAGAAGGAACTTCAAAGGGATTTGCTAAAGGGTTTGGTTTCTTCGTCTTCGTACTACATCTCGGTAGGTTTCTTCTTCCCTAGGGTTTACATAGCCCTCTTCGATTTTAAACCTAGTTTTGAATAGGTAGAACTATAATAGCTTTAAACTTGCAATTGTTGCTAGGTTATCATCAAATTAGTACCAATTAGTGATACAATAGACATATACTATGATTAGAAACTAATTCCAATAACAATAAAGTAACCCTAGAACATTATATTTATATTAATAGAGTATTTATATACCCGGACAGCAACCTATGCTATTAAAGTTAAATAAATTTAGTATAAATTGATCCGGACGGCAACCTAGAAGCTAAGAATTATTTGTGTTTATGTTATTGTTATTGATAATTGATTGTATGAGATGATATGTATGATATTGGAGCATAAGTGCTACCAATAATTGTGTGTGATATATTGCTTTAGGTTGTTAACCTAGAAAGCATAGGCTAGTCGAAACCAAGAATGGTGGGCTCGACATGTGGATCGATTGCAAACACTAGTTACTGATGTGATATTAGATAACTTGGTGGACCATGATCTTGAGTTTCGTTATGGATTGAACTAAGACTGGTTGGCTCGACATGTGGGTCGATGCAAACACGGGTTTGTCAATGTGATATTGGACAACCTAGTGGACCAGGGGCTTGAGTTCTAATATGGATTGACGGTTGTAACCCATAGGTGGTTGGCTCGACAGGATGATCGATGCAAACACAAGTTCATTCTTGTGGACCACATACTTCTAGTTTGAGAAGTAATTTACCAACTAGAGGTTGGCTCGCCTCCTGCTCATATGTGAAGTGCTCGTGTTGCACGGATCCCCTTTATGTGTGGTATCCCTTGTCTATTGAGAGGTTTAAGTCGATGCAAACACGGATGGGAAGTGAAGCTATCTTGTGGACCCCAAAATTGGTTATGCCCCTCCAAAAGGGAAGTTGTATTGTATGAATCTTTTCAACCGTGTAACAGGTTGACTTCAGTTGTGTTGGCACGAAAGGTGTAACTCAATGGACCAAGTTATTGTTTTTCTTCTGTTTGGTACTTGGTTTTGTTGTTGAATTAGTCTATTTAGACCTTAGGTAATTAGAAATGTACTGGCTCGGTTCTGACCCAACCTACTATTTTTCAGGTGATAGAGATCGGGGGGCGCCACCAGTTTGATCTCAGTTCGTCAGCTCGGAGTTTCTTTCTTAGTTTTCGCTTTTGAGATTAGGTAGTTATTTGGAGTTTCGCCTCCTAGCAGTTATTTCTTTCATTCGTTCTTGTCCGACCTACGTGTCGATGATTTAGAAACATTGTTTGAGTTAAGAAATTTTAATGAATTCCTTTTAGATGATTTATTGATTCTTATAAGCTTCACATTTGATATTATTTGTCTCTTTTGATGGACATATCGACTATGTTTACTGTTTTGCGGAGAAATGCTTTGAGTTTAGGTTTTCATGGCGGCCGACGTGGAAATCTAGATTTGGAGCGTTACATGCATCCACATACAGGACCTTATCAAATACTGTGCATAGAGGGTACGAGACTTTTTATCATTCACAAAGGTACGGGATCTCACTAGGTACAGGACCTTATCAAGTACAGGACCTTTGAGGAAACAAACACATACTTTCCCCAGAAAGTACAAGTACACCACTTTATCAAGGGTTCGACTACTTTATTAAGGGTTTGCTTACTTTATTTAATTAAGACCCTTAAAGCTTTCTACATCACCCACGTGATTATCTACAAGGCCAGACCCTTAAAATATCACACGTGATTATTAACAAGGTCAGACCCTTAAAGATTCCTACTTTATTTACGGTACTTACCCCCGACCAAGGTGAACCTCATCAGGGCTGCCTTATTCAAGGATAGACCTCATAGGTTGTCATATTCTCTCTCCAAGCAAGTCAGTCTACCTGCAGAGATCGAGTTCTGGCCACTCTACGAGTCGTTCTATACTCCGACCATTCCTCTCCACAGTAATATTCTAGGTATAACATTCACGTATCTATTACTTCTCTAGCAAGCTTACTGACTTGACTGTCAGAGTCCCTTTGGTCGGCACCATCCTGGTGTCCCCAAGAGACCTCACAGTCACGTTTGTTTGTCCCTTGTCACAGGTTAGGCCCAAAGACGTCGTCGGTACCCATAAAATATTAACAAGTGAAGGTTCGACTTCCGGTCAATGGCCCGATCTTCTTGACTTCTTGACCCGCGATTTCGGCCCCTCACACTATGAAAATTGGTTATACAATGTTAGTTACGATGTTTATGTTCAAACTTCTTTGTTGGATTTATATGGAAGTTGTGGAAGTATAGTTGATGCAAGGAATGTGTTTGATAAAATGCTTGAAAGAGATGTCGTTGCTTGGAATGCAATGTTAGTTGGTTATACAAGATTTGAGTTGGTTGAAATAGTTGAGAAGTTGTTTGATGAAATGCTTGTGAGAAAAGTTTCTTCTTGGACAATCATGATAGGTGCTTATGTTCATGATTGGAAGTTTGCAAGGCACTGCAAGGGGTTTGCAAGGTACTGCAAGGTGATTGCAAAAAATATTTAAAGCAATAATAGAATGACAAAATATAATTTTATAAGAGCTTGAAATTATTAGGGAAATGTTGTTGACCTTCTTTTTACGGGGTTCAGGTGAGGAGCCCCTGTTTTTCTGTAAAAAATTTCAAAGCAATCAATAGAATAAAATATGTAAGTTTAAGTATTTGAAATTTAGAATCTATTTAAAAAGATTAAAAGAAACATTTAAGCATTATGTAATTGTTTTTACAACTCTTTCAAATCAATTCAAAAAATAATTTGCAAACATCTTGCAAGACACAGCAAGGTGTTTGCACTTGCAAAATGCTTGCAAGGCACTGCAAGAGTCTGCAGGTGTTTGCAAGGCACTACAAGGCATTTCCAAGGCACACTGTAAGGTGTTTGCAAGGCACTGCAAGTATTTGCAAGGGACACTGCAAGGTGTTTGCAAGACATTATAAGGTATTTGCAAGACACTGCAAGGTGTTTCCATTCTATTCCAAACCTAAAGTAACGACAAACATGAAAACAAAAAGAAGACAAACATTGATCTAAATGCAATCATCATAAATCACCCAAAAGAGATTAATCGTATACCTCTTCCAAATAATCATTGTATTCTCTTAAACCTAGAGGTAATAAATGAGACTCAGTTATGGGGTATCAAATTTTGGGAACTATTCTCTCACTTTCTACTGATATAGAGAAGTATTTTAGTGGGAAGGAACCCATTGTGAAACTGTCGAAGTGCTCACTGGTTGTCGGAAGAAAGATGGTGTCTGCAAGTCTTACTTCAAGTTGAGTTCTTTGTTCTGGCCCCGAAAAGAAGATGAGATGATGCCTTTGTTTCTTCCTCTGGGTTTTTATAAACACACTCCTCCTTTTGCTGAGAGAATAATTTCCTCTTTTTGAAAATATCCAATCCCTATAATCAGTACCAAGATAAAGAGAGGAATTTCCTTCTCTCTAGAAAATAGCTTTTCCAATCATCCAACTGAATCCTCCTTCTACTCTTTCCATCTCTGTCTTCAACGCCCTCTTACTCCCTCTAACTCAATTTCTGTAAGACAAACTAATACTCCAATCTTTCCAGCTTAGTCTTTCTAATTCTGTTACCATTCTTCCTTTCTTTAGAATAAGAGATTATCTTCTATCAATATCCAGCACTTTCCTTCTCTATAATCTCTAGTTCTTTCAATGCTCTATCACGTTATCTCTCTCTCTCTCTTTTATATCTGTTGTTTATGAGAAGATAAGAGAGGAAATAGACGTAAATACCAGGAAAAAAATAACTGCTGTGTTGGCTAGATGGAGAGCTGATTCGGCGCTTCGCGGCAAGAGGAAGAGCTCACGACGACCAACTTCGTCAGCTTAGGCCATGCATGTGGAAACAATTTGGATCGTTAGATGCTGTCGTGTCCACGATGATATTTTGTGCTCGGGTGTATGGAAGCAAGGACTCCTGAATATTTTGAATTGCACCGAAATTGCGATAGAGAATAGCCCACGCGCGAGTTGATCTATACACATGCCCTTCTTAATCTTTGATCAATTGACTTCTGCTAGAACTTTGACCTGGTCTATTTTTCGCATCACGACTCCGATTTGACACTCGTTTTAGCCGTTGGGTTTTCCCTCGACTCTACTTTGTATCTCAGTATCAACATTGGCCAAAATTACAAGATCACCCTTATCACCAAATGACCAAAATGCCTTTGTGTGTGTCTCTCTCGTTTTTATTCTTTTTTCGTGCTCAATTCCTTAAAACACCTCTGAGTAAGAGAAACAAACAATTCATCAGAGTAACTGCTCGAGATGGACTAACTAGCCCAAGTAAAGAGATTCAGATGGGACATTTTCATGTCTCATCAAACATCCCCAAACTTAGATTTTGCTAGTCCTCGAGCAAAACAGAAAAATAAAACTAAACCTAATTCACCACTTTGATAGGGAATCACGATTGCACTTAGCACGTGCAACAAGCCCTTAAACTTCAAGGTTATCCTAGAGGGCGAGTTCTATCTCGTGACAGTTTGCAGTGAATATACCCACAAAATTCAGTATTTCAAAATCCAGAAGGGTTCAAATCTAACATTGACAAAAAAAATTTATCCGGTAGAAATTTTCGAAAGCTAATGAAAATGAAATCCCAGTCAACCAGACCATACAAATGCTAAAAATGTCTTCACTAGTAATCTAGACTCGAAGTGCACGTGACCAACCAATATGAGCGTCATTTTAGTTCTGAAAAGATAAGATCTCGATTACCGTCTTAGTCCATTTCGCCTCGATTGTTGCCTCACGGTCATACACTTAGAAATTTAAGTCACTCAGAAATGGTTCACTCAATGTGCGAGTATGAGTATGCGGAAACTCAACACACTATAAAAGACAGACTAAAATTTTCTTCGAAACATATGATCTCATAGGAAGGAAACAACCACTAATACGGAATGGGGAAGCTTACCAACTCTTCTCACCTGATCTACTAGCTAACAGTGTTTCCTGGAGGTCAATAGACTCTAATAACGAGCTAAACTAGAACACCTGAGACGTCTTTAAAACTTCAAGAACTACTTGGGATAAACACTTAAACACAACTAAACAATCACTTTTTTTCTTGGCTTTTCTTTTCTTTTTTTTTCTTTTTTTTCAAACATATCTGGAAATAATATTGATAATCCAACAAGGACTTTCTTGACATTATTCTTTCCTTGGGGTATGATTCTCTTCCTTTTGCTTCATGCCTTATTCTCATGGTTCTAAATCATGGGTAAGGTTTCTATCTTCCTCTAGTTGACATTTCTTTCAAGTTTTCCAGACTACAAGAGAAAAGGTTCACATTCTGGTGACATCCCTAGTGGTTGTAAAATTTGAACTCAAGAGATCAAATGAGCTCGCTTGAATATTACAAGGTTGAGTAGCTTTTCATTCTACTCAAAGTTAGCTCAGAAGAGATCATCAAAACAAAAAGAAAGGTTTATAATCTTACACGGGTTAAGTCTCCACTAATGATCAATATAGCTCTCTCAGAAAAGTCCACTCTTTACCTACATAACACTCACATGGCTAGTGCACAGACAACCTCAAGACTCGAAATTCATGGAAAAACCTTTAGCAAACGCATAGCACGACCAACTAGACTCTATAACTATTAATAAGCAAAAGCAACTAGACTCGCCTTTTCAATCCGAAAAATTTATAATTTTGAACCCTTTTGAATTTTTGAAATAAGGACTTAGCAAAACTTTCAACCGCCTATCCCCAAACTTAAATCGAACATTGTCCTCAATATTATGAAGACTATGTAAAAATATAATAGGGTGAAGGGTAAGGTATTACCAGTTCAAACGTCCTAAGCATGGGTTGCCTCCCAGAAAGCGTTAAGTGTAACGTCTTCAGCCAGACTAAACCGATGACTCGACAAAATAGAAAGAATTATACCTACTTGATTACAGATGTGTGACTAAACTGTAAACCAATAATCGAAACATATGTGGGTTCACCCAAAACACAAAATTTTCAGTGAACGATAGTCTCACATTTGAGTAATTCGGTGATAGTGTAGGTGAGATTATCAAGAAAGAAGGGCAATCCCCAAACTTAGACGACAATAAGGTCGTTAAGTTTGGCAATGCACCAGAGAGAGTACAATCCGGATAAAAGGGGTCTTTATATGAGTTATAGATAGGGAGAGAAACTTCTTCAAAATCTACACATGGTTTTGAGGGGCAAAAGCAAAGCAATCTAGAGGACTATCAATGACACCCGGACTTAAATTAGAGTTCTCTAATACAGGTACTTCGGGTTCCTTCAATGGAGAAAACCTGTTAACAGACTCATACTCTCTAGAAGTCGGTTTCGATAGTCCTACTATAATGTCATCATCGTTGTCCCTAAAGAATTATAGATCTTCGCCTTAGTTAGGCGAGTCACTACTCTCATTTAACAAATCGGTCAGCCATACTCATCATCCTTAGTTGGGAGTTTAAACTTCGAATCATCTTCAACTCGAGCAAGCTCTTCCTTATGGTTTGAAGGGATTTCAACTTCGGTATAATAAGATGATATTTCAATGTTGGGTTCCATCGTTTCTGGGATTTTAGGCTCAATAACGATGTTTTCCGGAAAACTATACTCCTCGGAAATCATATCATCATCGTCATACCCATGATATTGTGTACCGTACTCTACATTCTTATGGTAATCCTCTTCTATAATTCTAGTTCTCCTAGTGAGTATTTTATTTAGAGTTCTTCCATTTTCTTCAATATGTTCACTTACCAGATCAAACTCTAAATTACTCTTTACTAACATACTTATTGTTTGGGCCAATGAAGATGATGTTAAAGATGGAGAGTCAACAGTTTCAACGTTATCCCGTGGAGGTTGAGACACTTCTGGAACATAAGACTCTCCATTATAATGCATGTAAGATGATATATCAAGATATCTATAATATGGCCCATAACCTTCTCGAGGTTGATAATAATCCCTATTATCATCATTATACAAATTATATCTAGGTTGATGAACACTATTTTGACCATTTTCTAAGTACCACTATGGTATATTTGAATAACTGTCATCCCGTCTGTCATTATGTTGGGACCACAATCTATCCATCTGTTTTGTTTTTTTGAAAATAGAGGAAGCACTACGAAGATCTTAGATGGAAGGAAAACAACCACAATCAAGCTGACTCAACCAAACAGCCTAAACAAAAGCTAGATGACAGACAAACTGGTCAATTTCACTTAAAAGTCTAGAGAACTCCTACTTCGTACAAAAACTTGAACTATGATTCTTATGAGGGTTACTCTGTCAAAGTGTCGTCAAGTAATTCTCCGAGAAACAGTCAGCGACGAAAGCTGGGATAACCGTACTACCCTTGGCACGTTTCCTCTTCTCGAGGCGGTCGTGGAAAAGAATTATACGCTAAACTCGTTGCCTTTACATAGGAATTCCCAAATAATAATTGAGTTCTTGAGTTGTTTGCGAAGGTCCTATAAGCTCGATACCCAAGGGCCAATGTCTAATCCAAATATTAATTTAAGTGAGGGTTAGGATTCACAACGTTGTTTCCTAGATGGCAAGAGATTAGTGATGAAATCCGACTCCTATCTTGTAATAGGGTTTCTTCTTCTTCTTCTTCTTCTTCTTCTTATTCTTCTTCTTCTTCTTCAATTCAATTCTGGCCACCATCACTCTCTTTTTGTCTCTCCCTCCCTCCATCCTTCTTCTATATTATTATTTCATACCTAATTTTCTTCATCTCACTACCGGGTATAATTCTCTTCCATCTGCATTGCCTTCCATCTGCATTGCCTTCCATTTGAATTGTTTGTTTTAAACTCCAGAAAAAAATTGATGTTTTGATGAATTTACAAGTATGGGTTTTGTTAATTTTACATAAACTAAAGTGGGATTTTCTCAGTTGACCTAGATTTAATATGTTGCTTCTGAAACCCTCATCTTGTATGTGGTTCTTTCACGGTCTCTCCTCTGATCTTCTTCCTAAAATTGTATGTAATTGATGATAATTAAAAAGGAAATAAGAATCATATTGTATATTGGAAACATAAACCCTACAAAGAATAATCTAACAGTAAGTAGATTATATTTTTTTGATGCAAGGTGGTTGATGAAAAATCATTCATGGGTCTCTAAATGAAACCCTAAGGCATTGGTGGTGTCAATCTCCGTATTAATAATGTGGCTCAGATTAGGAACATGACCCGTGAATGGTGAATCCAAGGACCCTTTAAAAGATCCCCAAGTGTGAAAATGAACACGAAGAAGCTAAAGGGTAACATAGCAGTAGTAAGGTGTGTTGGGTTATCGTGTCTCCTAGTATTGGTAGCGGAATCTCGAACATCTAATGCCTAACACAAGTATCCCCAGGATCTCATGCATAAGCTAATAATCGTAACTGAGTTAGTTTGATTTAGAGATTACCTTAATTGCTAAATTTTCCCTCGAAACTTTCCAATCGATACGAAGAGCAAGAGCTCCAATTGTAGCTCCTCTACTTGAGACACCCGAATGATCAACTTGATCTCCCACCTTGTTGTTAGTTGAACTCTAATGGTGGTTTGATGAAGAATACTTCTTCTTTGACTAAATAGATAGTTGGGACTAATTCTCTTTTACTTACTCTACTTGATGTTGTAGAATAAGAGAGCTCCTTGAGAATCCTCCACCCCTTTTTCAAATATTAAGAGACATTATATGGAATCCTAAGTTAGAGGCATACTCTAATTAGGTTTTCTAAAAGCCCCATTTGAATAAGATTAAGAAAACACACGAAAATAGAGACTAGTTTCTATTTTCCCTCAATCTGGTCGACCAAGATATGCCCTAAAAGGAAAAATCTGTCCGGTCCACTTAGGCTGGTCGGCCAAGCATGGCCGACCCCTATTATGGGCCCAAAAAGCCCTCTTAGGTGCCGACCCAAATTCCCTTTATTCGGGCCTTTCGTAATATCTTTGCCCAAACTTCCGTCAGGCCTTTTGGACATATTTATGGGTCCCACCCATGATTATATGTCTCATCCCTCCAGTCATATCATCCGAGCAAATCAACATTCTTTGGTGTAACACGATGTAGGATCCGATCGAAGTTAGTAGCGAATCACCTTGTGATTCGACGATCGTAGTTGGTTTCTAGCTAAACACTACGATCCCTAAATCTTCCGGACTTGATGATCTTGTTCATCAATTGTCATGTCCGACAAATTGCTCGCATTACATCTTTGGTCGAAGAACATCTCCTTCAAGGTGGCTAAAGCATTTCACGGTAGTGGTGTAGGTGGCCAGAAATTGTGGTGGTGGTAGTGGTCGGGATTTGTGTTCGAAGGTGAGGTGAAGATGAAGATGAAGACTAAGAGGGCTAACAAATAATCAGATTTCTGTTTAGGTTAAAAAAGTAAATATGCCCCCTAAGTCAATCAAGATTGATCAAGTCTTTATTCTTGAGAGATTTTTCTTTATGCCCCCACAGAATCCACCAATTTTATTTCCCGTAACAATTGAAAAATATATTGGTCAACTAAAGTTGACCAGTCTTTTATAAAGTCTTTGCACCCTGGATGATTTTTCTTATTTCTCAAAAGGGAGATCTTATAGGCAATGCCCTAAGTTATTAAAGGCAATATATTTTGCAAGCTTGACTTGGTCAATTGTGAGTGGGCAATGCCATATTTAAGGGTTATCTTCGCCCCTGTTTCTTTTTCTCTCTCTCTTCAACATCATTATTCCCAACTCATAGTCGTTAGATTTGTGAATCCAAAAGAATCAGATTGTACCAATTTGAATGTGAATTGTTTTGGATTTCTTTGGTTGAGGATGTATTCTTAACCATAATAGTTAATACTTAATACCCTATCTTGAAGAGTAACTAAAATTTCATCTATCAACATACCACTCCTTTTCTCTATCCTTAAATACAATAAGTGTCTCAAATTGCTTTGATTGAAGAACATACACCCAGGAACCAGAGTATAATATACAGAAAGTGTCTGATAGTCGTAAAAAAACCTAGAAACATAGAGGGCATAAATATAGACAAATCTAATAGATAAACCAAAATATAAAAGAAAGCAAGAAAAAAAATGAAGTTTTGGAACCGAGATTTTAAATAAAATTTCGATCCCTCAAATTCTAAGGTTTTATTGACAATCTAGGATTTTATGGACAGCTAACATGTGAGAGAGATGGAGAGGAGGTCAAGTAGGTATATATGCAGATTTAGACATAAAGGGAAAGGGAGAGAGAGATAGAAAGATTTGAAGACGAAGAAGAAGATGAAAGTGATGAAGAAGATCGTTGTGAAGAAAAAGAGATTTTTTTTTTTTCAGATTATGGAGGGAGAGGTTTTTTACTTAACGATTGACCTAATTGCGTCAATTATATTGTTAGGTCGGAGGCATTGCCTCCTACACATTGCCTCTAACCAAATTAGGACGTGCCTTTAGCGAGATTGTCTTTAACAACTTTGGGCATTGCCTATAAAATCTCTCACAAAAAAGATAAAAAAAAGGGACCATATTAGAAGCTGGTCATCTTTAGGGGGCCATTTTAGTGAGTTGGTCATCTTTAGGGGACCAAAATGGAATTAACCCCGTAAAACATTTTGCTTCAGCCCCACGTCATTATATCCCAAGGAAATAGACAACAATTCCCCTATCTCTCTCTCTCTCTCTTTCAGTCACGATATTTCGTTTCTTCAGTACGCTGCTTGCTCGCTCGACCTGAGGAAATCCGTTTAATAATGGCGACTGAGAATATCTTCTACGAAAACCCTAGATCCTTCAAGATGGATAGAAAGTCATCCTTAGCTTCCGAAATCAAATCCACCATCTCCGACAAGCTCCTCCACTTCACTGGAGACTACACCGACGATGTTTTTGCTGTAATTGTCCTCCTTCCTCTCATTTTGTTTATCTTTCTTTTTTCTGACTGTATCCATGTTTATCTTTCTGAATAATTTCTGTTTGCGTCATTTTAATCCAAGAACAAACTTCAGTATGAATTCTAGTGCTTCCACAGGAGTTGGGGTTTCCGTTCTCCATTAGAGTTAGATGATTTTTGTTTCCTCTGCGTGCATTTTCTAAGTATTCTTACCTTATAAGTATCGTCACTTAATAACTGCAATAGTGTTTGTTTTTCATGACTTGTATGTACAAACTATTTGGTTTACCCTCTTCAATAGAAGTTCTGGACTCTTATTGCCAATACTTTTCTATTAGTATTATCAAATTTTTATATTCAGTTTCAACATCAAGATATAATGTGGAACTTGATCTTTACGTGTCAAAGAGCTCATCTCTAATGCAGCTGCTAGCTCCAAGACAAATGCCCTATTAGAGTTCAGTTCCCATCATTTCCCCTTCTAAAAGAGTTTTGTCATTGAACTTTGTTGTTGTATCTACAATATATGGTTGAATGCCCGTGTTATCAAATTCGCGAGACATTAAGGAACACTCATGTCAACTTTATCAGTGCCAAGAAGGAATTCACTCCAAGAAAATTCCATGATAGTGATATCTAAGTTAAAAACCCGCTCCACACACACACCAGATGGCTAAGTCATTTCCTGCTTGACTGTGTTTTTTATACCTTTAGTGGGATCGCTTGGTAGCACTCAATTAGGTTGGGGAATGATTTAGATGTCAGGTAGACTGTAGAGGGTAGGTAGGTTCACATCTCTAGGGGTTCAAATTTAACGGTGCAGGTGGGGGTTAATGCGAGCTGAAGAGCCTAGTTTGGCTGCTTCTGAGGTGGGTTCTGCTGCCAAACTGGCTGTTATTGCTGTCAATTTTTGTGTTTTACCTGCCAAATCTGCTCATGTTGTTGAAACTTGTGCCCTGTGATCAACCATTCTTAACTCTTACAGTTTCTAAGCTGTACCTGCCATCTGTTGCACGAGCTTTTGCTTGACTTGCTTGTGCTTTGCATTGGTTTCTTCATGCATTAATTTGAAAACATTTTTGGATTTCTTGAAGAATCTCTTCCAGACACTGCTTAGATGCCATGTAACTCGGTCACGAACTGATTTGGTAGAACTATATAAACACAGTGGAAGCTTCGACCGACGTGTACATTTTTTCAAATTAACCTAAACCTCTAGCCGAATTCTCTAAATTCATAGTTGAAACTCTTAACACTTTTAATAAACTATTCAAAATATATTATTAGTAAAAATACTGCTTCAGGTTATTGATGCCTGATCAAATTTAAAATAATCTGTACCTGTCCAGAATCTCCTGTGGCCTAAGCCGCCTAGCAACCAATCAAAGGGTGCACCTCGTATAGACTTATACTTGGATGTACTGATTTTATGGTATTTGACCTTTTTGTCCTTGCTGTTTTGTGCTGGGAATGCTTCTTTTTTTGTCATAATGCTTCATTTTTGAATGCTTTTGCATTTATTTCTATCTCTAGGAGTACATTTTGATACTCGTTTGCAATGGAAAGAACCAGTATCAAGCAAGAGATGATTTGGAGGCTTTTCTTGGAGAAAGGAGTGGACAATTTGTGTCATGGTATTCTGCTTCTTACTTTGTTGATTGTTCTTTCATTTCTGACAAAAGCTATCGTAGTTTTGATACATAACGAGTGACTGTAACCAGTAATTTGAACTCAGTAGCGTTTCTTTCCAAACTTTTATTATATATTTGTGTTGTCGTATAGGCTTTGGGGTGTGCTATTAAAAGCTTCACTGCAATCACATATGCATGGTGACTTGACTAATCTTAAAGATGCCATTGTTAGAAGTGCTTGTGATGATGTAGCCAATGAGCAGAGGAGTTGCATGTTGAAGGACCTTACGAATTATGGCGTCCAAAATGATGCTAACATTCTGGTAAGTAGTTCTTGTTTTTCATACACTAGGGCTACTTTTCCTTTAACCTTTCGGTGAAGTTTGAGATATGTTATTATTTGTAGTCTCATGGTGGAATGAGCTGCCAGCTGATGAAGCCTGGTCCTTCCGCAAGGCTTCTAAATTCCAAGGATTTATATACACAATTACATAAAGTGGAAATCCCAAAAAATTCTGCAACTGCTGAGATTAGTCACCCAGAAAGTTTGAAGTCCGATTCTTTTAAAGAGAAAGGATCTGGAAATTCTTCTGGTGTTAAACAAAGCATGCGAACTTTGGAGAACAAGGTGGAGGAGCTAAGCCTTTTCTCCTTCAGGTTTTTGTAATTAGTCTCAACAGAAACTCCTCATCTAACTTTGGTAAATGGGCACCGTTGAGCAGGTTTGCAATGTCAACGATAATGAGTTGCTCCATCGACTTCAGTATTCATCAAAGAAAGAACTATTTACGAGAAGGTTACAGTCCGTGACCACAGGTGCTATTGGTGTTTCTGTATAGTATGCACAAAGACTACAAATTGTTGCGCACATGTATAGATTTATTGCGTTCTAATAATGAAATATTATACCTCATAATCGTTTTGCCTTGTTCTTACATTTGTTGTTGGCATCATGAATCCTATTCAAATTTACTTGCAGCTTCAATTATAAATGAAATATCTTGTTTCTTGTTCTATTTCTTAAGGTGTCTCTCTAGAGATTTAGTTTCGATATGGCTAATAAGCATCATGAAAGCATTTATTTGTATGCACCTGGCTGCTGCATTTTGGCCGAAGTACATATACGTGTGTGTTTGTAGTCAGGGACTTAGATACTTAGACACTGGACAATTAATTCATGCAGATAAACCCCATTCAAGGTTCCAAGCTGCGACTAAGGTTGCTCGAAGGTCTCCTGTAAGAGTTGTTGATTCTGTATCAAAGGAGAATGTTGCCAGGCCGCGAGGGAATGTCTGGGACAGATTAGGGAAGCCATTTCAGGACAACACAAGTCAGAATGACATGGACATATATGATCATGGCACAAGGAAACAACTTGAAGAGAATCCTAATATAACATGCTTACCTAATGATGCTAATACTGCTACCAGGAAGAGGCAGCTCACTGAGATTTGTCCTACTGCTGCTAATGAGTCAGTTTCTTTTGATGACAGAAGTTACAAGCACATCCGATTTAAGGAACCTTCTAAAGAGTTCGCGAAATTGCATTCTCTTAAGTATAGTTGCTCTAAGATTTTGAGCAGCGCTATATCTGAGCTTAAAAAGTCAGACATTAATGAATTCAAAACTCCAGAGATCGCTGCCAAGACAAAAGCTAATGAAGTGTCTAACAGAAAGCTGACCGAAAACTTCTCGCAAATTCCTCCTAAGAGGACATTGGTTTCGGGAGCTACATCAGTCTCTATTGGTTATGAAGAGGGTATAGATGCCAATGTCAAGCCTACAAAATCTGTAAGGAACCACTTATCTCCAAAGTTAATTGAAATTTTGCAATTTGATTTTTTTTTTTAAATTGTTTCATGCTTCTTATCAAATGGACTTGCATGAGAATCCCTATGCCATTAATTTCTGTATCAGACGAGTTTATTTACTGGTTCAATTTTCGTTTATTAACCAAGCTTTCTTATGCAGGAAGCGCAAGATAGTGAACTTAAATCACATCAAACAGAAACAAAGGCTTCTGATATTTGTAGGAAACAAGTACATATGACCAATCAAGGTCAAATAAGTTCTTTGTCGAGTACTGGTAATGCTTGTGACACTTAAATGAATTCTTTGCTCCCATCTTCTGATTTGTACTGGTTCCATTTAAATATAGGACCAAGCTCTCTAGTTTCTTTTCTCAATCTGCAATTTATATTCGTATTTTCGAACTTTCCACGTTTCTGAGGTAGTAACGATTGTACTAACTCACAGAATTTCAATTATCGACAGGAAAAAAATAGAGTATTATTTTGTTTTCTTGTGCCTGAGAAAACTGATTTATGTGATTACCAGTATTTTTGGAAGCAATGGTTTATACACTAATAAAGATGGTACTTGCCCTTTTCAATGTTCCGAGTATTTAAGGGCAAACTTCCATGAAATTTTTTCTTTATTCTTCTGCTTTCACATTCCTGAAGATCAAATTTGAACTTTCGCGAAGTTTTGATCTTCCCTACTTCTTGGGTACTCTGAACATGCTCTGGATTTCGCTCTGTGCGGTTTCTAGAGCAAAACCTATCTAAGCTGAAACTTATGGTCTATGGTTCCCGTATATCTGCAAAAGTATGGTGCTGTGCAAGAAATTTATTCACTTGTACTTTTGCAGGTGCTCTGAATCAATCAGAAGAAGATAACGAGTCGAGAACTGTACTCGTGACAAATGTAAATTCGACCAAACATCTTTGTATTCCATAATTCTATTTATACGAATAATGCCGATCCTTCTCTGAGAATTTTTTTCCCATGAGTTTAAACTTCAAACTCATAGGATGGTGGTCAAATTTCAGTATTTATCACTGATAATTCTAATCCTGGGTTTTTTGCTCTATCGAAATTGTAGGTTCATTTTAATGCAACTAAAGAAGCCTTGGCGTTGCATTTTGCCAAGTGTGGGGTGATCGAAAAAGTAATCATACTCAGTGACCCGATAACCGATCAACCAAAAGGGTATTAGTTTTATTTAATTTCTTCCAAATAATTTATCTTGTCCAATTTTACGTTCTTTCTTTCCTCAAGTTTGAAACTAGTCAGTAATACCCATCTGGTGCTGTGATTTTAGGTCTGCATATATTACCTTTGCCAGCACAGAGTCTGTTGAAAACGCAATTGCATTCAGTGGAAGCTCATTTTGGTCCAGAACTGTAAAGGTCAGAACTAGTTTCTTTTGCTTATTTTCATAATAAATTCGAAGTTCACAAAAATGAGTAGTCTTTCTGTTCCAACATGGTATAGTTCGAGATTTTGTAATTTTTGGACCTGTGCCGGTCCGCTGAAAATCGGATGGACAGATCTTTCTCCATTTATTCTTTGTTTTCTTTCTGATAGGACATTTCCATGCTTGTAGAAAGGAAAATATAGAAACTGAATCTCGTAATTGCAAGTTTATTGACTCTACTGAATGAATTATTGAGGCAGAATCAGAATTCAGAAGTGGTAGTTCTAAGAAAAGCTTAATCCTCTTTACTTTTATCATGTGTCCAGAAAATTTCCTAATTTATTGGTACTAAAAAGTAAAAACTGTTCCCATAACCTGGAAATGGAATTAAACGATTTCTTATTTCTATGAACTCCGTCACATTTTTGAACTCTGTCTCTCATATTATTTTGTTATCCAGGTTATGAGAAAGGCAGAAGTCACACTGACAACTCCAGCGCCGGCCCAGATGGTGGGAGTTCGGGCACAATCATGGTATCCACAACTCAGAAAAAGGGTCAACCTCCAAAGACCACATCGTAGTTCTCATTTACAATGGCGACGAGACCAAACAATTACTAACTCTGCCCAAGGAGGCGGGTCAGAAGCTTCGCTGCCTCCTGTTCAGCAAGGTGGTGCATATTTGGATGGGAAGATTCGCAACCGTTCTCTCACTTATGTCAGGACCACTCAAGCCAAAGCACAAGTTGCAGGATCATTGGAAACTTCAACAGCTGCATAATCAATCTGCGAACTTGAAATCTAGTATATACAACAGCCTTTTACTGATCAGTTCTTTTAGAGAGAGACAGTGTGACATCAATATTCAAGTAGGTTGAGATTTAAGATACATAATCTGAGATACATATCTTACTGCTTCATAGATACCGACGATTCCACTAAATTTTGAGAGAGAACCTTCATAATGTTTCATATTGCTTTCGCTGTTATGACTAGGATGAGATTTTAGATTTCAACATTTTCTACATTTTTGGAATGGGTATATACAAACACATACATATACTAGCAGTAGAAGTGAACATTACTGTATGTAAAATGAACTCCTTGTTAGCTTTTATGCTCTCACTTCTTTAAAACAGGGATGAGTAAAAATGGGTGGAACAAGACCGGACGGTTTGAATTGAAGACTTTCTAGGCCGAACCAAACCGAGCCAAATGGATTTGTTTTGACTTCCACTTAACAAATGACCTTAAAAAAATGAAAAGATTGAACTTTCTAGTACTTTTATCTTTAGTTGTCTCACTGAAAACTTTAGGACTCGTAGAAGGACAACCATATGAAACATAAGAGAGAGAAACTGTCTCTAAGTAGCATACCTATATGATGTAGACGCAGCAGAATTAAAATAAGAACAATAAAATAAACGAAGAACGGTAAAGAAAACGATAAATAAACTAAAATTTAATTAAATTCAATGGTTTTTCTCTTCAATGTAAATATCAAAATAGACTAGACCTCCTTTTATAGGATAATAGACTTTCCTAAATAGACTCAAACTAGGATTCCTAAATATTAAAGATACTTAAAACATGAGAATTTGTAAATAATAGAAATACCAAAATAAGATAATTTCCTAATACTAAACTAACTAGGACCACTAATGTAGGCGACCGGGTCGTGGGCACGCGTGAACGTGGATCCACGCGTTATGCGCCTGCATCAGCTCCCCGTTCCCCAGAAGGTTCGTCCCGAACCGTTTTGATGAAGAAAACAATATGATCCACCCGTATACGATGAATTCTGCCATGGCGATCCGTAATTCCCATTTTGAACGAATTTTGCATTGAATCTGAAGGATACCAATTTGCCAGAAATCACCAACTTTAATCCCAATCTCATATGTCACTGATTCTCGCAATATTAACGTTAGGGAATCAAGAACAATCATCTCGCCATCTTCCCACGGTAGACGTAACCACTTAATAATTTGCAAGAAAGTGATATGTAATACGAGTAAATCGGAAGTAAGAGTAATTGTAGCTAATTTCCAAAATTTCTCGTCAAGAGCCAAAGTAGAAACTTAACCAACTTCAATTAAGTTATCGAGGTTGAAACGTGTAGTGTTGTTATGACACTCAAAATCTTCCTTCCCACGTTCATCTTCATGAAGTTTATAGAATAAAATTCTATCATAATATGTCAACTTATGAAAGCTCCGAGTGAATACATCATACTGTCGACGAACCAAAGTTGACAAATCTATGTGTGGAAGCTGAGGGTCGATTTTGTATTCACTAAGGATTCCACCAACATAGTTTGTAATAAGCCCTCGCCAAATATCGTTTTCTAAATAAATCTCCGTCATCGTATTATCAATTCATCGGCTTCCATTAACTGATTACAATCCAACCACTGAATTGCTTCTTCAATGGTAGCTTCAAATTCCTTCTTATTATCTGCTCCAAGTTTAAAATCAATCTTCTCCTCCTTAATTGTATTCCTCATGTTATAAGTATAATTCAAAAGAACATTCCTTGATTCAACTTTCTTCCTGTGTTCTTCGTCTTCTAACTTATATTTCTCAGCATCAGGATACGCACCGATTTGTTTCAAAACTCTAATCGCAGCATATGTGTTTTCAACTCCTGTTGCAGAATTGTTAACGACGAGAGGAATCTCAGGTACGCTTACGACACAGTAATCTCAGCCAAGAACATGTGAAGGGACGGCGTAAGGTTGTCGACTATTTTTTGACATATTAGTAACAACTTCTTGGACGATATCAAGTCGGACTGAAGATTGTATGACGTCCGAAAGTGGTAGAGTGTTACCTTCGTCAGTAGCCATTGAAGGGACATGGGTTATTCCACATTCATCTTCTTGAGTTAATACACTGGCAGACCAATTCATATCGTCAGTCCTAGTAGTTGTATCAATCGAATCATCCATAACATCTGAATTGGAAGGATGTGAAATAGTAAACTGTGGCTTCTCTAATCCATGTAGAATTAGGGTACTTAACCCATCTTCATCAATTTCTAATTTATCAAAGAAAGAGCTTTCATAACACTGTGAACCAAGGGGTTGTTTTGTACCACGGCTAAGGTTCAGGTGTGATGAAGGGAAGTTACTTCCTTCTTCTTCTTCCTCAATTGAAAAAATTTTGTTCCTTTTGTCAAGAACTTCTTCTTCAATGTCATCGATCACGGCGACCGAAGTAACGTCGGAGAGTTGTCTACTTGATTCAATCTTTGTTTCTGCATATGACAAATATTCATCCAAAGGAAGAAAAACATACCTGAAGATACTTTTCAATGTCTTCCAATCGTCTATGAACTTTTTTCCTTCGTCAATGAGTCTCCATTGCATTGCATTGAATTGTTCATAAATTCTTTCCGACATATGTTGCTCAACCAAAAAAACCTTATCTTCGTCGGGAATGTCTTGATTTCTGAACCAATCTTCCATGTGTTGAATCCAGAAATGTATATGAAATTGACCTTCGAAGAGTGGAATTTTAGAAACTTGATGAATTTTTCTTTCATCTTCTCGATCAATATAAAATTGAGTTGTATCTCGAATAGGATCCCAATATAAATGTGGAAAAAATTTCCAACATTCAAGAGGAGATGTATCCATAGATATATATATATATTTTTTGTAAGAAAAAAAATCCAGAATTTTGATGGCTCTGAATACCACTTGATGTAGACGCAGCGGAATTAAAATAAGAACAATAAAATAAACGAAGAACGGTAAAGAAAACGATAAATAAACTAAAACTTAATTAATTTCAATGGTTTTTCTCTTAAATGTAAATATCAAAATAGACTAGACCTCATTTTATAGGATAACAGACTTTCCTAGATAGACTCAAACTCGAATTCCTAAATATTAAAGATACTTAAAACATAGAAACTTCTAAATAATAGAAATACCAAAATAAGATAATTTCCTAATCCTAAACTAACTAGGACCACTAATGTAGCCGACCGGGTCGTGGGCACGCGTGAACGTGGGCCCACGCGTTATGCGCCTCCATCACTATAAGAGTGGCCATCTTAGTCCAACCAAGACCACTGATTCTACTAGCTTTAAAAAGAAAGGTGGTTGTTATGTTTCTGGGAAACCTAGGTCGTATGTTGTCCAATGTAGGAAACCAAAGGATGAAACAATCCTCCAAAGACCAATTTAACCGAAGGAGATGTCATTACGGTTGTTTCTGAAAATGTTAACATGATGTCTTAGGTCTGGAGCTACGCGCCACACTTGTGGAAATAGAAATTCCTTCTCAGACACAGTCTTTTGGGTGGGCTCCAAGACCGCGCTAGGGATTGACAAAGGTAAAGTTCTTATGTTACCAACTTTTGGGAAAAACCATCTCACCAAGTAATGTTTTACATGTTCCAGAAATTTTGCGTAACCTCATATCAGTTTGCATGCTAGCATGAGCAAGTCTGAAAGTCGCTTTTGGATTTTACAAATTAGTGGTGACAAATATGAGACATTTATTAAGAAGGGATCTTGTGACTAGAGTCTATTCATCCCAAATGTTCTTGACATTATTGTACTACGAGGTCTTGTAAAATTCCCTTATCTTAAGAAAATGAAAGAAACTGGTCTGAACTCTGTCTTTTGTACCATTCATGACTTGTAACAAAAAAATGACTAGATGTGCGAAAAACCTTTACATCAATTTATAGATGATTTATCTAGATTCACTAAAACTAATTTGTTATAAATGTTTCTAAAATACTTAGCTGAAGTTGAAAATCAACTTAACTTAAAAAACTAAGAGACTTAGGGCTGATAGTGCGGAGATTATGTTTCTAACTCTTTTAGAGTGTTTTGTGAAGAACATGACAGTATTCATGAGACTACACTTCTTTACTCACCCGAGTCTAAAATTAGTTACGAGCTGTGGAAGAGTCGTATACGGTATACCTAATCTCTCTTACCTCAAACAGTAGGGGCGCCTCTAAGGTTAATTTGCGCGAATCTAAAAAAAATTAGGACAAAAAGCAGTTAACTATGTGTTTATTGGTTATGCCTACAGTAGTGTTGTTGCATATAGATTCTTGATATTAAAAGACAAACAAATACAATGGCTAACAATACTATTCTTGGGACTAAAAATCCGAATTCTTAGACAAAATGACTTTCCATTGAAAAAGTCCTATGAAATCTTTCTGCTAACCCTTGTATGGAAAATGTTGTACCTCTTAATTACCCTGAAATATAGTTAAGGAGAAATAAGAGAATTACGAAAACAGCTAGTTTGGGTTATGACTTCTATACTTATCTCATCTCCGTAATAATGACCTCGTTACTTATTGTTGACGATGTTAATTCACGTGATTCTCAATTTTGGAACGAAGTAATTGACAGTGATTTTGCCAAATCATACTTAAGATCTAATGGGTTCTAAGTTGATATTCTTGAAGAGAAAAGCTAACATCAGATGGATCTAATGAAAAATAAGTAACTACCCTTTCTGTTGAATGTTTTTAAGGAAGGAGATCTCAACTATTTTGATACTTTTGCTCTCATGACGAGATTTTTTTTTTCTAATCATGTTTAAGTTTTCTTGGCTTATGTTCATCAATTGGTTGTTCATCAAATAGATGTTAATGTGAGAACTATCACTTTGATAGTTCGATGGAGATCCAACGTGAGAAACAAAGAGAGAGATGCTGAATTAGTAAAGAAGAAGTAGAGATTAATTCTTCTCTGTTATATTTATTATCAACAATGGTTACAAGTATTTTTTTTTTGTTGAAAGGTTACAAGTACTTATAGCCTACTATAATACAATCAGGGTAAATCTTTGGATAAAGGTTACATACAAGTGATGTCTATCTAAGATATCAATCTAAATTATAGTTGGTCTTCTGGAATCTTCTATATGGTGGAATCGGTGGGGCCGGTTTACTTGATCCGACCGGGTCGATCGTGTGTGGCATATGGTTCGGGTGGCTGATCCATATCCATTACTCTAATACTCCCCCTCAAGTTGGAGCCGGAATGCTAATGAGGCCCAACTTGCCAATAGTATTTCGGAAGGCGTCCGCACCAAGTGGCTTTGTAAAGATGTCTGTGAGTTGATCCGAAGAGGGAGTGAATTGCGGAGGAATCAATTTGCCTTTAATCTTCTCACGAACCAAGTGGCAGTCAATTTCTATATGCTTGGTTCGTTTATGGAAAACTGGATTTTCTGCAATGTGAATTGCAGCTTGATTGTCACAATGTACTGGCATAGGAGATGAATGATTAATGCCAAGATCAAGAAGAAGTGATTTGAGCCATTGAAGCTCACAAGTGAGAGTGGCGAGAGCCCGATATTCGGCTTCCGCAGAAGATCGGGCAATCGTGTGCTGCTTTTTAGATTTCCAAGAAAGCGGGCTTGAACCAAGCATGGTCACATAACCCGTAGTAGAACGACAGGTTGTCGGGCATCCAGCCCAATCAGAGTCACAAAACCCTGAAATAAGTAACTTGCTAGAGGAAGACAAAAATTCCTTTCCCTATAGAGCCTTTAAGGTAGCGAAGGACGCGGTAAGCGACGTCTAAGTGAGCGGAGCGTGGGTCCTACATGAACTGACTAAGACTATTTACAGCATAAGTGATATCAAGACGAGTAACTATTAAGTAAATAAGACGACCAATAAGGCGACGATACACCGAAGGATCCTGGAGTGGATGACCGTCGGTGGGACCAAGCTTCGATTTCTGATCCATGGGAAATAAGGAAGTCTTGGAGGCCTTGAGGCCAGAATCTTTGAGGATGTCGACAATATACTTCCGTTGACAGAGAAATATTCCCTTGGAGGACCGAGAGACCTCAATACCTAAAAAGTATTGAAGGCGACCAAGATCTTTGAGGGAGAATGCTGAGCGTAGGAATATCTTGAGAGAGGAAATGGTAGCATCGTTATTTGCAGTAATGATGATATCGTCAACGTAGACTAGGACATATAAGGAGGTGGAGGATGAAAACTTGGAAAACCATTGACGGGATGCTTGTTTGAGTCCGTAAAGGGACTTGTTAAGTCGACATACCCTTGTTTCTCCCTTAGGAAAAAATCCGGGTGGCAGTTTCATGAACACTTCTTCATCCAGGTCTCCCTGGAGGAAAGCATTATTGACGTCAAGTTGATGAAGGGACCAACCTTTGACAGCTGCGATGGAAAGAAGTACTCGGACGGTGACTAATTTTGCGACGGGAGCAAAAGTGTCATTGTAATCAAGGCCTTCGACCTGAGTGTATCCCTTTGCGATCCGACGAGCTTTATAGCGTTCAATGGACCCATCGGCTCGGAATTTGATTTTATAGACCCATTTACAGCCAATGGGTTTCTTACCAGTTGGAAGATGAGTAAGAGTCCAAGTTTTATTGGATTCGAGAGCTTTAATCTCAGTAGCCATTGCTTCTCTCCAATGAGGTGAAGTCATGGCCTGAGTGAAAGAGGTTGGTTCGGAATGAGAGATAACCGATGTTAAGAAGATTTTGTGAGAAGAGGAAAAAGAATCGACGGACAAAAAATCAGTGAGAGGATAAGGGGTATCTGATTTTGAATTCAAAAAGGTAAGGAAATGTTGTTACAATCGTAATCTGCGAGATGAGCCGGCGGTCGGCGATTGCGAACTGGTCGACTTATCATAGAATCATTTAATTTATCGGAGGTGATGTTACCAGGGGTGTATGTAAGAGTAGGAGGACCCGTAGAAGTGCTTGTGACGGAAGGAGAGTCCACAGTGACAGGAGCGCGTGGAAGCACAGGGTGCCTGTAAGATCATGGCCAACGGGTGTGTCGGCAGAAGCCGAAGTGTTTGTAGAGGGAGGAGTGCCTCTAGAGGAGGTAGAAATGGAGGTGCCTGTAGTGTTGTCCATAGAGGCAGGACCGTCCAGAGATGGATGTGGACCCGTTAAGAGCTCCCCCTGGGAAGGGACCGAGGGGTTACCGACAGGTAGTGATAGCGGTGCAGTGGGCTGACCCGAGCCTAGTAGGCCGGGAGAACGCGGTGCTGACAGAGGACTAATCCCGTGATCAGTAGAGTAGTTGAACGAACCATCGTCCCGAATGGATAGGAACGGGGCCGATGGTGATGAGATCGGTCGATCAAATTGTTGCATCGGAAACCGATCTTCTTGGAAGGTGACGTTACGTGAGGTAAAAATCTTATGGCTAGTCAAGTCATAGACACGATATCCCTTTTGTCCGTTAGGATAACTGATAAACATTCCACGTGAAGCGCGAGGATCGAATTTGTGTCGAATATTCGTGTTATGCGCATAGCATAAACAACCGAACACTCTAAGATGGTCAAGAGACGGTGGAGAACCGAGAAGGATTTCATGAGGGGATTTCCCTTTAAGAATTGGTGTCGGAATTTTGTTGATTAAGTATACGGCCGTAAGAACACATTCCCCCCAAAACTTGAGAGATAAGTGGGCTTGAAAACGTAGTGCCCTAGCCACATCAAGTATATGGCGGTGTTTGCGTTCTACCACACCATTTTGTTGAGGTTTGTAGACGCAACTTCATTGGTGAATGATTCCTTTGTTGTGAAATAATAGTTGGAGTTCATGAGAAAGAAATTCCGAACCATTGTCGGACCGTATTGTTTGTATTTGAGGAAAAAGAGACTCACCATTACCGGAATAAGCCAAATATTAGAGCGAAATTGAGTGATTGTGTAGTTGATAGAATTGGAAAGAATAGTAAAGGTTTCCGATTTAGAATGTAGTAAATAAATCCAAGTACATCTTGAGAAATCATCAACTATGGTAATAAAATATCGACAACCAGAATTTGAAGTAATATTAAATGGTCCCCATAAATCTGTATGAACTAATTCAAAAGGTCGAGATGAAATTGAAGTACTAGGAGAAAAAGAGAGACGCGATTGTTTAGAGATCGGACAAACATCACACGGAATTTTATTCATGAATTCACTCTTAATACATGGATTTTTAGAAACAATAAAATTAAAACGATCTCAAGATGGATGGCCTAGACGCTAGTGCCATAAATTGAAATTACTAAAAGAATTAGAAAAAGTAGAAAATGTCCTAGGTTCCGTGCGATAGAAGTAGAGTCCGTCATGAGGATCACCAAGTCCAATCGTCTTTGTTGTCAACGGGTCCTGAAAGATACAAGATTTAGAGTCAAAAGTAACACTACAATCAAGAGATTTGGTAACTTCAGAAACGGAAATAAGATTGAACTTAAATGATGGTATATGTAATACATTAAGTAGAAGAAAATCTTTACTAAACGGGACGGATCCAATGTGAAGGACATGAGAACGAGATCCGTCCGGTAGTCGAACATAGTAATGTGGAGGTGCTTTAGTATATGAAGAAAAAGATGATAGGGTCGCACAAATATTCTTAGCGGTGCCCGAGTCGATGACCCATGGTAATGAATAAGGAGAAATACCTGCTAGGTTGACTAACGGGTCAGTGGTGCCCTAAACCGAGGTGCCTCCAGCAGCATTGCCTTGTTCATATAAACGAACAAGATGATGGTATTGCTCTTGGGTCATGGAAGTCGCTGAAGGCGTCCCCTGTTGTGACGGTTCAGAAACCGAACCGTTAACTACCGAACCGACTAGCTGAGTTGGGCGCTGACGTGGCGGGTAGCCGTGTAGTTTATAACACGTGGCCTGGAGGTGACCATGCTGATGACAGTTGTCACAGTAGGGTCGGGTTCGCTTTGGTCGGATTCGGTCTTGACGACCGGATCGATCAAACCGTCCGCCCGAGGACTGCTGTCCGATAGCAAGGGTGGCGGCTTCCGAGCTTGCGAGATCCGAGTTTGTTAAGTTTTGTTGAATCTCCTCCTGCTTGACCATGCTATGAATTTTGAGGACCGATGGGAAAGGATCCATCAGGAGTATTTGACTCTGAATAGCAGCAAATCGATCATGGAGTCCTTGAAGGAACTCCATAGCTCGATCTTGATTGGATCGATCAATAAGAGCTTTTTCGTGACCACACAAACATGGTTCAATGGCAAGGAGAGATTGAAGCTCATCCTGATGTGATTTGAGAAGAGTAAAATAAGTTGAGACATCCGAACCTTGCTGTTTTAAGGTGGAAATAGCGCGTTTAAGTTGAAAGATCTTTAGCGCGTTTGTTTGATGAAAACTTTCATAAAGATTTTGCCAGATTTCTGCAGTAGATTCATCGTAAAGAATGGACTGACGGATGTCGGGATTGACTGAGTTGACAAGCCAGCTTGACACAAGGTCATTTCATCTCTCCCATGCATGTAAGTCAATGGGAGTTGTTGGTTTTTGAATAGAACCGTCATAAAAGTCGAGCTTATTGTTTGCTCGTAAAGCCATTTTCATCCCTCGAGACCAGAAGGCATAGTTATCTCCACTTAACAGAGGGGTAATCAGAATGGTGGTAGGTGAATCAAAATGGTGAATACCAAACATAGTAGAGGAGTTTGGTGGAGTACCAGGAGTGTAGTCAGGACCAGCATCAGTAGGTGTAGTCATGATGAAATAAGAGAAGCAAATAAATTAATTTCTGAGGGAAAAAAAATATTCTGGCTCTTATACCATGTGAGAACTATCACTTTGATAGTTCGATGGAGATCGAACGTGAGAAACAAAGAGAGAGATGTTGAATTAGTAAAGAAGAAGTAGAGATTAATTCTTCTCTGTTATATTTATTATCAACAATGGTTACAAGTATTTATAGCCTACTATAATACAATCAGGGTAAATCTTTGGATGAAGGTTACATACAAGTGATGTCTATCTAAGATATCAATCTAAATTATAGTTGGTCTTCTGGAATCTTCTATATGGTGGAACTGATGGGGCCGGTTTACTTGATCCGATCGGGTCGGTCGTTTGTGGCATATGGATCGGGTGGCCGATCCATATCCATTACTCTAACAGTTAAGACTGTTTTAGCGAGCTGGAAGAAAAGAAAATCTGTATGGATAAGCTAAAACTATAAGTTGATAGATCCAGTTAACGAGCACAATGTATGCATATTATAAACTCTTTGTGTAGTATCAAGCAAGTGCATTAACAGTCATATTAGAAATTTGAACACGGCTGACATGATGTGGAAGGCTAAAGCTCGCCAAAAGGCCACTTAATAAGCACAAACTGATAACCGCCAGAGGATGTGTCAATGTTAGAAGATACATAGTTTTGGGATATTACTCCTAACGTCCATCAACATGTAGCTCTGATTTGATGCCTTGCAACTGCATCATCTTAGCCGAGCATCAAGATCGACCAAACCTATATGAGCATATTAGGTTCATAATAACAAAAAAAGGAAGTTTTAATTTCTTCACTCTGACTTTTAAATTCATTTCTTTTAACTTACTTGAGTGTCAGATCTCTTTCTAAGTTTTTTGTTGGCTCCGTTTCATCAAATCACAGAAGGAACGTTCATAATCTGATCCTTGATCCTCAATCATGTGAGAGCCGAAAGTTATGTTTCAACATCATCAACTTCCATAACACGATTGGTTGCCTTCAATTGAAATTAAGCATTACTGCAGCAACCACATGAAAAAATCGGCCAAATAGTCTTATAAAAGGTAATGTACTCGGCTCGAAGAAGGCAGAAACTAAATTGACGAGTATTTGAAGTGGAGGGGACTGATATAGAGAGACTATTAGGAGAATTATCAAGAATGTTAGGTAAATTAGGGTTTGTTGTGAAGTAATCCCACATTGGTGGTGAGACGGAGTGTGGTGCTCCTCTTAAGAGGTTAAAAAGCCTTTCTTAGTGAGGCTTTTTAAAACTGCGAGGCCCAGGTGTGTCAAATGCCAAAAGACTGATCCACACCATTCTATAACACGTTATCAACACGATTTGCTCTACTGTGATGTGGTCTTGGGAGGGTGTGTTGTAAAGCAATTCCATATCCGTGGTGAGACGGAGTTTGGTGCTCTTCTTAAGAGGTTAAGAACCCTTCCCTAGTAGGGCCTTTTAAAAGGCCGCGGCTTTGGGGAATAATGAATAATCTCCGGGGAATAAATTCTCTAGGGAATCCAATTCTCTTTGTACGTTCTCGGGGGATTCTTTTTTTTTTTAGTCCAGAAGTTAACTTTATCAGACATTACTCCCTAATCTTCAATAATCTTCATCTTCTCTTTCATAACAATACCAATATAAAGAAAACACAGAAATAAATCGTTTAGGTTGTTTTAATGAGTTAATTGATTACAGAATCGAGAGATACGTATCACACTTCTAAACGAGCACTGCCATATACATTCTTCATTTTTCTTTTGTTTTAGAGAGAGAGAGAGTCTTGGCGTGTAGGGATTGTAGTCTCAAACCAACCACCACAAGAAAGAAAAGGGAAGATTGATAATCAATAATAAGAAAAGAGAAAGATCAGATGAAAGGAAAACGAAATCCGATGAAATCAACCACCCGATTTACATGTTTGTTTGTGGAATCAATCTTCATTGGGTTTTGTGATTGTGCTGTTCGAGTATTTGTTCTCTTTCTCTCTCTATAATTTTTCTAAAATAGCTCACTCTCATCCTTGTTATTTTTCTTATTGCTTCTTTTCTTCTACTACTTCAGATGCTCTTGTTATGTAGTTGTATGCTTATTTCTAATTTTTTTGAGCTAAAAGAAGAACGAGAGATAGAGAGAGGGAGAAAGACATAAGAGAAGGGGGAGAGGGAAGATGAAGGGTCAATGTTTAATCAAATCCATTTTTGGATTAAAATAAAAATATACACTCTAAAAGAATATTTGTTGACTAAGTCTTTATGCCCCGGAGATTATTCTTTATTCCCCAAAACCGTGGCCTTTTAAAATCGTGACTCCCAGGTGTGCAAAAGCGGACAGTATCACTAGCAACCCAGAAGGCTGGTCCACACCATCCTATAAAATTTTATTTATGGTCGATGACCACCACACATTGTAACTCTCACCACCATAAATTCTCCACCATTACTTAGTATTCAAGCACCGTTATTGTGTTACTCTCTATTGCTTATGTAACTCATCTAGCGGCCTATATAAAGAGGTTCCTTGCTAATGAATAAGATAGATCAAAGCACCAAAGTAGAATAATTCTCTACAAACATAAGAATACAAATCTAGTTCTTTCTGTCTTTATCTTTTGGTTTATATTTCTATTTTCTTTCTTCTTCCCTCTTTTAATTTTTACAACACGTTATCAGCATGAATTGCTCTATGATCATAGGGAAGAAGAGAAATTTTCCACATCCTTTGTTCAAATATAAACAAATAAAACATTGGTAAGTTACAAGGTATTCTGATTTTGCTTTGTTGTTTATTCGAACTTTTTTTTTATCATTCTTATTTATCTCTAGCAATCTATTTTATGTTTGTTGAGACAAATAAACTATATAAAAAAGATACGATATGTACATAGATGATAATGACGAAAGGGTCAGTATTGCAAATTAATATGATACTTAATGCAATCCATTTTATGGTAAAGTCAAGATTTGTCAATGAAGATATTTTCAAGGAGAAAATTTAACCATCTTATTTTGGTTACAATCAAATTGAAGCATATGTTTATATATAGGATTACCAAACTTGAAGTTTGGTGTGTGTGAAACAAGTCTTCAAATCTCAAAATTTCTAGAAGAGTTTGAAGTATAAAATTTCCATGAGATGATAATAAATCAAATCCCTAAAAGATGAAATACATAACCACTATGAGTTGGTTAATTATCACCAAAATGGTAAATCCTTGAAAAAATTGTTTGTTTATCATTCTTAAAGAACAAGAAATATTGATATTTGAGTATTGGAATTATTTTCCGTTGATTCTTAAGACATTACAGCTGAACAGTAATCAGAAAAATACTTCACCAAGTTCAGATTGAAAATGAAATGACAAAAATGAAAATCTCATTTCAATATCTATATAATAAAAAAGAAGGAAAATGATGACTAGGACAAACACCCTTTATTAGTAAAGGATATTGTGTGAAAACCCTCCATTATTTATAAAATGGTCCATTTCTATGTCAAAGATCCAGAAGTCGCGACTTCTTTTTCACGACTTCCTAACCCTAACGCTTGTTTCTCTTCTTCATCTCCCCAAAACTCTTAACCCTTATTTTCCCTATCTTTATTAATTAGAAATTCCCATTGTTAGACTTACCATGTTGTTTATGATAGTAAAGTGAAACATCTAGAAGATTTAATGGAAGTTGGGAAGGGAGAAAGATGTACATTTGTTTGTCAACTTGCATTAAAGGGAATGCCAAAAGAGATTTATGAGAGAGAATGGGATTTGATTATGGTCGAGGCTCCAACTAGATATCGTGATGACGCGCCAGGAAAGATGAGTGCAATATATACTGGAGTTATTACTTATTTGGCCCCCTACTTTGTGACCAGCTTCCTCTATGGCCCCATGTTTTTCATAAATTCAAATATGACCCCTTTTTTTAATTAAATGTCATATTACCCTTCCTATAAATATTTTTTTAAAATAAAATTAAATAGTAAATATAAAGTAGGGAGCCACCTCAGCCCTCTTTCTTTCTCCACCTCATTTTTTTCTCTCTCTCCACCTCTCCTCTCTTTCTCCACCCCTCCTCTCTCCCTCTCCCCCTCTTCTCCTACAAGGTCGCCGCTAGTAAAATTTTCCGGCCGGCGACCTTGAAAGAAAAAAAACTCCTCTCCCTCTCTAAAACTCCGGCGAAGGGGTTTCTTTTCGCCGAAGGTATTAGTATGTTCAAGAACAGATCAGATTTGTTCAAGAACATACCAGATCTGTTCTTGAACATACCAGATCGGTCTATTCTTCAAACATACCTTGATCGGTTGAACATACCAGATTTGTTAAAGGTCGTCGGCCGGTGACTTTCGTCGGAGAAGAGAGAGGTGAATTGGAGAGAGAGAGAGGTGAGTTGGAGAGAGAGAGGGGCGAGTTGGAGAGAGAGAGGTGAGGTGGAGAGAGAAATGAGGTAACGAGAGAGGTGAGGTGGAAATATATATTTTCTATTTAATTTTATTTTGAAAAATATTTATAAGAAGGGTAGTTATGACACTTATATTAAAAAAAAGGGGCCATATTTGAATTTACGGAAAACAGGGGGCCATAAAGGAAGCTGGTCACAAAGTAGGGGCCAAATAGGAAATAACTCTATATACTGCAGGAATGATGGCAAAAATAGAGAAGAAGGCGAGACAGATGTTTTTGTTCATGATGTGAATAGGGTTATGGAAGATAAGTTTTCATTGGCCCTTTTATGTGAAGGGTATATGAAGAAATAAGAAGGAAGGTTAAGGCATTTCAGAATTCCAAGCCACAAACAGAAGTTAGGAAAGCCTTTTTGCCCACTACATGGTTCTTTTTACCAGTTGGTTATCTTCTTCTTTCACATTATGTTTTTCTATGTTTCTTTTGTTCCTTTTCTGTTTATTCGTTTAATACACTTCTATACTTGTCTTTTCTCTAATCCTTTCATTAGTATCCTCATCCGGCTAATTCAATTTTCGTTAGTTAATATTTCGCCCTCCAAACGTCCAACGGTATACATAATGGGGAATTCAGATTGTTATACAGGTGAAGCTTTTGGTAAGAAATATGTGATTATTTTTCTACCAACGCGGCTGCACATTTGTTTCCCTCAATGGTAAGTTGTAACTTCAAGGTATTTCTGTTTGAAGGTTAAATTTGGATCATGTAATTGATGTTGAACATCTTACTTCAAGGGTTTCGACGTGACCAAATCAATTTCAAAAGCTTATGCGATGTCACATAGTGTGTTTTGCTGATATAATTAATCTCACATGCTCCATGGGTATTATCTCTTAACCTCAACTCTGTACTGGTATTTTATCCCATCCTCGTTGTATTTTTAGGTGTTTTGTTTCCAGATTTTTACTTCATCTTTTTACAGATTTTACGACTAATTATGTTTGTTGTTTAACCTTACTAAAGTTGTTCAAGTGAAAGAGTTCCATTTTACATATCTAAGTTGTTCAAGTGAAGTTTTAGTTTGATGGAAGAATGGTAAAAAATGGAATTCTAGAAACACGGAGTAGTCGTTCAAATTTTTTGACCACCGCAAGCTAAGTTAGTTTGATTTTTTGTTGTTAATATAATCATATTTACGCAACTGTGTAGATTATGGTGCCTATGTATTTGGGTTGAAAAAGAGTTTTTAGAGAGAGAAAGAGAGGGAAAAGAAGAAGATTAAGAAGAAGAAGAAGAAGAAGAAGAAGAGATGAAGAAGAAGAAGAAGAAGGGACAGAGGAGGAGAAAGATGAAGATGTAAATTAAAATGGTGGCCGAATTTGTGGGATTGAGGTCAATCTTAATTGACTAAGTCTTTATGTCCTAGAGAATTTTCTTAATGTCCCAAAGCCGCGACCATACTTTGAGTTTCTATCTTTTATATGTTTCCAAATTTTATGGGACATACGCATTATAAATATGATATATGGTAGACCATAATCAATATACTGAAAACCATTGAGAATCGAATTCTTTCAGATATACACAAGGATTTTCATTCAAATCATAGATTACGAGAAAGATAAATAAATATTCATTAATATGCACATCTTTGTACTTGTAAATATTCATTGTTCATAAATTGTTGTATTTCCTTTAGAAATTTCCTAAGTTGTTAATTTATATCAAATGTTTCTTATGATCCGACGGTATTCTCCAAGAGCCCATAACGGGAAAATGTTTCTAAACGCTGCATAGTGTGACATACAATTCTTCATAAAAGCTCCTACAATTTCCTGTCAAACGATATTACTTAAATGAGAAAACAATTAAGAACCAAAGCAATTTGTTCTACCCTAAAGTGTGTCTGACATTGTCTCAAACTAATTATAGGAGTACAAACTTTACTTTTTATAGCTTAACATCTCATGGTAAGTCCAATGGGGTTTGGGCTCACACATTACTATCCTTGACATATGAGCTTAGGCTATGTCGGGAGTAGATACGATAGTTGTTGCCATTTATCGTCGTATACAAAGACAAGAGCAAAATTTTCATAGTCAAAATTATGCATGTAGACAAAAGTGTTCTACCTGTTGAGGGAAGTCCCCGTTTTCCATTTGATTATTGATTAGTACCTTGGCTGCACGATGTAAAGGAGTTGGGTCTCTTTCGGCCTATTTAGAGGAAAAGTTATAAATTAGATATAGTGATTAATTATGTGTAGCTAGCTTTTGGAAGTTAAAAATTCAGTGAACGAATTACCTGACCACCATAAATAAGAGCCATTAGAGCCCAAGAAGTATGCACCAGGTTTGTTTTGTTGTTTTCTAGAGGTATAAATTCCTATTTCACCAAGCATCAAAAAGGTAAAAATTTAAAGTGATCAGTTATTCCTACCCTCAAAGAGTAGTTCTTAAGACTCTTTTCGGTAATTTGCTCGTCTAAAAGTTATTCATTTAGCCTGATATATATGTATGATAATGTGCATGTCATTTTCTCTTAATTATTAAAGGAACCAATTCACATATATTACCTTCTTACGGCAAGAAAGATAACTCTCTCCCCAACCTCCAAATTCATTTTGTGTTGATAGCAAAAACTCACAAGCCTTACGAACACTAGAGTTGTTCAAACAGTTCTTCCTTGCAGCTGCTAGACCTCGAAGAACAAACCATGTACCGTAGATAAAACAAATTCCCCAGTTTCCGTACCTGTGCAAGTTACTCAACATTTTGATCATTTGATCGTTATTGATTTATTCCAATAAAAGGAACACAAACAAAACATTTCAATTTTTTTGAAATGTTGCTACGGGTGTCAACAAACTAATTCATTAATTATATTCTTTTTACATAATATTTCAAAAGTCACAATGTTAAGTTTGTGGCCATCCAACTCAAAACCAATTGGCAATGAGTGGAGAGGACCTATACTTTATATTCTTGGTTGCTAGTTACCCATTCTCCCATGTGGGACTATTCTCACACGCCCCCTCACGTGGGGCGTTCTTTGAGCCTAACGCGTGTGTTTTTTTTCTTTACGGGTGACGTGGAGCACATGTGGCTTTTAAGCCTATCACGTGTGGGCCTAGCTCTGATACCATGTTATGTTTGTGGCCATCCAACTCAAAACCAGTTGACAATGAGTAGAGAGGACCTATACTTTATATTCTTGGTTGCTAGTTACCCATTCTCCCATGTGGGACTATTCTCACACACAACACAATATTTTTCATGAAAAAACAATAACAATAAATAATATTATGAAGAGCAATAAAGAATTAATCATGCATGTACCATGAACCATCTGGCTTTTGTTGCTCTTCGAGGTAATGCACTGCCTTAGATATGAACATTTCAATTTCTTTTTTCTTATAACTAGGATGTAACTTCATAAACATCATTAGTGCAGTAATTGCAGACGCTGTGCACTCTGCATATCTACAAGAATGCATCACAACTTCATAATTAATAACATAGATCGACATGCATCAAAATCAAATGAAACTAACTTAAAAAAGTATCTTACTCGTGTTCAATGACACAGTCCTGAAAGAATTCTGTTGGATTAAGAACCTAATAGTCAAAATCGTTCTCCATATTTATTAATCGATATAGGTGATGGTATTAAGTCTAAGTATCCATGTATAAATGAGCTCATATGTTCTTAAAAGATAATGTTTTCATTACCTCTAGCCAGTCATGCGATGTTGCAGGCTCCCATGCTGACAAGCCACCGTCCGGACCCTAAAAATGGTATATCATTAGGGAAAGTAGAGGTCTTAACTTCTTTCCGCCATCGATAGTGGTGGTACACTTACTTGCAATGAAATCAAAAGTTCTACAGAATCATACAACCGCTTTACTGGCATTTGTTCACCAACAATTTCTGTCGACATTTGCGAGAACAAAAGGCAACTCTGCCAAATACCCAAGAATCAAGTTACTTGTGGCATAATCATATATAACTGGAAGCATCAAATACAATGAGTATAAGAATGGAAGAAGGAACTTCGAATCAATTACTTCCTCGGTTCTTAATTAATTAATTTGACACTTACAAGTAGTCCTTCAGCAGTACAATCTGAGACTTGCCAACCATGATCTTGATCCGAGAAAGTCCATGATCCTTTGGAAATGTGACGATACATGCTTCGAAAGTCGCCCGATGGGTTATCTTTTACCTTCTCAAACAAATTTGTAGAAGATTCACTAACACCACACACGATAGAATATAAAAGTATAAATTTGTTAAGAAGTTGTGAAATAGTTGATACTTGTGAAGCTTTCACAAAATCATGTCCTTTCTTAAGAGTGTGACACATTTCATCAATTAGATCACTTGCTAGAAGAGCTTGAACACCAAAACCAGTGTCCCACATCTGACTTCCAAAACACTGCAATTATCAATGAATGAGATGTATTTAATCAATTCAATGTCTAATCACTTCATTTACTTAAAACTAATAGAGATTTTTTTTAATCCAAACCTGCATTCTGAGTCCATCTTCAGCAACCCATAAGTAATCTGGAACTCTAGCCAGATGTTTCTTAAATGCTTCCGAGTTCGGATCTTCTACCCAACAAGCAAGCATACATAATGACTATCATAAAAAGTCAGACATATTAGTATAATACTCTTTCAGTTATGACCCTCAAATTAGATACCCTATATCATCACTCAAAGATGAAAAACTTGCTTGTTAGAAGAACACATGATAATATATATATAATCTAATAGTATTTTACTGATCAACAAATTTTTAAATCTTGTATATAAAAATTATCTTAAATTAATAACACTACAAGTCATTATGTTACCTTCTCTACACAACCGATTGTGATGTAGCGACTATTTTCATCTTCGTAGTGGATGTGCTTCATAGTTAGCTTTAAAGCCTTCTCCCTAACTTTTGAAACAGGCCACCTTGTTAAAAGAGGCTCGGTAAATATGTACAGAGAGTCCCAGATCAAGTTTTGGATTAAAGGGCGGGGATAGTAGAGATCTTCCTATATAACATAAATAAAGACAATAATTAACCTTATAAAACTATAAATTTATGAAATTATACGTAAATCATAGGTTGTATTACCAGGGACGGACCTTAGCGCACATATTACGAGTGTTCTTCCAAACTATTTCATTGTAAGGTTGAACGTGAAGCTCATTTCTTAATGACAAAATTAGATCTGTGACCGTGCCAACAAATCTCTTCCCATATAAATACGACATTGGCATGTATACGAGTCGAGTGTAACACCACATCTTCGCTGCATTGTTATACACATGATCCGTAAGTATTAGCATATGGCATTTCAATCAAGTAAATCAATGTAATGGTGGTGTAAGAATGCTTAAAAGGAAAAGATAATTGTGCCTTTAGACAAATGTGGTGCCTATAAAATTTTATGTTTCAAAGTAAGTTAAGATTCCCTCTCTGTCTAAAAAAATTTGTTACAAACCTCTAACTACTCTCCCTTTTTCCTGTGACAGGCGAGCAGGAGCTCCAGTTCTGTTTCGCCTAAAACACAACTAGGTTTGTCCTGGAATTCTCAAGAAGAACAAAGGGGGGGGGGACGTAAGCAAGTCCGATGCCTTACACCCTAAACTGGGAAGACAGAAGCGCGCTGCACGCTTACCGATTTAATCCCCAGTCTTCATAAAGATCTCAGTCGGCTACAATCCTAAGGGTTCAAGCAACATGGGCTTCAAGCAACTTGGGCTTCAAGAGTCTCAATGGAGGGAACATCTCCTCGACGATCTATCAACTCGACAGGATATGTACGAAGTATCCTTGAACATAGGAACTTCTATTTATCTTAGATACGAGATAAACCAAAAGGAAAACCGTAACTACGAACAGCAGTTTAATTCCTAAATGGTGGATCACACCCGCCTCATCTACATCGTCTATCCAATTCGGCCTATAAAAGGGCAAGTTGAGCAAGTTCAATTCATTCCACAAGGTTCACTCCATACTCATTCTTTAAACTGCAAAGAGAAATCTGACCGTCTTGAGCTCGGAGCGGTTTCCGAACCTTTTGCAGGTTTTCCCCCCAAGGTTTTTAAGGAGCAAGGCGCAGGAGTAGGAGGAAGGAGTATCAACCATCCAGACGGAATATCCATTCATAACAGAAGCTATCATGCATAAAGTCTCAATTCTTTAACTGATTACGGAAAACCAATTTTTAACATCAGTAGTATCAAATCTTGGTTTTAGTGAGATAGAGCTTAATCTTCATCATATGTAATCCTCATGGATACTTTTTTCATCTTCTTTGATTTCTTATCCACATTTAATTGGTTTTATCTCAAATCTCACAACTTACATGTCAGGAAACGTAGATGAAACGAACTATCGTATTTGGAAGGACCAAAATCGAAACAATTTGAGTGAGTAACGATCTTTTTGTTTACTTAGATGGTTCGGTTAAAGCTCTAGTGGGATTTATTATTGGAGATGATAAAGAGATATTTAATCCACAATACGTAGCCTAGAGGCTCACTCTGATTTATTATTGGAGACGATAAAGAGATATTTAATCCACAATACGTAGCCTAGAGGCTCACTCTGACTACTTCTAAAAAGATCTGGAGACGTTTAGAAAAGTATATGACGAAGAATATGAAGCAAAGATCTCCGCTCTAAGACAACGGATTTAGCACATTAAGAAAATTAATTCTTCTATGTTCGATTATCTTAGAAAGATTAAAGCTATATCTTATGTACTTATAGTTGTAAGTAATCAGTTTATGACAATGAACTATGTAAGATTGCCTTAAAAGGATTTGGTAAAGACAATAACCAATTAAATGTGGCAATTCATTAAAGAAAAAATGTAATCACTTTTTCTGAACTTCAAATTAGAAAAATAATGTTTTTTGGGTGAGAACTTTATGTTTGAAATGTATACTTTTTATACTCAAAGATAAGGACAGATACCCATCTATCCGACCCGACTGGGTCACACGACCCGGTCGATTAGCTTAGGTCTTATTTAGATAATCATGACTTAGTTATTAGATAAGCCATGATATTATTTGTATAGTTTTTATGTAAACCTAACTCCTAAATCCCAACCAGTATAAATAGATGTATCATTGTCAAATAATATAGAAAAAGAAATTTATTTATCAACGAACTCTCTCATTCTCACTATACCTCTCGGCTACTCTATCTCTCTCTCTCTCGATCGATCAAACTCTATTGGTTTGATATTTTCATATGGTATAAGAGCAAGGTTCATATTTTCTTGTGTTTTTTTTGCAATGACTTCTTCCGCTAATCTTGGTTTTGAAAATATCACACACTCTACTAATCCTTCTACCATCTTTGATTTGCATCACTTGGATTTCCGCATTACTATCTTGATTACCCCATTGCTAAGCAGAGATTACTATGCCTCTTGGTCTCGAGGGATGAAGATGGCTTTACGAGCCAAAGATAAGTTCTGTTTCGTAGATGGTACTACCCCGAAACCTTCATCTCCTTCTGACTTGCATGCTTGGGAACGTTGTATCATTGTTAACGCTTTTAGTTCTCTTAGAACCAACTTTGTTAATTTACTACTGATTTAAAACATTAGATGTTTCTAGAAGAACATAATAACACTTATTAAGTTCTAAGCTAGATCAGTGTCTAAAAGAAGACTTTGATCCAATTCAGCATCCTTAGCAATTACTTGCTTCTGCTCCTTGAATTTTTTCTCCTTTTAGTCAAGTATGTAATGTTCATGAAGGAAATCTATTAAACTTGCTAGATTAATTTTATTAACAAAGATGCAAGAACCGGAATTCTTAATTCTGTTTCTCTATCTTCCAGGTAGTTAGGGTAGTTTGTTGTAATGGCCTAGCCATTGCTTACAAAAGCTCTGACCCTTTGTCCCTTTGAATCATAAGAACCCTTCTTATATTCCTTTGGTTGTTGAATCTTTAAGAACTTGTTTCTTAGATTCAAAGGTTCCTCAATGTTCTTTTCAGTTTGTGAACACAAACTGAGGTTACATCGAACATTAGGATTGAGATATTCTCGGACGTTTTCTTTGTTTCGAATTCGAGAGCGTTTCTCGGATTCTAATCCAATCGAGGAAATGAGTTTCGTTTTATTCCTTCTCAAGGAATGAATGAAGGTTGGAAAACTATTTTCTAATAGCCATATATACTCTACATTAAAAGAAAAAGAAAAATCCTAAAACTTATTATCATGTGTTTTGCCACATTATTCAATTAACCGTCCCCGGTTGAATAATACGATTCCAAGACTCCATTTCTTTGAGGTTAAGCGTACTAGGGCACTGCCCTTAACCCCATCGTCCTGGGTGAGTAACTCTTTACTGATCATACTTCTACGACTCTTGGTTGATGAATAACAAATTTATGTGTTCAATTCATCCTTTGCCTCGAAATCCAAAACCCTTTTGCTGACTCGTTGAGAATAACCAGTTAGACATGTAGACCTCTTCATATATCTACCCGTACTGTCCCGAGGTAAAAGATGGCAACATGCGGAGGCAGACCCACCATCGATGAACAAGGGCTTAGCAGGTGTCTTATTCAGGGTAGGCTTTACTCAAAATTCTTTTTGGGGACTTTTACGTACTTTATCAAGTTTGCGTTACTGTGAACTCTATCATAACCATTCATGACTTATTACGTAAAATTTATGTGAGTTTGCGTAAGGAATTACTTAGTTCTTAGTATAGCCCCTAAAAGATCTAATCTTTTAGGTTACCTCTTGTTCACCTATGGTTTGTTTGGATATACGTCCTTGAACCTCCATTGATTACTCCTACTTGAACCATGATCTCATCTTTCGGTTCATCAATAAATCTACGACCCTATACTCTAAGTATTATTCGGGCACATACTAAATTGTGCTTAGAAACAAGAGTCGATTACTTATCTAAAGGCAACACTACTCTACGTATTCACATATACATACATACAAAATATGACATTCATAAAATAAAGTATGTATCCTAGATTCGTTTCTAGGTTCGCTATTTATGGGAAATTGTGACATCTCTTGTCTAACATGCTACTAAGTCAATTTTCGTAAGATATGAAATAATGGCACGTTCCGTTTCTTCCTTAATGATTTCTAAAATTGATTCAAGGAGAAACTTCGTTTGGGCCCTCGGATGTGACCCGGGTCGATTTTCGGAAAAATCTAGTTGGAATCGAAGAAGATTGGAAAATTCTCACTCGAGTCGAGGCCCAGGAAGAGCCCGAGTCAAACCAAAAGACCCAGGTCAAACTTGGTCAAATACCCATGGGTCAATCTCGGGTAAGCCCAATTTGGCCCATGGACAAGGTTGGGCGTCTCTCTGACTAAGGGACAGCACATTCCTAACGTGCTGTGACCCTCGGCCCAGACGCGTCCTGGCTCAATCAGGACGCGTCCTGGTGCAACAGATGCGTCTAGGACGCATCGCGATACCTCAGACGCGTCCTAGACGTGTCCGACCATCTCTTGGGTAGAGTTTATCTCGGACTACATAGTCCGAGATATTCGAGACGAGCCAGACGCGTCCCTGACGCGTCTGGACTCTCGGGTCCATGTCTCGGTCCTAGATCAAGACGGACTGGGATTCCCAGTCACGTCCTAGACGCGCTGGGATTCCCAGACGTGTCTAACACGCGGGCTGGATGTTCGAGATGTTCGCATCTCGGACTCCCAGTTTGAGAATCCCGTGATTCTCGAGATTACCGGTGACGTGGGGTCTTGGCCAGACGCGTCTGGGCGCGTCCTGGCCGAACATCACATGCAATTTCTAAAAATCGGAAACTGCTATTCTCGGGTCCTTCTTCTTCATCCAAGCTGCTGTGTTTAGGTTTATTATCACCATAAACTGTTGTTTCTATAACATTCATCACCCAAAACTCATGATTTTGAAACCCGTTTTTCAAAATCTATAATCCGTTAGATCCGTTTTCGAAAACCCTTTTTAAAAAACTCAAAATCTAATGATTCTACGCATTGAAACTCTTTCAAATACGTGTTTTGATTACGAATTAATCTAATTAAACTAACCAAAACGTGTCCGAATCTCTATTCAAACTTGTTTGTCTAATAAATCAAGTATGAATCTTATTCAGTCTAGCCAAAACTAGTAACACGCAAACGGTTCGTGATGCCACTGAAGGGTTTTATACATATCTAATAATACTAATCATCTAACTAGTGTTGTAAGCTGATTCTCAAACATCATATGTTTAACACTAATCAACCAGGATCATATGCATGAACTAAAAAATGAACTAGAAACTGAAAACAGAATACCTGGATTCGCTTTCCCACGAATTAGATTTCATTAACTTTATCCCGAAGAAGATGAGAGCTTCATATGTTGGCCCTCTACTTGAGACACCCGGGTAAATAACTTGATCTGCCTTCTTTATTTCAGCTAGAACTCCATTGAAGGTTGAGAAGAAGAACCATTCTTCTTTGGACTCCATTTTTATGTTCTCATAACTGGTCCTTATATAGGCATTATCTTAGAAGAGTCAAACTTAAATAAGGAATCCTAAAAGTCCCTCAGAAAAGATAAGCACAAAAGGAGTTTTATTTATATGAAACTCCTAAATAAGGGGAAAACCCTAATTAGGGTTTCCCCTTGATGGGGTTGGCCAGAGTAGCCCTTTATGGGCTTACTCTGCCCGACCCACATCCCACTTAAGGCCGGTCAGGGATCTCCCCTTAAGGGAATCCCTTGTTTGCCCTTAAAAGTGGGTTTTGCCCTTTTTCGGACTTCTTTTTTGAGCTCGATTCTTTTCTATTTTTGAGCACTATTAGACTAGATCATGTCCATCTATAGGCAAGCTCCCACTAGTCAACTCTCTCCGATCAAGCTACCACTCTTTGGTGTAACCCGTTGTAGGATCCGGTCTATTTGCCGCGGATTACCGAAGTGACCCGACGATCGTAAGCGGCTTCTAGCTAAGCATTACGATTCCTAATTGGACCGGACTAGATGATCTTCCGGATAAAGTCATCGTCATCCTAACTGATAAATTGTACGCATTGTCACCTTGGTCGAAGGACACTCCTCAGAAGGACATCTCCTTCAGATCGAAGGACTATATCCTTCATGAGATTCTGCTTGCAACGTTAGTTACATGATTAAGTAGTCTTAGAGACGTACAAAACCCAAGAGTGGCATCATGAGACGTTTGCAAGTAACTAGTTTTGACTAGAACGAATTAGATTCAGACTTGATTTATTAGATAGATTAGTTTGAGTAGAGATTTAGACACGTTTTGATTAGGTTGAATTAGATTTAGACGTAATCAAATAGGTTTTTGGAAAGAGTTTCAAAGCATAAAAGCCTTAGGTTTTTGGGTTTTTTGACAAGGGTTTTCGAAAACAAAGATTTTAGGGTTTTTGTTTTATGAAAGAAGTTGAAAAATCACTGTTTTGGTGATAAATAATCCCCAAACAGCAGCTAAAGAAAAGAGAAGGAGAAGATGAGTTTTTTTGAAGTTTCTAAAAACATGGGCCGGTCTGGCCGGTCGCGTTTCTGGACGCGTCCATGACCTGTTCCAGGGGCGTCACGGACGCGAATTGCAACCCTAGTCAAACTCGGACTAGGAGTCCTGGCCTTCTCCGACCAGGAGACCTAGTCCGTGATGGACTAGGACTAGTCCTGGTCTTCTCGGACTTAGAGTCGGAGAAGGCGACCTTGACTAGGTCGCGTCTTAAGGACGCGACCACGAGTCAAGACGGGTCTCAAGTTGAGACTCGTCTAGAAGCTGTTGTCCAAACGTGTCTAGGACGCATCTGGGTGTGTCTAAGGTATCTCGGATTTCACGTCCAAGATGACCACTGACACGATCTTGGTCAAAGACGCGTCTAGGACATTAGGACGCGTCTGGACCGAGGAACGACACATTTGGAACGTGTTGTCCCTGACCCGGGCTATGTCCGACCCATGCCGTGACTGGTCTTTGGCTTACCCAAGACCTAGTAAATGAGCTTTGACCAAGAGTTTGACTTGAGTATTTTGAGTTTTACTCAGGCCTTAAAGGGCCTTGACCCGAGTGGGAGTTTTCGGCCGATTACCCTTTTTGCTCCCGTTTTTTTCGAAAGTGACCCGCGCCATCCATAGGCCCAAACGGAGTTTTTCCAAAAATGATTTCATAATCTTTTAGGATAAAACGTAAACGTGGCATTAGTCCGAGTTTTACGAAAATAGACTTTAGGCCCGTTTGACATAGGGATGTCGGTAGTTTCTCCTGAATAGCTATTTAGAACATAGCAAACCTGGATTCGACCTTAGAAAGTGAATCTAATTCATACATTGGTGTTTTATGAATGTCATATTATTATGTATGTATGAATGTGAATGAAGAGACTGGTATGGCCAGAGAGGTGTTTTTTTCTTGTTTTTAAGCACAAGTGTGTGCCCGATGTAATAATTAATTTTCAAGTTTCACGATCTGCGAATCATTAAGTCTTGTAATTAGAGTTTAAGGGTTTAAGAGTCCATTGAAGAGCCAAAGGATGAGATCAAGGTTCAAGTGGGAGAAATCAATGGCAGTTCGAGGATGGAGATCTATGCGAACGAAGGCGAAACAAGTGAGTAACCTAACAAGATTAGATCTTTTAGGTTAGGGGGCCATACTAGGATCTAGTCTGCTTGATTTATTTTCTCGCGCACATTTACTTATTTATTTACGTTTTATGTCGTTGATGATTATGTTAGATTTCACAGTAAAGCATGCATGATAAAAACGTAAAACTCCCCAAAAAGAATTTTGAGGAAAGCCTACCAAGATTAAGACACTTTGAGCCCTTGTTCATCTATGGCGGGTCTGCCTCCGCAGGGTGCCTTCTTTTACCTCCGGACATTACAGGTAGTCCTATGAAAAGGTCTACATGTCTAAATGGTTATTCTCAACGAGTCAGCAAAAGGGTTTTGGACTTTGAGGCAAAGGATGAATTGAACACATAAACGTGTTATTCATCAACCAAGAGTCATAGGAGTATGAACAGTAAAGAGTCACTTATCCAGGACGACGGGGTTGAGGGCAGTGCCCTAGTACGCTTAACCTCGAAGAAATAAGGTCTTGGAATCACATTATTCAAACGGGGACACTTTTCATTGAATAATGTGGCAAAAACTGTATTTTTGCTGTGATAATAACTTTTAGGATTTTGCTTTTTCTTTTGCTGTATAGTATATATGACTGTTAGAAAATAGTTTTCCAACCTTCGTTCATTCCTTGAGAAGGAATTAAGCCAAAGTTATTTTCTTAATTGAAAGGAATCCGAGAAACGCTCTCGAATTCAAAATTAAAGAAAACATCTGAGAATATCCTATTCCTAATGTTTACCGCAACTTCAACGACTGAGGATGTGATTATCCGAAAAGTCTTTTGTGAACATCCACAAACTTTTCTCTTGTAGAAATTAATAATATGGAGGCATTCACAACCATTCGACGACTAAAGGAAGAGTTCCACTAGATGTCGTGAATGGAGAGGTCGGTACCTCTAAGAATGTCGTCTTGAAAAGAACATTGAAGAATATTGAATCTAAGAAGCAAGTTCTTGAGATTCAGAAACCAAAGGAATATAAGAAGAGTTCTTATGATTCAAATGGTGAAAGGCTCAGTGTAAATGTTTCTAAAGCAATGGTTGTGCCATTAAAAGAAACTACCATGAGTACCTGGAAGACAAAAGAAACGGAATTGAGAATTCTGATTCTTGCATCTTTGTTAACAGAGTTAATCTAGCAAGTAGTAGACTTCCTTCATCAGGCGTTTAAAACCGGATGTGCAGCTCAGTGGGAGCTCAAGGGAATTACATACTTGACTAAAAGGAGAAAGGATCCATGAGTACCTGAAACCAAAGTCTTCTTTTAGACACTGATCTGGCTAAAACTTAATAAGAGTTATTATGTTCTTATAGAAATATCAAATGTTTTAAACCAGTGCTAAATTAACAAAGTCGTCAGTTCTAGGAGAACTAAAAAGTTAACAATGATACTATCGACTACAATCAAAGGATTCAAACCGGTCTATTCTGGTTTTGTCATTGCGTCGAATTGACATAAGACACATGAGGAAGATCAAATGGTATGGACTTCTAAGTCCAATGATTTAGAATCATACGACACATGTGAATTTGTTCAAAAGGACTATTTGACAAAGTCACATTTTCGATAGGGAGATATGACTAGTGAATTAATAATCTTCATACATACGGATGTATGTAGAACTATTAATATAATAACTAGAGTTAACCAGAATCCACTTGAGCGAAAATAGAATTCATTCGATTGGATCGAGATGGTGAATATTTAAGTCAAGAATTTAATGACCATCAAAGAAGTTGAGAAATAGTTCCTTACCTTGCTCCAACAAACACATCATATGGGCGATGAGTCCAGTGGGAGTAATCGAACATGTTAGACATTAGTCGATTAATGATGGGTATAGCTCAATCTTCCAAAAAATTTTCAGGATATATCCTCAAACACGGTCGTTCTTCCTACCTAACCACATTCCGTCAATAGCTGAAAAGACACCATAAGATTATGGGTTTGGAATGGTTCCAAAGAGGTCTTTTTCTTAAGGTCTAGAGATATGAAACTGACGTAAATGGTTTCCGAGAACCAAGTTTTTATATTAGACAAAATATTTCTTAATGGGATAAAGAAATACAAGGGGATTCTTCCACATAACAATCAGAGAACAAGGTAGTTGTTGCTTGCGATGGTGTCTTGCTTGAAATAAGAGTTATCTCAAGAGGACAAGTGGGAGAAATTTAAAATATGGAAGTTGTTTAAACCCCTTATAGGCCTTAAAGGCTCATAGATCTATCTCAGAGGACTAAAAACCCGGTGAAGAAGAAAATGAGCCACCTACAGAAAAGCTATGATAGAATCACCTCGAAATATGACTAAGAGCCATGAGATCAGAATGGAATCCATGTTTGAAATCAAGTTTGGAACTTAGTCTATTTGCTTAAATGAATAGTTCTTGTTAAGAAGAAATAGGTTTTTCATAGTGAAAACAGACAAGACTGGAAATATTGGTGTTTTCCAGAGCAAGATTAAGAAAGAAGGTCACTAAATTCATGGTATAAACCTCGAAAAGACCATCTCTCATGTCACGAGGCTTAAAACCATACTGATCAATCACTAGCAAAAGAATGTGTACGCGACACAATTCAGAGGGTAGTTAACTTTACCAAAGCCGGTGAAAATTGCAAGCTTCAGAAATCAAGAAGGATTGAAGCGGGCATGTAGGACTAGGAATCTTTAATTCTGCAAAGTAATTAAGAGTTGGTTTCTTTGAGAATGAAGAGAAATCTTGAATTCAGGAAGTTCAAGAAGGTTAGTGGGAGTAACTCAATTTTCTTTGGTCCGGTATGTAGACCACATACTAGAAATTAAGAACAACATTCTAATGTTGATAACAGTTTAGAACTAACTCAATAAAAGGACCACACACAAAGGTGAAATATTTTTGGGCATCAAAGATCTATAGAGATAGATCGAGAAGATGATAAGACTCGTTCAAGAAAAGGTCTTGAAAGTCTAAATGTGAAAGACTTAAGTAGAGTATTTCTACCCAAGTCTCATGGCACACAGCTTGACAACATTCGGCATCCAAACGATTCTGATGAGCAAGCATGCATGAGAAAGATGGTTATGCTTAAGGCATAAGATCGGTCATGTTGGACATGATTAGCATTCGCCTCGACGTCTCAAAATACTTGGAGTATCTATGGTCGTCACCAATCAAATCCAGATAAGCTGATCTGGATCGCATAAAGTTCTTGAGAAGAACTTATTCTCGGTAAGAAAATAAAACGGTTAAAAAGTCATATGTTGCAAACTTCCAGACATGGAAGAACAGTAAGCTAGAAAGGTTCCAAACAAGGACTGTTGCAAGCTTTAGAAATAAAAGAAAGTAGTTATAGCTTGAGAAGCTTTAATTTAGTATTGAAATACTAAAGATCATCATCAAGATGATAGTCAGCAAAATCCACATTAATTAGATCTAAATTGTTACCTTTAACTAAGTATGGAGGTAATACTAGGGTCATAGGCATTAAGGTTTTCTGCAAAGCTTAGATTTGTAAATTGAGGGTGTAAGGAGTTACGGGGGAAGACTCAATTTTACAAACTCTTATTATCAGAAATAAATTATTATTTCGTCGTTAAATCGTGGTTTAGTATTCAATCTATAGTCCAAAAATAGTGAAACATTCCATGTAGGATTATCAGATACGTGATCTGATAAATGAAACCCTACTAAGTGAACTTTGAATAGATTCATTATTAAGTCCCCTAGTCCAGGTCATTGCACGGAAAACAATGACTTCCGAAGACTAGCATGTGAGATTGATTGATAGCGCAATTTCATGGGCTGTAGGAATAGGGTATTCAAGTTAATTACATGGGTGTATGATTGGGAATATACACTGGATAACCTAACATGAGAGTTAAGTTATGAAAAACGTCATGAAATCTCATATGCAAGATTGGAGAGATTCCTTAAATATTAGTGTTCCACTCATCTTATGTAAGGAATGTCAAACTTTGGTACCGCCAAACGCCGTGCCGTAAAAAGAGGTTATAAAAGCAAATTACCGGGAATGACACTATAGACATGAAGTTAAGTGGGAGTACAAGACTGGATTATGTCCTCCTAACTAGGTTAGGATTAGTATCTCCGACCACTTGAGGAGAAGAAACTGAAAATGTGCGGCCGCACTCAAATGGATTAATAGTTAATCATTTGGTCTGACAGTTGTTCTCCAGACCAAGAAAGTCTGAAAGGTATGACGTATCAGATGAGATGCGAAGTGACATGGGAATCAAGCATTGCACTTGTTCTAAGTACAAGTGAGAGACGGAAGGATATACCTGTTTGGTCCGAAGGAGTGTCATTAGAGAACAGAAAAGGTGTGGATTCTCAAGACAAAACAACTTCTCTGTCACAATATACAGCTAAGTGGAGAGAGATGGTTTTTGAGAAAAAACTTTCAATCTATCTAATTAGTCAAAAAAAGAATAGTTCTTCTTCTCAACCTTCAATGGAGTTTTAGCAGACAACAAAGAAGGGAGATCAAGTCACTTACTCGGGTGTCTCAAGTAGAGGTGCGACAATTGAAGTTCTCATCTTCAGGATAAAGTCATTGGAATCTAGTTCGTGAGAAAGCGAATCCAGGTATTCTTCTTTCAGTTTCTAGTTCATTGTTAGTTCATGTATATGATCCTGGTAGCTAGCGTCAAACATATGATGTTTGAGATTCCGCTTACAATGTTAGTTAGATGATTAAGTAGTCTTACAGACGTACAAAACCCAACAGGCACCCCGTCTACTCTTGTCCCGGCCACATCTCTGGCGCATTCCGCACAACCTTCGCCTATCTAGCCCATTCTAACGCCTTCAGCCCATTCGCTAGTCGGTCTTGTTAAAGGCACATCGGCCTCATTCTAACGCCTTGGTCAGAGGGCGTTAGCTGAGGTGACTGGGCCATCTACGGTGTTGAGTCGCCCAATCCGAAATCCGCGACTACCCGTTCACCTGTCTACTTATGATTGTAATCTGTCACTTCCCTTTTCCCACCCAAGTACTTCGTGAAACATCCTCATCTTTCGGAGTGTCTCTTTATTGCTTCTTTTTCACCAACTCATTAGGCTTTTCTTTCTTCTATTTTGTCTACTTCTGAACCTACCTCTTTTAAACAAGCTATGACTTCAGCGCATTGACGTGAGGCAATGTCGAAGGAAATCACTGCCTTAGAATCCAGCAAAACTTGGACTATCACGCATCTACCTCCCGGTAAACATCCCATTGGCTACAAATGGGTCTTCAAAATCAAATTTCAATCCGATGATTCTACCGAACGATACAAAGCTCAGCTCCTTGCGAACGTATATAACCAAGTTGAGGGGCTTCATTATCACGAAACATTTGCCCTAGTTGCAAAGCTTGTGATTGCTCGTGTTCTTCTCTCGATTGCTGCCATTGAAGGATGGTCACTCCATCATTTAGATTTTTATAATGCCTTCTTACAAGTCGGTCTCGATGGAGTGGTTTTATGAAATTCCGACCTGGTTTATCTACTATAGGGGAGACACGAGTCTGGAAACTAAATAAGTCCCTCTATGGTCTTAAACAAGCGTCTCAACAATGGTTTTCCAAATTCTGTTTTGTCCTCATCAACCATGATTTCTCTCAGTTTGTCTGATTATTCTCTCTTTACTAATTCTCACAAGTCTACTCGAATTTACGTACGTGTTTATGTTGAAGACATTGTCATTACAGGTAATGGCCCTCGTGCCATTGCCTCGTTAAAATCTTTTCTCGATCGAACATTTTGGCAACCAATTCCTATACCAAATTTTCACCTAACAGCTGCTCATCGGGTACTTCGCTATCTCAAAGGGTCCATTGGTAAAGGCCTCTTTCTTTTGGCAACCAATTCCTATACCATCTCTGGTTATAGTTATTCACATTGGGTTGGTTGTCCATCCACTAGACGATCTACAACAGGATATTTTACTATGTTAGGTTCTAGTCCTCTCTCTTGGAAATCCAAGAAGCAACATACGGTTGCTCGGTCTTCCACCGAAGCCGAATATCGTGCATTGGCTACATTGGCATGTGAACTTCAGTGGCTTAAATCTCTCCTCAATGATTGCGGCATCGCTCATCCTGAACCGATGTCTGCCCATTGTGACAACAAAACAACTTTACACATCGCTGATAATCCAGTATTCCACAAATGCACTAAACATATTGAGATTGATTGTTATTTGGTTCCTGAGAAAATTCAGTTAAAACTCATTCTTCCTCAATACACACCTACTTCAGAGCAAAACCCAGACATCTTTACGAAGCCACTTGGAACAAAAGCATTTCTAAAGATTAATGGCAAGTTAGGCCTCATTTCCTTTTTGACTCTAACTTGAGGGGGAGTGTTAATGATAGACACCCGTTTATCCAACCCGACTGGGTCACCCGACCCGGTCGGTTACCTTAGATCTATTTTTGATAATCATGACTTAGTTATTAGATAAGCCATGATAATATTTGTACAACTTTTATGTATTTCTAAACTCCTAAATCCCTACTTGTATCAATACATGTATCATTGTCAAATAATATACACAAAGAAATTTATTTATCAACGAACTCTCTCATTCTCTCTTTACCTCTCGGCTACTCTATCGCTCTCTATCTCATCAATCAAACTCTATTGGTTTGATATTTTCACAGTTTCATATGTTTTTGTCACTTTCTTACTTAACCTTGGATCCAAAAATAGTGTAAATGATTCCTCCATGTTTGTTCAAGTCCAAACCAATCTATTGTTGGGATACTTCTATAAGTTGATGACATAATTTTGACTGATAACGAGCCTCGTTGTGTTTAAACCCTCATCTGCACCTTGGATTCAGAATTTGCAAAGAAGGAACTCGACTCACTTCACTTTTCGGTGCTTGGAGATGCCCAAACACAAAAAGATCTACCCCTGGTTTCTTTGTGGTTTTTGAGAAGTACCAAGGTTTTTGTTCTTCTAAAGAGCAACTTCTATTGCTAAGTCTTACACAGAGGCTGGGAATAAAGTTGGCAACTTCTGAATTGGTATGGATCTCCTATCTACTTGTAGAGTTACATCATCCCATATCTCATCCTTTTACCCTCTACTATCATAACATGGATGCTAAGAGCTTGGCTAAAAAAACCTATCTTTCCTACTCAAACTAAGCATATTAAGATGGAATACCACTTTACCAAGGACTTAATTGTTGCAAGAAAGCTTTATCTGCAATTTGTTCCGCCTGAAGAACAACCTGCTGGCATTTTCACCAACGGGCTTCCTTAGAATTTCTTCCTACCCCTTCGAAACAAGCTTATGGTTCTCACCAATCCCTCTTCTTGAGGGGGCCAACATTAAGAGTATGTCGTTTGAATCAGGTAAAATTAGTGTAATATTAGTGTGACAATGCTTAAAAATTAAAAGATGGCAGTGCATATAGATAAGTGTGGTGCCTGTAGAGTTTTCTGATATGAAGTTCATGAAAACTCATTCTCTCTTTCTAAAATGACTTGCAACAATCTTCAAACTACTCGTTCTCGTTCGTGTAATAGACGAGCTCTCATTTATCAATATGAGTTTATACTTCATGTAATAATTACGAAAGATTGATCTAAATGAAGCTTTCATTCGCTCTTTCTTGTTCTTAAAATCTCCAAACCTTGTAAGTTAAGAATGATAAGACGAATTTTACAAATCGAGAAAACAATCCAACATCAGGACATAGATAGTCTAGCCTGGTTCGTCCGCTACTTGCACCCTAACCAATAAATACTATTAAACTATCCATTTAAGGTGGGCTCACTATCCATTTAAGGTGGGCCTAAGACCTTAACAAATAGTCAAATACTACCGAACTCCAAAATATAAGGATAAGGATAGTTGTTGTGCAGACCTGGGTGCATAGGAAGAACAGAAGGAAGAAGCCAAAATTCAGGGGGCATTGGGTTGCAACCTGACCAATCATACAGTCCAAGTACCTGTACTGGCACACGCCAACAAAACCATCACACATGAATACAATTACAAACTTGCTCAACATATATCAATTAGCAGAAGATCCCATATTCCCATAAATGAATTTGAATTATTTAGATTGAAGATACCGAAAGCCAAGTTTTTCCCCAGGATGGTATTGATGTTACACCACCATGATCACGGATCCACTTGCGTGCTCTTGCACATGCATGGTCTTGACCACCATTTGGCCCTTCTCCAAGTATACGCATACAAATGTAATTTAGGGTGGTACAAACATGGTACTGTGATCCTCAATATGAAATCCAAAACCACCGTCTTCATTCTACAAATACATTGTATAATTACGATTAGCTTATAATGAAGAAAACCAAATTACAAAATTAACACTATTCACATTTTTGTTTTGTATATACCTGATGACAATACATATACCGGAGTGTCTCTTTGATATGTTCTGGTGATAACATTTTGTAGAGAGTTCCCGTAATATAAAGAGAGAAAACCTACGTACAGTTCCAACTATTGTTAATATCCTTAAGCATATCCATAAAAATTAACTTATAGATGTTGCTACAAGTACTAAACAAAAAAATGTCCATTTTAAATATTTAATAGAATGCTATTAGAAGAGATTAAGATGGTAAGATGATAACTCACCAAGGGTGGCATAAAAAACAAAGGCCCTCCACTATCAGCACCCCAATGACCATCTTCTAATTGTAAAGCTGAGAAGAATCGAATGCCTCTCCTTAGTGTTGTTGTTGTCGCCTCATAGGTTAAGTCTTCATGATCACCAATCTTTACTTGTGGTATGTTCAAATCGAATTTATCTTTGTTTTCCTTAAGTTGCTGTAATTTTGTATGATATAAAGATCAAAAAAATTATATATATACACGCACACATAAGGGTGGGAAAAACAATCTGGGAACCCGAGACCCGACCCAATCCGCCCGGACCGTTACTACCTGAAGTCCGGTAGGTACCCGAGCCGGACATACCCGGCCCGACTGTTCAGGCTATAGGGGGCGGGACTCGGGCATGCCCTCATATCCGAGTCCTGGTCCGGAATACCCGCCCGATACCCGTCCATGAGGTTTCGCCCGCTACCCGCTAAAAGATCCGCGTATCATCCATTGGATTAAAGAGGGGACTATAAATAGGGTTACTTCAACTGAAAAGTCTTTTTACCCTTGACCCTAATCACCCCCTCTCTCTCTCTCCGCCGCTATCTCTAACCTCTTTTAGTATTACTATCTCGATCTCTCTAACCTCCATTACTATTACTATCTCTACATGTGGGTTAAGATTCTTTGTTCTCTCTCCGTTCTGAAATCCTCAAATCTCATGCAAGAGTAAGAGACCAAGGAAAACTAAAGCCGAAGCATTCTTCATTATTTCCTCCGATCTACATGTAGGTTAAGATTTAAGAAGATAAGATAGATAAGATGATGCTCGGTATACACCGATGACCTACGGATCACATGACGCGGTTAAGCCTTTGAACATCATCTTGGACATTAGTTACAATTTTTTTATGATTTGATATTATAATGATATGTTCTTAGGTTTTAATGTAATCTCTCTGGATAATTTAGGGTTTCGTAAATAGATGGATAAATTTCTCTGGATAAATGTTCATGATGTCTTCTTTATTTTATTTTGGTGGCCAATACGTGGACAACCGTTTTTTTTATATGGACAACTATTTTGATTTAATAAGGGGACAACCCCACAAGGCCTTAAATACAAAAAAAAATAATCAATCGGAGGACTATACTCGAATTGGAAAATAAAAACCTAAATATCATTCTTCTTCTTTGTCACCCAGAAAAAAAATTTCTTGATGTAGTTACGCGATACATCCGTCTGGGTTGTTATGGTTTATGAGATTCATAGCTAGTAATCTGTTTGTGGTTATTTGATGCTTGCAGTTTGAGTTGTTTGAAGTTACAAATGGAGAGAGAAATCTAGAGAGAGAAAGATGAAAGCAAAGCAAAGATGGTACAACTTTTAGTTTCACTCAAACCTGTTTCTAGTGAAGATCAAACCACCTCAGAAAAGTAGAAAAAGAGATTGAAAGAGTTGATGTCCAGATGAATTTAGTGATTTTAAAATGACCCATGATTTCTATTCACTTTCTTTACTACTTCTAGGTTTTTAGTAGTTTTAGTTTTTCATTAACAAAATCATTGATTCTTGGAGAAGGGGTTTTGGAATTGGAGAAACTGGTAAACTCGCTGAGGTTCCTAATAAGTATGTTCCTCCTATCAATCTTGTCTGCTAACCCTTCCTCTCTCTACCCCATTCAAATAAAAACGTATTTATGTTGGCGGTTAGACCCATTTTCCCTGTTAATATGTTTGTTGATCATTCATTGAAATACTTGAGTTGTTTTCTACCAATGGTCGAGAATCAGTCACTCAGATACATCACCATCAGACTTATTTGAGAAAGATCTCTTTGATTTTGTCATGATCAACAATCTTCCTACAATTTTATTTCTCTACAAATTTGGGTGTTTGTGATGAAAATGAAGTTGTAGAAGAGGATGACCAAACTTTAGGGTTTATAGAAAATAGAGGGAGGAGTTAAAATAATACATCTAATTCTAAGAAGACTTGAATGAAAATAATAGAGAGATTCCCTTAAAAACTGGTGTCCACTTAAATTTTTTTAATTTTCTAGTCGTCTACATAAGATAGTTGTCCATATAAGAAAAACGGTTGTCCACGTATTGGCCACCTTTATCTTTTATGATTTGAGGAAGCTTAAAGAAATGGTATCAAACAGATATAAATGAATAAATGTTCTTGATGCGTTTTTTATTTCATATTTTAGATATTCTTGATGTAAATATCTCTCTGGATAATCTAGGGTTTCATAAATATGAGATGTTGTAATTTTGTTGCAATTTTGAGGTGGTCTTGTTTAGTATTATTGTAATTTTGTTTAGTAATGTTGATAATCTAGGGTTTCATAAATATGAGATGTAATTGTGTATTGTAATTATAAACATAATTATAAATGAAATGCTTAGTTAACTAATATTTGGTTTTTTAATAAAATAACTCGAGTTCGTCCGGTCCGATCCCGACGGAGCCCGCTCGAGCAGGCAGGCTCGAGCTGGGTACGGCCAAGCGAGCTCAGGCGGGGTATGGGCAGTCAATAAGGGGAACAGTAGTGGGCTCGAGATTTTGGTGTCCGATCCGCCCGAGTCCGTCTCTATTTTGCCCGAGCCCGACCGAATGCCATCCCTACACGCACATATATGTGCGTCACAACAAGTCAAAGTGACTTTCACAACGTGGAGATAAAACCTGATTTGTTAGGTTATTTTGTAGGGCAACTAATTCCTCTCAAATCCCACAAAAATTAGAGTGTTCTCTGTAAGGATTCAAAGATCCTATGTTTCAAGTCCCAATTGAGATTATTTTAGAGCATCTTCACTTGGAGACTCAGACTCTAAAACTTGAAGAGTAGGATTTTTTTTTTAGAGTTTTTGGTAAGACAATAGAAAACCTTTTCTCACAACTACTCTTTTTCCTATTGACAAGTCTATGAAATAAATTATTTTAAAGATCTCCATTGGACACACAAAAAATATAAAAAATCTCTATTTCGCCTTCTAAGTGGATCTGCAATGGATGATTCGAGAAAAATTCTAAGAAACATATATGTCAAGTGTGGAAAGTAGATCTCTGAATTGTTTACTTCCTAGGTGGTTATTTAATGATACTCTAATCAAAATCTTCTCTAATCAAAACAATCGAAAATTGAATATTACATTAAAGATACTTCAAAAGTCATATGTCTTCATGTTGTTTCTAATAGAATGTCCAATCATAGATGTTTTTTGACAAACGTTACCGCGTTTAGGTGTAACATCTGAGATACTCTAAGAAAGATAATCTCAATTTGCTAATATTATCCTTCCCGCCCCAATTATCAATACTCTTTCTTCTTTCTTAAGATATGTTTAGAAATTTTTTAAAACTAATGTATGTAATGGTAAATGTTTACAATAAATTTGATACGTGTTGCTTTATATAGTTATTTTAAATAATTTATAGTTCATTATATGCATTTTATTAGTAAATAACTTAACTTTTTAGTGTATATGTATTGTAATAGTACTCTTGTGACTTAATAATATTTCACATTTCAACAAAAAAAAGGCCTTTGGTGCAGGAAGAATAATTTTTAGCAAAGGCAGTGCATTAGTTAGGGAGAGCATTCTCTTTAGAATAGGGAGAGATAAACACTATTTTCTAAAATATCTCCAACTTTAAATTTTGGTCCCTCCCCTCAAACTATTTTCGACCAAAAGATAGAGAAGAGCGAAAAATCTTGTTTGACCAAAAACATGTTCGTCGATCAAAGAGAGATAAACACCCTTAAAACTCGTTCAACCAAAAGAGAGAAAAAAACCCTAAATCTCTTCGTTTCGATCAAAGAGTGAGAGATAGAGATGGAAATCTAAACCTTAGATGACTAATACAACACTCATCTCCATAGTAGTGGTGGCCAACGGGCCGTGTCGACACGGAAACGGACCGGCACGGCCCGTTTATTTGAGGATACGGAACGACACGGAACGGTCCGTTCCGTGCCGTGCCGACCCGTTACGGGTCTGGCGTGCCGTGTCGGGGCTGGGAATTTAGAGCCCCAGACCCGTTAAACACGGCCCATGAGACACGCAGGAACGACACGGAACGGATCGTACACGGCACGGCCCGTGGGCACGGAACGACACGGAACGGAAACGGCAACAACGACACGCTAGCAACGACCCAATTTAGTTATTTGAATTTTTAAGAATTACTTAGGGTGCACTAATATTATAATGTGTCTACAAATTGTTAGATTTTCATAACAACTACTTTATATTACAAAAAGAAAAAACATTAAAAAAAGTAATACTTGAATTAAAAAAAGAAGTAATACTTAAGAAGAAAAAGTAATACTTGAATTTAACAAAAGAGGTTTACTTTATTTTTTTTTACTTAGACTTTTTTTTTTGAAACAAACTAAATTTTTTTTTCAAAAAAATAAACAAATAAGGTGGTAAAGATAGTCCCACACCTAAACCACAAAATACAAAGTAAATGTGGAGAATCTTTATACAACTCTTTTCCAATAAAATAAACAAAGATATGACATAAACTCTAAAATTTTTGTACATCACAAATTTTTACTTGAAAAAAATGTAATGTTTCTTTTATTACTTCTTTTTGACAAGTAAAAAAAATATTTATGAATGGGCCGGAGCCACGGGAACGTCACGGAACGGCCACGAAAACGATTACGGGAACGCCACGGAAACGGCCAGAAACGCAACGGAAACGCCACGGGAACGGCATGGGCCGTTTCTGTGCCCAGACCTTTGTGGTCTGGGCACGGAACGGAACGGCACGGCTCAAGCCGTGCCTGGCGTGGCCGTGGCGTGTCTGACACGCCACGGCTGCCAAACGGGCCGTGCCGGCACGACACGGCCCGTTGGCCACCACTACTCCATAGAGGGGTTTGTAATTCTTGTTATTGCTTGATTTCTCCATAGATTTTTAGGGTTTTAACATTAATTAAAGTAAGTTTTGAAGATTTCAAGTATCAATATTGCAATGAAGAATACAAACAAGGAAAAGTAAGAGTTATTCCTCATCTTCTGAACTGATCAAAGTAACTTTAAAATAAAGTTCGTTCAGAGCGGATGAAAAAACAGAACAATTTCAACCAGCTCGGCCGAAATTTATTGTTTTTTCAGTGGACCCGACCGAAATTTGTTGTCTTTTTCAGCCGCCCCGATCGAAATTTGTTGTCTTTTTTAGTCGACCCACCCGAAAATCCTTTATGAAACAAAAACGACCTAAAATCCTAAAACTTTTGTTCAACCATAGAAGAAGACAAGAAAATGTTTTTTCTTTACCTAAGACATACTATCTTCATTATATATGTCTTCGTTTAAGTCGATATCTTCGTTTAAGTCGGTGTCCTCGTTTAAGTCGATGTCTTCGTTTAAGTCAAAGGACTCTTCTTTCTTTATGTAAGTTGCCTCCTCTTCCATTTATGGTGGTTCCTCGTTCATGAGATCTTAAGGCATCAATAAAAGCTTGAAACTAAGACTATAGTGATGGTAAACTTTGCAAGTTTTTTAATACTAATGGTGATGTTGATAGTAATGAAGATATTAGGGTTGGGTTGTTTATGTGATAGAAAACTACAAGTGAATAGAATGTTAGATTTATTATTAATTTTTATCGAAGTCCTTATATTTTAACATTATTTATTTAATGATCCTTATAACACTTTCCTTAAACTAATTTAGTGAAGGAAGAGCAAATAAATAAATTGACCTTGCTAACGCTCTGCCTTTTCTAAACATGGCTCTTCCTATACAAAAGACCTAAAAAAACTATTCAGAGGTTGATAAATCAATTTATTAAGCAAAATAGCCATAAACAAAAAAAAAAAGAACACCACCATTTCAAAATGTAAAAGAAGTCAAATGTCCAATTACTCTTTTATCTTATTATTTAAGTTTTATTATTTTTTGACTCTTTCACTACATATCGGATGTAGATGAAATTATTTTCTATGATCTTCCAAACTAGATTCACTTTGATATTAGTTCTCTTTTTGGCATTCATAACTTATACAAATAGTCATTTGCTAAAATGGAACTTTTGCAAACAAAGAGAAGCTGTCCATTATACCCGTTTGCATATAATAAAATGTCCCGTTTGTTAAATTACATTAAAAAGAAATTGAACCTCTGCAAATAACTATTTACAAAAGTATTTCATCAAAAAAAAAACTATTTACAAAAGTTAAAAACCAGGGAAAGAAGAGAAAACGAAAGCGGATCTTATCTACAAAGAATTATTTCTAAATATATAAAAATTTGTGGAAATTCGACTAGTAACGAACTTTAGAATGTATTTAAAGTTACAACAAAATAACTAATTTAAAGGGTGAATAAAGGAGAATATAAAAACAGTTGTTAGCACAATAACGACCTCAAAGTCGAAGAAATATAATAAAATGATATTTCTTTATTATATTAGAAGAAAAGAAAAACAACACTGAGATATATTTTGTTTATTAGAAGGGAAGAAAATCAACACTAAATTCTCATTATAAAAAAGGGAATGGTGGCTTTTCTTCACATTATATAACCAATTTTTACATCATCATTTTCTCTTATGTTTATATTAGTACATGTAGAAAATTGGTTTTTAATTATTTTTTCAATACATAAATGCATTGTGTTAAATTGAAATTGCTAAATGGGACAGGTTGAGAAACTCGTTAATAAAGGAGACGGGTTTGATTAACTAAATCCCGTCCCAATTCGTGCATGACAAACTCGCTCTATTTACAAATGGAACTGAGTTTGGACTTTGGAGATACAGTGACTCGTCTAAAACATGTTCCATTTATTAAAGTGGCTTTTGGTATAGGAAGAGCACTATTTAGTAAAGGCAGTGAATTAGAAAGGTCAAATTATGTATTTGCTCTTCCTTTACTAAATTAGTTTAGGGAGGGCGTTATAAGTATCATTTAATAGATAGTGCCAAAATAGAAGGACTTAGATAAAAATTAATAATAAATCTAATATTTTATTCACTTGTAGTTTCTCTCACATAAACAACCAAAACCCTAATATCGTCACTACTATCGACATCACCATTAGTATTAAAAAACTTGCAAAATTTATCATCACTATAGTCTTAGTTTCGAGCTTTTAATGATGCCTCAAGATCTCATGGATGAGGAATCACCGTTAATGAAGGAGGCAACCTACATCAAGAAAGAAGATTCATTTGACTTAAACGTAGACATCGACTTAAACGAAACCATCGACTTAAACGAAACCATCGACTTAAACAAGGACATCGACTTAAACGAAGTTATCGACTTAAACAAAGACATTTATAATGAAGATAATATGTCTCTGGTAAAGAAATTTCATTTTCTTGTCTTCCTCTATGGTTGAACAAATGTTTTAGGGCTTTAAGTCGTTTATTTCGTAAAGAATTTTCGGTTGGATCGACTGAAAAAGACAACAAATTTTGGTAGGGTCAGCTGAAAAAGACAACAAATTTTGGTCTTAACGGCTGAAAAAGATGACAAATTTCGGTTGGATCGATTGAAAAAGATAACAAATTTCGGCCGGTCCCACTGAAAATAGTAATAAATTTCGACTGAGATGGCTGAAATTAGAACGTTTTTTCAACCGCTCTGGCCGATTTTTTTTTAAATTTTCAGTTGGTATTCATGAATTTTTATTTATGCTAAGCGAAATTTCTTTTATGTAAATGTCGCTTATATATTTTTCGAGTTACATCCTTGTTTGTATTCTTCATTGCAATATTGATACTTGAAATCTTCAAAAGTTACTTTAATTAGTGTTAAAACCCTAAAAATCTATGGAGAAATTAAGCAATAACAAGAATTACAAACTCTCTATGGAGATGAGTGTTGTGTTAGTCATCTACGATTTAGGTCGAACAGGATTCTCTCTTCTCTCTCGAAGGTTTTTAGTCGAACAGAAGGATACTTTCTTCTCTCTCTTTTGGTCCAAGATAGTTTGATGGGAGGGACCAAAGTATAAATTTGGAATATTTAAAAAAAAAATGTTTATCCCTCCCTATTCTAAAAAGAGTGCTCTCCCTATCTACTGCATTGCCTTTTCTAAAAAATGCTCTTCCTATACAAAAACCCAATAATTTTTATTTATTTGTATCACATTATCTTGAAAAGTCCTTTTTGTTTCTTTCTTTCCTCGTCCGACACTATTGATGAGTAACAGAGCCATGTTTGAGGGAGGGCGGGTAGGGCGTCCGCCCTGGCCCCCACCACAAGAGGCCCACCTCTTGTGAAGCTTAAATTTAACACATATAACTGACACTAGATAAAGAAACATAAAACACCCATTAGCTATGCTGGTAAAGGTTGTCCGTCTCCAGGCTTGAGACAAGAGTTCAAAACCAACCTTCTGTTCTTTTCCTTTAGGTTTGTACAAAGATTTTCCTTATCATTTTATGTTAGGCGGACTCACTAAAAGACTTTAATAGGCTTGTCGTTTAATTTTTTTTTCTTGTAATCTTTTTATTATTCGAAAGGTCCATACTCGAACTCCGTACTAGGTCCTCAAATTCTCAGTCATGGCTCTGATGAGTAAACAGATTAATGACAGTCTCTAGTGAGGTTCATAGAAGCTTTCTTGTTGAAAAGAAAAGGAGAGATAGGAAATGAGTGGATGGACTATCAGCTCCATCTCCAGTGTAGTTCGGAAAAGATGATAAATGAAAAATAGAGGGAGACAATGAGTGGGCATATTACGGGCTCCCTCTCTAGTTTAGTTGAGAGGGAGTGTAGTTCGGAAAAGATGATAGAAGAAAAAAAAGAGGGACAGAGAATGAGTGGACATATTACGGGCTCCATCTCTAGTTTACTCGAAAGAGAGGGAGAAAGAGGAGATATTGGTCGACTGACCCCTCTGTCGTCCACCAAGTAAGGGATTGACCATCTTTGTCTTCCATATAGACTATGGAGGCCCCCTTGTACGGGCGGCTAAGAATTTTTATGGTGAACAATAGTACAAAATCGGTTTGTAGTATGGTTCCATACACTCAACACTTGGTCGCCTGAGTGGTTTAAAGTGTTGACATATACTCCAAAAGTCCCTGGAGGTCCCGGGTGGAACCATAGGAGGCGGAATTCTTGAGTTATTGAATATGGGATTATTAGAGTATAAATAATGTAGTTGGGCTTTAGACCATAGTTAGTTGGGTTTTAGGCCATAGTTTAATTGAGCTTTAAGCATATTCTTGTTAAATTTGACAATATCGTGCTTATCACGTCTTTGATATATCAACGCCATTGTCATGACTACCGTACATCGTAGTCGATTTCCAAAAAAGAAAAGGAGAAGTATGGCTCCATATGCCAAATTGTTATTAGGAGTTGTTTTTAAAGGTATGTACTTAATTATTAATATTTATAAAAATCGAGAAGAAATAATAAAAAATTACACTAGCTCGATCTCTCGAATATAATTATAATATCAGGAAATTGAGCCGAGAAATCTTTTGTTAAAAGGACAAGTTAAGAAATTGTCTTTCTAGGAAACACATATTATTCTAATACCACAGAAACTTCTTGTCTCACTCTGTTCTTCTTTAAAGTCTACAAACTCCATAAACAATATCTCTTTTTTTTTCCTTCACAATCAACGCCCACTATGGCAACTACAATTAAAATTTTATATTTATTTTCTCATATTTTCTCTTTTTTGATCCTCATGTAAGTATGCAACACACTTATTATGTTTGAAGAAATTAACGAGGTGTTTTAATAGAGGAGAGTGATATCTTCCGATCTAACAAAAAATCACCAATCCGCTCCAATAATAATAGTATAGATCAAGCGCACTCTCAAAGAATTTGTAGGTCAATTTCAGATGTTTCTCGTCCAGTATATAATTTCGTCCAAAAAGAGACAACAAAATACTACTTAACTGAGACAAATTTAATGATTGAACTTGTAAGAAGTAATGTTTCCCTACAAAAATAAGAAATATTAATAGGATATGTGATATAAGACGGATCGAGATGAAGAAATCCGACGATCAAGATGAGTTCAAGGATTGAGATACGTGAATAACACGTGTACGTACATGACCGATCGAGAAGACGAGATCCGACGATCAAGATGAATTCAAAATATTCGAAGACGTTCCAAGATATATGAAGATCAAGAATATTTACTCTCTTACATTTAGGAAATATCTTGTAACTATCTAATGGCGATATTAGATAAAATCTTATATCATTTCCTAGTTTAGTGAGGAGAAACTAGGAAACTCTAAACCCTAATTTCTCTATCAATTAGAAAGGGTTATATGAATTAGATTATTGAGTTATGTCTAACAATGTAGCCGATCAAATCCATAAATTGTGATGATTATTAATGAAACAATTATTTCTCCGTGGATGTAAGTCGTGATTATCCGACATGTTACATTATCGCGTCAATTATTTCAATGTTTATCTCCGATTATCATATAATCGTGAATTTAACATGGTATCATGAGCAGGTTTATCAATCCTATTTCATCGAAATTTTTGGCTTCCGCTATTTCCTTCAACATCGTATTAGAGAAGACTTTATTTTCTGAGATTTTTATTTCTAGTCATCAAAGATGCACCAAAGACTTGCTCTTCAACAAAGGTCAGTTCTACTTATTTCCCTATCTTTTCGTCCAACCCGCGCCCAAACAGACTATGGTCAACAGATGTTAACTGCGCAAGACTAACCTTCTACACTTCGCTGACCAAGTTAGCGCGTTTGACCACGCTTACCGAGTCAGCAAACTTTGACCGCGCTAGACCCGATCGGCTTCTTTTTCTTTCTTGTGACAGAAACCCTAGAGTTTGATTCTTTGCATTTTCCGGCGAGATTTCGTTACCAATAAATTGCTTTCATCGATTTGGATATCATTGTACTAACCACCACCGATTTCCTTTGTGTTTGGTCAAGAATCAACCCTTATTTTTCTCGATCCTTCGACGAAAGAACCATTTTCTGTCTCTAGAAATACATAACAATCATCAGTTTGTTTTGCTCAAATTGAACGCTTTTTTGGCTCAATCAATTAGATTTATCCTTTCCTTCCATCGATTTGGGTTCTTTTAGTACCCAAATTCAATTTTCGAGCCTAATCAAGCCATAGTTTTGGCCTTTGACAGAACCCTAATTCTGGAGACGTGATATAAGACGAATCGAGATGAAGAGATCCGACGATTAATATGAGTTCAAGAATTGAGATACGTGACAGGTAGAGAAGACGAGATCCCACGATCAAGATGAATTCAGAAAATTTGAAGATATTCCAAAATCAAGATTATTTACTCTCTTATATTTAGGAAATATCTTGTAACTATCTAATGGTAATATTAGATAAGATCTTATATAGTTTCCTAGTGTAGTTCGGAGAAACTAGGAAACCCTAAATCCCAATTTCTCTATAAATAAGAGAGTGTTCTAGGAATTAGATTATCGAGTTATATCTGACCAATGTAACTGATCAAATCCACGAGTTGCGCTGATTATTAATGAAACAATTATTTCCTCGTGGATGTAAATCATGATTATCCGACAAAATCACGTTGCATTTTCGTGTGACTTATTTCAATGTCTATCTTCGATTATCAGATAATCGTGAATTTTAAGAAATATGGTGCTAGAGTTGGATGTTCTAACCTGGAGACGTAGTAAAACATCACTGCAAGGTTTGACTTCAAACCGATTTTGATAATATATTTGACGGACTTTCTCAACCTGAGCTCTTTCTTCACGAGTCCCTGCGTTCGCATCAAATTCCCAAGTTTGTCTTCCCACAAAATTATTTGTTGTAAAAAGCCATTCGCTAAATGGACCTTCTCCACTTGCCACCTTAAGCTTCCACATCCTTCCTTTCCTTCGCATATATAGTAAGAGATAATGAGATATCAAATGTTATTGCCTTTTTTTGGTTCCGTAAAATAATATTTTCCTAATTATAAAATCATGAATAAAGGAGCATGGGGGAGCATGGGGAGTGAGAGTGAATATAAGGTCCCTTCTGAGTGGAATTGAGGGGCATTCCAATGTTAAATTAAAACGAACAATCACATCTGCAGTTAGTAACCTTTCGTAATGGTCTAACTCCCTTAGATCCGTCATGGCTCCATAAGAGTATCTTGTAGTTTAGTGTAAGAGCATCTCCAATGCAAAACTAAAAAAATTCAAATTGTCCTACGTGGCAAGGCTCAATTGAGTTTCTCTTTCCTAGATGTCTATATTGAGATCGTCAACTCAAAAGACATTTGAGTGTTGCTTTGGAGATGCCCTAGCACGCAACCAAATATATGAACTTAAGTCAGGACTCTCTTCAGTTTTTTTTGTTGAAGCAGGACACATCAATTGACCAACCAGACTTATATATCAGTCGCCATGTTAAGGTAAGTCAAGATCGGGTCAATTTATTCTGTTATGTATATTAAATCCGTAGAACTATGCCATTTCAGGAAACTAATATTTATAATATTAATATGAGCGCGTGAACAGACATAAACAAGATATTTTCTAGTCATTTACTTGCGGAAATATTCCCACTACAGTTTTAACAAACATTGTATGAGCATAATAATGTATAGCTTAGCGAAGTTTTATTGGCGTCTCATTCCTTCACAAACTTCCCCTCAGTAGTTGAATTTGTTGAGAGAGGCGAGTAAATTTTACAAATACATGGAAATGATAAAAATACAATGCAATTGTATATAACAAGATTAGACCATAATGAAGCATAAAAGTAATTTATATAACAGATTAACTTAACGTATTAGTTTGAGGGGATATTAACAATTACACAATTACCTCGGAGTAAATTAAATAACTTCTTGAATATATCACTCAAAAGATAACATTTTTAGTGATAATAGTTAATTGTAACAAACTCTGTTAGTTTGAAAAAGGTATCGTCAACTACAAAATTATATGTGGGTGTTACTAAGACAAAATCAGTTTAGGGAGTTAACTCGGGGGTAAATTATTCAAATAAATTTAATAAACATTAAGAACATAATATAAAAATTAAAAGATATCTATAGAAATGAAAATTGAAGTGAAGATGAATGAAAATATATGTTTTTAGTTTTAGTTTCTCCATATTTTGTGCTAGATTTCAATTGTATCGGTGGAAATGTCCATCATGTCAGTGGAAATTTCGAAATTGCAACAATTTCGGTCGAAATCTCGATCATATGGGTGGAAACTATGCAGAAAGTGTGAATTCGTGCATCTAATCTAAACTTCGTGCACCATCAATGAAATTATCAACAGTTGATTTTGACCATTTTTAATTTATATTAAACATGTTAGGAGCACATTAACAAGAGATGACATTGGTATTCAAGTACTAAGAACCCTTTATCAACAATATACTTGCCGTTCTATTATTCAATATCCAATCCAAAACAGTAAAATGGTATACAAAGGACTACGATGACGGACACTATAACGTTAACGTGAGGATTTTCTTTGTCATATCACGAGTTTTCGGCCGAAGTCTTGGATTTATTATCTATTCATGTTTCGAGTTATGGCCATTTGCTGACAACACCATATTTGTTAAAAATACATGATACCGCGGTTAAGCCTTATAAATAGTACTTAAGGAGCTTCAGAATTATAGCGAGAAATCGATTTAATACAATTTTTTGTATTATCGACACCCAATATAGTATATCCAAATAATAATTCTTTTTAAGATTGCTGGTTCATACGAGGTCACAAAATTTAGTTAATGTGTTGGACGGACATACCAGTTCTCTTTGAAATACAACACATGGAAAAGCAAATAAGCCATAGCAAGATACTCTTGACTTAAGCCGAGTTAAGCCATGTGTGTACTCACACATCAATGACATTTTACCTCAAGAATACAACAACTTAGTTTTCCTTTTCAGGTACTTGAAGAAGAAAACTGCGAATATTGACTAATATTATGAACTTCGGAACTAAGAAATGAGTACAAAACGAATGGAATTAGTAGGTAATTTTCTTCTAGAAATTTGGAAATTTTTCTTCGAAATTTCGATATTTTCCTTCATTATTACTGCTCTGGAACGATATTCTATCTATGCTAGAAAGACTGGAAAAGAAAAAAGAATTCAACTTGGAGTTGATTTAGGTCTGTTTAGAAGTCGAATAGACACATCTATTTAAATAGGAACCTATCGGATGATCTTTCGGTGAACAAAGTTAATGGTTTGTGGGTAGAAAGCGTCACCTACGATCTACACCCATGGATCTTCAAGAAATTGGCGGAGAGAAGGCGAGCCCTTAGATCCGTCTCATGCCCGAATGAAATCCCTTATCTTAAAACTTAAAATTAATGGAGTTTTCCAATCACTTTGCCTATCCATTAAGTTGAACAGCCATTAGGATTGTTTCGTTTGAGTGTGATCTAAACTGTCAGATCTAAACTTTCCTTTAATGCTAAACAATCTTTAATCCAACTTTTTCATCTTACCTTGTAGTCAGTCCCTCTTAAACAAACAAACTTCAAAGGAGAATATCTCAGTTTTTTAACCCTCGCCTAAGTCAAACAATCATGGTACAATTCTATTTCTAAACATCCATCAATTTTTTGTTATTTTGATTATTAACTTTACTTTCTAATTATGTAGAAATCATAGTACTATTTTTTTCTTCAAACTATTTCTAAACCTCCATCAATTTTTTATTATTTTCATTATTAACTTTACTTTCTAATTATGTAGAAATCATAGTACTATTTTTTTTCTTCAAAATAGAAAGATTTATTTATTTTAATCCATTCAGTCTTATGATATATGAGTGAGAACAAAGAGAACAGAGAGACTGAGAGAGAGAGAGAGGAACTAAAAGTAAATTAACCAGAGAAAAGAGCAAGAACCAGAAATGAAGGAAAGAAGAAGAAAGTGAAGAAATATATGTATATATATATATATATTCATACCTTATTCAGGAAATGTGCAGCCTCAACCCTCAAGTAGAACAGGAAACCAACTGTGTCAAGACCAACTGGGAATGTTCTTACACTTATAGACATTTTCTTGGGACCTACTTATGGACTACTGGTGGCACTAACTACAAAAAGATATTTTTGATTCCGTCACATTTTTTGTATGTCTATACATTTTAAAAAGTTTGTTCATACTTTAATCAAGAGGGTAGGGTCTTTGGAATCGTAAATACTGTGAAGATTAATGAGAGAGAGGAGAGACCGTGTGGTATGATGTCCTCTAAAGAGAGAAAAAACCGAGGGTCACTGAGCAAGAGAGAGACGAGGCCGGATCCAAGATTTTCACTCACGGAGTGTAGATTTATATACCTAAATAAATTTTTTTTTGCAAAACACAGTAATTAACAAATTACTTATATTTATTAATATATTAATACAAAAAACGATTACAAACGCAATAGACATCTGCCATAGTTCATATTTTGAAACTTAGTTTTTTATAATATAGACTACTAAAATATCATTCAGTCACGGATCACCCGTCTTGTTTCTTAAACGTGTTTTAACTAGCTTCATAGCTGGAAAAACTCTTTCAACGGAGGCACTTGCAATTGGCAAAGTTTGTGCTAAAGTGATAAGCAAATAAACTACTCCCTCCGTCCCAAACTAAGAGTCCACTATTCTTCTTTTAGATGTCTCAGATTAAGAGTCTCATTCCTATTATATCATATAAAATACCTTATGTTTTCATGAATGCTCTTTCTTTAATATATCTAATCCATGGTGGATTAGTTAAGCAAATTAAGACATTCTGAAACTTACTAATAAAAAAATTGGTTTTTCCAATAAACAAATCCATTCTTTTGGATTAATCTAATTAGTCTAAGTCACTAATGACCAAATTTGATTGACTCGCCAACTAGAAATTTAGTTGAAATCATGTTAGTAGCCAAAATTTGATTGACTCACCAAAGTTGGTGCTAAAGTGATAAGCAAATAAATTATTTCTGTAACGAAAATTGTAATCCTTGAATTAGTTTAAAAAAAGTTGTCACATAAACAAGGGTAAACCAGGAAGAAGAAAGAATATGAAAATAAGTTGGACTACCACTATGAGACTCTTAATTCAGGACGGAGGAGAAAATTATATGTCTTATCTCTCTTAGTTTCTTATGATACATAAAATGGTTACTCGTTGACTATCGACAATAAGTCAAAAAATGACCAAAAACCCTACGGGTCTACCTGTGTCAAGGAAATAGGACCACTGAGCCCAAAAGATGTCTGCCACCTAAGCCCAGAATCCAGAGGTCGGCAAGATCATCTAAGTAGCTTCAGTCATGTCCTGTCTCAAATACAACCAGGTCTGCCCTAGGATTCACGAGAAGAGCTGGGGGGTCTGCGTATGCAAGGACGATGCCTTAAGCCCTGAACGTGGGAAGGTAGAAGCGGGCCGCACACTTACCGACTCAATCCCGAATCTTCGAAAAGATCTCAGTCCGCCAAGATCTTAAGTATTTAAGAAACTTGGGTTTCACGAGTCTCGAAGAAGAAAACATCTCCAAGAGAATCTATCAACACGGCAGGATATCTACGAAGGACCCGTGGACATAGGAACTTCTAAATATCTGAGATACAAGATAAACATAAAGATGAAACCTTAAATCTCCTAACTACCAGAGAGTAGTCTTAATCCTCAACGGTGGATCTAAACCGCTTCATCCACACAGTCTGTCAACAGTCGGTCCAAAACAGCATATAAAATGGCATTACATCACCTTCAACAAGGTACGATCACTTTACATTCCACAATGATCAATCAATATTCAATACTTTAATTGCAAAGGGCAATATGACTTTCTTAAGCGTCAGAGAGGTTTCCTATAGGGGTGTGCAGAAATAGACCGAACCAATCAAGCCAAACCGATCCAAACCGGTCTAGTCGGTTTTCAAACCAAACCAAACAACGAGTGGTTTGGTACGGTTGTAGATTTCCAAAAACCAACTGGTTTGGTTTGGTAAATGGATGTAATTTTTAAGAACCATGAAAACCAAACCGAAGCAGTCAAGTTCAATTATTATACATAATTGTATTATATATTTACATAATTTTTTCTAAAATATATCTATCATATCTCTATAATTTCATACAAATATACATCTTTCATCAAGTTCTTGCCAGAAACAAGAATAACTACTACACATACAAAACAACAATACTACTACAATATAATGTCACTATCTAGAATTAGATTAAAACAATTCATGTATTACTAATACTAATGTTACTAGCTACTATAAAATATTTCGGTCGATGGTTTGCATATGTCTTTAATGTTTCAAATGTTTTTCGACGTATTATGTTAGTTTGATCGTTTCTCCAGATTTTTAAGGAGTGTTGCCTTGATTTTATACGTCAATGAATGCAGAAAATAACTCGATTCACCGATTTTCATGGAGAACAAATTGTTTTTATAGATGGTTTGGTATCCAGTAGTATCCAAACCGCTTATGATGGTTTGGTTAGTAAACGAACCAAACCACGAGCGGTTTGGTAACAGTTTGAAAAATCACTAACCAAACCATGAGTGGTTTGGTAACGGATGACACCAAAATACCGGATAGCGAACCAACGAACACCCCTAGTTTCCGAACTCTTTGCAGGATTTTCCCTCAAATTTTCAAGAGCTAAAACAGGAGCAAAAATCAAAGGAGTAGAATCATTCACTTAGATGTGATCCAGCATTAAGTCTCTTATTCTAGACTGATAACCAGATTGACGTTTTTAACATCGGCAATTGGCGCTAGAAGGAGGGGCGAATACAGCAAAATCATCAATTCGGTAACCCGAATCCCTATTCAATTCTTTACAGAATTATCTTTTATTACCTTGTGCACAGACTCTGCTTTAAAGATATCTTCAAAAGACGACGTTCTCGTTTAGAGGGGTTCGTGGCTGAGGTTGAGCGCCCCAGGGTTGAAACGCTCCGCGACGACAAAAACATACAAAGCCTTCGAAAAAACCTCTTTAAAGCTAAAGAGGAAACTAATTTGGTTATGAGAGAGCCGACAGTCAGAGAGAAGATGGAGAAAGTAAAATATCTCTCTCGAAAGCTCTTCTCGACACCAGCTAGCGCCTTCAGGGCACGCCCTGATGCAGATCAAACAGAAGCCCTGAGGAAGCTTTAAAGGGAAAAAAGAGCAGGCCCGAGCATAGGAAATACGACACAACTACCACGAGCCATACATCCCTGAATTTTTAAGAGGCGAATCAGTAGACACACTGGATCCGATGATGAGTGACGTCCTCTTACATGAAGTGGCAGAGATGATTAGGCTCTCCGAAGAAAGAAATGCCCCAGCAAGGGCCATGATAGGCTTACCACCCCTAGGCCCTCAGATATTGGAGGCTCAAAGGCCGAAGAATTTTAAATGGCCCAACGTTGACAATTACGATGGAACTGGAGATCCCACCATATTCCTGAAAATTTACGTTTCACTTATGAGTCTGAGCACAACAATCTATATGAAGTCTGGTCTTTGCTACATTCCTAAAGGGACCTGCACAGGTCTGGTACCAAGCCCTTGAGGCAGGGTCCCCATACACTCCTTCGACAAGATGGCAATGGCTTTTTGCACAACCTTCCAAGGGAGTTACTGTTGGGTTATGATGCCCTCTTGCTAGTGTTGTATGCGGATTACTTTGACATCCAATGTCAAGCACTAGCAATTCCCAATATCATCATGCATACACTAAAGATTAACTAAGAGTTAAAGATTACCTTAATCGCTAGTTTTCTTTTGAACCTTTTCTCGCATGCGAAGACCAAGAGCTTCAAGTGTAGCTCCTCTACTCGAGACAGCGAATGTTTTACTTGATCTCCCACCTTGTATATTAGCTATAATATTAATGGTGGTTTGATTATAAGAAGAACTCTTTCTTCTTTCTTTGACTAGTTGATAGCTCTAAGAGAAATTCTATAACCTTATTCGTTGACCTAAGAGTCATTATATAGAACCCTAATAAGAGCCTCACTCTTTGGAAGTTCCATAAAAGCCCCTTTTGAATAAAGTTGAAGGAAATCGTCAAAAATGGACTCCCTGACTTGTGGATGTCCAAATCACGCCAAAGTTGGCATATTTTTCCTTCCCTACTAGAGGAACCGTCCTACCAAATTTCATCCCAATCCGAGGCCTAAAAGTGCTCCAATCGCTTTCAGGCCAAAACCCCTTTTTCGAGTTTTTTTGTGCTATCATTGCCCAAACTTCTTTTAGGCCTATGAGACATATTTATGGGACTACCCCATGTTAATATATCTCATTCCCACTAGTCATATCATCCGATCAAGTACCCATTCTTATGTGTAACCCGATATAGGATCCGGTCGAAGTTAGCCGTAAATTACTTCGTAATTCGACGATCGTAGTTGGTTTCTAGCTAAACATTATCATCCCTAAATGAACTGGACTTGATGATATTCTTCACCAATTGTCCTATCCGACAAATTTCTTACATTGCATTCTTGGTTGCAGGACATCTCCTTGCAAAGGATATTCCCTTCAGACTCCTACTTGTAATTAGAACAAGTGCAATGCTCGATTCCCGTGTCGATTCGTATCCCATCTGATACGTTACGTCTTTCAGACTTTCTTGATACCGAGTACAACTGTCGAAGAGAAATGATTAAGTTTTAATCCATTTGAGCGCGGCCACGGACTTTCAGTTGCTACTCATCAACTGGGCATGAGACACGTTTTTCTAATGTAATTAGGATGACACAATCCATTCTTGTGCTCCCACTCAACTTCATGTACATCATGTCTTTCCTTATTTTCACTTTTAGAACCTCCTTTTATGGCGCGGCGTTTGGTGGAACGAAAGTCGGACATTCCTTGCATAAGATGAGTGAAACACTCATGTTTTGAGGAATCTCTCCAATCTTGTCAACGAGAAGTTTTTGACATTCATCACGATTGACATACTTCTCATTTGGGGGTTATCCAGTGTATATTCCCAATAGTGCACCCACATAGTCGATTCGAATACCCTATTCCTATAGCCCATGAAACTGCGCTATCTCATCGACTCACGTGCTAGTCTTCCTGAGTCATTGTTGTCCATACAACGACCTGGACTAGAGAGATGATAACTAATATTCCAAGTTCACTTAATAGGGTTTCATTCATTGGATAACGTATCTGACGAACCTATTCGGAATGTTTTATTATCAATGGACTGTCGTTTAAATACGAAACCAAATTTAGACGTCTGTGAAATGATTGACTTATTTCGGATAACGAGAGTTTGTAAACTTGAGCCTCTTCCGTAAAACACCTTTTACCAGCTCAATTTACTTGTCAAGGTTATTCTCCGAATATACCTCACGCCTTGGACACTTAGGTGACAGTTTAGTTGACTACGGATGTAGTCCGAATTAAACTTTGCCTGTTCATCAACTGATCGAAGGACGATTCCTTTGATTTTCAATTGACTGTTTCTAGTAACCCTTTATTAGATATAAGGCTTTCATTCTTTCGTTCGTAGAGTCTACCACAGTTCTCGGCCAGAAACACTTTCCGCCTACTTTCCTTCCATTTCTGGAAGTTTGCATTGACGTGTTCAACTTTCTCCACTCTAACTCGTCCTAGCCTTTTAGGATGTTAGTTGTGGTTTCAGATTGTCTTATTTGAGTTCGGATGTTAACATCTTTTCATACTCTTAGTGTTTACGATGTCTTGGGTAAATGCTAAATCTTGTCCCACATGACTGATCTCATGTCTGTAACATGATTATCTTTCTCATGCGTGCTCGCTCATCGGAGTCTCCTGACTCTGAGTCTTGCTATTCGCCATGAGCTTGGGTCGAATATCTCTTTCAGAGTCTTTCGCATTCGGACTATTAAGAATCCCAAGTTTTCTTTTCTTAGTCCTATCATCTTTTGATCTATGCTTATAGACCATCGATGTCCAATGCATTCTTATCCTTTTGTGGTCTATCCTTAATTGATTCCAACATCTTCATGTTGTTCTCAATTCTGTGTGTACACTGCACACCGAACCTGAAAAGCGTTTCTCCCACTTACCTTCTTGAAATCCTTAGATTCAAGATATTCTTCGTTCACTTAGGAATCAAATGACTTTGATATCCTCTTTTGAATCAAAGATTCCAAATCTAGCTTGCTTCCTTTCGGAAGTGTGGGTCTTCTGAAGCATGCTTGTTTACTAATCATTGAAGTCGGGACCTTTGACTTCCTTGTGTTTAGTTATGGATTTCAAACGTAGACTTATGTGAACTTTCGTCTACTTTGGGAAACGTCCGTGTTTCCATCCTTCTCAGTTTTCTTCCTGAAAACTAATCTCCGTTCAATGGTCTCTTACTCTATTGACCAATTGCCAAGTTTCCGCTCTTGACGAGAAGGGATTCCATACGACATTGACTCCTAGCCAATTTTTGAGTTGGTTTCCGTCTCTGCACAGGTCTATATTGTTTATCTTTTATTAGTAAGATTTCAATCTTTTAATCTTGCAGGTAAACCAGCATCCTAAGCAGTTTTGGCTTCTGCTTCCTCTTGGATCTTTTCTTCTTTAGCCAAATACTTAGTTACCTTTTGCACCTGTACATTCACAATGATAGGGCATTTGGTATCTCATACCATGTTGGGAAATTTTCAGTATTTGATAAATTAATTGCCAATACCTGAACTGGAAGTCACTGTTCCATTCGTTTTGTCCTCCAAGAACTTAGGGTGTGTTTGATATCTCCTATTTCAATGAAAATAAAGGAATTTCCATGGAAATAGGTATTTCCACCGTTTGGAATGAAGTATAATTTCATGGCTTTAATTCCCTACGAAATTTATTTCGATGAAATAGTCCACTTTTAATTCCTTGCCTCCCTAGGAATTAGTTTCCATGGAAAGCCAAAATTCGAAATAAAAATATTTTAATAGTTTAGGACAGTTGAAACCTAATATTTATGTCCATATATGTTCAGAATGACAATTTTCTCCATAAAATTTATCAGATAAATTTTTACTTATGCATTGGGCAAATGACATTTTTGTCCTTCTTGTCAAAATGACATATTACCCTCGTATATTATCAAAATGACGTTTTTACCCTTATGTGGTGTGAATGACGTTCTTACATTTATCTTGCAAAAATGGTATCTCTTTAGGATTTCTTCTTGTTTCGCCTTTTGGTTCACCAAGATCGCCATCTTTGAACCTCCATTGATTTCTCCCACTCGAATTAGGATCTCCATCCTTGAGTTTCTTCAATGGACTCATTGACCCTAAACTCTAATTACAAGACTCAAACGATAAGCAGATCGTATAAACTTGAAATTAAAATTATTACAAATTGCACCATTCGTGCTTAAAACAAGAATGAAAGAAAAACTTTCTATGACCATACTAGTTCCCGCATTCACATCACATGCATTCATATAATATTCAAGGTTACCAATTATATATGAACGAAGATCCGGGAGATACTTTTGTCGATATATCTATGTGACATTACGGACCTTAAGTCTAAATTCGAAGAATTCGACTAATGGTGCGTTCCGGTTTTATCTTTTATGATTTCCAAAATCAAATTCAAGGAAAAACTCTGTTTGGGCTTGTGAAGAGCACGGGTCAATTTTGGAAAAATTGGTTTGACTCTCAATGATTTCTCAAATCAATTTCAAGAAAAACCCATTTCGGGTGGCCCGATGCAATTTCGGTAGGCCAGCGCTTTGGGGAAAGCTAAATAGTTTCTGGGGTGTGAGGTGAGGTGGAGAAGTATTTTGCTTTCCCCCTAAATAAAATTGTCAAACAAAATTGACCAATTTTTGACCAAGTCTTCACACCCCGGAAACTAATTAGCTTTCCCCAAAGCGCTGGCCTTTCGGTAATATTTGGGTGGGATCGGGAGAATAATTAAGACTTTCGTCGAAAAACTCGCACTCGGGTCAAGACCCGTAAAACTTCGGCCCAAGGACCCTAGTCAAATTTGGAATAGTCCATAACACCCAAAAGTCAAGGTCCAAGACCCGAAAGTCTAGGCCCAGTAGGATGGTCTGACCCAAAAGAGATTCGGGTTAGGCATAGGTCCTGCCCATGCACTGTCCGACACAAGACCGAGTGCATTGGACCGGTCCTTGCACGGTCCGACCGAGCCAGACGCGTCTAGGTCTCGGTCGAGGTTTAGGACGCGTCTGGCCCTTGGCCTTAGCACCTAGGCCATCTCAGTCCTAGACCGAGATGCCCAGTGCACTCCAGATGCATCCTAAATGCATCTGGTGGAAGCTCCAACCGTCTCGGATCGTATCCGAGACGTGCTCGGGCTACCCGAGCACCCAGACGCATCTCACATGCGTTTGGGAAAGTCGCGTGTCTCGGTCCTAGACCGAGACACTCTAGGATGCTTGAGGCACGTCCCAGACGCGGCCTTAGCAGTCGTAGACGCGACCGACTCAGACATGTAATCCGAGTTGGTCTCGGTCAGCAGACCGAGATGCGTCAGGCCAGCAACACCTACAACCCAATTTTGGGAACTTCCAAAATTTTTTTTTCTTTTGCTTCTGAAACTTCCAATAAACTTAAACTTGACTTTCAAAACTTCTAAAATCATGAAAATCATAACTTTTCAAACTTTTAGGAAACTTCTAAAATCCCAATTTTGATTTTCAACAAGTTCTAAAATTAAGAAAATCACAACTTTTGGAACTTCTGAAATTTCAATTGTTTGTTCTTGAGAGATTTCCAAAATCCTTGAAGAACAAATCTTTTGAAAACACTTTTCAATACCGAAATCAATCAAAATTGAGTCTTTTGAAACTATTTTCAATCATCAATCTTGAATAATGACCTTGAAAACTTTTGATCTCATTAAAACTAATCAAATTGAATGTCTAAAACCCTTTTAGACAAAACTATCAAGCTAAACAATCATGAATTAGTCCGAAACTTAACAGAAATTAACTATTTACAATAGGCTCTGACGCCACTGAAGGGTTTTGTGGGTCACTTATACTAGTGTTGTATGAGGATAACTTTCACATCCAATGTGAAAGACTAGTATTCCCAGGATCATCATGCATAAGCTAATAATCAACTAAGAGTTGGGGATTACTTTAATCGCTCGAACCTTTCTTATCCGCTTTTGAGAAGACCAAGAGCTTCAATTGTAGCTCCTCTACTAGGGACACCGAGTGGTCTACTTAATCTTCCACCTTGTACGTTAGCTTGAACAACAATGGTAGTTTTATTACAAGAAAAACACCTTCTTCTTTAATTGACTAGTTGATAACTTTTGGAAATTAACTCTCTTTCTCTTCTCTACTTGATGGTGTAGAGTTAGAAAGATCTTAGAGAAGTTCCACATCTTATTCAATACCCTAAGGGTCTTTATATAGAATTCTAAGTTAAAGTCCAAGCCTAATTAGAATCCCAAAAAGCCCTTTTTGAATAAGATTAAGGAAATAGCCAAAAATAGAAACTAGTTTCTATTCTTTGATTTCCTTGACGTGTGGACGTCCAAATCATGCCAAAATTGGCATATCTTATCTTCCTCTTTAGGGGAACCGACCACCCAAATATGGGCCCAAAAACCTCTCTTTCGGGCCTTTTGTGCTATCTTTGCCCAAACTTCTTTTAGGCCTATGAGACATATTTATGGGACTATCCCATGATAAAATATCTCATTCCCACTAGTTACTTCATCCGATTAAATAACCACTCTTATGTGTAATCCGATGTAGGATTCGGTCGAAGTTAGCCGCGAATTACTTCGTAATTCGCCGATCGTAGTTGGTTTCTAGCTAAACGTTACGATCTCTAAATCAACCGGACTTGATGATCTTCTTCATCAATTGTGCTATTCGACAAATTGCTCGCATTGCATTCTTTGTCAAAGGAAATCTCCTTAACAAAGTAATATCCTTCAATGCCAAAGGCAGAGGGTCCTTTTAAGATACTTGAGAAGTTTGGTGATATCGCTTACAAACTGGAGCTTCCAAGTGACTATGGTGTTTCAGGTACTTTCCATGTGGGCGATATTTCTCCTTACCTTGAAGACAAGGAGCTATCAAATTTGAGTACAAATCCTTTCCAACTCGGAGAGTCTGATGCGGAGCAACAGTGTTTGATCAGCCAGGGCTGGAACAATCAGGGTTGGAGCAAACAGAGTTGGAATACACAAACACTCCTACCAATGGGCTCAACGTTACTTCACTGAAGTTGGATCAATCAAATGGATAAATATGGTATTTAAAGGGGGTTCTCAAAGATTTAAAGAGTCAATCTCGTTTTTATTCATCTGCATTAAATTTAGTTTTTTAAAGAGTCAACCCATAAGGTCTACCAATGGGCTCAGCGTTACTAAGTTGTTTCCAATGTATCTAGTTTCTATGCACGTGGACTAGCTTTTATTTCCCTTTTAATGTATTCTCCTCTATATAATGAGGCTTATTATCAATGGAAAAATTAGAAAACGAATTTGAGAAATTAAAGATTCTTTTTTGACTTTGTGGTCTGTTTAGATCAATTCCTTTATCCTCTGATTTTGGAAGAGCCATTGGCGGTGGATTCGAGCGTCTTTATCATCTGGTGGTGGAAACTTTATTTAGGTGTGGTGATTAGCTCAACTCGTTTCCTTATCACTTTGTGGTGTCAACTTTATCAAAGTGTGGTGATCCAGATCTTCCTATCTGTTCTGTTACGATAGTTACATTCACTCTGTACTCATGCTTCCGGCAAAAGTATCACCTTGGAGTTCCTACCTTCTTCGAGGTATTTGATGCCCTTTTATAGACTGTTTTAGAAGGACTGTCAATATATAAACGGTGATTAAGAGGTGGTGAAGATCCACCCCGTTGTATTGGAACTATTTCGTAGTTCAGAGATTTAGGAATTCCTTTTGAGTTTATCTTGTATCTTAAACATAGGAGTTCTTCTGCTTTCGAATCCTCGATATATATATTTCCGAATCTAGGAGATGTTTCCTCCTTTAGAGACTCTTAAAACCAAAGTCAGACAAATACTTAAGATCCTCACCGACTGAAATCTTTGATCAGATTCAGGATTAAGTCTGTAAGCGTTTGAAACGCTTCTACCTTCCCATATATAGGGCTTAAGGTGTCAGCCTTGCTTACATGGACCCCCCTAGCCTTCTCGCGAATCATAGGGTAGACCTGGTTTGAGTCGAGGCAGGGTTTAAGCGCGTACGATAATCGTGCCATCCTCCAGTTCAAGGCTTGAGTTTGAGAGACCTCCTTCAGTTTTAGCCTCCCTTGCTGACTTGACGCGAGTTGACCCACGGGCTTTTGGTCTATTATTGGCTCATTGACCTCAGTTAACTTATGACTATTTTTGTTTCATCAGATGTCAATCTAGATGTTTTTCAAGATTATAAATTGTACATCTTGTATTTATCTTTAAAGGAAACATGATCTTGTTTTTTGTTATTACGTAAAAGAATCAGTGGCGTGGCTGAGAAAAATGGGGTTCGGTGCAAACTTTTATGTGGGGTACTTCGATTATATAAGACGACAAATAATTCTTTATAGTATCAAACTAAACAAAACATTTCCACTTTAGTTACATAGTATTTTGTTATATTTTAGATGAATGTGAGTGAACATTGTAATTAACTATGCATTTTGTGCTTGAAAGTACTTACGACAAAGCAAATTACCAACTGACTTACATTCTTTTATGAAAAAATAAATAATTTTAGTTCTATATAAAAACATTTAAGAATCATTAATTATCTGAAAAAATAATGAAAGCAAACATCATTGAATTTAAAATTCTATAGAAAGAAGCGTATACTTGTAATTGACTAATTTAAAAGAAAAAATCTGAACGGAAGAGTATTAAACTTGTGACCTCTAGTTTGTAAGTCAAGGTATCATCATCTGAGCTACAACAGAATTATTTAATACTTCAAAAAAAAAAAAAGAATTATTTAATTATTTTTAAAAGTTTATACCAACTTGAGGGGTCCTAAATTATTTTTTCTGCTTTGAGAGAGCCTAGGTGCAGTGGCACCTACGGCATCCCTCTCTCACGCCCCCTTTTTTTTTTTGTTGAAATTGATATTATTAATTAAAGGGAAATAAGAGTTCTATTACAATACAACTTATAAACTAAATAAGGTACATCCTTCCATGACTTCGTTCTGTTTTTCTTCCTTGCCCATTTAGCCAACTTGTCTGCCACTACATTGAATTTCCTGCTAGTATAAGAGAATTTAACTAGTTCCAGCCGTCGTTTTATTTTCTGTATTCTTTGAATATGAATTTTCGATTGCCATTGAATTTCATGTCTACTGTTCTGTAGATTTTTTATGATATTGATATTATCGCTTTCTATGATGATTCTTTTGTAGTTATGAGATTTCGCCCATAGCATTCCGTTAAGAATCGCTATGGCTTCGCCTTCCTCAAAGTTTCTACTTCTAGTGGTAGTGGCATGTGCTTCTATGAATTTAGCTTCTTTGTCGTGCATAATTAAATTGGTACCTGTAACATTCTGAATGTCGATAAAAGAGGCATCCACATTAATTTTCACAAAAGACGTTTCAGGGGGTTTCCATTTTTCTTGTTCTATCTGATTTTTGCTAGTATTATTTGTAGGGTATTTAGGGAATGTTGTAATCATAGTAATAATTTTGTCTATCGAATTCATTTCATGTTGAAAACAGTGATCGCAACGAGTTTTCCATATATTCCAAAGGATAGTAGCATAATGAATGTTATTCGCAGTGTAAGTGCTTTGTGATTTTTGTTCCCAAGAAAATATCCATTCTACCACAGAGGTGATTTTGTCAGATCTATTATATTAAAACAGGTCAGCCGGTTATCCAGGAGATAAGTCTGATCGTCCATTTTATTTTAGAGATTTGGTTGGTAACACATCCAACGGATGATATAAATTTTTTTTTATGTAAATAGACTACAAAAAGAAGGGTATCTATGTAAATCAACTAAAATTGGTTAGAGTAACTACTACCCATATATTTCTCTTTTTTTTTTCTGTTCAGTAGAAAAATGTGGGAGGATGAGAAATTAGTGGGGAGAAAATCTCTCTCCAACATTCTTGATCTGTTTTTTCATGAAAAACTTCCCAAAGTAACTACTTCGAAAAATATATAAATAGGACTCTTGCCAGACTGATATCTTTTCACTGTAAGAAAAAAACAATTCTCACATCTATTTTATAGTTCAGGCTTCAATGAAATATTATTTTTCTTTTTTAAATGTAATTCTCTTTTTTAAATGTACAATGAAATATTATTTTGCTTTTTTAAATGTAATTGTCTTTTTTTAAATGTAAATAGCTTAGTATTTGATTGCTCCTCTTGGTTGTTTAATGTATAATTATTGTTTTCTCTAAATGTAAAATGGCTATTCAACTTTTACAATATTCTTAACACGACGGCGCAACAAAAAGGGATCAACCGCGTCCGTAGGACGCGGTGGGAACCTAGTATAATATTAAAGTAGAACCATATGTTTTTAGCCAAAGGACAATGGAGCAGAGCATGTTCAATAGATTCAATCTCATTACAATTAGGGCAGTTCAAGTTATTGTCAATATATTTACCTATTCTTTCCTTAACTGGTAGTGCCTTGACGCATATTTTCCATATAAACACTTTTATTCTAGGGACTACAGGGATAGACCAGATGAAATTCCAGTTAGGTGATAGCGGTTTCGCCGAGTTCATACTCATACAAAGATGCTGGTACATGGATTTGACCGCAAATTTGCCTGACTTAGGTGACAGCTAAATTATCAGCTGCGAAACCTTATATATGTGAAAATTCGGGTTATTGATTGTGAGGTTAGTTAGCGTGGGGACCTAGTTGTCTTTCCATATATTTATCTGTTCTCCATTATGTACCTCCCACGTGGTATAATTATCAATGTTATTGAGATGTTTACTTATGTTTTTCCATATCCAGGAGTGATGAGATTTAGATGGACCAGGATTATCGGAATTCTTGAAATACTTAGCTTTTAAGAATTGAATCCAGATTGCTTTAGGTTCCGATTTAATTCTGCAAGCAAGCTTACTCAACATTGCTTGGTTATCCAGCTCCGGGGAGTGAATACCAAGACCTCCTAGATATTTGCAAATAGTGGACCAAGACTTAGTACATATGCCTTTGGACTTACCCCACCAGAATGACTTTTGCATAGTCGAAATGCTTTTGCAAATGCCTTTGGGAAGGGCAAAGCATTGCATTTGGTATCGGGGTACGGCCGCCGCAATTGTCGAAAGAGCAGCTTGAGAAAGGAAATTGTGATTCCAGTTCTCTAATTTATTTTTGATCTTCTGAAGAATGTCGTTGAAAATCTTCTTCTTTTGAGCCCAAATAAATAATTGAGCCCCGAGGTATTTTTCCGAAGTGGTCGCATATTTGACTTTGAGCGAACGCATAATCGATCGTTTGAACTTAGGGTGGGAATTTTTGAGTAAAAAATATTGGATTTGCTGTAGTTAATCATCTGCCCGGAAGCGTCGCAAAAAGTATTGAGGATGGTTTTGAGAGTATGAATATTATCCAGGGAATTACGTCCAAAGATAATGCAATCATCCGCAAAAAGAAGGTGAGAAATAGTTAGGTTGCAATTATTTGTAGGGAAGCCCTTGAAATTATCCCTATCCAGTTCAGCACTAATGAGACGACTAAGGCCTTCCATAGCGATTGTGAACAGGAACGGAGAAAGCGGGTCTTCTTGCCTAATCCCTCTCGAGGGGAAGAAAGTGGGGCCAGGACGCCCATTGACCAGAACTGCCATAGAGTAAGTAGAAATGCATTGAGTGATCATTTTGATCCAGTGATCCGAGTATCCCAACTTAGACATGATATCCGTCAGGCAATTCCACTCAATCCTATCAAAAGCTTTGGACATATCAAGCTTAAGGCCAAAATAACCAGTAGCACCTTTCATAGTTTTAAGAGAGTGTATGATTTCCTGACCCATGATAACATTGTCAGTGATTTGTCTACCAGGGATATAGGCAGCTTGGAAGGGGGAGATAATATTCTGTAAGGAGTATTTAAGTCTATCAGCCATAATTTTTGTGATGACTTTATAAGTGGTATTTAGGAGACTAATAGGTCTATAATCTGCTGCGGTTTGTGGAACTGTTGTTTTGGGGATCAGGCAAATGTGAGTATGGTTAGGCTCCTGAGGGAGTTCCGCAGAGATGAAGAAATCTTGAACTAGACTATAAATGTTGGGGCTAACTGTATCCCAGTTAGATTGAAAGAAGAAGGGTGGGTATCCATCTGGGTCAGGAGCCGCTTCTTTTCTAAGACTGTTAATTGCTCTATTAATCTCCTCTTGATCTGGAATTTTGACAAGCTCATGATTCTGGATTAGGGTAATAGTGTTATGGAAAAGGTTGAGGATTCTGGGGTCAGAATTGTTACTAATCGAAGTGCTGATGTTGAGTAGGTGAGAAGTGAATGCAGCTTGAATGTTCTCCAACTCCTCCTGCCAATCACCATTATTGTCTTTAATCGCAGTGATTTTATTAATTCTATTGCGATGAATGGCCTCTGAGTGAAAAAATTTAATGTTTTTGTCTCCAACAGACAGAAAATTATTTCTCGACTTTTCTTTCCATAAAGTTTCTTGGTATCTGTACCAATCGTCAAGCTGATTGGTTAAGTAGTTATATTCCTCCTTGTTAGTTGTTTTATTAAGCTTGGTAATGATACAATTAATATTGTTCTCTATGTTACCAAAGACATTTTTACTCCATTTAGTGAGATGTCTACTAAGGTTTTTAAGATTCACTTGCATATTACTATTATTGGTCCATTTATCCGAAATAAAATCATGACAGTCAGGGTGAGACATCCAAGTACGAAGGAATTTAAAGGGTTTAGGTTTATTCTGAGCAACCTCAGTGTCAGACAGTAAAATAGGAAGGTGATCAGAACCCACCGATTCGAGGTGGGTGATGCTAGAAAGCTGGTTTATCTGAAGCCAGGGGAGGTTAGCTAAGGCTCTATCCAGTCTCTCTTCGATGAAGTACTCTCCAAATTGTCTATTATTCCAAGTGTAAGGGTTACCCTTATAACCCATATCTAATAATTGAAGATGGTTAATATAAGACAGAACTTTGGGAGTGTGGGAGTTCGAAGCAATAGTACCTCCGACTTAGTCCTTATTGTCAAGGATAGTATTAAGATCACCAATGACTATCCAAGGGGAATCACTATCCACCTTGAGAGCTTCTAGAGTTTTCATGGTTTAAGTTTATTTTTATGGTAAGGACAACCATAAAAACCGGTAATAAAATTATGGGAATTGTTATTAGAGTTATAACTATCAGCGTGAATCATATTATTATCCGAATAAAGAATTTTAAGAGTAATATTGTGTTTCCAGTACATAGCTAAACCACCTGATTTATTGATCGGATCCACAAAGTGATGGTCATAATATTTGTTAATCTTAATATGCTTATTAATGTTGAACGATTTGGTTTTAGTTTCTGCCAGGAAAATAATATCCGGATTATTTTTATTAATAAGATTCATGAGATGTTTTCTAGTGCTAAACGACGAAATACCCCTCACATTCCAGCTAAGGATGGAGGGGGCATTCTTAGTATTAGAAGACATGGAAGGCAAGAGTCTATCTAAGGGCACCTACCTAAAAGGATAATGGTAAGCGCTGCTATACTACCACCTAAACTAATCAAGAAATCTGCCACCAAATAAATAAAACAACTATGATAAAGGCACCACCAAAATGAAGCCTATCTTCTATTCGAATCTGAAAGACTAAGTTATGAAGAACAGAAAAGTTAACCTAAAGTGAAGGATGATCGGGTAACCTAGATAGAGGAACAAGACAATAAAGTCTACTGAATCTATACCACAGATAGAAGAAAGATAGTAAACTGAACCAGGAAAATGAAATCGACTATAATCTAACCATTACTATCCATACTAATCAAAATTATCAGCTAATACGAAAAGAAATGATCGAAACTAAAGCATAAAGAACACTGATAAATATTCTTCATACATCACCATAACAAAAAACAAAATATTAACCATGATCGACCTCTATTATCTTATATTAATAGAGGTCAGAGAACTACCTATGATTAATAACTAAACAGTACTAATTATAATCAAAATAAAGAAAGCTTAACAGAATGAAATCCAGACCAAGAACAGACTACTCATTTTCCCCTTCACCTCTGATTTCCGGTGGTTGCCTAGGAGATTCTAAGAGAGAATCAGCAAAGATGTGCCTGCGACGTTCCTCCTGGCTATCTAAGGATTCAGGGGGGGGGGAGTATACCAGCTCGAAGGACCATAACCAGTGATAGAAGAAGACCCTGAAGAATTACCCGAATACCAACCATGGTGACTACCTGAAAAGGACGAGCTACGACCCAAACTATGATCCTTAGACTTCTTGCTCATAAGTTGACGTCGAAAATCTTCTTCAATCTTGACATCAATCAACTTATCTATATCCTTCCTCTTCCCTTTTTGCTGAAACAGTTCATGAGGAGGGATAGGGTTGGATAGAGCAACAGAAGATGGGACCACAGAAAGAGCCCAGTTATTAGCTGGTCCATGAGCAACAAAATTGACTTCCATGGGAACACTGTCCAGATGAACTTGAGGTTTGATGCATGGAGTGATGGGGTGTTCAACCACTCTTCACTTATGACAGATAGCCTTAGGAAATTTGAAATAGCTGAAGTTAACAGGCTTACCACCGTCTGTGAAGATAGAGTTAAGAGTGGCTAACAATGGTGTACGAACATCATACATAAATTGAATTCTAATACTAGTGTTCGTCACCATACTAAAATTTTTGGGTTGTATCTGCATAATAAACCCCATGCACGAAAAACTAATTTCAAGATCATGACGATTCTGAATCGATGAAGGTAAACCAGAGAAACTACACCACATAGGTTCCTGCATGAGAGCAGGAACCTCTCCATGAAAGGGAAAACCAACTTCCTGCATGACTACGAGATATCCCCTAATAATCCATGGTCAGCCTTGGTTAATCTCGTTCATTGCTATAAGATTTCTTGGTTTAACCATAAAGTGATTAGGTCCTGTAGCAGAAGGGGTAATGCGACTTTCTCTGAAAAACCTCGATTGAGCAGAAAGATGCTTACGGATAAACCATATACCGTAGTCGTATTGGCAACAAAGACGAGCCAGAAACCCTTAAGATATGACTGGGAGTTCTTTGTTCTCAGATGGCTTTGGATAGTTGATAGTAAGTTTCCCATAGTCAGAAAGGCTAAGTTGGATAGACATCAGGTGAGAAAGCTCTTCGATGTCGGCTTTAGGTTTAGTCGACATGAGAAGAAGAGTAAGAAAGAAGAAGGAGAAAGCAGTAACTTGAACTTCAGACTTTAAACTCTTAAATTCTATGAAATGGACAAGAGTGGGAAGATGGAACGAAAAACCCCTAACATTAGCAGACTCCATTAAATGTTTCTCATCAGATAAACTCCACGTGTAGGAGGGAAGCCAAGGGTTTCTGATCTTCTCGAAGAAACATACCAAAATTTAACCACTTGTAAGATGGAATAAGAAGGATCTGAGAAGGAAGGCCGAACGTCCACTATCCCTTAGAATCTGGCGCATGCGTGAAGGTTCTTGTTATAACTAAAAGTCGCGGAAGCTATCGAACCTATCCTAGAAATTGATCCGATTATGAAGATTAATCGAAAAGCTAAGTCAAAATCAAATATGCGAACAGAATTTAACGAGGTTCGGCTTTAAAGCCTACGTCCTCGGGCGAACAAGAAATCTTTATTGAAGGATAGATGAAGACGACTAACACAATCCGCAAGTTCGTCCCAAGATGGTACCGTATAGAATTAACCTTCTATACTAAATCTTCGACGACCGAGAAATTAAACACCGCTCAAAACTATGAACAAAAAATTTCTCTCTCACTTGCTTTCTCTCTTTAGCTCTCTCTAAAGAAGAGTTGTTGTTGCTTGTGGTGGTGTTGAATAGGCTCTCAACTCCCCTATTTATATTAATATAAGCCGGTGGAGAAATTGGAAACCTTTCAATTTTTGGAAACCTTTCAATTTTGGAAACCAAAAATTGAAGCCAATTGCCAATTTAAACCGCCACAAGCCAGATTCATGAAACCGCCTATGGAACTGCCTATTTTGAAATCCGGGGAATGAAAACCACCTCTCACAATTCTCCACCTCGTACACAATTTGATATATTTCAAATTTTGGACGAACACCAGGATACTCCTTGTAAGATATATCTGCTTCTTGTAACTTCATCCGACTGCGCCATATGACCATGGCTGCCTACGTACCCTTTTACAGGATCAAGCCTACCGTAGTTCTACCAACCCTTCACATAAAGAAAACCTTGTCGCCATTACGCCCTTTCGGACAACTTAACACGAGCCGATTTGTAGCAATTCCAGACAATGCTGAAACTTGCTACATGTCACCACTTTAGTCAACATGTCCGCGGGATTCTCATCAGTGTGTACCTTCATGAGAGAAACATCACCTTCCTCTATGACATCTTGTACAAAGTGATACCTGACATCGATATGCTTAGTACGAGCATGATGGACCTGATTCTTCGCCAAGTGGATTGCACTTTGACTATCACACCATACATCCACGCACTCTTGCTTAATCCCTAGATCATCCAGAAGACCCCACAACCACAATGCTTCCTTCACACCCTCGGCCATAGCCATATACTCGGCCTCCGTAGTAGATAACGCAACTGTAGATTGTAACATCGATCGCCAACTAACTGGAGCACCATGTACCCTAAATACATAACCAGTAGTAGATCGTCTTCTATCTAGATCGCCAGCATAATCCGAGTCAACATAACCGCTTACCTGACATGTGTCTCCACCAAAGCACAAACCCGTATCAACGGTACCCTTCAAGTACCTCAAGACCCACTTCACAGCTTCCCAATGTGTCTTCCCTGGGTTTTCCATAAACCTACTAACCACACTGACCGCCTGTGAAATGTCCGGACGAGTACACACCATAGCGTACATCAAACTGCCAACTGCACTAGCATACGGTACACGATCCATATGATCCTTCTCCACCGTAGTAGTGGGAGATTGTTTTCCCGAGAGCCTGAAGTGTGGTGCCAAAGGTGTTGACACCGCCTTCGCATTCTGCATCCCGAATCGAGAAACTACTCGTTCGATGTAACCTTTCTGATTCAAGTACAGTTTCTTACTTGACCGCTCTCTCTTAATCTCCATTCCCAGTATCTTCTTTGCAGCGCCCATGTCTTTCATCTCAAACTCTTGACTGAGTTGAGATTTCAACTTATTTATCTCCACCATGCTTCGAGAAGCAATAAGCATGTCATCCACATACAAAAGGAGATAAATAAAGTCACCTTCGCGAAGCTTCTTGATGTATACACAACAATCATAGTCACTTCTGCGAAAACCATGCTTTAGCATGAAAAAATCAAATCGTTTGTACCATTGGCGAGGGGATTGTTTCAATCCGTAAAGAGATTTCTTCAAACGACATACTTGATTTTCTTTGCCCTCAACCTTGTATCCCTCAGGTTGAGCCATATAAATTTCTTCTTCCAAATCTCCGTGCAAGAAGGCGGTTTTAACATCGAGTTGTTCCAGCTCAAGATCCCTGTGAGCAACAATACTCAATAGCACCCGAATAGAAGTATGTTTCACGACCGGTGAGAAAATCTCATTGTAGTCGACCCCTTCTTTCTGTGCATAACCCTTGGCCACTAGTCTTGCCTTATACCTTGTACCCTTGATCTCGGAAGAATCCTCTTTCTTCTTGTACACCCATTTACAACCAATAACAGACTTTCCTTCGGGCAATGGGACAACTTCCCATGTCTTGTTCTTGTGAAGATACTCCATCTCTTCTTGCATAGCAACCAACCAACTCTCTCTTTCCGCCGCGGTAATAGCTTGTTTGAAGGTGACCGACTCGTCGTCTTCCACCGAGAGTGCATATTCAACCACATTTGCCTGCCCGTAATGCCTAAGAGGTTTGTCTGACCCTAACCTCTGTACCGGCTTATATAACCGTTTCGGCCTAGTGTGTACCGAAACATCCTGCTGTTGTTGTTGTAAAACTTGTGTACCTTCCCCTTGAACCTCCTCATGATCGGGTTCATCAATTTCCTCATCCTGAGTATTATCCTGATGCTCCACCTGATCATGATTCCTAGAAACCCGTTGGTCTTCGGCTTCTACTTCCACTACTTGAGCTTTAGTAGACCCAACATCACCACAACTAGGCACCGTAGCTTTCACCATAGCTACCATAGATGACTCATCAAACACCACATCTCTGCTGATTACAAACTTCTTGTCTTCCGTACACCATAGCCGATAACCCTTGATTCCTGTAGCATATCCTAAGAAAATTGCCTTCTTTGCTCTATTGTCAAGTTTGTTACCTTTAACATGGTAATAGGCCGTACAACCGAAAACCTTAAGTCTCCCGTAATCTGCATGTTCACCTGACCATACCTCGTAAGGTATGCCGCCATCTAAAGAAGAATGTGGAGATCTGTTCACAATATAACAAGCTGTAGCAACAGATTCTGCCCACCATTCTACGCCTAATCCCGAATTGTAGCGCATACATCTAGCCTTCTCAAGTAGTGTACGGTTCAATCTCTCTGCGACTCCATTCTGCTGAGGTGTGTTTACTACTGTCCAGTGCCTCACAATGCCTTCCTGATTACAAACCTCCTTGAATGCCCCATCCGTGTACTCGGTCCCATTATCCGACCTTAACGTCTTCAGCTTTCGACCAGTTTTGTTCTCAACCATTGCTTTCCACACCAGGAATGTGTTGAATACCTCATTCTTATGCTTCAGAAAATAAAGCCAGACAAATCTCGAATGATCATCAACGAATGTAACAAAATACCTGGAACCACCCTTGGAAGGTAACTTTGCCGGTCCCCAGACATCGGTGTGTATGTAGTCTAACACCTCTTTACTCCTGTGCTTACTTGTAGAGAACGTCACCCTGTGTGCCTTCCCGAACACACAATGCTCACAAAACTCCATGCAAGGCTTCTTCATGTCCTTCAACAAGCCTTTCCCGCACATCAAAGATAGACCCTTTTTTGACATATGCCCAAGGCGCATATGCCAAAGCCTCGTACTAGCCGTTGGATCCCTTCCACTGATTCCTACTGCTACATCTCCCGTAATTGTTGTCCCCAAAAGTTTGTATAAATTACCGTAACGAGTACCTCTCATTACCACCAAAGAACCCTTAACGACTTTTATGGAGCCATTCTCCATAATTATCTTACAGTCGTTCCGCTCCAACACACCAAGGGAAATTAGATTTTTCCGCAAATCGGGTATGTGTCTTACGTCCGTCAATGTTCTCACCACTCCATCGTGCATCTTGATCCGTATTGTTCCGAGTCCCACAGTTTTACATATACTATCATCACCCAGTATAACTGTACCACCATCTATACTCCTATAGGTAGTAAACCACTCCCTATTTGGGCACATATGGTGTGACGCCCCTGAATCAAGCATCCACTTATCGAAGATTTTCTCAGACACCTCTGTCACCGAGAAACATTCATCCGCCTCTTCTGACACATATCCCGCCTCTTGCATCTCTTGTTTCTCCTTGTAGACTTCGTTCTTTTGCTTCAACTTTCTCTTTGGACAAACCGCTTTAAAGTGGCCAAGCTCACCACAACTAAAGCACGTTTTCTTGAAAGAGCCTCTAGATTTGGATCTAGATTTCCCGCCCTTTCCCTTTCCCCTTTCATTACTCCTCCCCCTCGTTACAAACAACCCTTGTGCTTGTTCCTTGTCTACTCCACCCGACGCCATACTGCTAGTAGCAACCTTACGAAGGTCATCCGCTAATAGCGAATTTCTCGTCTCTTCCATGGTTAGACTATCACCAACAAGCATCAAAGTTTGAACAAGGTTCTCATAGGATTTAGGTAATGAAAGTAACAATATGAGGGCTTGGTCCTCATCCTCAACCTTAACATCAATATCCTTCAAATCTGAGATAATCCTGTCAAACCTATTCACATATTCCTGAATAGAAGAACCCTCTTCCATTTTACATGTGAATAATTTGGATTTTAAGTAGACCCGATTCGTTAAAGTTTTCGTCATGAAACTGCTTTCTAGCTTTAACCACACACCCGCCGCCGTTGTTTCTCCGTCTACTAGGAACGCCACGTCCCTCTCAAGACACAACATAATGGTAGCCCGTGCTTCGAGATCTAACTCCTCCCAATCCTCATCTGACATATCTCCTGGTTTCTTTCCCGTCAACGTCTTGTGTAATTTCTGCGAGATTAACAGATTCTTCATCTGCATCCGCCAATAAGAAAAATCGTTTTTCCCATTGAACTTCTCTATCTCATATTTCCCTGCTTTGACCGTACCACTTCTCGATCCCATCTTCTCTTCGTTCAATCTCAACAAGGCTCTGGTACCAATTGTTATAACTAAAAGTCGCGGAAGCTATCGAACCTATCCTAGAAATTGATCCGATTATGAAGATTAATCGAAAAGCTAAGTCAAAATCAAATATGCGAACAGAATTTAACGAGGTTCGGCTTTAAAGCCTACGTCCTCGGGCGAACAAGAAATCTTTATTGAAGGATAGATGAAGACGACTAACACAATCCGCAAGTTCGTCCCAAGATGGTACCGTATAGAATTAACCTTCTATACTAAATCTTCGACGATCGAGAAATTAAACACCGCTCAAAACTATGAACAAAAAATTTCTCTCTCACTTGCTTTCTCTCTTTAGCTCTCTCTAAAGAAGAGTTGTTGTTGCTTGTGGTGGTGTTGAATAGGCTCTCAACTCCCCTATTTATATTAATATAAGCCGGTGGAGAAATTGGAAACCTTTCAATTTTTGGAAACCTTTCAATTTTGGAAACCAAAAATTGAAGCCAATTGCCAATTTAAACCGCCACAAGCCAGATTCATGAAACCGCCTATGGAACTGCCTATTTTGAAATCCGGGGAATGAAAACCACCTCTCACAATTGCCAATTGCCAATTGCCAATATCTCTCTCACTTGCTTTCTCTCTTTAGCTCTCTCTAAAGAAGAGTTGTTGTTGCTTGTGGTGGTGTTGAATAGGCTCTCAACTCCCCTATTTATATTAATATAAGCCGGTGGAGAAATTGGAAACCTTTCAATTTTTGGAAACCTTTCAATTTTGGAAACCAAAAATTGAAGCCAATTGCCAATTTAAACCGCCACAAGCCAGATTCATGAAACCGCCTATGGAACTGCCTATTTTGAAATCCGGGGAATGAAAACCACCTCTCACAGTTCTAATGAGTAGTCCGTCTCGGTTAGTTGATTAGTTATGCCACATGTTAATTAAGCTATAAATAACGAGACAGATGTAATACAAGAAGGGGTTAAGAGATTACTTATCTGGTTATGCCGATTTCTCTTCCTTTGCTTCTTCCCAAGATTCGTCTTGATCTGTTTGTCTTTACTTCTGATCAGGACTTAATTGATATGGTATTAACTCTTACGTCTGATTTATTCTTCTTTATGATCTCTTTATTATGATCTCTTTAACCTAGAGTTAGTGGACAAACTAAGTCCTAGTAATAAGATTCTATGTGAAAATACAATTTTGTGAAAACTTTGTAGAAACTTTATAATTGGACTGCTACCTCCTTTAATGAGCGTTTCTTTATACTTACCATCAATCCCATACAACTACCCCATTAAACGCATACAACTACCATTCTTTTTTTTTTTTTTTTTTTTGTTGAGGATACAACTACCATTCTTAACTATCCACACAACCACCATAACTATTTTACACCACGATATTGCCTTAACCACCTAATATTTTTGGGTCTTACAGCTTTTTCTATTTTTCTTTCTTGAAAAATCAGATTTCATGAAATTAAAGTAGAATAGTTTCAACACAGCAGGGAAGATTTTGTATTCCAAAATCCTGTTACATCAAAATTTAGACAATTTTGGATTAGCATATGATATGAGCTACCACAGTACACACACGTTTATAATGACCAAATTAGATTTGCTAATAGTTGTCACCCGTGATAAGATCATATTAGATTTGTCACGAAAGGGTTGTCAACAAATAGATTTGTGATGTTACGAGTCAAGCTTTCTCTCGGCCAGCGAAGATCAGCTTGAGGGGGGTATAAGCGTACATCCTAAAACTGTAATTTTATCATATGAGTAAAGGGTATTTTGGCCCTTTCACTTTGTAATTCTTTTTTATATAATAGAATTTGTTGCCCCTCTTTGGGGCATCTTGACCCTTACAATTTCGTAGTATCAAGAGCAGCCTAGGGTTACTCAATATTCTCTTTGCTTTCAGTGTCATCTTCCTTACGTGTTTTTTTTCTTATCCTTTTCTCTCATGGCTGACTTTACTCAACATCTTTCTTCTTCTACTGTCATTTCTACTCAAAATCATCCCTCCTCCTTTTCATTCCCTCCCTTTCTAACATTTCCAATCTCATTTCTATCAAACTTGCCCGAACAAACTATCTTATATGGCGTAGTCAAATGCTACCTATCTTGCACAGTCAAGACTCATCCAAGTTTGTTAATGCCTCATGTTCTTCACCTCCTGAGTTTCTTCCTAACTTCACTTCTTCTCTACCTGCACCTAATCCAGATTACTTCTACTGGTGTCGTATTGATCAAATAATGTTGTCATGGATCAATGCCACTCCCACTGAACCTGTTGTGTCTCAGGTTCTTGGTCTTAATACCTCTCAAGCTGTGTGGGAAGCTCTGGAACGAATTTTTTCCTCTGTCAACTCAGCAAGATTTATGAATCTTAAACTTCAGCCTCAAACCTGGAAGAAAGGTTCAGAAAGCATTTCAGATTATCTTCTCCGAATCAAAAATATATCTGATTCACTAGCTTCTGTTAGCCACTCTGTTCCTGACCAAGAACTAGTGTTTATTGTTCTATCTGGCTTAGGCTCTGAGTTTGAATCTTTTGTTACTTCCGTCACTACTAGATTAACTCCACCATCATATGATGAACTCTATTCTCTTCTTCTCACAAGAGATTCGCATTGCGTTACTTCAAACTCAATCCGTTCAAGCTATTGCTCCATTCACTCAATCACCCACTCCTTCTCGACCTCCTTTCTTGACCTAACAGAGGTCGGTCTTACAATAGAGGAGGTGGTAGAGGAAATTACCGTAATGGGAGGAGAAGTACCTCTAATCATGGTTTCTCTTCAGTTGTAGGACCTCCTCCAGACAGGCAGTCCATTACTTGTTAGTATTATGGTAGAAAAGGTCACACTACTCGTCAATGTTTTCAAATCACTCGACTTTCTAAACTCGCTCAATCTTTCGCTGCACTTGGTTTTGCAAATTTTACTCATGATCCACATTGGTACATGGATTTTGGAGCAAATACTCATCTTGCCTCTGATTCGGCCTCTGTTATTTCTCGAGCAGATAATGTTGTTCCTGATCAAGTCATGGTGGGTAGTGGACAAACTACTGCTGTAGCTGGTGCTGGTCATGTGTATCTTTCTTTTAAATTTTTTTTCCTAAAAATGTTCTTTTATGTTTCTGATTTTAAAAAGAACCTCATATTTATTTTTCAACTTCTTTGAGATATTGATTGTTTATTCTGTTCCACCGATCTGGTTTCTGAGTCAAGGAAATTTCCACATGGAAGTCCCTGCTCGATGAAACAATGTCTGATGGTCTTGTTCGTCTTTTCAATGTTCCTGCTACTGAAACTACACCAACTCTTTGTTAATAAAAATAGTCTTCGATAAATAAATAAGAGGGATGGAGAATAGAGGCTTGAAACGTGTACTATGTATACTTTCCTTAAAGCATTATTTACCCCCTCTCACTCGAGATTACTCGAAGGTTACAAGGAAAATTGCTTCCCATGATATGACAAGCCTTTGTGAAACTACACCAAGTAACTTGTGGAGATTTCACTTAAGGAGCATTAGAACATAATGAAGATGGCAAAGGTTTTCCGACATTGTTTCTACATGTTGTTTCATCAACATTTTTTGTGTAGAGAAAACTTTATTTATAGAAAACAAATAGACATTTTTCAGTAGAAAATATTTTCACAAAAAGAGATATCTCTCCATATAATTTATCAAAAGATATAACTATTAGACATAAATTTCAAATTCTAATATTATAAAAATTAATTTCCAATTTTATAAAATAGATTACTTAATAGCTTGTCCAAAATTCCAACAATCCCCCACTTGGACCATTATTAATAAAACTACTTTGCCAAACTAAATATATTAGTATTAGTGCATAAAGTATGGTATCTTTCCATTTGAACCATACCTTAGTGTAAGTGCACAAAGTTTTATCGAAATCCCAAGTAGCTTGTAACTTTGAACCAGTTATTCCTTGTGATAAAACCGGTAACACCACACACACAATACATTTGTTCTTTTGCTCCACACTTTTCTCGCTTAGCACTTATATGGCCATGTGCTTCTTGATTTCATGAACAGTCCTTAAATAAACTCTAAATCTAATGAGAGGCGCCACCACCTCTAAGTTTACATAATTGAAGTTGTTCCAGTTTCTTTGCTACTTTAAGGATACTTGTCTTTGACTGAATTTCATTAAGAGTTTTAAACTCTACCTCAGTCTGTAGCAACCAACACTTATCATCCTAGATAGGGTTAGATGATAATTTAAGTGTTGAAACTAGTCACTTATCAATGACTTGTTTACCCATTGAATCTAAGACTAGTCATTTCCTAGTGTTAGATTGGGGTGCCGTCTATGGTGACTTCTATGTAAAGATTTTCAACCCCATCTCTCTAGATGTTAAAGTTTAAACATATCACTCGTCAGAGATTTGATAAACAATGTTACATTTTGCAAATGTAACACTATTAATTCCATCTTGAATTAAGTATATTACGTAGACGTCCTCAGTTTTGTTATTCACTTTACCATATGTACATATTCAAGTAACTTCATCACTATTACAAGCTTTTCTCAAAAGTTTTCACAGATTTTCAAATTAATATTGGATTCTAGGTTCTAAGAATCTATTTATATTCAACACATTTTGAATATATTATTTTTCTTTTCTTTTTCTAAATCTCATTTAGATACGAAAGAAAATGTTGATCTTCTATCAACATGTAACAACAATCCTCTTGATAATAGATTGGCCACTCTAATGTCAAGATTGTTACCACTTTGTTGTGAATAATTTTCTAAATCTCATAAGAATCATCAACTCAATATTGGCATATATTATCGATCTCTTTCAAATATCATCTCATGAAGATGGATTACCCCCTCTATTTTGAACTTATAAGTTAGTTATTTTCATGTAATCCTCATCGATTTACAAATAAATTAACCCCCACTATTTTCAACTATGTGTATTTATATCAACTCATATTATGTGATTCTTCTCAAGAAATCAAAATTATACCTATTATATAAAGCACAATGGTGTTTTTTGAGCAGGACCGTCGATTTATGTCTTGGATATTCGTGTTCGTAGGATTTTCATCAAGTATTTTACGATCTAACAGACCACAATATCAACATGTATACATATTTGAGTAATTAAATACTATTTCAAAGGTTACTTATGTCTTTTATGCACAACCTCTTTTCTCTTTCCAAACCAACCTCCATGTACATATCCACGAACTTCTCTTCTACGGCCAAAACTACTAAATTCAAAATTTTCTCTCACCTAAATTCCCTACCTGAACTTCTCTCCCACAGTCCCACTAAAATTGAATCTGAAAACAACTAAATAATAACTTCCTCCATTTTATCCACATTGTTATAACTACTTTTTTTAACCTCGGCCTTTGGATCTAATGACAGGTACCCGCGTGACTCCAAAAGGTTTGAAGGTGGCCACCATTATGTATGCAATTCTTCGTGCAAGCTCAACCTAACAGGATGTCAAACGACGTGATCACAAACACAACGGTACACACAAACTCGGAGAATGCGTGAAAACACTTTGCCCGTGGAATCGAGATGTGATTTACCACAACGGCGTTAGCCAAGTGGGATCTACCGCGCCCGTAGGGCGCGGTGGGAACCTAGTTGTTCAAACAACATAAAAATGTTTTGATGGTCTCTACAACCTTTTATTTAGTATATCGTGATGATTATCAAGAATATGCTTGTGGCGTTTTAGGATATAAGTGCCATTCTTATAACTGTTTATGTGATTCATCAATCTTCCTCTTGAGTCTGTATTTTACATCCTCCTGATGTAATTAATGTTATCTTTTAGATATGTAAGACAGTAAGAAAATGTATTTACTTTCATGTAATTTACAATCTCGAGAACAATAGTTTATCATATCCAAAAGTTAGGTTAGCAGACGTCGGTTAAAGTTTATTTTTCTACTTGGCTGGCTTAAAGTAATCTCGATGGGATAGGGTCTGGGTCAATGTGTTTATCTTTTAGATATGCAAAGTAAGAAAATGTATTTATAATTCATCAATCTTTCATGTGGTTTATCTGACATCAAGTAATTTTCTAATACCTGTTTATGTGATTCATCAATTTTCATATTGAATCTTTATTTTTCATCCTCTTGATGTAATTAATGTTATTTGTTAAGTGGACTCCTTGATTTTCAACAAAAAAAAAAAAAAATGGGACTCCTTGAGTCCAAATTAAAGAAAAAGATTTCACTGTGTTTTATCATAAAAATACATTAAAAAATAATGAAGTTGAAAAAAAAAAAAAAAAATCATTTATATATTAGTAAACTTAAACTTGCTTTTACAACCTCAAACTTCTACAACCACAAATTTGTTTTTACACCCAAAGACTTCAGTTGAACATGTTCCCAAAACACTTCTTGAGCATAATTCCACAAAATTTTGAGCATTTCTTCAAATACCTCACTGCAATGACAAATATAACTAAGGGGCTATACTGAGATTAAAGTAAAAATTTATCATATCCTAGCAAGATGATCAAATCCCATAACACAAAAATCTTAAGCTGTAAGCAAAAAACCCCCAGCAGTAACTAAATCTCGTAAACATCAAAATTGAATCAGGTCAACGATAGTTAAAAGAGAGAGGGAGAGAGAAATGTTTATACTTACATCTGATTGTGTTTCATTTCTTTCTGTTGGACTCGGTTGTTCACGATTTGAAGCCATTCACTTAAGACTTTACTCCACCTAAAACATAAAATATAGTAAAATCAGTCAGATATTTTGTTTGATTTCTAGTCATCCAAACTTCATTAACCAAGTCTTGTCGACCACAATCACTATCCAGAAACAACAAAAAATCATCATGAAGTTAGTATCTCAAGTGTATCTTCTCTGCATCAATAAGATATTTTGGAATGAAAGTCCATGGAATTTTAACCTTAAGAAACTCGAATAGACAATCTCATTGCATTGTTTGTCATTTAAGATTATCCGATTTTTGGGGGATCATTGAAGAAAGAGAAGAAGGTATACACACTTAGTTTCAAAAGAATTCAAAGCTACTCCACTGATCAGTGCTTCAACAATTTAAAACTAAAGAACATAAATAATAAAATGAATTAGAAATGTAGAAACATCTTATTGAAGAAGCATTTCTTCAAACACTTTCTCAGCAAAATTCCACAAAACTTCAAGAATTTCTTCAATACCTCCCTACAAATCTACAATTACAACCCACACAAAAAATTAATCAAAAAAAATCATAAACTGGAATTCATTAAATATGATTCAAAGAGGATGAATAAACTAAAAAGGAATAGAAAGGAAAAGTGGGATTTCTGAATTTTACAAAAAAAATAACTTTGCTACTTACTTTGGGTTATGATCTCAAAGAAAATTGAGTTTCAGAACTTCGAGCCTTTCTACAATATCAAAATTAAAACTAAAGATGCATTCTTGAGAGAGGGAGATTATATACCTCAAGCTCGGACAAATCAAACTATTGCATTCTTTGACTCTAGAGTTCAATAAAGTCGAATAAACAACACAAAAACTTTAATGATAGGTCAATCCTTCAAATCTGTAAGATCAACCTGCTACTATGTCATTTAAGAGTTCCATATATTGCTTCCTTCTAGTGAAAGTGATAAGTTCCTGGTAAGACATAGATAATGAGATATAGATGATCAAATGATAAGATAGACCTCCAACTAATGGTTTTGGTTTAGGAACAACGGTTGGTCTAAAACATGGAAGTCTTGATTGGTAATAAAAATCAGCGAGACAAAACAAAAACCTCTAGGAGAATTTTCATAACATGTCAACTCTTAATTAGTTAATTTCATCAAACTCGTTACCTCTCACCTTTGCAACTGAACAATAAAAATGTATTTCCATTAAAGAGAAGAAAACGATCATAACCTCTCACCTCTGCAACTGAACAATAAAAATGTATTCCCATTAAAGAGAAGAAAAAGATCATGCATTACAAAATACTACATGAACATCAAACTTGAAAATGTATTTCCTGCAAAGAGAAGAAGAAGATTAACATAAAAGTAAATCAATAGAAGGAAATAAACAAAGAGAAACTGAAACCAAGAGGAACTCAAACTGAGACAGTAAGAACTGAAAAAAATGACAAATCAAGACTAAACAATTATGTCTAAACCAACAAAAATCATTTTAAAAAGACCCCAAGAACCCTTTATTCCACATGAAAGTTCTTAATTCATATCAAAATATGTTCTTAAGTCAATAACGTATGCCAGTTCACCTGCAAATTAGTTCACTATTGGTTGTCATGGTTCAAAGGTTTGAGTATGTGACTTGTACAACCTGGATGAAATACTCCAAGTTGAAGATGAGTTCAAACACAAAAGTTAACACTAAAATAATCAAAATAACATTAACCAATTAAGTCAAGCATTACCCAAACAAATAGTACCATTACCCATGGATAGTCATGAAGAACAGTGGTAATTCTTCTCACAGACATTTTGTCGAACACCTTATTTGCAGAAATTGAAACTACAAAATATGTAAAGTGAACAAATTGTAAAAGTGAATCATTAAGAATCTATTACTTCTAATAAATGAATCTGAACAAACCCATAGATAGTCATGAAGAACAGTGGCAATTCTTCTCACAGACATTTTGTCGAACACCTTATTTGCAGAAATTGAAACTACAAAATTGTAAAGTAAACAAATTGTAAAAGTGAATCTTTAAGAATCTATTACTTCTAATATATGAATCTGCAAAAGTTGGGTTCAATTTAAGATTATCTCGATTCAAAATAACAAAAGCAGAGTTAAATTAACCCTAATAAACATGATATTCCAACAAAAGCTTGAGAAACAACAACTTTACCTTGAAATGTGAGGCTGAATGGAAGTAAGTGATCAGAGACGGAGGAATTTAATCAGAGACAAAAAGAGAAAGTAGATTGATTTTGAAAAATGTATTTCCATCAAAGAGAAGAAAACGATCATTACCTCTAACCTCTGCAACTGAACAATAAAAATGTATTTCCATTAAAGAGAAAAAAAAATCATGCATTACAAAATACTACATGAACATCAAACTTGAAAATGTATTTCCAGCAAAGAGAAGAAGAAGATTAACATAAAAGTAAATCAATAGAAGGAAATAAACAAAGAGAAACTGAAACTTGAAAAAACTGAAACCAAGAGGAACTCAAACTGAGACAGTAAGAACTGAAAAAAATGACAAATCAAGACTAAACAATTATGTCTAAACCAATAAAAATCATTTTAAAAGGACCCCAAGAACCCTTTATTCCACATGAAAGTTCTTAATTCATATTAAAAAATGTTCTTAAGTCAATAACGTATGCCAGTTCACCTGCAAATTAGTTCACTATTGGTTGTCATGGTTCAAAGGTTTGAGTATGTGACTTGTACAACCTGGATGAAAAACTCCAAGTTGAAGATGAGTTCAAACACAAAAGTTAACACTAAAATAATCATAATAACATTAACCAATCAAGTCAAGCATTACCCAAACAGATAGTACCATTACCCATGGATTGTCATGAAGAACAGTGGTAATTCTTCTCACAGACATTTGGTCGAACACCTTATTTGCAGAAATTGAAACTACAAAATTGTAAACTGAACAAATTGTAAAAGTGAATCTTTAAGAATCTATTACTTCTAATAAAAAAATCTGAACAAACCCATGGATAGTCATGAAGAACAGTGGTAATTCTTCTCACAGACATTTTGTCGAACACCTTATTTGCAGAAATTGAAACTACAAAATTGTAAAGTGAACAAATTGTAAAAGTGAATCTTTAAGAATCTATTACTTCTAATAAATGAATCTGAACAAAAGTTGGGTTCAGTTTAAGATTATCTCGATTCAAAATAACAAAAGCAGAGTTAAATTAACCCTAATAAACATGAAATTCCAACAAAAGCTTGAGAAACAACAACTTTACCTTGAAATGTGAGGCTGAATGGAAGCAAGTGATCAGAGATGGAGGAATTTAATCAGAGACAAAAAGAGAAAGTAGATTGATTTTGAAAAATGTATTTCCATTAAAGAGAAGAAAACGATCATTACCTCTCACCTCTGCAACTGAACAATAAAAATGTATTCCCATTAAAGAGAAGAAAAAGATCATGCATTACAAAATACTACATGAACATCAAACTTCAAAATGTATTTCCTGCAAAGAGAAGAAGAAGATTAAACTGAAACTGAAACTTGAAAAAACTGAAACCAAGAGGAACTCAAACTGAGACAGTAAGAACTGAAAAAAATGACAAATCAAGACTAAACAATTATGTCTAAACCAACAAAAATCATTTTAAAAGGACCCCAAGAACCCTTTATTCCACATGAAAGTTCTTAAGTCAATAACGTATGCCAGTTCACCTGCAAATTAGTTCACTATTGGTTGTCATGGTTCAAAGGTTTGAGTATGTGACTTGTACAACCTGGATGAAATACTCCAAGTTGAAGATGAGTTCAAACACAAAAGTTAACACTAAAATAATCAAAATTACATTAACCAATTAAGTCAAGCATTACCCAAACAGATAGTACCATTACCCATTGATAGTCATGAAGAACAGTGGTAATTCTTCTCACAGACATTTTGTCGAACACCTTATTTGAAGAAATTGAAACTACAAAATTGTAAAGTGAACAAATTGTAAAAGTGAATCTTTAAGAATCTATTACTTCTAATAAATGAATCTGAACAAACCCATGGATAGTCATGAAGATTAGTGGTAATTCTTCTCACAGTCATTTTGTCGAACACCTTATTTGCAGAAATTGAAACTACAAAATTGTAAAGTGAACAAATTGTAAAAGTGAATCTTTAAGAATCTATTACTTCTAATAAATGAATCTGAACAAAAGTTGGGTTCAATTTAAGATTATCTCGATTCAAAATAACAAAAGCAGAGTTAAATTAACCCTAATAAACATGAAATTACAACAAAAGTTTGAGAAACAACAACTTTACCTTGAAATGTGAGGCTGAATGAAAGCAAGTGATCAGAGACGGAGGAATTTAATCAGAGACAAAAAGAGAAAGTAGATTGATTTTGAAAAATGTATTTCCATTAAAGAGAAGAAAACGATCATTACCTCTCACCTCTGCAACTGAACAATAAAAATGTATTTCCATTAAAGAGAAGAAAAAGGTCATGCATTACAAAATAGTACATGAACATCAAACTTGAAAATGTATTTCCTGCAAAGAGAAGAAGAAGATTAACATAAAAGTAAATCAATCGAAGGAAATAAACAAAGAGAAACTGAAACTTGAAAAAACTGAAACCAAGAGGAACTCAAACTGAGACAGTAAGAACTGAAAAAAATGACAAATCAAGACTAAACAATTATGTCTAAACGAACAAAAATCATTTTAAAAGGACCCCAAGAACCCTTTATTCCACATAAAAGTTCTTAATTCATATTAAAAAATGTTCTTGAGTCAATAACGTATGCCAGTTCACCTGCAAATTAGTTCACTATTGGTTGTCATGGTTCAAAGGTTTGAGTATGTGACTTGTACAACCTGGATGAAATACTCCAAGTTGAAGATGAGTTCAAACACAAAAGTTAACACTAAAATAATCAAAATAACATTAACCAATTAAGTCAAGTATTACCCAAACAGATAGTACCATTACCCATGGATAGTCATGAAGAACAGTGGTAATTCTTCTCACTGACATTTTGTCGAACACCTTATTTGCAGAAATTGAAACTACAAATTATGTAAAGTGAACAAATTGTAAAAGTGAATCTTTAAGAATCTATTACTTCTAATAAATGAATCTGAACAAACCCATGGATAGTCATGAAGAACAGTGGCAATTCTTCTCACAGACATTTTGTCGAACACCTTATTTGCAGAAATTGAAACTACAAAATTGTAAAGTGAACAAATTGTAAAAGTGAATCTTTAAGAATCTATTACTTCTAATATATGAATCTGAACAAAAGTTGGGTTCAATTTAAGATTATCTCGATTCAAAATAACAAAAGCAGAGTTAAATTAACCCTAATAAACATGAAATTCCAACAAAAGCTTGAGAAACAACAACTTTACCTTGAAATGTGAGGCTGAATGGAAGTAAGTGATCAGAGACGGAGGAATCATGGCGTCTGTATCTTCAAAATCGGTCTTTGATGCTGATGAAGGTAATTAGGTTTCAATTGGAATTTAAGAGGGATCTACCAAGTTTCAGATCACTATAAATAAAACTAAGAAATACACCAAGAAATTGGGAATGATGTTTTGAATCAAAAAGAGAGAAAGAGAGAGAGGGAGAAAGGAAAGATAACCTCTCCCTAAACTGTTTTGAGAAAAAGTCGAGTAAAGGGGAGAGACGAAGTTGGGTTCGTGTGAAGCGAGAGAGTGTGGGAGGTTTTTTGTGCAAATGACAAAAAATAACCTCTTTTAGGGAATTTAATTACACAAACCTTTGATCGTTAAAGATTTTAGAATAATTTCAACCGTCAGATGCGAAAACCACACAAATAATTGATGGACAGACTTATCCCCTGGATAACTGACTGAGCTGTTTTAATATAATAGATTGTAACAGTTGAATAGATAATTTACATTCAGAAAAAACAATAATTATACATTAAACAACCAAGAGGAGAATACTACGCTATTTACATTTAGAAAAAAAAAAGAGAATTACATTTAAAAAAGAAAAATAATATTTTATTGAAGCCTGAACTATAAAATAGATGTGAGAAGTTGTTTTATATATTTTAGTGACAAGATATCTATTTTAGTGACAAGATATCTCGCAAGAGTCCTATTTATATATTTTTCAAAGTAGTTACTTTGGGAAGTTTTTCATAAAAAATAAACCAATGTGGAAGAGGGATTTTCTCCCCACTAATTTCTCTTCCTCCCACGATCTTCTCCCATAATTGTTGGGTATATAATAAATGCCAACAATACCTTGATAATCTCTAATACAAATGAGGGTGTAAAAGTCTAATGGTAGTTTAAAGTAATTAGACTTAATTATTGCCAATAATACCCTTTTGGTTTGATTCGAATTACAAAAAGAGGATTTCACATCAACCGCGTGATGCGATCTATGTTAAACTCCTAACAAAAATGGACGGTCAAACTTATCCCATGAATAACCGACTGACCTGTTTTAATATATAAGATTGTAACAGTTGAATAGATAATTTACATTCAGAAAAAACAATAATTATACATTAAACAACCAAGAGGAGAATACTACGCTATTTACATTTAGAAAAGAAAAGAGAATTACATTTAAAAAAAATTATTGAAGGCTGAACTATAAAATAGATGTGAGAAATTGTTTTATATATTTTAGTGACAAGATATCTCGCAAGAGTCCTATTTATATATTTTTCGAAGTAGTTACTTTGGGAAGTTTTTCATAAAAAATAAACCGATAAAGAATGTGGAAGAGAGATTTTCTCCCCCACTAGTTTCTCTTCCTCCCACGATCTTCTCCCATAATTGTTGGGTATATAGTAAATGCCAACAATACCCTGATAATCTCTAATACAAATTAGGGTATAAAAGTCTAATGGTAGTTTAAAGTAGTTAGAACTTAATTATTGCCAATAATACCCTTTTGGTTTGACTCGAATTACAAAAAGAGGATATCACATCAACCGCTGGATGCGATCTATGTTAAACTCCTAACAAAAATGGACGGTCAAACTTATCCCATGAATAACTGACTGACCTGTTTTAATATATAAGACAGTTATTTCTTTTGGAACTTATCCCATGAATTGTATTCCTTAAATCTCTCCCTCTCCCTCGGCAGTTATTTCTTTTGGAACTAATACTCTCAATTTGCTAATCAATTTTTACCACTAATAAGGTTTCTAATTTTTCTACCGTTTTCCACCACTATTTAAGGTATTTGCTGTTAAATTGTTTTCTTTTGTTTGGTTTGTGATCTTTAGAATTCATGGAAGTTTGCTTTATGTGATTGGAATGATAACAATTTATTTGATTTGTCAATGATTTAAAGTTTTCCCATGTTTTTTTTAGGGAGATAGGAGATAAAGAAAATGATTTGATGGAGAAGAGGAGAGAAGATTCTACATTTTAGTACAATTAAGCATCTTGGTATGTAAGTTTTTGTACATTACCTGTTTGCCAGAAGGTCTCCATAACATTTCTATTTTATGTTTGACCTTTTTGTTCGTACAGGGGGTGATAAATGGATTCTTATAGTGGGCCTAAATATGAAACTTGATATGGTCTTCTAATGATTTTACTCTTACCGCTTCAATTTCTTATGATTTTATGTTTCTCTAGGGTGCACATGTTAATAGTTTGCTCCTATTGTAATTGTAATCTTTCATTCAATTCCCTTGCTCTCTAAGTTTCATAGTAGCAAAAGAGTTTGTATATATTTTGGTTCTTCAATTTGCTTGCTTTAAATGTGTCTCTTTTGGGTTGAAGTAAAACTGTTCTAGGTAACATCTACATGTTGTTAATGAAATTTAATTTCCTTTTATTATATACAGTTACTGAAGTTGATTCTCACTCATTAACAAACATCAACCAGGTAAAAAGATCTCTACTTCACTCATTCTATGTCACTTTTTTTTTTTTTTTGTTTATTTCTATTCATATAAGTTTCTTTTGCTTCCATGTGAGTTTCTTCTCTTTTTGTTGGTTTATATGTTTTAAAAGCGATGGAGAGGTGCTGTTTATCTTCTTGAATTTATTTAGGAGTTCAAAAAATTTTCGAAGAACGCTCAAATCGATCTTTTCGCTATTTTTTTTCGCAGTGAAGAAATAATAGCCATTATTTTGCGAAGAATGGAGGAAATTACAAATTGAAGGTCTAGAGCTATTTTTGTTCTCGCTCTTTTGTGAATTATGTTGGGAACATGTTAGGATTTTAATGTATTTGAAATTTGAAGACACGTATTACTTCAGTTTTGTATCAGTTGCTCTTTTTGTTCTCCATTCCCTTTAATCATCTTGATGTTCAAATTAGGTTCTTGATTTGTTTATATTTTTCGTATGTAAACACATGTACTCTTTTTCTTAAGAGAAAAAATAATTAATAGAAACCAATGTACTTTTCGAAAAAATGATTTATTAGAACCTTCTATATAAGTAACAAGTCAAAGATAGGATATTCATAATATTTTCATATATTTAGTGTTAGTTAATGTTCATGAAAAGCTAGGTGTCCACTGTCTCCTACGACCGCGGTAGATCTCTTTTGGCTAACGCCTTCGAGACTGCATCTTAGTGGTGCACGTTTATCGAGGTGCCTATACCGAGACGTTTATGTATCGCGAAATTCATCTTTAGACCATCTCGGATTAGACAGAGTTGTAATTCGCATAACAAATGCAATTGAGCTATGTATTGTGTGTTCCTTCAAGATTTTTCGTATGTGAACACATGTACTCTTTTTCTTAAGAGAAAAAATAATTAATAGAAACCAATGTACTTTTCGAAAAAATGATTGATTAGAACCTTCTATATAAGTAACAAGTCACAGATAGGATATTCATAATATTTTCATATATTTAGTGTTATTTAATGTTCATGTAAAGCTAGGTGTCCACCGTCTCCTACGACCGCGGTAGATCTCTTTTGGCTAACGCCTTCGAGACTGCGTCTTAGTGGTGCACGTTTACCGAGGTGCATATACCGAGACGTTTATGTATCACGAAATTCATCTTTAGACCATCTCGGATTAGACAGAGTTGTAATTCGCATAACAAATGCAATTGAGCTATGTATTGTGTGTTCCTTCAAGATTAGTTTAATTTATGTCTCTTTATTATTATTATAATATCTCTCCGTCTCTGTCTCTTTATTTTTTTTATTTTTGTTCAAAGTTCAATTGAATACCAAATCAGAAGATGAAAAAAACACAAATTTCGAAGATTCGTGGTTTTTAAAGTAATTATTTCTTCATTTTCTTTTTACATGTTAGTGTTCTTGATTTGTTGCCTTCAAATCTGTAATGTTTTTATTTCTTCAATGTTTACGTTTGTCTTCATTATGTATTCCTATTTTGAAATAAATTTGAACTTCTTCTCACTATCTCTCACAAAGTTTGGACTTTAGTTAATATCTGTTCACTTTTCTTTGAAATTTACATTTTAATTTGTAGAGCATGAAAATGCGATGGAAAATTGAGAAAGTTAGACGAAATAAAGACATTCGTGGTTTTTAATGTAATTTTTTCTTCTCTTTCTTTTTACATGTTAGTGTTCATGATTTGTTGCCTTCAACTCTGTAATGTCCTTATTTATTCAATGTTTACGTTTGTCTTCATTATGTATTACTGTTTTTAAATAAATTTGAACTTCTTCTCACCATCTCTCACAAAGTTTGGACTTTAGTTAATATCTTTTCACTTTTCTTTGAAATTTACATTTTAATTTGTAGAGCATGAAAATGCGATAGAAAATTGAGAAAGTTAGACGAAATATGTGTAGTTATTGGTATTTCTTATTGATTAGATAGATAATTGACAAGTTGATATGTTATTGTCAATTTTACTCATTCGAAATTTTAAATTATGTGAGATTGGTTCGTTCATATCTGTCATAAAATTCTCATTGTTTAACCGGTTTAATTGTTTTATTATATTTTTAGTTCAAACTCAGAAATATCAAGAGATTTATTAATTTGTGTATTCTTCATAAAATTTCATAGTCATGTCAAACTTTATTGTTCTATGATTGAGATAATATGTTGGGACACGTGTTTCAACTCTTTGCCTTTTATGGACATATTATCAATGATATCATCTCGACATTTTATCTCTTTTCTCTTCAAGCATTGCAACAACATTTTACTTTTGTCTTCAACTAGGTGTCCACTGCGTCCTACGGACGCGGTAGATCCTTTTTAGCTAACGCCTTTGTCATTTTATCCGTCATGGTTGACCACGCTTCAGTGGTGTGTGTTTCTCGAGGTTGTGCATATTTAGATACGAATAAATCACGAATTTCAAATCTACACTATCGAAGATGACGCAATTCTATGTGAATCACAGATCCCTGTATAATGTTGGATGGTGTAGAAATGAAATTCGTGATTAATTCGCATCTAAATATGCACAACCTCGAGAAACACACACCACTGAAGCGTGGTTGACCACGACGGATATAATGACAAAGGCGTTAGCCAAAAGGGATCTACTGCGTCCACACCTAGTATATATATATATATATATATATATATATATATGTGTGTGTATGTAGTTTTGTTTGTCAACACGAGCCACTATTTCCTAAAAGTTGAAAATACATTATATCATATCATCTTTCAACTGACATCATCAACAATTTGAACCACGACATATCATAGAAAATTTGATGTAATGCAACACTGACTACCAATTAACTAATTCATTTATCTTTACCCTTGACCAACAAAATTGGGTTCAAAATTTACTACATGAAAACCTTTACAAATTTATAAAGAAATAAGTAGGTGAGACATCTCATGTCCATCAACAATTAGTGGAAACCCCATTATAATGAATAGAATATATATTTTAACTTGCAGAAAATGCAATTCAACATTTCTATCCTCCTGACTTGAATGTCTGTTGTCTTTAGATATTAATTGTACATACAAATATCACAAAATATCGAACTATACATGTTCGTAATAAGACTGTATATTGAAGATGTTATTGTATTTAATATGTCTAGTGACACGTCACTCTCGTTTAAGAATTTAGCAAGCCATAATTCATCATCTTCATCCTCTGCTAAATAGATCTGATGTTGCACCACTGAAGGACTTATTCCCTTAATATCAACTGATGAGTTAGGTACTAATGGTTTGACTTCTAAAGGTTCAGGTTTGGCTTTCCACTTGAGGTGATCTAAAATTGGGGTTGATTCTAAGACAACATTTACTTCCTGGACATCTTCTTCCTTAGCAGCTGACTCAAAGTAAGCCAAAAGGAGCTCTAGTGGATCTTGAGATAATGTGGTTGGTAGAAAATCTTGAATTAACAACTCAATTAGGTCTGCCTCATCAAATTTGTCAGGATTAGATGCGCGCAGTCCAACATTAAAAATGTTTAATTCGACTTTCATGCTAACAAATGACATACTCAACAACCTGCTTCTACAAAAAATGATTGCATTTGACGTAGCAAGGAATGGCCGACCTAAGATAATTGGGCTTTGGCTATTGACATTTTCGACTGGCTCAGTATCTAAGACTATGAAGTCAACAGGAAAAATGAGATCACCCACTGTAATTAATACATCCTCAACAATACCACGTGGACGTCTTACAGAACGAACAGCTAATTGAAGCATTACAGATGTGGATTTCATCTCCCCTAGTCCTAGCTGTAAATATATTGTGTTTGGCAAAAGGTTGACACTGGCACCCAAATCAAGTAAAACACGCTCTATGTGATGATCTCCTATAGTGCAGGGAAGTATCGGGCTACCAGGGTCTTTATACTTAGGAGGGAGTTTCTGCTCTTTAATGATAGAGCTGACATTCTCAGTTAGAAAAACCTTCTTGTGTACTTGTGGCTTACGCTTATGAGTACGTAATTCCTTTAGGAGTTTTGCATAAGCAGGAATCTGCTTGATTGCATCGAGTAATGGAATGCTAATTTTTACTTCTTTGAGAATATCTATCAATTCATTAGAATTTGTACTCTTTCTATCCGCAACTAACCTTTCACGAAAAGGAGCTGAAATGGTACGGGTCCTCTCAGGTGAACTCTTGTCTATACACTTAGGAGGTGGCTCACTATCTATTAGATCCTTGGTGGGTGAGGTGGTAGTAGTTTTACGCTTTTCAGATTCTTCCTCCTCATCACCTATAACTTTTCCATTCCTAAGTGTAAAGATCGCTTGTACTTGCTCTTTTATCTTAGAAGAGTTAGGTTCAAACACTCCATATGGGTTTGGTTGAGGTTGGCTAGGGAATTTACCTGGTTCCCTCGCACTTAGTGTATTTGTCAATTGACCTATTTGTGCCTCTAACTTTAGAATGGACTGAGCTTGGGAGTTCATCATCTGAGTTGTTGTTTCTTGGAACCGAGCATTACTCTGGGCGAGTAATGATAGAGATTCCTCTAAAGACAACAACTTTTGTTGAGTAGGAGGGTTTTGGACAATTGGTTCTTTAGGAAAACCAGGAGGAGTAAGAATATTCTCAAATTGAGTGATATGAGTTTGTCCGTTGGACCATGAGAAATTAGGATGCTTTCTCCACCCTGGGTTGTAGGTGTTAGAGAATGGATCAAACCTTTGTTTGTTCTCATACCCTTGATTCTGATAGAGAGCATTGGCTTGTTCATGTTCACTAAAGAATAAGGTGCATCGGTTACCCGTGTGTGTAGGATCTCCACAAACCGAACATGGGTAGCTTACTGGATCATTTCCTACACTCATAACCGGATTTGGTGTGCCCCTAGACTCAACAGAAGACTTTTGTTTACCTATTTCAACGGCCTCTAATCTTTTTGCTAAATCGACAAAAGCTGGATGGGATTCCATATGGTATATGCCCCCTTGTTAGCTACAGTCCTCCTTGGCTCTTTAAAGGGTTCCCATTGGTGAGATTTCTCTGCCACATCATAGAGGTACTCCATTGCCTTTTCCGTTGTTTTATTCACAAATCCACCATTGCAGAATGGCTCAACCATCGTTTTAGTTTGATAATCTAGTCCATCATAGAGAATCTGGACAAATCGTATTTTCTCAGAACCATGGTGAGGGCATTGTAAGAAGAGGTTGTTAAACCTCTCTAAATAACTACTAAAGGACTCTCCATCTTGCTGCACAAAACCTGCAAGATTTTGCCTAATGGTAGCAGTTTTGTGTTTAGGGAAGAATTTTTGAAGAAAAGTTGTGGTTAACTTTTCCCAATGACTGATCGACTCGGGTTGCAAAGCGTGCAACCAAGATTTAGCTTTCTCTTTCAAAAAGAAGGGAAACAACCTCAGTTTTAACTCATCCTCAGACGTATCTCTATATTTCATGGTTGAACAAATCTCCTCAAATTCCCTAATATGGTGATAGGGATTCTCATTTTCCGCACCACGAAAAATAGGCAACATTTGGATCATACTCGGTTTTAGCTCAAAATGAGTTGTGGTGAAAGGCAACTGAATACACGACGGGCGACTAGTCCTTGTGGGGTACATGTACTCTCTTAGGGTTAGTGGAGCATTTAGAATCCTACGTTAATCTATGTTCTCACCCATTACTTCAACAAATTCACCTACTTGATCTCTTTTAATGAAACGACCTAAGTGATCACGAGGTCTAGGTGGCATAAACTGACACGGACAGAGAAGGGAATATTTTGTTTTTCGAAAATCAAGGATTCACGACGAAGATCCTAAGGAAACAAACACAATCAAGCTGAGTTCACCAAGCAACCTAAACAGAATCTAGCAACAAGTTATTAGACGTAGATTTAGTGAATGGCTTGTCAGATTTGCCTAGTAATCTAGACAACTCCTACTTCGCCACAATACTTGAACTATGACTGTTATAAGGGTTACTCGATCCAAGTAGACGGTAAACAATTCTCCAGGAAGACAGCCAGCTATGAAAGCTGAAAATAACCGTCTTCCTTCGGCAACGTTTTCTCTTCTCGAGGCGGCCTTTTTGACAAGAATTGCCAAACACGTTTTCCTCTGAGAATGCCCAGATAAAAATCGAGTTCTAGAGTTGTTTATGAAGGTCCTATGAGCTCGATACCTAGGGTCACTGTCTAAATCAGACTTTAATTTTTTAACGAGGCTTAGGATCGCGTATGTTGTTTCCTAATTGAGCAAGAGTTCGGTGATGAAATCCGACTCCTATCTTGTAATTGAGTTCGTGCCCTTACTAGAATGCTTACACTAAACTGTTCGGCAAAACAATTAGGCAGACGAATTCACACAATTACCCACTGACAGGGGATTCGTGGGTGATCAGACAAGTTACCTCCTGTTCTAGACGGGCGACGACCCAGACCACTCTTTCCTCAAGTGTTTGAATCCGAGGCTTCTTTTTTTTCACCTCTTGCTAAATTGAAACAATCACAAATAACCAGAATTTAGAAAGCTTCTAAAAAAAAACTAGAAAAAAATAATTTTTTTTAAAGCAAATCAATTCCTAAACTATTAGTTTAAAAATCAATTCCAAATTAAGAAACAATTCCTAAAAACACATCCACGGAAGCTGCGCCAAAAACATGATGTGAAATCTAAAGAACCTAAATACTAGGCTAAATAGACCAAATTAAAACTCGCAAGTGCACGAACCGTATGTCAATATGGTGCATATTGCGAAGTCCACCCCACAAGGATTTGTTCGGAATTAAGTCTAAACCTAAAACTAACTAATAAACTAGGAAATAAAATAGTTGATTTTCAGAAGATGTTGGAAGAACTAAAAATTGGAGAATTGGAAAACGAAATAAAGTTGTGAGGAAAACTATAAGTTGGTAAATCTAGGATATTGGAATTAACTACTAACAATCATATTCGAATCTAATATGTAATTGAAATTATTATCCTTCTTTGATAACTCAAAAATTGTTAAAAATCAATCTTCAATTTTCGGAAGATAAAACAATAAAAGACCCTTCTCAATTAACTAAACCCATAACCCACTTCACTTAAAATATATTGCAATTCAAATCCAAGTTGTTAGTTTATTAGACTAACTGAAGTACGATTAATTGTAAAACGTTAAGGCACATTAAAAGAGATAATAAAATAAATACGATACTAGAATTCAAATACTCTTGTTAGGGTTTCATCCTCTATCCTAGTGGAAGAGTTAGAAATACATGGATATTAAATACATGGTTCAATTAATGATAAACAAGTAAAGGAAGAGATAGAAAGATAAAACCGAATTGATAATTGATGAAGCCCGTTACTTCCGTCTTTCTCCAAAACTTGTCTTCAATTGTAGCTCAAGAATCTCCCAAAGTTATAATCCAAAAGAAGCTAATGAGTCTCTTGTATTGTTCCTCTAATATTGCACTCAATGTTGGTGGTGGAGTTGTGTTTTAATCCCTTGACTTGGTCCTCCTTTTATAATGTCCCAATAGACATAGATTTAGAAACTCATTAATTGGGCAATAACAGAAAATTGGAAATAATAAACCGCCTTCCATATGAATCACCGGCTCACTGCTGTTTTAGAAGTAATGTTTCCTAACGGCGCCCAGAGGTACGGATCTGAGTACCCTTAAAAAGATGCCAAGAGCACTGTTCAGGGGCGCCTACAGAATAACCTCTTGGTGACTCATGTCTTCACGTGGACAGCAAAAGTGAACTTTAATTATTTTGTTTCCAATTCAAAACTTCTTCACTATTTCATGTTTAGCCTCCAAAATGTAACTTCTTGCGAAATGCATCCCAATCTAATGATTCTTTTGAACGGATTCAACCATTATGCATCAAATCACAATTTTATTTTAATATCTTCACCAACTTCTTATAACTAATAACTTCTTTATATTTTTTAGAGTTTCCTACAAAAACCATGTAACGTACTTAATTAAAACGAAACTAACACGTAAAGACTGTAAAATAAAGCCCAAAAAATGGAGTACTTTACGTACTCATCACTTAGCCCGTGCAACAAGCTGTTAAACCTCTAGGTTACCCGAGAGGGCGAGTTTTGTCTCGTGAGGGTTTGTAGTGAATATACCCACAAAATTCAAAAATCTCAAAAATGCAGAAGGGTCTAAATGGACTAAAAATGTTTATCCGGTAGATTTTCGAAAGTTAATAGAAATGAAATCTAAGTCGACCAGACCATACGAATGCTAAAAACTTTTTCACTAGTAATCAAGGCCATTTTTAGCTACATCAAACGCTATAAGTGACCAGCCAATATGAGTATCATCTCGGTTCTGAAAAGAGAAGACTTTGGTTACTTTATCGATACATTTCGCCTCGACTACTGCCTCACGGTCATACACTCAAAAAATTAAAGTCACTAAAAAATGGTTCACTATATGTGTTCGTATGAATATGAAGGAAAACTCAACACATTAAAAAGACGGACTAAATTTTGTCAACGACTGATCTCATAGGAAGGAAACAACCACTAATACGGGACAAGAAAGCTTACCAACTCTTCTCACTTGATCAACTATCTAACAATGCTTTCTAGAGGTCAATAGGCTCTAATGAGGATATGACTAAAACTCATGAGTACTCGACGTCGTCAAAAATTTCTTCAAAGGATAAACACTTAAACTAAACAAACATTTTTTTTCTTTTTTCTTTTTTTTTTCATAGGACACATAATACAAAAATCACTTTCTTGGTACTACTCTTTCCTTTGGTAGACTTCTCTATACTTTGCTTGATGCCTTATTCTCAGGGTTCTAAATAATGATGAGGTTCCTATCTTCCTCTAGTTGACACTGTTTTCAAGTTTCCAGACTACAAGAGAAAGGGTTGCTTCCTGATGACATCCCTAGTGATTGTAAAATTTGAACTCAAGAGATCAAATGAGTTCTTCTTTCAATATTGCGAGGTTGAGTAGCTCTTCATTCTACTCAGAATTAGCTCAGAAGAGATCACTCAAAACAAAAAGAAAGGCTCAGAATCTCACATAGTTTAAGTCTCCACTAATGATCAATTAAGTTCTCTCAGAAAAGTCAACTCTTCACCTATCTAACACTCACATGGCTAGTGCACAGACAACTTCAAGACTCGAAATTCGTGGAAAAACCTTTAGCAGAAGTATAGTACAACCAACTAGACTTTATGACCATTAACAAACAAAAACAACTAGCCTCACTTTTTTCAGTCCAAAAATTTAAATTTTGAAAAATTTTGAACCCTTTTGAATTTTCGAAATAAGGACTTAGCAGAAAAATTCAATCCTTTATCCCCAAACTTAAATTGAACATTGTCCGCAATGTTCTGAAGACTATGCAAAAATAACAGGGTGAATGGAAAGATATTACCAAATTCAGATGTCCCATGCATGGGTTGCCTCCCAGAAAGCGCTAAGTTTAACGTCTTCAGCCAGACGATAAAGATGTTTCAACAATCCTTAAGAAACAACTCCATAAACCAATAGGCGAAACATCTCGGGATGTACCCAAGACACGAAGTGTTTAGTGAATGATAATCTCACACTTGTGTAAATATGTTGCAGTACCCGTGAGACTATCGTGATCAGATAAGAATCCTCAAACTTAGACGACAAAAAGGTCGTTAAGTTTGGTAATGGACTAGAACAACTATAGTCCTGATAGAAAGGATCTATGTATGACGGAGAACCTAAGTGAGAGATTTCATAAAATTCCAAACCTGCTCCCGAGGGACACGATGCAAGAGGATCTTGAGGACTATCAAAGACACCCAGAGTTAAACCAGAGACTTCCAAAATAGGTACACTGAGTTCTTCTAAAGGAATCACTCGACTACCAGATTCAAGATCCCTAAAAATCGGTTTAAATGAACCTTCTATACTCTCTCTTATCCTGATGTATTCAGGGTCCCTAAAGGCATGTAGATCTTCCCATAAGTCAAGTGAGTTAATGGTCTGATTCAACAAGTCAAGTAGCCATGACTCGTCATCTTTGGTTGTGGAATGACTCTCAAGTTTATCCACAAGAGCATGGAAATGGGATGACGGTGTCGACACTGAAGATAACACAACCTCGACTTTTTGCTCTTCTGAAAGGGGCATAAAAGTCACCTCAGAATGAACAATGGGTTCATACGGTGGGACTTGTGCCTCTAGGGTTGGCAAAGTACTCGACTCAGACTCAAATAACGAGGTAGACTCCGATATGTTATCTATCTCATTAATAATACCCTCCTCATCTAAGCTCAAAAGGTCTAATAGAATTTCTAAAGGATCTCTCGACTCAGTCGTTGGTAATGCATCTTGAACTAATAGCTCTACCAAGTTCAACCCCACTAAACTCATCTATGTCATCGGGATGAAGCCCCGCATTAAAAATGATAATGGTAAATGAATTGATGGGAGAAGTAGCCTAGGGTTTTGGATCCGTTACAATCAAACACAGATATTCACTCAAATCTTATTTTTTTCTTGTCTCACCTCAATTGATTCTCTACGATTCTAACTATTGCCTATCAATTATGAAGTATTTGTCATTAAAGAATCTAACCTAAATATGACGAATCAAGATGTATGAAGTATAGGTAATGAAAGATTCAAACACACTTTCAACATTCGCCTATTAACTAAGAAGCATTAGTTATTAAAGATACACCTAAACATGACTAATCAAATCAGAAATATAACCGAAGAAGAAGTTATGAATAATTTTCGATAATCCAGCAATTGAATTTATCTTTCAAAGTATTAAGATAATAAGTCAATATTCATGTAAAACGTTAATTTCATCGAAACCCTAGACTAAAGGAACTTAGCTACTCATCACTAAAGAGATCATACTCATGGTGGGAGAAATAAAAATCAATAAAATAAGAGAGGGAGAAAGAATCGACAAAGAAACAACCTTTTTCTCTCAAATTTTCCTCTGGCAGCCAAACAGAGCCTTAGGGAAGTGTATTTTCCTTCTGTTTTTGCTATTTTCCAGATAGACAGACCAAACAGACCCTAAAAGAAATCGATTTTCTAGTCTTCTTGGAAATGACTTCCATGTGGGAAAATTATTTTCTCACTGTTTTTCTCGTCTTCCCCAACTCTTTTTCTCTTTTTTTTTTTCTGAAAACTCTTCCTTTATCTCTCCACAATTCAAAAAGAAACCAGCAATGAACACAATCCTTTTCTATCTCGCTATTCATTCTCTCTGTTTTTCTTCTCTTTCTCACAAAATAATTAATACAGAAAAAGAATAATGAAGATGAATAACCACTTATTTTATTTGACTGCCCTCTTTCTCCTACTACAATCACTCTTTCTCTCTCTATTAATCTCTCTTTCTCTCACAAAAAGAAAAGATTTCCAGAACAAGAAGAAAGTAAAAAATGATGAAGCTTTTTTGTTAGTTCCTCTTCTGGCCGAATCTCAATGTGATTCTTTCTGCTAAAACCGAGTTCCTCTCCATTTGCTGCCTTCTCTGTTATATAGAAGTAATAAGAAGAAGAAGAATAACCAATCTTTCTTTCCTTCTCTTGTAAATCTCCAACTCACAAATTTCCCATTGAAGATTTCAGATTAAGTCGGTAACCTTGCGGCACGCTTCATACGGATCCCAAGTTAATGATACATAAATTGGCTTTGCTTACCCAGACCTCCAACTCTCCATACGAATCCAAGGGCAGATCTGGTTATGTCTGAGGTAGGGAAGGGTTGGAGCTCTTTAGATGATCTTACCGACCTCCCGATTTTGAGATTTGGTGGAAAACCTCTTTGTGCTCAGCGTCTTGCTGTCTTGAGACGGGTTGACCAATTCGGCTTTGGTCTTTTCTTGACTTATTGACGATAGTCAACGAGTGACCATTTTATGTATCATCAAGAGTGAACCATTATTATCCATTTTGGAGTGATTTCATGTTTGAGAGTGTATGACCGTGAGGCTAAGGTCAAGGCGAAATGTACTAAGATAGGAATCGAGGTTTTCTGATTTTGGATTTAGATGATGTTCCTTATGGTTGGAGACTTACATTTTAGGATGAGACTACTAGTGGGGAGACTCTTAGCATTTGTAGTCATTTATTGATCTCAATTCATGTGTTTAGCATGCTTCAGTTTTTCACATGTTATTGTCGTGTCTACATCGATGATTATACTTTTTTGTTTTTTGAATCTTGGATTTTGTGAGTATATTCACTACAAAACCTCACGAGACAAAACTCGTCCTCTAGGGGTCACCTAGAGGTTTAACGGCTTGTTGCATATGCTAAGTGCAACCAAGATTCCTCTAAAGTGACTTAGGTTTTTTACTTTATTGTTTTGTTTTATTTGTTTGCTTATGGACTAGCAAAGCATAAGTTTAGTGAAGTTCGTTTCTTTCGACCATAACGGTCTCTTTCGATCAACTGAAAATGCCACATTTACATCACTTAATTTTGATGAGTTAGTCCGTTTCGTTTTTATTTCTAATAATTTATGTGTTTTTCTTGTTAGGTAGCTTATCTAGAGTAATTCATCACATTTTCATCTCATGTGGACGAGACCTGAAAAAAATACCATGTATATTATGGTCAAAATTAAAAGTCAAATGACAAGTGGAGTCAATGGTGAATCCGACGGTAACAAAGGAACTCGAATCGGAGCTCAGATGGGGAAGTTATGAAGGAAGTCGAGGGACATTTTAGTCTTCTTTGGAATTAGAGAAGTAGAGATATATGATGAAGACACCCCTTGGGTTTTAAACTACAATCAAAACCCAAACCCAAAAGAAACCCAAAGAAGAAGAAAGCCAAGTCAAGGGTTTGGCCGAAGTCAAAGATGTTAGACCCAAGTCCAAGGTTGGTTATTTTTTGTGGTAGAAAAGAAAAGGAACAAGTCTGATTTGAGGCAGAGGAGTGATCAAGAGCTCAGAAAATTGATGTACACAAAAAGGGTACACCCGAAAGTATATGAACGTCAAGTAATAACCCGGCAAGACCGGAGTCGATCCACAGAGACTAGTCAAATCTATTCTCGATCTAACACTAGTAAAATAATAAAAGATTTCGAGTTTTGTGATGATGGTGAAATAAAAAATAGATTATCGTAAGAAAATTAATACGAGGAAAGATCTAAAGTTTCAGAATCCACCACATAAATCACTTTTATCTAATGTGATGTTAAGATAATTATTCAAGAAACAAACATTGACATTATTATTTTTTTTTTGAATTTGTCAGCGGGTTGAAGGGACCCTACCCTGTACAAAGAGGAACTATAAAGGAATCAAACAACTAATGAAACTGAACTTCAAACTCAACAAATGAAAGAATCATCAAACTCTAAAAAAAACTCTAAACAACCTCAAAATTCACTTATGTCTAACTCTTATTGTTCCCTGCTTATCTTCCTTCACAATCTTCTCTAGTTCATGCGGTAATGTATTCGTATCTAGTTCCACACATCCCGAGTCCGGTTTCATTTTCGATAGATAGTCAGCTGCTTGGTTTATTTCGCGATAAACATGGGTGATGGAACAATCCTCCATGGTGCGCCACATAGCCCTGATCTCACGTACCAATCGTTCAATCTGCCAAGGTGGATGACTCTCAGTATCAGTTAAAATCTGAACAGCCATTGAGGAGTCGGTGGCGATCTTAACACGTGAAATTCCAAATTTATTAGCAAGTAGTAATTCCAAATTTATTAGTTCACACCATGGGAGATTTAATATTTCTAAAGAAGTAGTTAAAAGAGCTGATTTGAAGGAAGATGAGAAACTTTGTAAGTCAGATATTGGTCAAATTTTCCCTTCATATGAAGATCATTTTTTGATATTCTACGAATCTCAAGTTGTTTCACTTGTATTGGTAAGTGATTTTAATATTCAGTCTTCGTCAAGGTTTGTAGTTCTCAATTACCATATTCGAGACCTTTCGGATTTTTTTGTAGGATAAAAAAGAGTTTGAGTCAGATTAGAAATATGGACAAAAATTATTTGTGACATTATAGAGTCTGCAATGAAATCCGATTATTTGAAGTGAGGGAGACTGATGCCGGGAGATTTTTAGGAGATGTTTCAAGAATCTTAAATAAATTATGATCTAGTCATTTTAGTAGTTTAATATTTTAGTTTAGTATAAAAATATCATGTCCGGTAGTTTTATGCTTTTGGGGAACTTCTTACATTTAGATCTTAATATTTTATTTACTTAAAATGTATTTTATTCAGAAGTTACCAAGCCAACAAATACTGCCCTCCGGTCTCTCATCTGCTCTTTGCGGATGACCTTATTCTGTTTGGCTATTCGACGATATCCTCCCTTGATTCCATCAAAGATCTTCTTTATACGTATTCTTCTTTCTCAGGTCTGGCAATTAACTTCCACAAGTCATCTATTTTCTTTGGTTCTCGAGTGCCACAAGAGATAATTAATTCCTTCACTTCCGTCTTACAAACACCAATTATGGAAGATCAGGCTATGTATTTAGGAGCACTCATACTCAAACAAGGGAACAGAATCAATTCATATAACTGGATCATAGAAAAATTCAATAAAACTCTATCAGGCTGGAGGCAAAAATTAGTTTCTCAATCTGGTAGAACAGTCCTTATCAAATCTGTTCTAGACTCTTATTGTTCTTATCCCTTTCACATACAGAAGATTCCAAAGCATGTTATAAATCAACTTAAAAGATTAAAGTGTGATTTCTGGTGGGGTCATAACTCGAAAGAACATAAAATTCATTTCTTGAATTGGGACACTATTAGTAGCCCCAAAGAACAAGGAGGCATGGGTATCAGGAGATTAGAACATGTAAATGAGTCACTTTTAGCTAAACCAGTATAGAGGCTCATTACAAACCCAAATGCTATATGGGTCCACATTTTCAAGGGTAAATACTATTACAGAGGTATTTTTGGTCGAGCAATGGTAACAAACCTCAGACACCATTTTGGAATTCTATATTACAAGTCAAAGATACAATTCATAAGAGTAGTTTATGGTTCATAGGTGATGGAACCAATATTAACATTCAAGCAGATCGATGGATTCCTAATCTCATAAACCAAACACCACATTTACTTATGAATCTTCCTAATCATATTAACATTCAAAGGGTCTCAGACTTGATTCATCAAGAAACCAAAACATGGAATTATGACATCATCAACCAGTACTTTGACCAACACACTATCCAGGCTATTTCTGATATTCAAATTCCTTCTTCTCGGAACAATGATATGCTAATATGGAAGAACACTCCCACAGGTAAGTTTTCGACCAAATCGTTTTATACTACAGTTCTTAAGAACCACTCTGTTATTCATAATTTTAGTAATTTCCTGTGGGGAAAATTTTGGAACAAGAAGGACATGGAACCTAAAATACAACTCTTTATTTGGTGACTTAGTTTGGCAGTATTACACAACATAGCAAAAAGAATTCAATCTATCAATCAGACTTGTATTCTATGCGAGAATGAAGCAGAAACAATTACTCATATTTTTGGTGAATGTATTATGTTCAAATCTCTCATCCTTTGAGCAAGTGAAGAAATCAAAACAGATGCACTCACAGATCCAATCGAAACTCTAAAACATCTAATCGAACAAGGAGATAACAAAAACGAGATTTGGGTGGAGTATACTTATCTTCTCTGGTTCTGGTGGAAGGCTAGAAATGAGAGATATTTCAACTCTAAACAGACAGAAATATCAATCATCGAACAACCATCTCCACAAGGTAGTGTCTTTCTCAACCTTCAAACCATCTTTACATTAACGAATCAGTGCAGGTAAGAAGAACTTGGGAGCCGCCACCAACAGGAAGGATCAAAATTAATTTTGATGGGTCGTGTTCATTCAATAGAGCTTCAACAAGTCCAGTAGCCAGATCAAATTCAGGAGAAATTATAGCTCAAACTAGTGGTGGCCAACGTGTCGTGCCGTGCCGGCACGGCCCGTTTGGCAACCGTGGCGTGTCAGACACGCCACGGCCACGCCAGGCACGGCTTGAGCCGTGCCGTTCCGTTCCGTGCCCAGACCACAAAGGTCTGGGCACAGAAACGGCCCATGGGAACGGCCCAACCGTTCCCGTGGCGTTTCCGTTGCGTTTCTGGCCGTTCCGTGGCGTTCCCGTAGTCGTTCTCGTGGCCGTTCCGTGGCATTCCCGTGGTTCCGACCCATTCATAAATATTTTTTTTACTTGTCAAAAAAAAAGTAATAAAAGAAACATTACATTTTTTTCAAGTAAAAAATTGTGATGTACAAAAACTTTAGAGTTTATGTCATATCTTTGTTTATTTTATTGGAAAAGAGTTGTATAAAGATTCTCCACATTTACTTTATATTTTGTGGTTTAGGTGTGGGACTATCTTTACCACTTTATTTGTTTATTTTTTTGAAAAAATGTTTTAGTTTGTTTTAACAAAAAAAAAATCTAAGTAAAAAAAAATAAAGTAAAACCTCTTTTGTTAAATTCAAGTATTACTTTTTTTTTTTTTTTTTTTTTTTTTTATGTTTTTTCTTTTTGTAATATAAAGTAGTTGTCATGAAAATCCAACAATTTGTAAACACATTAGAATATTAGATGAATGAAGTAGAACTATAAACAAAATAAAAATCGATATAACTCTTTATTAATGTGAAAAAGATTAAAATTTGCATCACTATAGTTTAGATACATCCCAACTAGGTTGGCACCCACCTAACTATCAATCATTTGGAAAAAAACAAAAACAAAAAAATAATACAAAATTGACTTAATAATAGAAATCATCACTATCACCAATTTCATCACAATGGGGTGGGGGTGTACAACACCCTCAAAACCCTAAGTAACTTTTTAAAATAAAAAAGTTAAAAGTGTTTTGAGGATGTTAGTACACCCTAGGTAATTCTTAAAAATTCAAATAACTAAATTGGCCGTTGCTAGCGTGTCGTTGTTGCCGTTTCCGTTCCGTGTCGTTCCGTGCCCACGGGTCGTGCCGTGTACGATCCGTTCCGTGTCATTCCTAAGTGTCTAATGGGCCGTGTTTAACGGGTCTGGGGCTCTAAAATCCCAGCCCCGACACGGCATGCCAGACCCGTGACGGGTCGGCACGGCACGAAACGGACCGTTCCGTGCCGTTCCGTGTCCTCAAATAAACGGACCGTGCCGGTCCGTTTCCGTGTCGGCACGACCCGTTGGCCACCACTAGCTAAAAGGACCAAAAGCTTCACTCCTCTCTCTCCACTCTACAGTGAACTAGAGGCGTTCAAATTGGGTGTAGATTTAGGAGAAGATTTAGGGTTACAAGGGTTTTTATTGAAAGGGGATTCAATCCTGGTCGTCGGATTTTTAACGAACGGATTGGATCAAATCTCTTGGAAAATGATTGATGAAATCCTGGACGCTCGTGAGAACATCGCTCAGATGCATGTGTCGGGTAAGTATTGTAGCAGATCATGCAACCAGATGGCCGATGATTTAGCCACCTCATCTTGTCCTTATAATTAGCAAAATGCTAGTTATAGCCTTCTGTTAACTTCTATTACTTTTCTGCCCTCTTAGTTACTTTGTGGGTTGTTTATGTATTACCATTATTTTGAATGCAAGGTCTAATTAAAAAAAAAAAAAACTTTAAATCAATAAATTAATGTTTCAATATAGTCTTTAATTTTATACCTCAGCATTTTTTTCCTCTGATTTTTCTTCTCAAAAGTGAGAGATTTTTCAAAATTAAAGCCTTATTGTTCTAAGTTTTTATCGTATTTTTCGCTGGGTCATGAATCCAATGTGTTGTAGCGCACTAAGTGCAAAAAGCCTCTGAATCCAATAGGATGAGACCTATATTTTTTAACGGACCTATAAATCCATTCTGATTATGTAAATTTGATCATTACAATTGTTTCAATATTACTTAGATTATTTGTGTTACCCACACTAAATAAAAACTAGTTCAACAACCAATGGGCACCTTAATGAAGAGAATATGATAGCACATCTTCACCAAGTTATTTTCAAGTTGAACTTTCGTTTTAACTATTAGCTCAATTCCGCAGAGGGTAGTAAGGGAAAAAAATCCAAAGAAGAAAGACACCTAGAGGAAGAGGAATGTGACTCCGAATAGTAAACCAATATTATCTAGATTTTTTGTTGTGCCCAATCGGGATTAATGTCAACAATACGAGTAATCCAAGACAAGCAATAGGAATAGTAAAGAACAATCAAGAACAGAACACAGAGATTTACGTGGTTCGGTTGGTGAGACCTACTCCACGGCGACAACGACGCGATGATTTCCACTATGATAAGCAAACAAGTTTACACAAGAGATTCGTGAGATTGTGCTTACTTATATCTCCTTAGGGTTTAGTTTATATAGCCACTAAACCCTAATCCCACCGCCTCACCGACTCCCTCTTTACAACCGACATTATACACGGATACGCTAATACTAATAACCGACATAAGCCTAGCTCGCATTACAACTCTGTCTCGGAGTCTAGTTTTGCCTCAGAGCACTGCTTCACATACCAGCTTTGTCTCAGTAATCAGCTCCGCTAATGGGTCCAAGCTTCGGTAGGTTTAACCAAGTTCGATACCAATTCATATTCGAATCACTTCTAACAATTCTCCACCTTGACTTGAATATGCTCATCTTGACTTAAATCTTCCACCATCATAGCTCAGCGCCTCTGAGCCATCGTCGCTCCAGCCCTGGTAGGGATAACATCTAGAAATCCCAATCAAGTCTAAGCAATGCTTAAACTTGAAAATTGTAACTGCCTTGGTCCGCATATCCGCTGGATTCTCTATCGTAGAAACCTTCTTCATCGTGATCTTCCCTTCTTCAATCACGTCCTTGAAAAAGTGATACCTGAAATCAATGTGTTTAGTTCTCCCGTGATACATTTGATTTTTGGTCAATGACACTCTGGTTGTCGTAGTAGACAAAGTGATACCTGACATCACGTCCTCTGTCACCTCCTGCTTCAGGCCCAAATCCTGAACTAAACCACTCAGCCATATTGCCTCCTTCACTGCCTCTGTTGCTGCCATGTACTCAGCTTTCGTTTTAGACAAAGCTACCACCGACTGCAGCACTGCTCTCCAGCTAATGGCACTCCCGCAGAGTGTGAACGTATAGCCCGTCAGCGACCTCTTTCTATCAAGATCCCCCGAAAAATCCGAATCTACAAATGCAACTACCAAACCAGAAGTGTCAGCCCTTATGTCGTAAACCAGACCAAGCTCCGCAGTTCCTCCTAGATACCGCAGTATCTATTTCACAGCCTGCCAATGACCTTTCTCAGGTCTACCCATGTATCTGCTTACTACACTAACAGCATGTGAAATATCATGCCTTGTGCACACCATAGCATACATAATGCTACCTACTGCATTTGCATAAGGCACCTGAGACATGTACTCCGTCTCGTCATCAGTTGTTGGTGACAGCTCCCCCGAAAGCTTGAAGTGTGCTGCCAATGGAGTACTGACAGGTTTTGCCTCAGTCATACCAAAACGTTCCAACACCTTCTCGATGTACATTTTCTGAGACAAGAACAGTATCCCAGCAGATCTATCTCTCCGTATCTCCATACTCAATATCTTCCTTGAGGAACCCAAGTCTTTCATCTTAAACTCACCCTTTAATTGATCCTTTAACATGTGGATTTCCGACATATCCTTGCAAGCTATCAGCATGTCATCCACATACAGGAGTAGATACACATAAGAACCATCCGAGAGTTTCTTGTGGTCTTCTTCAGCAAACGGACCTGGTCTAGGAGACTGTTATAGTCCATACAAAGACTTCTTCAGCAAACATACCTGGTCTTCTTTCCCGAGAATCTCTAACCCCTCTGGCTGACGCATATAGATTTGTTCCTCCAGCTCTCCACGTAAGAACGCAGTCTTAACATCCAGCTGTTCCAATTTCATATCATACCAAGCAACCATAGCAAGTATCACTCTAATAGAGCTATGTTTAACAACAGGAGAAAATACCTCATTGAAGTATATCCCTTCTCTCTGTGTCAACCCCTTAGCTACTAACCGTGCTTTGTAACGTGCATCTTCCACCTCAGGGATTCCTTTCTTCTTCTTGAAAACCCATTTGCTACCAACAATCTTCTGACCCTTAGGCTGCTTGACTAATTCCAAAGCCTGGTTCTTCCGAAGAGACTCAATCTCCTCATTCATGCCAAGAGACCACTGTCGTGATTCATCACTCCTCATAGCTTCTTTGTAGGTGCATGGCTCACCTCCATCTATGCTTTCCCCCACACTAAGTGCAAATGCAACCATATCTGTCATCCCATACCTTTTCGGTGCCCGGATGTCTCTCCTTCCCCTGTTCCACGCAACACTGTAATGAACCAGCTCTGGTTCATTTTCCTCAGCTTGCTCATCTGCCTGAGGCCGAACCTCTTCCGGAGTGTCTATCTCAAACTCCACCTGCTTCCTATGATCTTCCTGCTCCACCTGTTTACCAACACCCTCCCGAGTATCTACAGGCGTTACCTTCTGAGTTACCATGAATCAAAAGTAACATCTCTACTTATGAGAAACTTCTTCGATTTTCCATCTGAATTCCACAACCGATAACCCTTAACTCCAGGCTTATACCCAAGAAATACACACTTCTTAGCACTTGGATCAAGTTTACCTTGTTTAACATGTGCATAAGCCGGACAACCAAAGATCCTCAAGTTCTCATAAGTAGGAGGATAACTAGACCACACCTCATTAGGAGTTTTACACTCTATAGATGTACACAGTGAAATATTCACCAGATACGCTGCTGTGTTCACTGTTTCAGCCCAGAACACCTCCGACAGTCCTGCATTTGAAAGCATACAACGAGCTCGTTCCAATAGAGTTCTGTTCATACGTTCCGCCACCCCATTCTGTGGGGTCTTTCTGACCGTATGGTGTCTCACTATCCCTTCGTCTACACAGAACCTATTAAACTCGTTTCCGCAAAATTCCATGCCATTGTCATGCCTCATCTTTGCGTTTCAGTATGTAGACTCATACTTTCCTGGAAAAATTATCTAACAAGGTTAACATGTATCTACCCCCACTATGTGAGCTAACCCGAGTGGGACCTCAAAGATCTGAATGGATGTAATCCAGAGTTCCTTTGGTATTGTGAACCGTTGTACTGAACTATACCCAACATTGCTTCTTGAAGACGCAATGTTCACAGAATTCCAGTTTTCCAACCTTCTGCCCACAGAGTAAACCCTGCTTGCTCAATATAGCCATCCCCCTTTCACTCATATGCCCTAACCGCATATGCCATAGCTTGGTAGTCTCAAATTCCTTGTCTGATGATGACACCGCTACAGATCTGGTAACTGTGTTACCCTGTAGCACATATAGACCATTCCTTTTCAACCCCTTCATAACTGTAAGACTACCCTTAGAAACCTGAAGAACACCACCTTCACCAACATATTTGCAACCATTATCACCCAGAGTTTCAAAGAGATTAGATTCCTCATCAAATCTGGAACATGTCTGACGTCTGTTATAGTCCTCACAAGGAGTGTCGTTTCCCATTAACACCTTACCGCCATTAATGACTGTATAAGTGGAAAACCATTCCTTATGAGGACATACATGGAATGTATAACCAGTATCCAAAATCCACCTATCTTCTGCGAAGTAGGCATTGATCGCCAGAACCATAGCTTCATCACATTCTTCAATGATTGCCAAGACACTACCATCATCTTCTTCGATGACTGATGCCTCTGCTGGCTTCTTCCTAAGCTTAGGACAATTCCTTTTGAAGTGCCCCTTCTTCTTACAGTTAAAGCATCTGTACTTCTTTGGTTTCGATTTAGACCGAGAACGGCCCTTCCCATCGACCACACGCTGCATCCTTCCCCTTACCACCAAACCATAACTTGAGCTACTTTCTTCCATTGACCTCCGTATCAACTCCCTCGAGTTCAATGTTGCTTTAACATCCTCAAAGGTTGTAGTTGTTTTTCCAGACATAAAAGAATCAACAAAGCTCTCATATGATGGTGGCAGGGATGCAAACAATAGTACTGCCTTATCTTTTTCTTCGAATTTGACATCTATGTTTGCCAAATCTAAGAATACTCGGTCGAGTTCATCCATATGGTCTTTCAACGATTCTCCTTCTAACATCTGTAAGCTAAATAATTTCTTCTTAAGATACAAACGATTAGTTAGAGAATTCGTCATATACCTTGTCTCAAGCTTACTCCGTAGCCCATCGGCTGTAGTTTCCGTCGCTACTTCCCGCAAGATCTCATTGCTCAAACAGAGTAGAATCTGACCATGAGCCCTCTCCATAAGATCTTCCTTCTCTGCTTTTGAAAGTGATTCAGCGAGTGCAGCCTTCCCATTCAACGTCTTCAGCAGACCCTGTTGAACTAATATTGCTCGCATCTTAATCTTCCAAAGATTAAAATCGTTACTTCCATCGAACTTCTCTATCTCCTATTTCGCCATCATAGAAACCTCAAAACCAGAGCTCTGATACTAGTTTGTTGTGCCCAATCGGGGTTAATGTGAATAATACGAGTAATCCAAGACCAGCAATAAGAATAGTAAAAAACAATCAAGAACAGAACATAAAGATTTACGTGGTTCGGTTGGTGAGGCCTACTCCATGGCGACAACGACTCGACGATTTCCACTATGATAAGCAAACAAGTTTACACAAGAGATTCGTGAGATTGTGCTTACTGATATCTCCTTAGGGTTTAGTTTATATAGCCACAAAACCCTAATCCCACCGCCTCACCGACTCTCTCTTTACAACCGACATTATACACGGATACGCTAATACTAATAACCTACATAAGCCTAGCTTCGCGTTCCAGCTCTGTCTCGGAGTCCAGCTTTGCCTCAGAGCCCTGCTTCGCATACCAGCTCTGTCTCAGTAATCAGCTCCGCTAATGGGTCCAAGCTTCGGTAGGTTTAACCGGGTTCGATACCTATCCATATTCGAGTCACTTCTAACATTTGTTTATAATGATTATCTAGGTTCCAAATATTTTTAGTTTTTATCTTTTTATCTATTTTTTTTAATTTGTTGAAACATGAAATATTATTAAGCCACAAGAGTACTATTACAATACATATTCACTAAAAAGTAAGGTACATTTTTCCAAGTCTTCGATCTATTCTTCTTGCGAGCCCATTCTGTTAGCTTGTCAACTTAGATATTGAGAATTCTCTTTGTATAGTTGAATTTGACGTTGTCTAATCTATTTCTGATTTTTTTGATTTTTCGGATGTGGATCATCGATTTCCATTGTATCTTGTGCCTCGGGTTCTTCAGGTGATGATTAAGGTTGATGTTGTAGCTCTCTATTATGATTGCGTTGTGATTGTTTTCCTCTGCCCAAGTGAGCCCATGCAGCATAGCAATTTCCTCACTCTCTTCGTTATTTCGTGCTCGGGTCGTAATTACTTTAGCTTCCACAAAAGTTGATTGTGCATTGTGTACTATTAGACTAGTTTTAATATTTGTATCAATATTAGTAAAAGATGCATCAACATTAATTTTTAAGTACGGTAAAATAGGAGGCCGCCATTTTTCCAGACATGTAGGAACTGGTTTAGTTAGGACTCTACTGGTTCTAGGGAATGCCATAATCAAATTTATCACCGAACTAGTATTATTAATTGTATGCAGGAAGCAATGATCGCATTTAGTTTTCCATATGTGTCATAGAATGGTAACAAAGTGAACCCAAATAGTTTTGGCTAAAGGGACAATGTAAAAGTGCATGTTTAATGGTTTCTATTTCAGTACAATTAGGGCATGTATAAGAGTTCCTTATATACTTACCTATGCAATCACGGACTGAGAAGGCTTTCGTGCAAATTTTCCATACAAAAAGTTGGATACGAGGAATCATTGGGATAGACCAAATAAAGTTCCAGTTGATAGGAGTAGAGGCTTGCAGGTTCTATCTGTTATATGTTTCCATATTTTATGAGATACAACCACTATAAATATAATCAAACGTGAACCTTAGTAAATATACTGAAAACCATTTATAAACGTGAACCTTAATAAGGATCTTTATTCGAAACATACATTATGAGGAAAATACAATAATTATTCTTTAATACACACATCTCCAAACTTATACATATTTATAGTTCCTTAACTATAAAATGATGTCTTTCTTAAGGAAGTTCATAAGTTGCTAACTTGTTTCCACAATTTCTTAAGATCCGACGGTATTCTCCAAGAGCCCATAACGGAAAAATGTTTCTAAATGCTGCATAGTGTAACATACAATTCCTCATGAAAACTCCTACAATTTCCTGTCAAATGATATTAATTTAATAAGAAAACAAAACAAGTAACTGATGACGCATAAAATGTACAGACGTTGACTAACGTCTGAAGAGTCAAGATCAGACCTAAAGTCCATTGGGTCAACTCGGCTTAAGGTAGCAAGACAACCAAATCCTTGACGATCCACTGCATATTCCCCTAACTGGGAGGTCGGCTAGAGGAAACCAGCCCTGTTACGCTCTCGACATGTACGGATCAGCCCTGGGGTTTCTAACGGAATGAGGGGGGTCCGCGTAGGTTCGGTCGACGCCTTACGCCCAGCACTGGGGAGGCAGAAGCGCACTAACCTACCGACATAATCTCGAAATATCTAAGGAGATCTCAGTTGGTTACAGATCTGGAAGTGTTTAAGCAATCTTGGGCTTCAAGAGTCTTAAGGGAGGAAATATCTCCTTGAAGATCTATCACCTCGGCAGGATATCTACGAAATATCCTTGAACATAGGATATTTCTATTTATCCTAGATACAGGATAACTACGAAGGGAACCCCTAATTCGGCCTATAAAAATAGCCTCATATCATCTTCTTCAAGGTAAGCCAGACGTGTCTAACAGACTCCACACCCGGAAGGATTATTCAATACTCATTATTTTACTGTAAAGAGCAATCTGACTGGCTTGAGCGTTGGAGCGGTTTTCTTTTTTTTTGCAGGTTTTCCCCCTGGTCTTTAATGGAAGGAGCGAGAATTGAAGGAATATTGATCATCTTGACAGAATATTAAATCATAACGGAGGTTGTCATGCATCAACTCCCTTTTCATGCTGATATAACGACCTGTTGATATAGCCCTATGGAGGACAAGATTTGAAAGCAAAAGCCCTGTTTGACTTTCATGGCAGACTACGTTCAGAGAAGAAGAAAGAAGAAGAGTCTTCCTACAGGGAAAACAATTCCTGTTAATGGGCATAATTGCTCACTGTTACAAGGAGTTCGACTGTTTGCTAGAAGGAGATCAACTACATCGTCTAAATTTTCTCGACAATCTTTAAGGCTTCTCGACTCGACCGACAGGGAAGTTCTCTCACTCTAACTGTTATATGTTGTTTTCCATTCTCTTATAGTTTTATGATGCCGGGTCAAACATGGCCAGTCTCGGCCAGATCCTCGTTGATCACTGACATATCCTATATTACCCAATCGTCCTTTTAGAGGAGTTAATTCGGCGGGACAAAAAGCGCCTTTGACTCACTACTCAGTGGCCCCATTGACTCGTAGTCAACCATGCAAGCTGGTTATTATTTATGCTTCCGCGAAAACCATAGACGAATTGGATTTAGTTTAACCTTGTCGATGCTTATTCCATACATATATATAAATGGTTATAGCAAACTGCTATATACGAAGTTAACTTCGTACTAAAATAAACTGAATAAAAAGTCGGTGTTGTGTTTAAGCCATGCTTGATTGACTTCCTCGAGCCATTATGTTCCAATCAGCTCGTCACAAGTTTTAGCTTACGATCAAATACTGACTTGTTTGCTATTAAGTCTAACTTGTTTATTACTAGCTCAGGCTTATAAGGATGATTATATTGACTTCCAGACTTCTTTTCTGAAATCCTGTTGTATTACTTGTTGGTAGCGGTAACACCGTTGAGTTTAAGAAATAAATTCAGGGAAGGAGGAACCATCTCGGAATGGTCAAGCTCTAATGGGTAGCCAATGAGGAAAGAAAGTCAACAATGGTTGTATCTTGACAAAAAAGACTCTGAATTCAGAATATAGCAACCAAACGAATCAACAACTTTAACAGGAACGAAAGGAATCGACAACGGTTGCAGTTCAACCGTGAACGACAAAGAGATGGAGCAGCCTAGGATGGAAGCGGAATAACTAGTCTCATCAAATCCAGCTGGAGATAATTCAACAACAATAACCAGGGAAGTCTCTTATTTCTTATAATAACTACCTTAGTAATTTGTTCACAACATCTCTACTATGTTCGGGTACCTGATAGATACGTCTGACTATGAGAACCATTGCAAACAATGTGAAAATGACTCAACAGGTATTCAATAGAACGCCCAAAGAAGTGGGCCAAGCCAGCTGGCGGCCCTAAAAGTTAAATGCTGAAACACTTTCTTGTTTAATCAAGCATGAGAATACTAAAGTTATTTCATACTATAATATTGTCAAGCTGACTCAATGCCTGGCTCGACCCAAAAATCATAGGCTTGGATTAGAGAAACAATTTTTATTACCGAATAACAGTATTGAATATAAACAAGAGGACATCTATGATTTCCCACAACCAGAAAGAACTCAGGATCAAGATTCTTTTAAGATAGAATATAAAATTCTTTAACTCTCAAATATTTCCTTTTAGAGGGGTGTTATGCAGGACACTCTAAACAGAAAAAAGCGAATAACTCTAATGAAAGGCAAGGCTGAACTCCTCAGTCATTGCAAAACTCTTCAGACAAAGGTCTCATGTCAGAAGTGACTGAGCAAGGACATGAAATACAGGGAGTAACTCTTACTCATTGATTATACTTTTCCAAGTTTGATAGTAAGTTCATTACTTTCACTAAAAATCAACCTGGGGGGGTATATGCACATATATGTTGTTGCATTGAAAACATTGACAAGTAGGATCGAACCCAGGCATATGAACACATCGATAAAATGCTTGAAAGGAAATTTATATGCAGTAAACCACAAGCATGAATGGACAACTGACTGCTACTATAAACCAAACATGCTACATGTTAGTATAATGCCTGCTAAAAAGCTTAAAAGAGTACTTGTACTCAAAACTAGTTATAAACCACATGAACATAAACGCTCTATGTTTGAAATAGACTTGGAATATATGAGATTTACTCTGAAATGATTAAGTATCTATGTATAACTCTAAAACGACTAAGTATCTATGTATCACACAAACCATATTGTTATTACATCAACTGAAAAGTATATGTGAATATTTCCCATGATTAACTTTGCATGATATGAAACAAGTAAACACGTTAATGACATGAACTGAGTAACACATATAACACATGATTTTATGCTGCTATGTTCAAAGCTATATAATGATCCTCATGTTGTTAGCTAACAATGAATTAACAACTCTTGAAAGTCTAGATGACTGCTTTGAAACTGTTTATGGAAGATTCAAAGGATGAAGTAGTTCAACCCGACGAACTCGAGAAGAAACTGAAAGTCTCAGTCAGAGGACACATCTTACCTCAATCAAATTATGTTGAATACTTGAAGAAAGTCTCAGCGAAATGACCCAAAGAGACCAGCTAAGGTACACATACCTATCAAGCTCACTTTGTGAACTTAATAACATATTCTCATTGCAGATTAAGACCTACTGGGTTGGGCACAAACCCGACCTTGCTTTGACAAGGTCACAAATTATGTCCTGCCCCGTTAGGAACAGATACGACTTTGCTTCGACAAGGTCACAGACTAAGTCCTGCTAGTCAGGCACAACCCTTAGCACGAGCCTTGCTTTGAAAGCTCCCCTTAAAGTTCCAACGATGTAAGTCATGCGGAAACAGGCCCCCAATGCAAAAGCCCTAACGGTTCTCAACCACTCAGGCACCCAAACTATAGCCTTACTTACGCAAGCCTAAGGAGGAATCCTAGTTAAACTAACTTTGCTTCGGTAAAACAAGTAGCTTTGGTAGCTAAGGCGCGACCAGAAGCCTCAAGGAGCAGTCCTAGTTAAACTGAAACTTCACTCGCTTAAAACCGACACTTCACCAGGTCCCAAGAAGAAAACCTAGTTAAACTGACCGTTCTCAAGCCGGAAAATTAGGCAGCTCTGGTAGCTAAGACAACGACCAGAGACCTTACAAGAAGAAGTCCTAGTTAAACTCACTTTACTCGAGTTAAACGCGGTCCCCACTGCGTATCGTAAGGAGAAGTCCTAGTTAACCTACAACCCTAGCAAAGGTGACCGGGGGGTATAAGGAGAAGTCCTTGCGAAACTATTCATGCTTAGGCAGACAAAACAACCCTGATAGCGAAAGCAACGACCAGGGGTACGGGAGGAGTCCCGGCGAAAACTGGTTGTGGTCAAGCCGACGAAAACAACCCTGGTAGCGACGACCAGGGGTTCAAGGAGAAGTCCTAGTTAAACTAGTCGAGCTCAAGCCGACGAAAGCAGCCCTGGTAGTGACAACCAGGGATTCAAGGAGAAGTCCTAGCTAAACTAGTCGAGCTCAAGCCGACGAAACCAGACTTAGTAGCGATGACCAGGGGTTCAAGGAGAATACCTAGCTAAACTAGTCGTGCTCAAGCCGACGAAACATCCCTGGAAGAGACGACAGATGGTACAAGGAGAAGTCTTAGCTAACCTACAGCCCTGGTAGCGAAAGCCACAACAAGGGGCAGAACCCAGACTCAGGAAGTATTCAATATTTTTTATACAGGGCCAATTTGAGTACTATTTTGCAGGGGGAGTTAGTAAGACTAGGGCATGATTGAATAAGTCTAACTCTTCCTTGTTAATGCAGGAGCGATCATTTGGAGGATGCGCAGTAAGCTAGGTGTAACATCCCAAGTTTTTAAGGTTAGTTGAGGGGCTATTTAACATTTGGGTCAAGTCAAACCAGGGATTAAAATGAAAGTTCGTGAGAATGGATAAGAGTGAACAAAAATCAGATTTCTTTCTATGTTCGAGCATGTCAATTGGGGTTAGGGTTTGGAGGAGTATTCGTCGGATATATCTCGAGAAATAATGAATTTTGATTGGTCAAGTAGAAAGATCGGGTATGGTTTGACTATCGTTTCGTAATCGACAATTTGCTTCGCTATTGAATTAAGGGGGACCATATACTTTCTTCATGGTTAGTCGTGGGAGGAGGAAGAAAGAAAAAAATTAAATTGGGGGTCACATAGTAATTAATGAGGGTTGAATTAGTAGGTTTTATATATTTTGGAATTGGTTTATAAAGTGCATATAAATGAAGGACCTAAAATTGATTAATTTTGCATGGCCACTTTAATAAGTGACATGTGGCAACCCCACTTTTCTTTTGTACAAAACCAGCCCACGTTTCTACCCCTACTTCCTTATCTCTCATTTTTTTTTATTTTTCCAACAACACGATTAGAAATGGTGGAGACCTATTTAGGGTTCTAAAGTTCTATATTTGTCAGCTCAATTACTTTGTACTCGATGATCGGAATTGGATGAAATTTGTTCCAGGTAAATCTATTCGATTCGTTCTACATATTTAGCGGTTCAGAATTTTCAATTTCGTCCGAATTTGGTGGTTTTATGATAACTATTTCGTATACTGTATAGTTGTACTAATTTCATTTGGGATCAAAATTTGGAGCTATTTAGACGATTATTATTCTATTTCTTCGAATGATTTGTGTTCAGAAACATGTTTAGGAGATTGTAGACTATTTCGGGGTGTCCAAATATAGACGGGGTGCTGCCGAATTATTTTAGTGCTCGAATTTCATATTTGGACCAGTTTTAGAATGAATTGGAATATAAAGAATTCCCCGAATTTTGTCATATTTCATATGAATAGACAACTTCAGTTACAGATTTATATTATGAGGTTCATTATATGATTTGTCAACTTATGAAGACTTTAACATGTAAAATAGAGTTTATGAGAAGTTGGTTGATTGGTTCGTAGGCATTTCTGAAATTCAGGAGACATGGGTACGAAGTTAGAGATCGATTCGATAGATACTTGAAGTCTTCCGAAGTTAGCGAATTTATTTTTTTTAGTTTTCATGATTTAGTTTTAATGATTCTTTTAATTTACGAAGGTTCTTAGTATAAGAACCTAATGTTTCTGTTCGATTTTTGGTCATTCTTCATTGTCTCAAAGTATGCGAATGAGGAGGAATTAGGTCGTCTGGTAGGCGAGAGGTCTTTGATGATGCAAGGACTGAGGTAGGGGTTCTGAATCCTTTATCCAACATGGTTTTATAGATAATGAATATGCTAGATTCTATAGTTATATGTGCGCCATTATAACTAGAGTCCAGGTAGCATGAAACTCGATCTATGTGATGAACTGAAATATGCTTGAAATATTTTGATGCGATATGAGAAATGTTTTCAAACTGATTTTACGATGATTGTGAACTACTGGGGATTTTCTTGTATGTACCCCACTGCGGATTATGTCAACCTACGGGCACGTAGCCATTGAGGGTAGGATGACATGTGGACACAGTTGTGACCCGTGTGAGACCGGTGAGGTGGGAGACACTAGTCATGAGACCTGTGGGAGTAGAGTGTTTCACTTGCTGGCCATTGCTGCTCGTGCCTCCAGCACGAGGCTCAGGGTCGTACACCCTGACCGCTCGCCTGGGAGGTGACATTGATTGGGATCCCTCTCCTTTGTGGTGATATGACTCTTGGTTGTTCCACTTCCGTCTTTGGTAAGATAATGAATCGAATGAGAATATTGGTTTTGAGATACAAATGAAACTGATTTGAATCGAATATGAGAATGTGGTTTTGATATACGAATGAAATTGATTTTGAAAGATCGCATTAGATGCATGACAGCGTACCGAAGAGAATGAGGTTTAGGTCCTTCCATGGTAATTGGGGGACGGCTCTCTTATTCGAACTCGGTGATCAAAAACGTATTTAGATACTTAAGGTATATATGTATCATGAGGTAAACTCTTCAATGATTGCGGAGTCCCTTAGTAGGAGAGGGGCTTACCGGCTAGGGGTAAGTCTCTTTCTCGAGGAGACGTAGTGCATTAGCTAGTGCCTAAATGGGTTGGTACTATCTAACGCACTCTAGGCTCTCCTGAGGAACTCTCCTCTTATTGGGAGCGCACCATGGGTGGGCAGCTAATCACTGCTATTGCTTGCTAGATTAAGGAAAATGGTTTTGTATATAGTATATATGGTAACTGGTTTGATAACTCGTTTTGTCGTGATGTTTACAACTTATTAAATGAACTTTTGAAAACGTGATGGATTTTGGATTGGTCTTGTACCAGAATAACTCGTGTCGGTGAGTATTCTGACCCCCTACCAGCTGTTAGTGTTCAGGTGCTTTGTCGTAGCCTCGAGGCGGAGTTGTATTCCAGCCGGTGATCTTGTTTGACGAGGCTAGAGGTGTTGCGTCGTTTTCTTTGGTTTTCATTTATTGGCTTTCTGTTATTTTAAAGTTATGTAGTTATTGTAGAACTGAACTCGAATATGTATATATATAACACTTAGAGTTGTTTATAAGTTGTATCGATGTGTAAGAGGCTTTTATAGTTCTTTTTGTGGTTCGGGTTTCGACCCGAAACTGAGTTGAGTTTGTTTAGCTTCCGCTCCATAGTTTATTTTTGGTATATGCGAATGTATGGTTTGCATGACAGGTTTACAGGTGCGACCGGTTCGATTTACAGAGGAGATTTTGCCGGATTTTTGTCTCGTCTGTGAATTGCCGGGGCGTGGTCGTGTCTATTTTGGGACACGGGGCGTCACACTAGGGAACTTGCATTAGTAAGTTTAGGATTACACTAACACCCTTGTCCGAACTAAGAATCATTATGCAGGAAAGAGAGTTCAAAGAGACGACGCCCGGCTCATCACGAAAGCACATCAATCAGGAAGTGTATCTTTCTCGTTTAGATTATTATCCAATTTTCTAATGATTATTGATTTATCTCTCAGATACGATAACTTAAGCACCTACCTCATAAATAATTCTCCTTGACATAACTCGTAGTCTCATAGTTAGTCATATTGGCCATCGTCTCTTCTCTATATAGGCCGAACTGCATCTGAATGTTACCCCTTAGCTCCCATATTGTGTTCTTAACGGTTTTTAATCACTGTTACATATCTCCTTTGCTAGCCTATTAACATCTTTATAATTTTCTATTTTGGAAGAGTTTAATATTAGTTTGTTCAGCATTTATTCAGAGTGTTGCGTGTTTGCATGGAAATTCCCAACATCAATCAGCCCCGGCAAATACAGCTACAGTAAAGAAAACCTCATCAGCAAAGGTGGGAAAGAAGACTTCTCAAACAGCTCTGGCACAAGTAGCCAGCTAAAGAAAAAATCGACCAGTATTGGTAGTGAAGGAAATCTGAGAAGGTAGTCTATACAGCTCAGCCAGATCAGCACTGGAATGCCGAGCTCTGGGAAATCAAAAAGAAGATCGAGCTTCATGGAACAGCTCTGGTCCAGGTAAACCCTTTTGTCTTCAGGGTCTTCACTCTTTAAGAAACACGACTGTTATTTCTACTCCTCAGTCTCTTTACTTTCGACTAAGGAGTGGCGATACACATGATGATGCATAAAATGTCCAGACGTTGACTAACGTCTGAAGAGTCAAGATCAGACCTGAAGTCCATTGGGTCAACCCAGCTTAACGTAGCAGGACAGCTGAATCCTTGACGATCGCCGCATATTCCCCTCACTGGAAAGTCGGCTAGAGGAAAACCAACCCTGTAACGCCCTCAGCATGTACGGATCAGCCCTGGGGTTTCTAACGAAATGAGGGGGGTCCGCGTAGGTTCGGTCGACGCCTTACGCCCAACACTGGGGAAGCAGAAGCGCACTGACCTACCTACTTAATCCCGGAATATCTAAGGAGATCTTAGTCGGTTACAGATCTGGAAGTGTTTAAGCAACCTTGGGCTTCAAGAGTCTTAAGGGAGGAAATATGTCCTTGAAGATCTATCACCTCGGCAGGATATCAACGAAATATCCTTAAACTTAGGATATTTCTATTTATCCTAGATACAGGATAACTACGAAGGAAAACCTTAATTCGGCTTATAAAAGGGGCCTCATATCATCTTCTTCAAGGTAAGCCAGATGAGTCTAACAGACTCCACACCCGGAAGGATCATTCAATACTCATTATTTTACTGTAAAGAGCAATCTAACTGGCTTGAGCGTCGGAGCGGTCTTTTTTCTTTTTGTAGGTTTTTCCCCCAGGTATTTAATGGAAGGAGCGAGAATTGAAGGAATATCGATCATCTAGACGGAATATCGATCATAACGGAGGCTGTCATGCATCAACTCCCTTTTCATGCTGATATAACGGAAGGCCATTTTTTGACATCAGCAGTAACAACTAAAGAAAATTTGTTCTGCCCTCAAGTACGCCCGATATTGTCCCATATTAATGACTTGAGTATGAGCTTTACTAGTTATACTGTCACATCTCCTTGTTATTAAGTCTAGTAGGGATTGGACTCAATGCACTACTATCCTTGAGGTATGAGCTTGGGCTATGTCGGGAGTAGAGAGGATGTGCATTGCCTATTATCATCATATATAAAGACAAAAACAAAAAAATTGTGTAGTCGAAATTATGGATGTAGACAGAAGTATACTACCTGTTGAGGAAAGTCTCCGTTTTTCATTTGATTATTGATTAGGACCTTGGCTGCATGATGTAGAGGCATTGGGTCCCTTTCGGCCTATTCAGAGAAAAAATTAACAAATTAGATAGGGTGATTAATCAAGCGCAGTTTTTGGAAGTTGAAATTTCATATAACGAATTACCTGACCACCATAAATAAGAGCCATCAGACCCCAAGAAGTTTGTACGAGGTTCGTTTTGTTGTTCTCTAGAGTTAAAAATTCCTGTTTCACCAAGCATGAAAGACTTAAAAATCGATGTAGTCAAATACTCCTACCCTCGAACAACGGTTCTTGAAATTGCTTTATGTTATTTTCTTTGACCAAACATTATCCATTTTGTCTAACATATATTATGATATTGTGTCATTTCCTGTTTACTTTTGGGAAAACTTGGACCTAAGGTTTAACTGATTGAAGGAAACAGTACTCAAATATTACCTTCTTACAACAAGAAAGATAACTCTCTCCCCAACCCCCGGATTCACTTTGTGTTGATAACAAAAAATCACAAGCCTTACGGACGGTCGAGCTATTCTGGCAGTTTTTCCCTGCAGCTGCTAGACCTCGAAGAGCAAACCATGTGCCATAAGTAAAGCAAATTCCCCAGTTTCCGTACCTGTGCAAGTTACTCAACCTTTGGATCATTCTACTCTTATTGATTTATTACAAGGTATGTGGGGTGAGAAGCCATCTACATCATAGTTAAACCTCACTTTAAGCAACATAAATAATTGATCCAAAAATTAAATTTGTGCGTGAAATAAAAGGAACACAAACAAATCATTTCAAAAAATTTGAAATGTTGCTCATAGTATCAATGTACTAATCCATAAACTACACATAATATTCCGAAATTTACCACAAAACATGTTTCTAGAAAAAATAATAACAATACATGATATTATAGAGAACAATAAGGAATAAATCACATACGTGTTAGAGTATTTCAGATGTGTTAGAGGTATAGTCTCACATGGGATAAGATAGTATTAGTACTCTCCCATATAGCATATATAAAGGCTTCAAAGTTTAATAGTTAGAAAGAACTGAATCAATACTTTTCTCTCTCCTATATTATTTCTATAATGGTAAGAGCATTTTACTCTATAGAGTCTAATCTTAGGGTTTTTGATTAACCGGTGGTGGTAGCTCCTTCAATGGCTACCGCACGCCGGAACATCATTGGATAGTTTTAGTGTTCTTTTCCTATCCAAATAAACTAGGTTTGAAGGTTTCAAGTTTTTTTTTAACTTTCAATTTTTTTTTCTTTCATGTTTCCTTTTCAAGTTTCTGATTCTCTATGTAAGTCTTCAACCAATTCTTAATGATTTTTACCATTAAGGGTTTCAAGGTTTTGAGATCCGTTTTACTGATCAATAATAGCTGATGAAGATCCAAAGAGTAAAGCAAACAATTATTATGTTCAACTTAGATGGTGGTTTCTTCTTCAGATTTTCTGTTAAAGAAACATAGCAGATCCTGTTACGTTCCTCTTCTCTATCATATCTTCTTCATTCACATTCTATGTCTAAATTCCTAATCGACGAGAATAGATCTGGTCCTTTCTCCCCTCCATCATATCCTCTCATTTTTTCTATTTAAAACTTTTACTATCCTTTTCCCCTCGAAACTCTTCTTTCAACACAAAACATAATTTTTTTTCTGGTATGAAACACAAAGACACTAGATCTGAAATGCTTCCCGTTTTTCATTTGAAATATCAAATATTCCTCTAAATCTCTTATTTTCTCTCGAATCTCTTATTTATGTTGTTTTCTCTATAAAACCGATCCTCAAACACCTATGTAAGTTTCTTTCTCTAATATTTATTTAAGCTTATTACTTTCTTTTAAAGGTTCCTTTTTCTTACCTTCTTCTTCAGAACAAAATGATGGACAGAAAAAAGAAACAAGAGTAGTTGGTTGCTAACTCTCTGGAAACAAATGTTAGGAAGCAACAGTCAACAAGACTTAGTCGTTTTCTGTTTTCAATAAATCCTTACAAGTTAGGATCCTTTGAACGTGTTGAGTGAGTAATAAAGTGAGTCATCGAGTCATTACTATCTATTAAGAAAGTTTGCTGCAACAATTATGTAAAGGCTACATAAAGAGCCATACCTTTATTGTAAAGCAAGTGAATCAAAGTAGCAAATTCCTTTTGTTTTGTTCTTCTTTGAACGTGTTCTAATAGGAAAGTCTAGAAATGAAGAATGAAGAGAGAGTAACTGGTTATTTTGCAAGAGTTATGATCGTGGCTAACAACATGAGAAATATTGGAAACAACATGTCGGATGCTAAAGTGGTTGAAAAAATTTTGAGAACCTTGTCTGATGGATTCACATACATTATGTGTGCAATTGAAGAATCAAAAGATATAAAAAAATCTCTCGATCGATGAACTTCATAGTTCTCTGTTGGTACATGAATCGAAGTGCAAGGAGAAAGTTAACGAGGATCAAGTTTTGAAAATTACTGGGGATACAGGAAGAAGGGAACAGCTGGGTCAGAGAAGAGGAGACCACTGGACTCAGGGAAGAGGAAGATCTCGAGGAGCTTATACAGGCAGAGGAGGGAGATCAAATAGAGGCTCATTCAGCAAAACACTAGTTCAGTGCTACAAGTATCATCAGCTAGGATACTTTGAATATAAGTGTCCAAGCTGGGAGAAAGGGGCCAACTACACAGAATTTGATGAATCAGAAGAGGTCATATGCTGAACTATTCTTTCAACATGAGTGTCCAAGCTGGGAGAAAGGCGCTAACTACATTGAATTTGATCAATCAAAAGAGATGGTATTGATGGCATATGCCGAGGCTGAAAATAAAGGGCAGTTGTGGTTTCTTGGCTCTGGATGCATCAACCACATGTTTGGAGAAAAAGAATGGTTCAGTGACCTATAAGAATACAAACATTAAGTCGAACTTGGAAATAATTTACAGATGTAGGTCATAGGGAGAGGCAACATTCAAATGCAAGTAGGAAGTGTTTCACACATTATAACTGATGTGTATTACATACCTGAGTTGAATAACAACCTGATTAGCTTTGCACAATTACTAGGGAAGGGAATATCTATCTTAATGCAAAAGGAAGCATGTCGGTTATACCATCCTTCAAAGGGTCTAATCATGGAAACTCTCATGACCCTTAATGTGATATTTGTAGTTACAGCCAAGATGATGCCTCAAGAATCAACATGCTATACTACATCCACTGAGGACACATCATACTTATGACATTGTCGTTATGGGCGTCTGAGCTATAAGGGATTAAAGACGTTGAAAGATGGGAATATGGTGAAAGGCTTCCCAGAGATTAAGGCTGCAAGCAAGTTGTGTGAAGAATGCATAACAGGAAAGCAACAGAAAGACATTATTCCCAAGACAAGTAGTTGGAGAGCTACTCAGAAACTACAATTGATCCACTTTCATCTGTATGGACCAATTACATCGGAGTTCAGCAGCCAAATGAGGTACCTGATTACATTTATGGATGATTCTCAAGAAAATGTTGGATTTCTTTTCTTTTGGAAAAATCAGAAGTAATCGAAGCATTCAAAAAGTTCAAGGCATTAGTAGAAAGAGAAACAGGTATGTTAAGAGTTAAGTCACTGTTTATAGACAGACATAGGTGGTGAGTATAACTCAAATTAGTTCAAGGAATTGTGTGTGGATCATGGAATTCGACATCAACTTACAACATCATACACACCACAGCAAAACGGCGTAGCTGAGAGGAAGAACAAAACCGACCTCAATATGGTTCGCAACAAATTGGATGGTAAAAAGGTGTCAAAGAAGTTCTGGTCAGAAGCAACAAACTGGAGCGTGCACATCCTGGATAGAAGTCCTACTACTATAGTGATAGGTATGACTCCTGAAGAAGCTGGAGTGATCAACCCCCTCCTGTAGGTCACTTATAACTCTTTGGATGTATTGCCTATGCACATACCAAAATAAAACTGGAAGAAGCTTGATAAAAAAACTGTTAAGTGTGTTCAATTTGGTATGAGTGAGGAACTCAAAGCATACAGATTGTATAACTCAGTAGAAAACAAAATCATCACTAGTAGAGACATTGTGTTTCATGAGGATGCTGAATGGGACTGGAGAAATAAATCAAGTAAGGAATCAAATGTCTTTTACTGGAACAAGGATGCTGACTCCGGAATCGTAATAAAAGCAATAAGACAAGGTGGTGGTGACGAGGTTAGTCCAACTGTAGTAGCAAATCAAACATGTTGGGCAGGAAAGGACTAGGAAAACACCAACATGGATGACAGTTTATGTAATCGGAGAGGGTTTGTCAGAAGGAGAAGAGGAAGGGCAAGAAAACTTTGCTATGTTCATGGAGAATCTTGTCATGTTATCTTCAACAGATCTATCTAGTTTTGAAGATTGCAATAAAAGAAGATAAACAGAGAAAAGCTATGGATAGAGAAATAGTGGCCATTGAAAAGAATGGAACTTAGGAACTAAGCAGTCTGCCACACGAAGATAACACCATAGGAGTTAAGTGGATCTTGAAAACAAAACTAGATGAAACCGAAGAGGTTGACAAATGCAAAACCAGGTTAGTTGCAAAAGGTTATGCTAAAAAATATGGTATAGACTACATTGAAGTGTTTGCTCCAGTAGTGAGATAGGGTACCATTAGAACAATTTTGGCTGTAGCGGCACGAAAGGGTTTGAAGGTTTATCAACTTGACGTATAAACTGCATTTTTTCGTGGAGAACTTACTGAGATTGTGCATGTTGATCAGCCGCAAGGTTATCAAAAAAATGGACAAGAAACCAAAGTTTACAAGCTCAAGAAGGCATTGTCTGGGCTCAAACAAGCACCTAGAGCCTGGTATAGTCGCATTAAAAGATACTTCACAGATAAAGGATTGGAAAAATGTGCTCATGAACCAACGTTGTTTTTCAGAGTTGATAATGAAGGTAATCTGCTTATTGTATCTTTATATGTAGACGATATGATTGTAACGGGAAATAAAACAAGCATGGTGAAAGAATTTAAAGCTTGGATGAAGACAGAATTCGACATGTTAGGAAAAATGAAATATTTTCTTGTTGTGGAGGTAATTCAAGATGACATAGAGATATAAAATGTCAAAGAAAATATGCTTGTGATGTACTAGAGAGATTCGAGATGGAGGAGTACAATTCTGTTAGGAATCCAATTGTTCTAGATACCAAATTGGTGAAAAATTCAAGTGGAAAGGTTGATGCCGATTTATACATGCAGATGGTGGGTTGTATTATGTATTTAGCAGCTTCAAGACCAGCCTTGATGTATGTGATAAGTTTATCAGTAGGTACATGAAAAATCCTACTCAAGCACACATGCGAGTTGTAAAAAGGATGCTCGGGTATGTGAAAGGTACTATCAATCCAGGCTTGCATTATAAGAAGAATGAAAACAACATACTGGAAGCATACTCAGAAAGTAATTATGCCGGAGACTTGGACAATAGAAGGAGCACCTCCGGATATGTTTTTCTCTTAAGCAATGATGTTATATCATGGTCATTTAAGAGACAGCCAGTGGTGACACTGTCTACAACGGAATCTGATTTTGTGGCAGCTGCAACCTGTGCATGCCAAAGGTCATATGGTTGAGGAGAATTTTGGAGAGTATTGGAGCTGCTAAAAAAAGGCATGAGTACAATAATGTACTGGAATTGGTTTATTGCAACACAGAGAGACAGCTTGCAGAAATTATGATAAAGCCCCTCAAATTGGACTCTTATGAGAAGCTGCGTCATATGCTAGGAGTTTCTGAGGTTCCAAATATAAACTAAACATATTGTTTTAGTTTAAGAGAGGTTGTTTTAGGAAGAAACAATCAACAAGACTTAGTCATTTTTTGTTTTCAATAAATCCCTCAAGTTAGGATCCTTTGAACGTGTTGGGTGAGTCGTAAGTGAGTCATAGAGTGAGTCATAGAGTCATTATTATCTATTAGGAAAGTCTGCTACAATAGTTATGTAAAGGATATATAAAGAGCCATACCTTATTTTGAAGCAAGTGAGCAAAGCAGCAAATTTCTTTTGTTTTGTTCTTTTGTTACTCTTAACAACAAAGTCTGATGAGATAACCTTAAAACCTAGGGATTGCAATCTTTTTGTAAGGGAAAATGGCCTGTCAAATGTTACGACCATACAAAGAAGTTGTTGAATAGGTTGGGTGTACCATGTATTGATGGCGATGCCTACAAAATCCATGGTAATATCAAAGTGTTTAGTGGTTTTCTATAGTGATGTTGTGGATATGTTGTGTTCTATATCTGTGATGGACTTCAAAAAAAAATTCATCATCTCTTGGATGTCTTAAAAAATTCTCCTTGACAAGTACCACGGTGTCTTCTATGCCATCATATTTCTCCTCTAAATTTCTTCATCAAGTTTCAAAGTGGCCTCTTTGCCATTCTTCTCTCTAATTAGTTCTTTTAATAATCTCTTTCTCCCTCTCTAAACTATCTCAATCTTCTATTGCTCAAGCCCAAATGGGCCAAACAATCAATACTTTTTTAAGTGGGCCAAGCAATCAAGCTTTTGTTTTTCAAGCCCAAGTGGGCAAAGTTACCAACTTTCTATATCGTCTTTCTCTCAAGCAATGCAGCAAACACACATCAAAGAAACACCCACATTAGTAGTAAAAGAAATTCAAACATCATCATGGCGGTGTTTACACAAACTTAAGGTCTTAGTAGTAAAAGAAATTGAAACATCATCATGGCGATGTGTACTCAAACTCAAGGTCTTCCATACTTGTAAGTACAATTAGTTTGAGGGCAAGTAATATGAAGGAAGCGAAATCACCATTTACACAATGAAATACAGAAAAGAAAAAAAATTGTTTTACATTTTAACTTATTTCATTTTTAGATATTATTGTAATGAGTAAGGTATTTAATGTAGCAAACCATTGTACTTACGAATGTCTTGATAAGTACATTGGTTTGAGGGAGAATGTTCGAGTATGTGAGATGTGTTAGAAATATAATCCAACTTAGGATAATATAGTATTGGTACTCTCTCATATAATCTATATAAAGACCTTAAAGTGTAATAGTTAGAAACAACTCAATTAATACTCTTCTTTCTCCTATACTATTTTTATGAGTACGTACCATGAACCATCCGGCTTTTGTTGTTTTTCAATGTAATGCACAGCCTTAGCAATGAAAATTTCAATTTCGGTCTTCCGATATTCAGGATGTAACTTCATAAACAACATTAGTGCGGTAATTGATGATGCCGTGCACTCCGCATATCTAAAAAAATGTATCACAACTTCATCATTAGTAGCATAGATTTAAACACATCAAAATCAAATGAAACTAACTTTAAAAAGGAATCTTACTCGCGCTCAACGACAACGCCCTCGAAGAATTCTGTTGGATTAAGAACCTAATAGTACAAACCGTTCTCAATATTTATTAACTGATATAAGTGATGAGATTAAGTCTAAGGTTCTATATATATGTATAATGTATATATACAAGGGCGGAACCAGGATTTCATGCCAGACAGGCCAAGTCTAAAGTTTCCATAATGTAAACTCCTACTTGTAATGTGTATGGTCTTACAAGATACAACACAGACACAACACAATTTTTAAGGACATCCTTTCGTATCATGATTTTTTTACATTCATCTTATAAGTTAATAATCTAACTAAAACAATAGAACTGATTTTTTAACTTAGATTTACAAACTGATGTAACATTAGATAATTCAATGGAGTACCAAAATATCGATAGATTCTTTATCAACTATTATACATTTTAAAGAAAAAAACTTGCATATTATTAATCATTAATGTAAGATCTTTATATTATAATTACCCAATGATACTCAATTAGTCACTTAATATAGGCCCATTATTAGTTTGAAACCAAAATGAAAAATAAAAAAGAAAATAGGGAGGCAATAAGAGTTGAACCCCTGTCGTTGCCAGGGAATCATACAGACTCCACCAGGAGCTAAAGTAAATGTAATGAATATTAGGAGTTTTAATTAAATATGTGGAGATCAGGCCGGGCAACTGCCCAGCCTGGTCTCCACATAGGTTCGTCCCTGTATATATATATACATATACATATATATATATTTATACAATATGACTACATGGACCGCCTGTTGGGACACCCAAATGAAATGCCCAAGAGAGAAACTCATGTTTCTCTATTCTCTCACGTGATTGCTCTCGTGGAGAGAGAAACATGAGTTTCTCTCTTGGGCGGTTCATTTGGGTGTCCCAATAGGCGGTTCCAGAAGACTTTTTCATATTTATATGAGCTTGTATGTCCTAAAGAGATAATGTTTCCATTACTTCCAACCAATCATACGAGGTTGCAGGCTCCCATGGTGGCAAACCGCCGTCCGATCCCTACAAATTGTATTCCGTTAGAGAAATGAAATATTTTAACTTCTTTTAGTTAAAGATAGTGGTTGTACACTTACTTGCAAGGAAATCAGAAGATCAACAGAATCATACAACCGCTCTACTGGCATTTCTTCACCGACAATTTCAACTGACATTTGTGAGAACAAAAGGCAACTCTGACAAATACCCGAGAATCAATTTACTTGTAGAATAATCAATATTGGAATCATCACCACTGAGTATAAAAATAGAGAAGGAAATTCAAATCAAATACTTTCTTATGTTCTTTATTAATTAATTTGGTACTTACAAGCAGCCCTTCAGCAGTACAATCTGAAACTTGCCACCCATGATCTTGATCTGAGAAAGTCCACGATCCTTTAGAAATGTGACGAAACATGCGCCGGAAGTCGCCGGATGGGTTATTTCTTACCTTTACGCACACATTTATAGAAGATTATCTAAACCCATACATAACAACCAGATAAAGACATAAATTTGGTAAGAAGTTATGTAATAGTTAGTACTTGTGAAGCTTTCACAAAATCGTGTCCTTTCTTAAGAGTGTAACCGATTTCATCGACAAGATCACTTGCTAGAAGAGCTTGAACACCAAAACCGGTGTCCCACATCTGGCTTCCAAAACTCTGTAATTATCAATGAATAAGATCCATTTAATCAGATAAGTGTCTAACCGCTTCATTTACTTCAAACTAATTCAAATTTATTTATTCCAAACCTGCATTCTGAGTCCATCTTCAGCAACCCACAAGTAATCCGGAACTCTAGCTAGATGTTTCTTGAATGCTTCCGAGTTCGGATCTTCTACCCAACAAGCAAGCATACATAATGACTATCATAAACGAAAGTCAAGTATATTAGTCTGAAAAAATTTCGGTTATGCCCCACAATTTAGAAGCCTTAGATGATCACTCGAAGACCAAAAAATTGCATGTTTGAATAATGCATGATAATCTATATAATCTAGTAGTACTTAACTGATCAACGAACTTTTAGATCTTGCATATAGATAATATCATAAATTATTAACACTATCAGTCATTGTGTTACCTTCTCTACACAACCAATTGTGATGTAGCAACTATTCTCATCTTCATAGTGGATGTGCTTCATAGTTAGCTCTAAAGCCTTCTCCCTAACTTTTGAAATAGGCCACCTTGTTAAAACAGGTTCAGTAAATATGTATAGAGAGTCCCAAATCAAGTTTTGAATTAACGGATGGGGGTAGTAGAGATCTTCCTATAGTACATAAATATATGACAATAATTAGCTTAAAGAATATATACAAATAAAATTATACGTATATCGCCCACAGTATAATTAATTACTGACCTTAGCGCATAAATGGCGGGTTTTATTCCAATTAACTTGATTGTAAGGTTGAACGTGAAGCTCATTTCTTAGTGAAAAAATTAGATCCGTAACCGAGCAAACAAATCTCTTCCCGTATAAATATGACATTGGCATGTAAACCAATCGAGTGTAACACAACATTTTAGCTGCAGTTTTGCAGACAAGAGTCGTAAGTACTACAATATGGCATTTGAATCAAGTAAATTAGTGTAATGGTGGTTTAAGAATGCTTATGGAAACGATATCGGTGCCTTTAGACAAGTGTGGTTCTTATAGAGTTTTATGTTATAAAGTTTGTTAAGACTCACTATCTCTTTAGAAAATGACTTGTAACAAATCTGTGACTACTCTTTATCTCTCCTCTAACAAACAAGCTCTCATCTATAATAAGAGTTGATCCTTCTTATAACAATTGCAAAAGATTCATTCTCTCTTTGTTGCTCTTAAATATCTAAACATTTTCATTAAGTGAAAAATGCTCTAAAAAATTATACAAAACAATCCAACTTCAGACAATAGACAATCCAACTTAGTCTGTATGCTACCTCGATAGACATCTTTCGAGGCAAATACGAAAGCCAAGTCCGAGTGGGTCATTAAGTGGGACATACTATTGCTTTTAAGGCGGGTGGTAAGACTCTAATGAATACTACCAAGCTCCAAAGTACAAGGATAAGAATACTCAGTTGGAACAAACCAGGGTGCATAGGTAGAATAGAAGGAAGAAGCCAAAATTCTGGGGGCATTGGGTTGCAACCTGACCAATCATATAATCCAAGTACCTGTATTCGCATACACGAACAAAACCATCTCATATGAATACAGTTACAAACTTTCCCGACATATATTAGTTAGAAAAAGACCCAAATTTCCATTAAAGAATTGAATTATTCAGATCAAATATACCGAAAGCCAAGCTTTTCCCCAAGACGGTATTAATGTTACACCACCATGATCCAGGATCCATTTCCTTGCTCTTGCACATGCTTGGTCTTGACCACCGTTTGGCCCTTCCCCTAGTATACGCATAGAAATGTAGTTAAGGGTAGTACAAAACATGGTACTGTCACCCTCAATATGAAAGCCAAAACCACCGTCTTCATTCTACAAATAAAATACATAATTACGATTGGTTAAATGAAGAAAACGAAATTACAAGATTAACACTACTAAAATTTTGATATTTGTAGGTACCTGATGACAGTACATATACCGGAGTGTCTCTTTGATATGTTCTGGTGATAACATTGTATAGAGAGTTCCCGTAATGTAGAGAGCGAAAACCTACATAATGTTCCAACTATTGTTAATTTCCTTAAGCATATCTATAAAAACAAACTTACCGATGTTGTTATAAGTACCAAACATAAAATGGTCATTTGAAATTTTGAATAAAATGTTATTCGAGTGATTAAGATGGTAACATGATAACTTACCAAGGGTGGCATAAAAAACAAAGGCCCTCCAATATCAGCACCCCAATGGCCATCTTCTAACTGTAACGCTGAGAAGAATCGAACGCCTCTCCTTAATGTCGTTGTGGTCGCCTCATAGGTTAAGTCTTCACTATTACAAATCTTTAGTTGTGGTATGTTTAAATCGAATTTGTCACTGTTTTGCTTCAGTTGCTGTGATTTTGTATTATATACAGATCAACATAATGATATATATGGGGAGCTAAATTTTTATAGGTGAACCATATCACAAAATCAATTTTTAGTATCGTTCCGTAGACCAAATTGTTACTGGGAACTATTTTACTAATTTGTAATTAATTAAACTTATTTATAAAGACTGAAAGAAATAATAAGTAAATACGAAATCTCTATTATCAATGTTTGTTCGAATTTAAGTCTATTATTTTAATAGCATGGGAAACTATGGATTTTCATCTCTTACTCCTTTTCTTCTTTAAACTCTACAAACTCCAACAACATTGCCTCATTTTCTTCTTCACAATCAACTCCCACTGCAACAACTACCAGTGAATTATTAAGGATTTAATTTTTTTTTCTAATATTTTCATTTTTTTTTTATATCCTCATGTAATACATTTACTGTTAGTGGTCAAGTGTTCGCTCGGAAGTGAAGTTTTGGATTTTTCTTTCAGTTTATAATTTTTCGTCCAAAAAAAGACAATAAATTACTTCTCAGGTAAGAAAATTTAGTGAAAGAACTTGTAAACAATGTTATTTTCCTATAAAAATAAGAAATATGGAGCTAGGCTTAGATGTTCTAACCTGCAGACGTAGTAAAACATCACCGCTAGGTTTGATGTTAAACCTATTTTGATAGAATATTTGGCGGGCTTTCTCAACCTGAGCTCGTTCTTCAAGAGTCCCTGCATTTGTGTCGAATTCCCAAGTTTGTCTTCCCACGAAATTATTTGTTGTAAAAAGCCATTCGCTAAGAGGGCCTTCTCCCTTGGCCACTTTAAGCTTCCACATTTTCCCCTCTCTGCATATATAGTAAGAGATATATTTTATCAAAAAAAAAGAGATATTAATTGTTATTTTTTTGGAAGACGACTACGATCTACGTATGTCGTGATATTTGACATTTCATACATCATAGATGTGATAAGCTGGATAATTGCCCACTCAAACATTAACAACACCGGACCGTGTGGTGGGGGGTGCGGGCAGGGCGCCCGCACTGGGCCCCCACCACCAAAGGGCCCACTTTTTAAGAAGGCTAGAAATAAACAAGATATATAACTAAAGAGCGGTTGCCAAACATTGAGTTGATGCTGGCTCCGCTGGTGAGCTACCCAAGTTTCGCGCAGGGGACACAGGTTCGACTCCCAGGGCAGTCAAAAGTGACTTTTTTTAGTTCATTTTAGGTGTATTTTTTTATCTTCTGAAGTGATTTTAAGAAAATGAATCTTATTATTTTTTTTCCTAAAATTCCAACAATAGGTATATATATATATATATATATATGTGTGTGTGTGTGCAAATCATGATACAAAAGATCCCACGTTTCAGAAACATTATTTTCTTTCTATCATTTTAAGTCTGATGTGCTCGTTAAAAGCCTTCATTTGGTCATTTTTGGTAAGTTGAAAATTCAATATTCAATATGGTTTTATGTTCACAAATCACAAGTGATAGTGGATTTTTAGACTAGATCCCTTATAAAAATGATATTACATAATAAATTATATCTGGATTCATCTATAGTTTTCATCTATCTACTGTTCAATTGTCTTGCATTCTGTTCGGTTTTTGTTTTAGTAATTTTTTATTGTACGAAAGGCCCACAATCCAATTTCGCACGGGGCCCCGGAATTCTCAGGCACGGCCCTGACCGGGCCTAAAACCCAACAGAGACAATGACCTGAAGCCCAACAACTTTATTAATATTTACATAATCCCAATTCAAATAACCAAAGATTCCACCTTCTCTGGGATATCAAATGTTATTGATCATCCTTGCAAAAAAAAAAATGTTATTGATCACGTTTGTAACAAAAAAAAAATGTTAATCACCTTTCTTTTGTGCAGTTACACAATCAAAACCATTTGTATGGAGAATTAATGACTTGCCTCCTCGACAAGCTGATAATTTGGGCATTATTTTCTAAGAATTATTTTGCGGAAGTTATGTGTCACTACTACATTTTTTTTTATGAACAGGCTTTTGCCTAAATTTATTAATTAATTTCAGAGATTACAAGATTGAGTTTAATTAACTCAAAATCAATTACAATAATAGGATAAGGGAAATTCCCTACCCACCTCTTATTTAATCGGGAGATTTGCTGTTTTGACCCACTTTCGTACAATTGACTTGCTGCTTGGACTCCCTTTTTTCAGTGTTGCACTTTGGACTCCCTTTTGACGGAATCACCAAAAAATATTCCGTCTCTAACATATACTTTAATAAAGTCCCACTTTACCCTCATATATTCAATATGTATTATTGACCCCCTAATTTATTTAACTCATCTTCTTCAATTTCACTTCTAACAAAAAAAGGAGATCTTCTCCTGTAACCATTTCAAAACACAAGCTCATCTTCTATTTTCCTCTTCATGAAGGATTATTGATCAATTTCTTATATATTGTTATAAGAACTTCAAGTTTTATCTTCTAATTAATGAAATTCTAGTACAAACTAATTTTCTAGTTCAGGTTGAGATAAGCAAACTTTTTCCAAAAGAACCTTGAAATCAATAGCCCAAACATCCTTCCACAACTAAAAAAAAAAAATCAACACCCATTTCTTGATTTACTTCATCTTTGGGGTTATCTGAACTTTTGATTTTGTCTTAAAAACGTGGAAACCCACCATCAATCATCTACAGATTACCATTAATAAAAACTACTATTACAGACAATACCATTGTTTGGAGTAATGGAAATGTCAAGTTAGTACTCAAAAGGGGCATGAAATTAATTGAGTAAACTGTTTTTGCATCAATTTTAGACCCCACCAATTAATTTCTTAAACAGGAGAGTTCACTGCCTTCTCTATGTAAAGAAATCACAAGCTAGTCATCCATGGAAATAAAAAATAGATGTGTGTGGGTACTGGGTAGTCATCCATGGTTTGTTGTCATTCTTTAGTAAGAAGACTTCCCTGTCCTCTCTCTCTCTCTCTCTCTCTAGATCTCTCTGGTAACAACAACAATGGATACCTAGTCGTTTCTAGGGATTAATTGGATTAAGCCCAATTTTTTTTTTGATGAGATTTAAGCCCAAATTTATTATCCAACATTGATGCACAAGCCAGTAGACTCATAGTAGAAAATCCAAACATAAAGTTTATTATCGCATTCGGGTGATTAAATTATTAGGAATTATGAAGGAGAAGATGAGTTAAAGATAGAAGAAGAAGATAATAAATTAGGGGGTCAAAAGTGCAATATTGATTATATAAGGGTAAACTAGGAATAGGTTAAAGTATCATTTTAGAAAGGATTTTTGAGTCAACAGTCCAAAATCTGGGGAGTAAACCCAAAAAAAATCCACTCTTGCCCAAAAATTAGTTGCAGGTCCAAATGTCAGTTTTTTTTTTTTATTCCCCTCTTGCCCTTGGACGGGACATGCTGACGTTTTCCTGAAAAAAAAAATGTCTGGTAAATAAAATAATTTACCAGTACACGAAAAATTCAAAGTTTCAAAATTTTTTGAAAATTTGAAATTTTCAAACGAAATTTCAAATTCCCGCCCAGCAAACATCTCTTCCCGGTAAATAAAATAATTTCCCATACACAAAAAATTCCAATTTTCAAACGAAATCTTTTTTTCGAAATTTTGAAATTTTTTTGAAATTTTTTTTTCAAACGAAATTTCAAATTCCCGGTCAAAATTTTGAAAATTTTAAATTCCCGCCCAGCAAAAGTGTCTAGTACAGAAAAAAAATTTCCAGTAAATAAAATAATTTCCCGGTCACAAAATCTTTTTTTTCGAAGTTTTGAAACTTTCAAACGAAATTTCAAATTCCCGCCCAAATTTTCAAATTTTTTTACAAAATTTCAAATTCCCGCCCAACAAAAATGTCATGTACAGAAAAAAATTTCCAGTAAATAAAATAATTTCCTGAAAAAAAATTCGTTTCTTGGGAATTTTTTGGTGGCAGTTCCGTAAATTTCTGAACAGTACACATTCTGATGGACGGGTTGTCAGATTATTTTTCAGAAAAAAATCGTTTCCCGAGAAATTTCGATGGAAATTTTGTAAATTTCAATGGCAATTTTGTAATTTTCGATGGCATGAACGGTAAATACTTTATTTTCTAAGGGCCCTTTACGTAATTTTGACCCCCAAACTGACACATTGGACCTCCCTTTCATTTTTAGGCAACTTTGGGTGGGATTTTCATTTTGGTCCCCTTTTTGGACCAATGGCACAATCCCTCTTTTAGAAACCGAATATTCCCAAGTGATTCCGTCAAAAGGGAGTCCAAAGTGCAACATTGAAAAAAGGGAGTCCAAACAGCAAGTCGATTATACGAAAGGGGGTCCAAACAGCAAATCTCCCTATTTAATCTAATATTGAAAGCAAAATCTGCAAGATTATGAGCCACTTGATTGGCTTGTCTTGGACAGTGTTGGAAATTGATATTCTAAATATTCGTTGCTCCTTCTTGTACTTGTGATCCACATTTCTGATCTTCCACGGTACTTGGTCTAAATCTGATGTACAAGCTTTAATCACTGTGAGTGAATCACTCTCAATAATCAATCTGTACGAGTCGTGACTGCCAATCGAACCCCAAGAAGGATTGCTTCAGCCTCAACTTCAAGAGGTCCATGTAATTTCTTTGAAGTGCAGCAACGGAGCCCGATCCATTTTTATATGACCCATCAACATTTATTTTCATTGTCTCATCGTTCAGAGGTTTCCAGGAGGTTTGTACATTTTTGTTTGCATCGTCTCGGATAGTTTCTTGTTTCTCAAAAGCGTCATACAATGATCTCGCTTCAAGAATAATCTGATCAATACTGGAGCGTTGTTTTCGAAAACCTTCTTATTCCTTGCTTTCCAGATAGACCACATAATATATATTCCTAGTTTCGTACCTTCACCATCGATGTGATTTTGTACCCAGTCTACTAAAATTTTCTTGATTGAAATATCATTATCAAGACGCATACCAAGAGAGGATTTGAACCATACTTGTTTTGTAAATTGGCACTTTCCGAATAGATGATGTTCAGTGTCTTCTTCCTCTACTTCACATGATGGAAATAACTTTGGGACACCATGGATGAATCGGAGTGCCTGGACCTTCGTCGAGAGTTGATTTTGGAACAATCGCCAAATAAAATAGTGAACCCTCGGCACTACATGCAATTTCTTCCAAAATCTGCTCCACTTGACAAATTCAAGATCTTCATTTGTATCCAATTCTGATGGGCGATTGTTTCTAAACACTGGTATAATGATTTCGATGTAAATTTCCCTTTCTCTAAATGGATCCATATAATTTTATCCTGCAAGTGAGATCTTCCTAATTGAATTTTGAATATCTCCCGTGCCGAAATATCCTCAAATAATGATCGAATTAAGTTCTCCCTCCACCGATGTTCACCGTCTATCAATTCACATGCCATTCTAATATTTGTTGTGTTGCATGGATTCTCAGATTTACTAGGTTTAAAACCTCGCAATGTAGCTACCCATGGGTCCTCCCATATATTAATAGATTTGCATCCCCAACTGTATAACACAACCCACTTGCCATTGAATCTCTTACTTCTGACATGCTCTTCCAAGTAACTGTTGCTGAAGTTTTAATATGGGTCCAAAAACTATTTTGTTTGAGATATTTTGCCTTCAGAAGTCTTACCCAAAGTGCAGTAGGTTCATTATGAAACCTCCGAACAAGTTTCCTCACAGGAGCTTTATTTACTAATTCCATATTACGGACTCCTAATCCACCTTACTTTATGCTTTTCTGCTACATGGTGTGTACATCGAATTGATGACCACGAGCATCACAAAAAGTGTCGAGTTATTTTATTTGTATATTGTTACAAAAAAAATATTGTAATGTGTATATAATATATACACACCAATTTCCAAAAAAAAATATACACACCAACATGCAGCCCGTGTCACTGTGACACGAATAAAACTACAAGTTATGACTGTGAGTGAAGCTTTAGATCAATTTGAAATTAATGTATTAAAGCCATAAAAATAATGTTACTCTGCCTGACAACACATGATCCCAAACGGCTGATAAGAAAATTTTATTTTCTCTGTCCATCTTTGGGTCATATAGTATTTTCCTAATTATAAAATCATGATTAAGGACAATCAATAACAAAAAGAAACAAATCAAACACTCTACACTTTATATACTCAACAGACACAAATGCTCCTACGGATTCTCTTACTATTAAATTTGATACTTCTTTTATAAGAATTACTGAGGAAGCTGGAATTGCTTTCATTGTTGATCTCAACTCAGGTACCAACCTTGCCGGGGAATCGAAGCCAGTCACATGCCGATCCATAGACGAAGGGGAAGCAATGGCCCTCCTGTTTGCTGTGAGGTGGGCCATGGCTAGAGGACATATGAAGGTCCTCTTTTGTGGTGACTCTGAAGAATATCATTGAATATCATGGAAATATAAAAAGTGGGCGTCATCCTCACTGGACTTCAAGTCATATTTTGAGATCTATTACGAATCTATGTGATACTTTTGAATATGTAAGGTTTAAATATATTAATCGGTCTGCAAATAGTAAGGCAGACAAACTTGCAAAATAGTCTAGATTGCATATAGCATCGAGATCATAGTCAAATGAGCAAGTGTTACCTAGCTGCAATGACTCTTCATGTAATCCAATTTACTAGTAATATATTGCAGTTTGCTCAAAAAAATCATGATTAAGGGAGCGTGGGAAGTGACAGTAAATATAAGATGTCTTTGAGTGGAATGAGTGAGATATTCCCATTCTAGGAGATTACTAGTTTTGGGCATGAATTGTGAGACAAAATCATGCCAAGTAGAAGAGAATTTTGGATACGGAACTGTAGGTTAAAAAGCTCGTGAGGAAAATCCGATGACTGATAATGCACTAAAATCCTAAAATCTAGGCTCTAATAGGAAAAAAGAAACCACTCAAAAATACTAATGAAAAAAAACTCATTTTGTGGACACTTTTTAAAATGGTGACGCATATATAATTATGTTGTTAACAATACAACCATATTTTTTCATCATTCCGTTTTTACCCTCATGTGTTGACAACATATATAAATATGTTGTTATAAATTAGCGAGAACATATATAATTGTGTTGTTATAAAATGTTGGCAACATGTGTAATAATGTCATAACTTGTTATAAAATGTTGACAACATATATAATGTATTAGCTAAAGTATTTGTCCCTTAATGGGTGAGTCAAATGCAAAGAATAATATGTACTAACATTTTAATTTTTGCAAAAGAGAAATAAAAAAAATGTTTTAGTTTAAATAATTATGTCAAAAGCAAAACAAAAAATACGGAAACTATTTATTTCTTCACACGACAAATCGGAAAATGCTTTAGCCAAAATGTTAGTGTCAGTTTGTGTATGTCAAACAAAAGACAAAATGCGAAACATTTTTGCAAAACAATTTTGAGCAAAAATGAATTTGTTCAGAAATTTACAAAATTATTTGGAGCAAACTAAGATTTGTTCAGAAACTTCCAGAAATGTTTTTTAACGTTGATTTGGGCAGAAAATTCCATTTTGAGGGTAAAATTGTATATTTGCAAAATAAATTTTTTTTACAATATTAATCAGCTTTGGACCTAATTTCTTATTACCCCTCAAATTTTGGATTTTATAATTATCCTCTAAGTCCAGCAACCACCAAAAAAGTCTAGGGTAAATACCACATAGATATATAGCTAATTGAATATATCAAAGAAAAACTGTGTTTAGTCGTACACGAACAAAAGAAAACACTTTAACTTGGAAGTAGTAGTGAAGTTCCTTTTGTTGTTTCGTTCGGTTTCTTTTTCTTTTTTTGTTTCACCACCACTAGTATCAGTATGAAGGTCTATTAGTAGAGAGCTTATTCTCTTTACAAGATAAAGTAGAAAGGGAGAATTTTTTAGAAGGGTATCTAGCTATACACATCTGCACATAGATGTTTTTCGTTGTATAAAGTACTTGTCGTTTATCAAGTCCACTGTTAGACTCTGTATCTGAGATCCAATTATTTTCTACATATCATCAGTTTATGACAAGCTTTTAGAATCTTCTCAGATATGTGAACACTATCTGTTACTCAAATTATCATGGTTCTCATGTTGTTCTTCTTCCTTATGTGGTTCTTTCAAGTGTTCGTGTCACTAATTTGAGTTACCTGATAAATATGAAAAATAATATAAGATAATATAAAAGAATCTTTTTATATTTCTAATAAGTAATGTCTGTTAATCTGTTATCTAAAAGATCGGAAAGAGAACATAAATCTCTTTGAGTTTTTACTCATTACTCAATGTCATTAAGTGAGTTCCTTCTTGCTTAGATATCCACTGCATGTATTATATTCAAAAAATCAATTTTTCCATCATATCATGACCAGTGGATATAATTTTTATAGTTTCCAGCTACAAGAAACATTACCAACAAAAGTTTTAGCTTCTTGTGTCGTTCAGTTTTGGAGGTATTGCTTGATTTCCCTCTTCTTATGTCTTCTTGACGTTTCTCTATTTCTGTTATATCTTAAGGAGAATTACAGATTTTATGACATTTATTTTCATATAACAAACTTTTCAATTCCTTCTTCGGTATAACCCACAAATTGAAGAATATTCTCTCTTATTCTTTGCCGTAGATAAACTAACATAATTCCATGGGGAATATTACAATGAAAAAAATTCTTGACTCAATGACTCGTTCGTATTAAAAGACAAAAAAATTTCAAAGTTTTTCAAAGTTGGACTTTTATCTGATCGTTCTTTTACCTGTATGACTTATAGCATTCCTTTCCCTAATTTCATATAGGGAGACCTTAATTATTATAGCTTAATTATAATAACCATTTATAATTATTATTATAGCATTTCCCTAATGACTTAATTATTATAGCATTACCCCCTACATTTATGGGGTAATCAACCTCTTTTTCTTTATTATATAACCATTTTTTTTCTCACAATTCTATTACTATGTCAGTTTAGTTTGATTCATAGATTAATAACTTAAAGATCGTTCGAACCCTGACTTCTAATGCATGGTGAGTTCCTTTTGTTTTATTAAGTTCTGATTTTAAGAGAATTTAAAGTATGTATTTTTTTTTGGAAATGGATTAACTTCATTAAATAGAAAATTGATGAAAACATCTTGAAGTTAAAACATGGACTATTACCGAAACAATGGTTACAATTATGGACCGGACTGCAAAATGAATTACTAATAAAGTGCCGCGTGGGCGACTTCATGCGCTGCCACGTTTGCCGTCCTTGGAACTCGTTGGAAGCCAACTGTTGGCAACCCATCCACCAGCTGTTTTGATTCCGAGATGAGCGAATGAATTCGCCACGGGATCGAATCCTGTCCGTCCGATATTGCCGAAATGACGACCTGGTTATCTCCTTCTATTAATACTCTTTGAAACCCTAACTCCAAAATTTTTTGACAAGCAAACCGGAGAGCTTCAGCCTCACTGATCAATGCCGATTGTGCTTTGATTCTTCTTCCTTCTTGAAAAACAATCTCTCCGTTAGAGTTTCTAATCACCACCCCAACAGAAGCTCCATTATTGTTAAAGGTTCCATCAAAGTTGGCCTTGATCGTGTTTGGGGGCGGCGGGATCCAACAATCCTTCTCATTTGACATATTTAAATCACTTCCCTCCGATGATGTAGCTACCTTCTTGGCTAAATAGAGTATTCGATTAATATTTATATCCTCTCCATTGAAAATGAAGTTGTTCCTTTCTTTCCAGAGGAACCAAAGAAGGTAAACAACAAACCTCACTTTGAATCTGTCTTCTTTATAATTGACTATTAATTTTTTGATTAGTAACTCTGGATTATCTTCTTTGTTGCATTCCATGAATGATTGAGCCTTACTCCATAGTTCTGTGAAGATTGGACAAGAATTAAACAAATGCAAAGTGGTTTCCGGTTCATTTTGACAAAGTTTGCAAGTTGTCGAAATTTGGCCATTCCCCCTCGCAATATTTGATAACACAGGTAATCCTCCGTTCAGTAATCTCCATATAAATTGTAATACCCTTGGTTGGATGTCTGTTAACTTCCAAAATTTAAACCATGGAAATTCCGAATTAACTCTAGGATTTCTGTGGGTCGATGATATGTCCTTGAAGAATGACTTTGGGGTAAACGCACCAGACAACGTAGGCATCCAAATTAGCCTATCTATAACACACACTGTCGATAATGGAATATTCAAAATTGCTTCGACAGTACTATTCTCAAACCATGTTGTAAGTGTATCCAATTTCCAAGTGAATGTTTCTTGATTAATAAGATCTGATACTCTTGTAATATTTGATGGCAGGGGCTCTTTGCAAATTGGTTTGAAGTTGGGAAGTTCCGGAATCCATGGGTCAGAGGCAATGATGATCGATGAGCCATCACCCACTTTCCAACAACACTGGTTCTTTAGGACATCTTTGATCTCAATCATGGCATTCCATAGAGGGGTAGCACTTGCTTTTTTTTCTTCATTCCAGAAAGAATTAGACTTGTAATACTTAGCAATAATGATTTGAGCCCAAGTAGAATTAGGTTGGGTAATAAGTCTCCAGGCCTGTTTGGCCACCAGAGACTTATTAACCTTCTCCAAAGGCCTGATGCCCAGACCCCCAAGTTCTTTCGGACCTTGAATTATTGGCCAAGGGAGGAAGTGAATTTTCCGTTCATCTTCCTCATGATTCCACCAAAAATTCCTCTGTATTTGCTCCAGTCTACTGATTATCCCCTTTGGTAAAAGAGAGAGACTCATAAAATACGTACTGATGGGGCTGAGAGCCGACTTAATCAAGGTTGTTCTTCCAGCCTGAGATATGAATTTACGTTTCCATGCCGCCAACTTTTTTTTGAATTTATCGACCAGGAACTGGAATGTTTGGATTCTTGATTTTGGTTTAAGGATTAGGTCTCCCAGATATTTATCCGACTCCCTCATGTAAGGTGCTTGGAGTTCATTAACGAAAAAATTCCCTAGGTCCATTGGGACCCCTGAACTAAATAGGATTGAAGATTTTGAGAAATTTACCTTTTGACCCGAGAAAGCCATATAATGATCCATCAACACTTGTAAGCTCCTTAGATTTTTCAGCGATGCCTCCCCCATAATGATCAAATCATCTGCGAATAGTAAATGTGAGACCTTTGGTGCCTTTCGGTTGATTCTGTATCCTTCAAAGAGTGCGTCTCTTTCAAATTTTCCAATTAATAGGGACAGAGCTTGAGAGATGAGTATGAATAGATAAGGTGACAACGGACAACCTTGTCTCAGACCTCTTGTAGAAGCGAAAGATCCATATTGTTTGCCGTTTACTAGAACACTGAAAGTTGGGGTTGAGACACAATGCATGATAAGGTCGAGAAGTGTACCTGAAATACCAATTGCACTTAGTACCTGTTTGAGAAAATTCCACTCTACTCGATCATAGGCTTTAGCCATATCTAATTTCAGTAGGAAAGCCCCGACTTTAGCCTTTGACCGTTTCATAGAATGAATTGATTCCTGTACAATTACTATATTATCCACTATTTGCCTGTTTGGCACAAACGCATTTTGGTTCCAACTAATGCAATCTTCCAAGAAAGGCCTCAATTTATTGGCTATGATCTTTGTGATGAACTTGTAGAGGGTATTGCATAATGCAATTGGTCGATAATCAGCGGCATTCGTTGGATGATCGGATTTGGGTATCAAAACTAGAGTCGTTGCATTAATATCAGCTGAGAATTGACCTGTTCTGAATGTTGCCTGAATAAATTTGATGATTTCTGGTCCAATAATATTCCAGCTTTCTTGATAAAACAAGCACGGGAAGCCATCTGGGCCCGGACTTTTTAGAGGCCCCATATTGAAAACCACCGATTTTATTTCTTCTTCTGTTGGTATTGAGAACAATTCTTGTTGATTATCGACTGATACCCTCTTATATTCGGCCATGAGTTCTAGTGGAGGAATTGTAGTTTGTTCCGCCGAGAATAAGTTCTGAAAGTGAGCCACTAGATTTTCGGCTATGTGTTGTTCATTAGTGATCCTATTCCCCTCACTGTCCATCAACATTTGAATATGATTTTTTCTTCTACGGTTGGAGATGGCTATATGAAAGGCTTTTGAATTTCGGTCGCCATTAAGAGCCCAAAATTGTCGTGTCCGCTGTTCTAACCTTGTACGTTGCAATTCCTCCAAGTGTAGTAAACTTCTTCCACTAGAACTTCTTCTTCTTCATGAAAACTATAACTTGAAGATGAAAAAAATTGGTATTTTTTTAGATGGTGAAGAGAAAAACGTGGGATGGAGGAAACGGGAAGTTTTTGCAACCACTTTCCATTTTCCCTCTCTTGATTTTAATGACTGAAACATTCTTTGGTTGTTTTCAAAATTACCTAAAAATTTTGAAATTGTATTTTTTTTGTAGAAATTCTACTCCATTGATTAAATCTTTATCAATTAAGTCTTTTAGAAATTTTACCATGATAGATTTAAAAGTTTGTAATAAAAACAAAAAATGAACTTCTAGTTTTAAAACGGATTGAAAAGTCTGTATTTGAGGCAAAAATTAAAGTCTAGCCAGAAATATAAGAAAAAAGTTTTAGTAGTTCATAACTATTTTCGATAAACCGTTAGACCAAGTTTTTTCGACTTAGATTTAATCGTCCGAATCTATAACTTATATAAACCACTTCATATGATAGTTTTGGGATATAAAGTCCATTACGTAAGACAATTTATTTTCCTAAATAATATAACAGTTCTATGTCGCCTCTCCTTCGACTTTGAATTCGAGAGTTGTTGCAAGGAATTGCAAAGCTATTGCAAAACTGTCGCATGTTGTTGCAAAGTTGTCACAAAGTGTTGCAAAGTTGTTAAAAATTGACTAATCATTTTTCACCACAACAAAAAATTTATAAAGAGTTTTGACCAAATTTCCCAACTAAATAATCCTTTAACGGCTGTTCAATTTAATTGGTGGACAAAGTAGGTGTGATACTCTTGTTTTTAAGCTTGGGGATAGTGGGATATAATTCGAATAAGATACAAATCCAAGGGCTTGTGTTTTTTCCTGCAATTCGTTGAAGGTCCAAGGGTGTAGATCGCAGCAGACGTTCTTTTTCCTCACAAAACACCACCTTTACCCAACGATTTCAGGAAATTTGTAGAGGGAACGCAAAATTTTGGATCTGTCTCTTGCCCGAATAATATCACTGAGCTGAAAAATAAAAGAGTTTTACACCCCCTTTGCCCATTAAATTGAATAGTCGTTCGGATTATTTCGTTTGTGTGTGATCTGAGCCGTCAGATTTGAACGTTACCTTAATGCAAAACGATCCTTAATCTAACTTTACATCTTACATTTTAGTCCCTATTTTAACCAACAAACTTCAAACGAGAATTCCTTATCATCTAAAATCGAACTTGAGCAATTCTCGATTCTAAATTCAGAGGCTCAACAAGACGACCGTAATAGGCCATTAGAATTGATGCAATCCAATGACTAGGATGAGAAGGAATGTCAATGTGGATAAGGAAGAACCTGACAGCTTGAGTAAACGGAGATTTGGACTTTGGGGTAATCTGTTAGAATCCGTATAGTAACGTTGCAATTGCAACTGAACTAGTGTTCCTTCCTCAATAGTCATAAATTCGAAACAGTGACTACTCGTTAAGTTTGTTATCATCCAACTCAAAATCAATTGGCAATGGGAGTAGAGATCCTATACACATTATATTATTCATTACTAATCACCTTTTTCCTATGTGGGAGTAGTCTCACTCGCTCCTTTACCTGTGGCTTTCTTGAAGTCTAACACATAATTTTGTCGTTTTGGGTGACGTAAAACACGTTTGGTTTTTAAACATATCACATGAGGGCTTAGCTCTTGTACCATGTTACATTTGTAGTCATCCAACTCTAAACCAATTAGTAACGAGTTGAGAGATCTACATATTATATTCTTGGTTACTAGATCACCTTTCTCCCCTGCACGACTATTCTCACATACTCACTCATAGCCACTTTGTCCTTGTACATACCTTCATAATTAAGTGTAAAAATGTATAAACGAATTCAAGATCTTTTAGAGAAAAATCAGAGATATTACATCACTTTCAAAGTTCATAATATTCACTACAAGTTTATTTAATTCTCGATTAGAAGTACTTTTGATTAGAAAGGTATGCCATTGTATTCTGAGACGCACTCGCCTACATTGTTGGTATCCATAAAAAGATTTATTTATTTTTAGTCCATTCAATACAATGATGATCTATTCAGAAATAATGTCCAATCATTTTCTATTTAGAAATAATATAACGTCCTTGGTTTATTATTCTTTTTGTATAAATAATAATGTCGTTATATAAAAATAATCATATATTTTGTTGTTGTATACTCCATAAACCCCAAAACATAACAACATTCACCACCAGATATAATATATGGAGAGAGCAAAGAGGACAGAAAGAAAGCAACTACTAGTAATTAACCAAAGAAAATAGCAAGAACGAGAAATGAAGGAAAGAAGGAGAAGAAAGTGAAGGCTACATACCCTTTTTTGTGGAACTAGGATCTCTTTCTATCTTTAAAAGACCTAGTAGGTACTGTGCGGCCTCAAGTAGAGAGCAGGAGACCAAATGTGTTAAATCCAAGTGGAAATGTTTCTATACTTATAAACTTTTCTTTCCACCTACCTATGTACTATGAAACTAATGACGATATTTTCAATTGGCTCACATTTTTCCTATGTCCATAAAGTCATTTTATTCTTTCCACCTACCGATGTACTACACTAAGTTATTCTATAAATACATAAACTGGAGCACACAAAAAAAAACATGGTAATAATAAACAAAATAGTAATCATATTAGGAGAAACCACCAATTACTTAGAAAGTAATTACAAAGAGGTGTTTTGGAATTTTTCTAGATTTTTTTGCCAACCAATTTGGCCATGATGAAGTTGAAAAAAATTTTTGTACTGGAGCACTTATTGTAGTAATTGATAAAAAAAAATTCAAATATCATAACAAGATAAGATTATATATTGTAGGATAGTTTGAGATTGTACCCGAGCACTTGTTGTAGTAATTGAGATATTTCTAATATAAATTAAAAGTTATTTGCAAAACTACATACTCTTAGCAATACAAGTCTAAGTCAAACACTTACTTGCCAAAGTGGTGGAAAGTGTTTACACTAACTCCAAAATCCTAGAGGTCCCAGTATCAATTCTTAGAGGAACGTATCTTTGTTTTTCTTTTCAGTTGACGCAGAACACGTGGGCTTTTTTAGCCTATCACTTGTGGGACTAGCTCTGATACCATGTTAAATTTGTTGTCATCCCACTCAAAACCAATTGGCAATGAATGGAGAAGACCTAGACATTATATTCTTGGTTGCTAGATCGCATGTGGGACTAGCTCTGATACCATGTTAAATTTGTTGTCATCCCACTCAAAACCAATTGGCAATGAATGGAGAAGACCTAGACATTATATTCTTGGTTGCTAGATCGCATATGAGGACTCACATATGTAAAGTATAGGTACAAGTTATGAAAGTGTTATGGAGTAAATGTGTAAAGACTATTAGGTGATTTCTAATTTGATGAGGGACCAAGTTAAAAATAGGGAACATATATAGTGGTCATGGTCCTCATTTGGGCTTCTTCTCAATCCCTCCAATTTTTCAGTAAAGTTTGATAATTTTTCATCACAAGAGAAATTCCACGAAGAAGAACTAAATGGAAAATCAAATCAACTCAATCCATTACAAAACACATGGACTTTAGCTACGCCCCTTTTTTTACGAAGTACGAGTGTCGTAGCTACTAGTCATCATTTGCTATGAATATTTTTGGTTGTAGTAAATGTCAATCCACAAATACAAACTTTGTGATTTCATCAAAAAAAAATACAAACTTTGTGTGCACTTGCTACACATGGGTCGTGTCATGCGCGTCTCACACACAAAAGATTCAAAAATTTGGAAGTGTCTTTGGGCCAATGTTTTGTTAGTCATAGGAATTGGTAGGCAATTGCTACGAAAAGTCTAAAGCGAAAATGGTAGCTAATATTGATTAAGTTTAGGCGAAGAAAAATTGGACCAAAATTTTTTCATTTTGCGCCAAAATATTAGCCTTTGCGCCAAAAGTTTAGGCGGACGCTTATGGGAAACCAAGATAATTTCCTAAGGTACAAAATTTTAAAAGGAAATTGTGAATTTGGTAAGATTTTTCATAGTATAAAATTTTATAGGGAAACAAAAATCTTCTTCTTCTTCCTCATTTTTGAAACCAATTCCGGCCACCAACACCGGTCACCATCACCATCCCCAACACACAAATCAATCCAAGACCAATCAAATCAAGTTTCACAAAACCAGACAATAACATTAAAAACAAGCTATAATAAAGTGCTTTCAAAGGATTGTAAACTACATATAAATCATTCATAACCTAAAGCATATCCTTCACACTTTCTGTCACTCGTCAAGTCAGATGATAAATTATTCTAAGTCTAGCATTTTCATTTCTCGTAACTCACACCCCAAATTGAAGCGTACGATTATTAGAAACCTCAAGGTTTGAAATGCATCTATCTCTGAGAAATACCTTGGGGCTCAACTCTTCACTGGGGCCAATAAAACGAAAGTCTTGAATTCTCTTCTTGAGCAAATTCAAGCCAAGTTATCTAAGTGGCAGAATAATTTTCTGTCACAAGCTGGTCGTACGGTGGTTAACTCGACAATCGCCGCGGTCGTTCCCGATACCAAATGCAATGCTTCTCCATCCCAAAAGGTGTATGCAATACAATAAAGACATCCCAAAGGTCTTTCTAGTGAGGAAAATCCAAACGTTTATGCACAGTGGTTTGGTCTTCAATTTGTCAACCTAAGAAGCTCGAGGGATAAGGACTCAGAGATCCTTATATGGACAATCAGGCTCTTCTGAGTAAATTAGCTTGGTGACTTCAAGCTGAACCGAATCTGGGCCTAACTTTTGAAATCTAAATACTTTCATACCAGTAATACTCATGGGCCAGCAAAGAAGGAACCATCCTGGGTTTGGAAAGTCATATTGAAGCAAATCGGTAAAGTAAAACCTTACTCTATGTGGGAAGTTCACAATGGTTCTCAGATTAATATTTAAAGTGACTATTGGATTCTAACTCAACCACATCCAATTGGCAACACCCATAACTCCCCGTTAACTAAGATTTTTGAATTGATTCAGAATGGTCAATGGACTGACTCTTCACTCTCTTCCATGTTTGATTCCACTACTCATAATCTCATAAAAACTATTCCTATTATTGAAGAAGGTCGAGATAGTATTAAGTGGACTCTCACAAAATCAGACAACTACACTGTCAGTTTGTATCATCAACTCTCGGATAACATCACCCAGGATAACCATATAAATATCAATTGGATCTTTATTTGGAAAATCTATACTATTCCGAGAATCACTTTTTTATTTAGTAGTGTTGTAATAATAGTCTACCAGTTCGTAATCGAATAGGAAAATATGTTGGACATATATTGACTTGTCCTTACTATAATGAAATTGAAAAACAAGATCATGTTTTACTTCACTACACTTTCCTAGGCATATTTGGTTCTATTTCAATTTATATTCGCAAAACATTTTATCCTTACATGAATGGATAGCCTCTTGGAACAATTCGTTTTATTGTGACAATAAACTAGACACACTTTATGCCACTATTCTTTGGACCCTATGGAAATCTAGATGTGAACGATGCTTCAGCACACTGACTATACTCCTATGCAGGTTATCAATCGGATTTTAATGTTCCCCCAAGTAAAGGCCAATTAGATCGTCTACATCCACTCCAGGTAAAGTGATTAAATTGGCTGCCCCGATTCATCCATACGTAAAAGTGAATATTGATGTTTCATTTACGAGACCTCATGAAGTTGCGGGAATAAGTTTCATTATTCATAACCACAAAGCTAAATTCATCAACGGGAAGGCCGAATTCATCCGATCTAGAATTGAGGAGAATGTGAAATTCAAGCTATTCTTATGGGTATCGAATGGGCTTACATGTGGAAAGTGACAACCTAGCACTCATCAATCATCTACAAAACTCTAGGAACGAGATTGACTGGCAGTCGAAGGTCCACATCAAGACAATCGGGAAACTTCTATCGCAACTCTATTGTGTTACATTCTCGCATATTCCTTGCCAAGGAGATGATTCAGCTGATAATTTAGCAAAATGGGCTCGTTCAAATAATTGTAAAGTTACTTGGACTATAGTCCCACCTTTCCTTCTGCACAAATATTCTAGTAACACTTTTTTTTTTGTTGAACTATTCTAGTAACACTCTCATATATTAATCTAGTTTCTTTGTAACAAAAAAGAACTACATAGAAATAAAATAGGCACCAGATAAATCTTGCTCGGTGGACTTCCAAATAAGAGAAGATCCTTAGCCGATTGAGGAGTAATTTCAATGGAATAAGGGCTTTAACATTAAATAGAACGATGGTTCTTTGCTATCTTTGATCTCTTCAAACATGGGGATTAAAAGCTTCCATCTCCTCGATAAATTTGATTATTGTTTCTTAACTTCACATATTTAGTTAGAGATCTTGGAAATTTTAGTCATGATGTTAATTAGTTTCTGAACTAAAACTTCCATCTTTAGTGGGTAAGAATCTACTGGGAAGTGAAATTTCTTATTAATTTCGTAAGCTAGGGTTTTCTATAGAAATTGAAGAAAGTAGAATGTATTCTTCTCCGTATGAGAGCGGGAGAGAGAGAAAGAGGAACTCATTACCAAACCCCAAAAACCAGTACGATGTTTTCAGAAGTGACTGGTATTGAGATCCCAAAAACTAGAAGCCCATCTGGTTTGGGAATTCTCTCCACACCAAATCGATTTTCCGGTGAGGAAAGAGATGGAGGAGGACAGAGAAAAAAAGAAGATAAATGAAAGTCGTGGTGGTGGAAGGAGACGATGAACAATACAGGTCAAAATTATGATGATGATGCTCGGAGTTGGTAGAGGTGGCCGAAGTTGGTGCTGGTGGCCGGACTTACTGGTCGGAAATGAAGAAGAATAAGAAGTGTTTTGTTTCCCTTTAAATTTGTATACCCTATAAAATCGTACTTTTATAATTAAAATTAAAATTGTACGCCGGAAAATTTTTCTAGAAGAAGTCATAGAAAAAAGAAATAATTTTTCTTGAAGAAGTCATAGAATATAGAAATAATTTTTAATACATTTAGATATTTGAAACCTAACATTTATTTTTCTTTCTATAATATATACTAGCGTATATCCCGTGCCCTACGGCACAGACACTTGTGTCAATCGAATGTTATGAGATTTATTGTTATATTTTATTGAGAGAGAGAGAGAGAGATTTTTATTAGTTATTATTTTTTGTATTACTTTTCTCTTAAATTAGTTACTATTCTATTGGGGGAGAGAGAGATTTCAATTTCTTTTTTTGACCATTGAAATTTATTTTGTTTCTTTATTTCTTAAATTTGTTTTGTTTTTTTATTTCAAAATGACACTTTTAAGTTTTACCCATCAATATTAACACAAATTATTTTTACTATATGTTGGCAAATGACATTTTTACCCTTATATGGTTCAGATGACATTCTTACCCTTATTTTATTAAAATGGTGTTATTTTGAGGTAAAAATGTCATTTTGAAAACAGGGGTAGAAATGTCAGTTACACATTATAAAAGTAAAAATGTCATTTTGCGTAAGTGTAAAAGTGTCATTTTAGCAACGTAAGAGTAACAATGTCATTTGGTAGCATAAGCGTGCATAAGAGTAAAAAAAGGCAATTTTACAGCATTAGGGTAAAAATGACATTTTAACAACATATGGGGCAAACAAAGATACTTAATTATACCCAATATTAAAATTCTTAAACATATGATTATCATATTCGTGGAAGTTAGTTGTCAACCAAATAACCAAATTAGGTAATTCTAAGAATTAACAAATGACAACCAAACGAAAGAACTATTATTTCTACAAAATATATTATATAGAATCCTTTTATTTCCATGGAATTCTTTTATTTTCATTGAATTCTTTTATTTCTTTGATAGCAAAACAAAACTCAGTGAAATTTTACTGAGTGGATTTTCTTGTGGGAGAAGAAAGTATTTTACTGATTTTCAGGTGATAGAGTCAGAGATAGTTTAGTAGAACCAAATGAGGCCAAATTATTATGTATCTTATTCAATTAAATAATGATAATAGAAGAAGTTGGTAATTGAAACTTTGACCTCAAGACTGTAAATATTTGTAAACTATATTTTTTTTCTCTTTTTATTTATGAAATGTTGGTGATAATCATCTTAAAGTTTCAGGTTTGATGCTATCAGTTCTAGGGTTTGGGAAATTAATCGTTTTGGCATTCGGTTAGAGTATGCAAGTACAATATGTTTTGTTTATAGCCTGATTCATGTGGCTTTGCTTAGCTCCATAGTCTTATTACTGTTGTTTTTTTTTTAACCAATCTTATTACTGTTGTTGTGGCATTGATTTTCTTCGCCATTGCCCACTCCTTATGCTTGTTAAGGTCAAGAATTAAGCCTAAACTGTTGTTTCTCTGGTATTATGAAAAACCAGGGTTATGTCTTCCTGTTTTAATAAAAACAAGGATATACCTTCCTGTGTCTTTCTGAAATAAATTCAGAGATAACACTTTTATGTCTAAAACTTAAAAAGTAAAACCAGTATAATCAAACAAAGATTAATAAAAAAAAGGTTAGAGAGAGAAAAGCCGAGTTGAGTTGTCTCTTTCCTTAAGACAGTGAACACCCTGGTATTAGTACTAGAACCAGTAAGATGTTTGTCTCCCAGGATACAACGGCTGTACCTTTCAGTATGACGACGAGAGTACTTCGTTTCTCTGAAAGCGTGCGAACTTAGAACAAGCAGTAAGAACGACAGATGAATTGACTTCTTAAACTCTAAATGCTCTTAACTTTGAATGCTAAAAATTTTCGTGTTTTGTTTGCTGGATTCTGTTTGGTATTTATAGAAGTATTGGTGACACTTCAGACAGGTGCCTTAGAAAAGAATGGATGCTTCCCAACAGTCATATTTGTCTGTTGGTTTTCGGGTGCCATGTTGACCGTCAGATCTTAACGGATCTATTAAGATCTCGCGCATTGAACGCCCACCGTTAGATCATCAACGGATCTATCCTAAAGTGCAAAGTGCGTGCGGACGCCTCAAAAGCGCCCAATGCGCCCTAAACGCCCATTCGCCCACGCCGCGCGTGCGCGTGCGTGGTTTGCGTGGTGCAAACCACGTGAGTCACCTTTCTATTCTAAAGAACATACCATAAATATATGGAAGGTTCTATAAAAGGAAATAAACCATTTCCTCTTTCATAAATGTGGTATTAACTCAAAATCCCGGTTTTGAGTTAATGGTACCCATACCAAACGAATTTTTTAATAATTCACTCATACGGAATCGGATTTGGACAAAATTTGAGTCTAAATTCAAGAGCTCGACGAGACGAATCCAACGAGATGTCTTGTTCGAGATTCTAACGAATATAGATACATCAAATTAACCAAAAACTGGTCCAACTACTTTTGAGCTAGGTACCGATTCCAACAATCCCCCACATGAATGATTATTACATGTTCGAAAATCACAGCAAACTGACAGACCTTACTGTGCTATAATGCTGACAGATAGTAGTTCTTACGCGGAGTGTCGCTGCATCGGATGAAGGTGGCTTTAAAGCTTTGAACCTTCCCTAGTGATAACTATCAGGTTTACAAGGACAACAGTGAACTGTTAGTCTTGAACTGAGTCCTGGTAATTGTAAGCCAAATATAATTAACACACAGCTAATTCCTTACTTGTTTTAAGTTCTCGGTTGTGTTCTTTGAGGTCATGAACGTTCCTAGTTTCGTGTGTGCATTAGAGAAGTCAACCTAATACGACCTTCTCATAGAACCGACACCAATTCCCACACATATAGGTGTTTCCTACTTAGGTACACTGCTATACCTTCCTTATAGACAAATTTCTAAATTTTTCGGATACATTAAAAGCTATAAGCTTAACCTCTTCATTGCAGACAACACTGATTTCATCCTAGGAATGGGAAAGAGAGAAACTCTCTTCCAGTGTTTTGTTCGAGTCAGGATATAACTTCAGTTTCCCTTTGAACCTAGATCGTGGGATCTCCAGTCTTCTAGGTAGGGTTTCATTATGCCTTTACTCATTTCCTTTAGGCAGTAAACCCATTCCCCTTGATGAAGCAATTACAAGATCTCTAGGCAGTCCCTTAGTGAAAGGATCAGCTAGGTTTTCTTTAGATTTTACATAATCTATTGTAATAACTCCTTCAGAGAGTAATTGCTTCACGGTATTATGTCTTCGACGGATGTGTCGAGACTTACCATTATACATTTTACTATGTGTCTGAGCAATCGCAGCTTGATTGTCACAATGAATCTTGATTGCAGGCACAGGCTTAGGCCATATTGGTATATCTTCTAAAAACTGTCTAAGCCACTCGGCTTCTTCTGCAGCTTTATCCAAGGCAATGAATTTTGAATCCATCGTTGATCTAGCAATACAAGTTTGCTTAGAAGATTTCCAAGATATGGCAGCCCCTCCCAGTGTAAATACATAACCACTGGTTGATCTTGTATCATCGGTATCGGATATCCAATTTGCATCACAATATCCTTCAAGTACTTCTGGGTACTTGGTATAATGGAGTTCATAATCCTTTGTATACCTTAAATACCGTAACAACCTTGTTATGGCATCCCAGTGAGTACTACTTGGATTACTAGTAAATCTGCTTAGTTTACTAACCGAAAGAGCTATGTCTGGTCTAGTACAATTCATTAAATACATAAGGCTTCCTATAATCCTTGAGTATTCTAATTGTCTTACTCCATTCCCAGTATTCTTCATAAGATGAATACTTGGGTCTAATGGAGTTACTACAGTCTTCAGATCATTTTTAATAAATTTTTCTAATATTTTTTCCACATAGTGAGTTTGAGATAAACTTATCCCTTTACTGGTCTTAGTAAGTTTGATCCCCAAGATGACTTCTGCTTTTCCTAAATCTTTCATATCGAAATTCTTAGAAAGCATTTTCTTAGTAGTGTTGATGACATCTAAGTTATTTCCCATAATTAGCATGTCATCTACATATAAACATAGAATAACACACCCTTTATTTGTGTTCTTAACATAGACACATTTGTCACATTCATTTATTTGGAATCCATTTGATAATAATGTATTATCAAATTTAACATGCCATTGTTTTGGGGCCTGCTTCAACCCATATAGTGATTTCACTAATCTACAAACTTTCTTCTTTTCTTGGCCAGGAACCACAAACCCTTCAGGTTGGTTCATACATATTTCTTCTTCTAATTGTCCATTTAAAAAGGAAGTTTTCACATCCATCTGGTGAATTTCCAAATTATATAAGGATGCTAAGGATACTAACATTCTTATAGAGGTTATTCGACTCACCGGAGAGCAGGTATCGAAATAGTCCAATCCTTCTCGTTGTCGAAAACCTTTTGCCACAAGTCTTGCTTTGTACTTGTCAATAGATCCATCTGTTTTTAATTTTTTCTTCAAAATCCATTTGGAGCCTAAAGGCTTACATCCAGGTGGAAGATCTACAATTTCCCATGTATGATTTTGCATAATAGAATCTATTTCACTATTCACAGCTTCTTTCCAGAATGGAGCTTCTGGGGTAGCCATTGCTTCTGTGAATGTCTGAGGCTCATTTTCAACCATATAGGTGAGAAAATCAGGACCAAAAGTCTTAGCTACCTTTATCCTTTTACTTTTTCGAGGTTCAGTCTCATTCTCCTTTTCATCCATTCTATCTCTTTGAGATGTTTCTGGAATTTGGATATCTTCTTCCCTATCATGTTTTCTGATTTCAGAATATTTATCCAAATTTAGTTTATAAGGAAAGATGTGTTCAAAGAACTCAGCATCCCTTGATTCTAAAACAGTATTTGGATGAATATCTGATATATCTGATTTGTGTACTAAAAATCTATAAGCACCACTATTCATAGTAGGTCTTATATATACACAATCTATTGTCTTTGGTCCTATCTTGACTCTTTTAGGAAGAGGGACTAGTACCTTTGCAAGACACCCCCACACTTTTGTGAATTTAAAAGAAGGTTTCCTTTCTTTCCATATTTCATATGGAATTTTTCCTGTTTTTCTATGGGGCAATCTATTTAATAGATGATTTGCTGTGAGTAAAGCCTCCCCCCACAAATTCTGTGGTAAACCAGAACTTAGTAACAAAGCATTCATCATCTCTTTTAAGGTTCTGTTTTTACGCTCGGCTACACCATTTTGTTGAGGTGTGTATGGAGCTGTCGTTTGATGAATAATGCCATTTTTGGCACATAATTCCTTAAAGGGTGATTCATATTCTCCTCCTCTGTCACTTCTTAGTGCTTTTATCTTTTTGTTAAGTTGATTTTCTACTTCATTTTTATAAAGTTCAAACTTCTCTACTGCTTCATCTTTACTTCTAAGTAAGTAAACATAACAGTAGCGAGTAGAATCGTCAATAAAGGTAATAAAGTATTTCTTTCCACCTCTTGTTTGAACCAATTTTAAATCACATATGTCACTATGTATTAAATCTAGTGGTTCTGTATTTCTTTCTATGGAATGAAATGAAGTCTTTGTTGATTTAGACTCGACACATGTTTGACACTTTTCTTTAGTGTCAACTTCAAATCTTGGGATTAAATCCATATTCATTAACTTCTTTAATGAATGATTACTTACATGGCCAAGTCTTTTATGCCAAATACTACAAGAATCAACAACAACATAAGCAACATTATCTTTATTAATAATTTTTGGAGATACAGTTATTACATTCATCTTGAATAACCCCCCCACATAGATAACCCTTACCCACATACATAGCACTCTTGCTTACTACAAAATTATTAGACTCAAATACTAGCTTGAACCCATTTTTTGAAAGCAAGGAACCAGATACCAAATTCTTACGAATATCTGGTGCATGAAATACATCGTTTTGGGTAACTTCTTTCCCTGATGTAAATTTCAGGACTACCTTCCCTTTTCCAGCAACTTGAGTAGTAGAAGCATTTCCCATAAAGAGGGTTTCTCCTTCTGGAATTTTGGTATATGTAGAAAACAAGTTTTTGTCTCCACAAATATGTTTAGTGGCTCCTGTATCAACCCACCAATCACTTGGATTTCCACCAACCAAGTTAACTTCAGAAACTACATTACATATATTAAGTTTCTGAAGGTCTTCTGTTACTTCTTCTATTTCTTCCTCCATTCTAGTAACCAAAGCACATAGGTTCTGAAGTTCTTCATCTTCCACAAGAGAGGCATTATTTTTAGCCTTCTTGTTCTTATTGATTTTTCCGTTTTTAGTACGACAATCTCTAGCAAAATGACCCTTTTTGCCACAATTGTGACAAGTACCATCAAAGAAGAGCTGTTTAATAAACAGACCCCTCGGCAATATTATTCACCAAGCACCATTCCACTCGAAACCCACCACCAAAACCGCAACCCCGAACCCTCATCTCTACCGACACCACCACCATCCACCACCCAAATAACCCTACCCCAATATCACCAACATAGTCTGGACTCTAAAAAATTCATCACATATTTACAATCATAAATAAGTTGGGTTTAACTATAATAGAAGTATATAGATTTCCTGCAAAGTTGTACATTTTTATTCTTTTACATTTATGCTTTCGTATCATTCAATGTTTATTTACCATGTAAATGCACATGTTACCTGATCATGAAATAAATGTTAGCGAACGAAATTCTACTGCCTCTTATATGAAATGGGATAACTAAGAAAGAGTCACAAAATATTGTCGACATCGTTGTGGTATTTGTAGCATTTTTGTGATATCTTCTAGAATTTTCCATTAACTCTAAACTTTTTTAACGTATTTCACGATATTTATACTAAAACTTGGGGTGTGTTTGATATCTCCCATTTCCATGGAAATAAAAGAATTTCCATGACAATAGGTATTTCCACCGTTTAATATGAAGTGTAATTCCATGGTTTTAATTCCCTAGGGAATCTATTTCCATGAAATAGTCCACTTTTAATTCCTTGCTCCCCCCTCGAAATTAGTTTCCGTGGAAAGTCAAAAATCAAAATAAAAATATTTCAATATATTCGGATACTTGAAACCTAATATTTATCTCCATATATGTTCAAAATGATATTTTTACCCATAAAATTTAGCAAAATAAATTTTTACTTATACATTGGACAAATGACATTTTTGTCCTTCTTACCAAATGACATGTTTACAAAGTTGTCAAAATGACATTTTGGATTTTTATAGCCAAAATTACATTCTTACCCTTTTATAATATCAAATTGACATTTTACCCTTATGTTGTCAAAATGATATTTTTACCCTCGTATAATATCAAAATGACATTTTTACCCTTAAATTAGTAAAGTGACACAATTTTAAATAATTTTACAACATAGGGGTAAAAATATAATTTTAAAAACGTAAGGGTAAAAATGTAATTTAGACAATATAAGGATGAAAATTTAATTTTCGCAAAAGTAAAAATATCATTTAGACTACATAAAAAGTAAATAAAAACTCTTAATTGAATATTATATTCGTAGAAGTTAGTTGTCAACCAAATAACAGAGTTCGTAATTCCACGGAATAATAAATGACTACCAAACGAAAGAACTCTTATTTTCACAGAGTAAATTCCATGGAAGACTTTCCATGGAACTCATGTATTTCCATGGAATTGTTTCCCTGATATCAAAAACAACCTTGGAGTAATTGAAATTAACATAAACCCATTACAACATAATCCATTACACGAACAAAGAACTCAATTTTTTTTTCCATTTATCTTTCAATTCATCTTGTAACAACCAAGATTATTCACCCTCTTAAAGATTGTATTGTTAAATCTTTGGCTATCATCCCGTGCGAAAAATGCTTATAGTTAGATTCAACGACATGTTCATCCACGTTCAAAATCACATACAACCACAATCTCATCTGTAAATTAGTAAAATATATTAGTATTCAAACAAGTGCTTGTAATTCATGGAATGATAAAATAAAAAAACATAAAAGAATCGAAATGTAAAACTTTACGAAAAATCTGTATAGTTTTACTGTCGATAAAGTCATTTTGAGAGTAATATGTTTGTAAAATATGTTATTTTTTGTCAGAGTTTACATATTGGTAAAATTTCCACAATTTATGCAGAATCAAAGAAGTGCTACAAGATATTTGAGCGTGTTGCCGACTGCAAAACAAACTCGCTCATTTAAAATTACAAAACGTAAATTTGAGGGTGTTGCCGACTGCTACAAAAAGATCCAAAAAGTTTGCAAAATATATAGTTACTTTTCATACTAATTTTTTGGTGAAACCAAGACTGTAGAGAGTGAAACATTGGGTCAAGATCTGAAGGATATTTTTAACAAAAAGATTGATATCCTAGCTTAAAGAATAAAAGCAACAAAACCGTGCAAGGTGCAAAAATCTATCGTTGAAAAAAAAACGATAATATGGTAAAAGAATAAATTTAATCTATTAAGCATCATGTTCTTCTAGGTTTTCTCCAGGTGAAGACTAAAAAGACGTGGATAGGTTTTCTCTACGATTTTTTTAGGTTTCCTCCCGGTAAATTGAAGAAGAAAGTATGATCAATTTTCTTTGGACAAAAGATCAGGGAAACATTCCTTTAAACGAAGAAAAAAACTTTATGTAAGGATGAGAACTTCTTGTTGTGGAATTATTTTCATGAAACTGAATTTGGGTAATTTATTTAACCTGGAATAGGTTAGGTAGTAGTAGAAAAAAGAGAGGTTAGACACGCAAATTACTCCTAATGGATTTATTTTCTATTTAAATATTATCTTTAAGTTTTAAACCTATTAACCCTGTAATTTTGGACCTAAAACCAATCCCCCTTTACTTAAATTGCACCGTTTAATTGTTTTTACAAATATATACTTTTTATATGTGTATACTTTTTAAAGTTTTGTTTCAATACAAAGAAAAAAAAACTTAATGTCCCACTTAAAGTGAGACATTAAATAGACGGCCAACGCCATTACTCCTACTTTAATGTGCGAGTTAATGGTAAGTCTCACTCACCAAAAGGGAGTTCCGGAGACCCACGTCCTTCTTTAATTATTAACATGGTTTAAAGCAATTTGACCGGTCTAAGTCACATCAGTATAACTCATAGTCTACTCCATCTAATTTGTCCGAGTTAAATCTAACTAATTCGTCAGAGTCAGACCGATCTAACTTGTCGACTAGTTTGACTAGGTCAGAGGAAAACAAAATTTTTGGAAAATTAATATGGGGAGGTTGGAAAACTATGATAAATTTTATTTTGTCAAATATTCCTAACTGAGCCAATCAGAATTTTGTTTATAACTCAGTAATATTTTATTCAAACAAACTTATATCTTGGTCAAACAAGTTAATTTTTCAGTAATATTTTGGTCAAACAAGAATATTTTATTTGTTGAACAATATTGAGGCACACTTTTGGAGATTTGGGATGTGATTTATATAATTAAGTTACATTATAATTTTATATGGTTCATTTAGGCCGAATTTTAACTCTGCATGACCCTGATTATAAACGAATTTGATCAATTAATGTGTATATTTGGACTTTTGGGATATATTAGTTTTAGTTTGGTTCAAGATCAAAAAATTTATTTTATTTATCTCAATTGAATATGGTTCAATAGATAATGATTGAGTTGTTTTTCTAATATCCAGTTTGTTCGAATTGTAACAAATTCAATTTTTTTGTTAAACTGATTTAAGTTGGGCTGTTTAATTTTATTTTCACAAAAATGCTGTATGGAAATCATTCTACATTAATTTTATGAAATTTGTGAAGAAGAAAGAAAATAAACTTAGACCAAAAAATGTATGGTGGTAAAGGCAGTTTCCTGGTGTCCGAGAGTTTAGGTGGTTGTGGATTGTCCAGGATGGTTGTTGTATTCCTTTTAATAGGGGAGTCGTGGGTTGTTGAAGAAGAATGAGACACAATTTATTGTGTTCTCACACAGAATCTTATTTCTGGGACATAGTTAGTCCTACAAAATTTTCTAAATTGTAGATTTTTTTTTTTTTGTTTTTGTTTTTGTTTCTTGAGATGTTAGTACTATATTTTTATTCATCCAAACATAACAATAAATTAATTTGCTGACAATGTATTAACGTTTGGAATTTTAACAGAAAATTGGTTTATAGTCACAGTCACTTTTAGTTTACAACATAACTAAAAGGGACACATGTTTTCAAGAGAATACTTAATGCACAATTTAAAATTTTGAAAATAATTGAAGTTGACATGGATCCCATGAAGGGTGTCTAACGGGTTAGCTTCTGTTCTGAGTATCTCACTCACTGCCCAGAACTGAAACTTATTAAAATTATTGTTCTGGTCCCTAGTAGTTCTGGTTTTGGTTCTATGATACAAGGTTCCAGAATCAAAACATATTTAAAAAATATGAGTACCCGTCGCGTACCGAGTTTTCGTCGGTTTTTCTTAAAATTTCCTATTTAATCAGTTTTACTTCTAATTAAGAATTTTATACTTCATAGGAATTAAAATCTAAATATTTTTATTATAACTTAATTATAAGAGGCAAATGACCAAATTATTTAAATTTACAACAATATTAGTAGATGTATGAAGATGCTATACGCAATAAATTTGTTAGAATTTTTTAGTCCAAAGTCCACAAATAGGAGGGGTAATTAGTCATATATCAACTCATAAATCAATAAAGACTATACGTCAAAATAAAACATGATAAGGAAAATAAGTCCAAAAGTGTACTTTTTGGTAGGCCCCATGCTTCAAGCCATTTATTTTCTCCCATTATTGCCCTTTTATAAATATAACTAGGTATAGCCCGTGCCTCCGGCACAGAACTACTCGCTGAATGTAATGAAAATGCAGTGCCATCAAAGTTCATCTTGCCGAATTCGATACAACAAATAGAAATATATTTGTGGAGTTTGGTCTAATGTAATATGCAACTTAAAGCGGCATTATATAACATGTCATTCGAAGTACAAATTCTTATATAGACTTTCGTCTCTTCATCATAATTTCTTCTTTATTCTCTAAATATTTCGATTCTCGACCATTTGATTACAACATTATTGCAAAAGAAGCGAGATACGAACATTTAGGGAGAATTGAAAAATGTGACTGAAATTCTGAATTTAAAATTTATTTGTATATTATGGGACCATTCAAAACATTGAAGTAAAATACTTTAATGAAGCAGCTATTTATGTATCTGTCTTAAGTCTTATCCATATATTCTTACACTATTTTAGTTACATTTGTCACTCAAATCACGTTGTAAGCAGAGTAAATAATCCATTGTTGTATAATCTCTATCCATCTTCTTGGCTAAGGGCGGATCTGAAATTGAAACTTTCGCCCATAAGGTTGCAGATGTTTTTGTCAAAAGTGTAAAATACAAACCTGCAAATTGAAAAGAATGTAAACTAATTAAAAGGAAATGAATTCGACCAATGCCCAACATTATTGAAGAAGGAAAACAATATTTCGTAGTACCACATTATTTGCCCATAGAATTCTTATGCTTGTTGATATTCGTTCTTTTTTTTTTTGCATATATTGATTGAGCATGTTTGTCTACCCATTTTTTGAAGTGAAGACATTGGTTCATAAACTGAGATGGGACCTGATCCCATCAACATAACATTTGCGGCTATTTTTTTTCTATATTATACCACGAGATGTGTTCTTCCTAGCTAGGAAGCATGAAGTTGGTGACAACAGAAGAAGCACATGAAACGTTTAAGATAATAAGTGTTAAACAACAAAGATAACATAACTACCCATTGTTTCCATTTTCTATTGTTACGCTTTGTTGCCTGATCATCAATACTCGAGAGTATACGCAAAGGAGCTCCATTGAAAGATCTTTCCAATGTTCATTTAACTCCAACTAACACCACTGCGAAGTACCGTAAGGTTTTGGAAATAAAAGTCTAGAGGTTTGATCCTTCTCTAACCACCTATACTGTCTTTCAATGATGTGCTCTATTATGTTCAAGTCCCTCCCAAGCAATTAACCCATTTAATAAAAGACTGTTCTCTAGTATTACCCAACACTATAAAGAGCGAGGCATACGCACAGTTAGGGAACATGATGAATTGAAATACACCAACTGATCTTTGAAGAAGTTAACCATGTTGAACCAAAGACAGCTAAATAAAGAATGTATTTTTCATATTTTCCTGCAAGTTGGTTACCATCCACTAAAAACATTTTTTTGTAACAACCAAAGTTATCAAGAATATTCATGGGATCAATTTCACTACTTACAAAAATTTCCTTTTCAACAATCATTTGGCTTCATCTATACCTTATTTATGCCTCAGTTTTGGGTTGCATTATTGATGTTATTTTTTTTTAACTAAACTGATAAGCAGAAATTTGAAGCAGAAATGTTGAGTTTTTCTTACCTTTGATGGTATTTTCCAGCAGATTTCACGACTCCCTTCCTTTCTGTTAATATCAACAAGAGGTTGATCATGTTGTTTCCTTTGGTTAATTGCGCCCGCTTCTCCATAGATTCTTTGTATTAGAATAGTTATAGTCTCACATTAAACAATTGCTCAATGTGGGACTATAACTATTTTAATACTCCGGTTGTGTTTATGACGGGAAATGCCAAATTTGTGCTTCTCATCACGCCATAAATATCGACACGATTGATACTCGAAAGATATTTCAACCATGTGTTAAACCATAAGAACCACTAAGACTGATAAGACCCCGCCTTCCTGTTGAGATTTCTAATGCAAGAATGCCAACAAAAACGAAAAACAATTCATGCTATCTTCCAAACACTAAAACATAGCAACCTTTCAGAGGGTACGAAATGAATTTCAGAAAACTTTAGCTAAAGCAAGTCAATTCTTGAATCTTGGAATTTATTTCTGCAACTCAATTCTTAACCAAGTTAAACCAAGCCCCAAACTCAACACCTAAATTACCCAAAGCTTCATGCACAATGAAGTTCAAAGCTTCAATTAAGTAGTTGTTCTCATGACAAAAAGCATGGAAGAGACCGTGACTTCTCTTCATCAGTTTTTAGTCTTCAAGTTTGTATCGTTATCTGTCGACATAGTTCTGACATTGTCTTCTTTGGAAAAATTAAAGCGTTTTGTGAATTTCCATGAGCTATCTGAACCGCGACTTCTCTTCATCAGTTAGACCAGGGAGACCATTTACAACCTTCACAATCCTTAAGTTAATAACAAAGAGGTCTCGACTATGCGTCCGCAACCTGATTTCCTTCTTCTTTCTCCATTTCTCATTCTAAAAGAAACACCTAATTATTAAGCCACAAGTTACATTTATATATTAGACCACTAAAAAAATGAATTTACGCAAACGAATCAACATAAAATACTATTTACTAAATTGCAGCACATAAGAAAACAAATTTTAGAAAGATATAGAAGTCACCGACTGTAGATGAAAGAAAATAGCTAATAATCAGAAGGTTGAAAGAGTCCTGGTGAAATGAAAGAGCCAAAAATAAGAAAACTCATAGCAATCTATAAAACAAAATTAGGTTCGGGTACTACTTACTCATTAGGCCAATGTATGAAAAAAAATGACTATTTCCTAATTTTAAGTAACAATAACAAATCAATTCCAGTGCTCTAATTTTCTAGTCAATGAATCAAATCAAGCACAACTAGTAAATTTGTAGTCTGTAAATCAACATAATTTACTATTTACTAACTTCAAGTAACAAAAACAAATCAATTTCATTGTTGTAATTTCTGAATCAATGAAGCAAAATCATTTGAAATAAAGCAAATAAACTGAAATAATTTCTAATATTACTGAAATAAGCAAAGAAGCAAAATCAACTTAAGTAAAGCAAATAAACTGAAATAAAGCTAAATCAATAGAGAGAAATCAGTAAATCCCGTGAATATAGAGTTCATTGGCCCAAAACAACAATGCAAGAGTTTGAAGACGAATAATTTTTCATGTCATGAGATATACCTGCAATTGTTTCTTCTAAAGCAATGGTGCACCTACAACTGTAGTTGCAACTACAATGGAAGCGACAATATCTGGTAAAGCGTACAATATCACTTATTTTCTTTTCCTCTATTTAAGTGGCGCTTCAAATGGGAACAAACAGTGGAGTATGGATTCCTAGAATTTTTAAATTAACTCTTTAGTGATTTGTAAAAGTTACAACTTTAGTTTTACAAGTTTCAAGGGCATCTTTTCGTAGGAAACATACATAAAACTGTTAGTGAGAATTAACAAATGAAATCATATGCTTATCATGTACATTACACAGACAACCATTGTTTTTCGTGGCTCATGAAGTTGGCTCCAGCCCTGCGGGTCATACCACTTCCAGCTGGAGTCCAACCCCAGCTAACTGTAGAGAAGCGGTTCATGAAGTGTTAAATGTCATATTATCAAAACTAATTCGTTTTTCTCATTTATCGTTTGATGGTCTTAGATCGTTTGATGAGATTCTGTGAACAAAGTAGACAGTAATCAAAATTCAGAAATAAAACAATTATTTTCTACGAAAAGATTCGACTGGTAGATATGATATTGAGTTACAACATATTTCAAATTCATTTTGGGCAGACAACTACCGATGCATACGTACTAAGTCAAAAACATCAAAACTGATGTGCTAGGAAATACTTGTTTGTACGTAGGCAACATGTATAAGTGTTTTGAGATATGTGCCTATATGAAACTAAAATCGGTGATCTTTTGATCTTTATGATAGGATAGAATTCCATATGCGCATAAACTCAAGTCCTCATTTGATGAGTACAATTTACTCTTGATCTCAAAAAGGTTATAGCATAAGACATGAAAAATTGGCGACAAAGATAAATAGAGATGGAGGGAGATAACATATAAAGAACTTACTCAAATATGCATCCAACTTGAAATTGAATCTTCGATCTAGCAGCAGCACATATATGGACTTAGGGAGGTATACCTACTCTCAAAATCTCCCAAGATGTAAGGAAAATCAAAATTTCTGAAAAAGAGATTAGGAAATTTAGGTTTTTCTTAGTGTGCATTGACTTACCCTGCCATGCGCATCATTAGCCATTAGAAAAGCATTTGTACATATGATACAGATCAATTGGGTATTCTCCTAGTAATAATACAATAGGCTTGCTTCTAACTATCTATCTATCAAATTATGTCTATATTGCATTGTCTTGCAGCCATAATTAAGTAGTTACATGACTCTAATCGTTGTTATACATCGTCAAACTTATACCATGCGCTTAGTTGTCTTGTACTACGTTTATATATTATTCCTATGTATTGCAGCAAAAAATCTTTTAAAACCTAGACATGTGTGGCCTCCCTCCATTTTCTCTAATTGCTATTAAGGCCTAGACTGACGCAACACCTCATGTTTATTTCGCGATGGGAAAGATTGTTATGGTTGCTCATCAATTAAGTTATGAGAGGATCCAACCCAGTCCAGACTATATTGGTGTTCGAAAAAGATAAGTCTGAACCGCTGGGAAACATTTGTTTGTTGAGTGTATGATGAAGGTGCAATCTTTCTATCAGACATTTCATCAAACACATAAATGGCAGCATCAAACACAATTCTACTCGATCATAATAACCATCAAAATCATAATAACTTTCTACTCGATCATAATAAACATTAAACATATATGCAAAAATTGCATTAGGATCCATAGAATTTATGAAGGCTGATAAACAAAGAAGCAAACAGTAACAGTAGGACAGTGAGAATCAGAGAACAAATGAGAAAACACTAACCTTTCTTGACGTGATCTGAACAACAAACCTTTCTCAATCAAAATTCAAAACTGTCTATGAAGGAAATGCAATTTCAGAGTGGCTTTTAGAGAGGAGAGATGTTTCTAGTGAACCGAGAAGATGCGTCGAGGAGATGTTTCTAGTGAGTAAACAGGAAATCAACGCGGAGAAATGAGAGGAAGGAGTCACGAAGGCTATAGGCGCCCGGGTACCCAAATAATAGAATTTGCTTGATCCAAGGGTGTAGATGAATGCTGACGTGAGACGGCCGGCTGGATTTATCTGGGTGTTTGTCCCAGTCAGCATGTTTCAACCTATTTTGTTATATAGAAGATTTTACCTATAGTAAATCAAAGTTTTCTTGTGGTTGAGTTAATAAATATATCTTTTCCATTCCCAACATACCAAATCAGTCATTCTTGTCCTAAAAACGAGATTTTCATCCATCTTTTTGTTCTTACAACATTTATATCTCTACAACCTATTTTGTCTTAGAATTGTTTGCCCTTTGAGGCGATTTCTGGGGAGATCTTTTCCTCGTCAGAAGTTACTACAAGGAAGTAGTCGATCGGCAAAAAGTTATTCACCAAGTATAAGGATAAGAAATAATGGATGAGGATTACGAACCAATGGTGGCTTTGATGGGTTCACTTATGGGGAAGAAAGATGAGAATTTATTGAAGTTATCCGACGATGATGCGAGATCAGAAGATGAAGGAAGGAAAATTCTACCGATTAAGTTAATCTCGGGGAAAAGTATGAACTTAAATACACTAAATTAGAAATTATTGAGTGCATGAAAACCTATTGGCAAACTCTGGTTGAAAGAATTGTATGAAAACTCTTACATTGCTAGTTTTGAATCAACCACTGATAGAGAAAAAGCAGAGGATGGATCACCATGGTATATCCAAGATGAGTTACTCATATGGGAAAGATGTGAGAAGAACAAGTTACCAACTGATTATGTGTTCAACAAGATTGAATTTAATGTCCAAATACATGGTTTATCAATTGCGTATCTTACAGAAGATACAGTAACAAAAATTGGTAATATGATCGGACAAACAAAAGCTATTCAAGCCGGTGAAGCTAATAAATGGGGTAAGTATGCCCGAATCAAGGTGTGCTTAGATACTACAAAAGCTTTGAAAACTGAGGTATTGATTGAATTACCAGATAAACGGCAAAGCACATTACAAGTTAAGTATGAAAAGTTAACCAAATGCGTCCAGAGCTCTCGACCAGACACGTCTTGGAGACGCGTCTGGGAGGTTCTGGGTGTCTCGGACTAGGCTCGAGACACCTAATGCTGGTCCGGTCCAGCACCAGACGCGTCTAAGACGCGTCTGGTACATGGACTAGCGTCCTGTCTCCGGCCAGGACGAAGCCAGGCCTTGATAGGCCTCGGCCTGGACATGCCGGCCCTATGGGCCATGTTATGTCCGGACCTTGTCCGAGCCTTTTTGTGGGCTTGGGCCGGGACTTGTCCCGGGCTTTTTCGAGGCTTTTCGGACCACAAAAAGGGACCATCATTCGAGTGGGAGTTTTTGCCAAATTTTCTTCCGATTCCAACCAAATAATTCCAAAATTAATCCGGGCCATCCAGAAGGCTAAAACGGATTTCTTTTTAAATTGATTTATGAAATCATTAAGAATCGAACCAATATTTTTTTCCCGAAATTGACCCGGGCTTTCAAAACCCGAAACGGAGTTTTTCTTAAAGTTGATTTTAGAAATCATAAAAGATAAAACCGGAACAGACCATTAATCGAATTCTTCGAATTTAGACTTAAGGTAGCTTCCCGCATTCACGTCACATGCATTCATATAATATATTAAGGCTAAGAATTATATATGCATGATTATCTTGGGAGACACTTTTGTTTTTATATTCTTGTTTTAAGCACGGATGGGTGCATATTTGTAATTTATTTTAATTTCAAGTTTGTACGATCTGCGAATCGTTAAAGTCTTGTAATTAGAGTTTAGGGTCTATTAGTCCATTGAAGAAACTCAAGGAAGGAATCCAAAGGCGAGTGGGAGAAATCAATGGAGGTTCAAAGATGGAGATCTAGACGAACCAAAAGGCGAAAAAAGAAGCAAACCAAAAGAGATTAGATCTTCTAGGTTAGGGCCATACTAGGATCCATGTCTGCTTGATTTATTTTCTCGCGCGCATTTACTTACTTATTTACGTTTTATGTCGTGGATGTTAGTTAGGCTAAATAGTTCACTATAACAAACGCCAGACTCGCGTAAAAGTCCCCAAAACGTAATCTTAAGTAATCGCCTATTCAAATTAAGACACTCGTTGCGCCCTTGTTCGAGGAAGGTGGGTCGGCCTTCGCAGAGTACCTCCTCTACCTTGGGACAATGCGGGTATGTCTATAGAAAAGGCCTACACTTCTAAATGGTTCTACTCAACGAGATCAGCAAGAGAGTCTTGGATACTCGAGGCAAAAGGATAGATTAGTCATTCATTAATGAAATCTATCAACCAAGAGTCATAAGGTATAATCAGTGAAGTAGTTCACTCACCCGGAACGACGCAGTCAAAGGGTAGGGCCTTCGTCCGCTTTACTCCGAAGAACTGGGATTTTGGAATCAATTATTCAATCGGGGACGATTTTTATTGAATAATGTGGGAAAATTAAGTTTTCAAAATGATAACGAGTTTTAAAATTTTGCCATTTCTTTTATGTAGTTCAAAGATGACAAAAGATATTTTAAACTTCCGCTCACTTCTCGACAAGGAGAAGCTGAATGAGCACAACTTCCTCGACTAGGAGAGGAACCTGGGAATAGTTCTCAAGATGGAAGGAAAGCAACATGTACTAGAAACTCCAATTCTGTATTGGATGATACTTCGACTAAAGAAGAGATAGATGAAGAAAGAAGTGTGCGGAAAAAGGCAGAGCCTGTAACTTGCTTAATGCTAGCAACCATGGAACCGACTCTGCAAGAGCAGTTCATAGACATGGATGTTTACTCCATGATACGATAACTTCGGGAAATATTCCAGAAACAGTCGAGATTTGAGAGGTTTGAAACCTCTAAAGCAATTATGGACATGCGCCTTGAAAAGGGAAAACCAGTTGGGCCTCATGTTCGTCAAATGATCAGACTCATGGGCAAGCTGGCTAAACTAGGTTTCCCTTATAGCCAACAGACGGCTACCAACACTATCCTTCACTCCCTCCATAGTGGTTTTAATCAGTTTAAGATGAACTACAACATGAATGGATGGGATAAAACGTTGGAGGAACTTCATTCTATGCTTCTAATAGCCGAAAAGGACGTCGCTATAGTGGAGACTAAGAAGGACGTTTTTATGGTACAAAAGGACAAAGGGTTCAAGAAAGGTGGAAAACAGAAGAAGAAAACCGCGTCAAAAGGAAAAGGCAAACGAGTTGCCAAACCTAAAGACAAAGGTCCTCCTGACACCAAATGTTTCTACTGTGATGGCAAGGGCCACTGGAAAAGAAACTGCCCTAAGTTCTTGGAGGACAAGAAGAATGGAATAGTGGCTTCCAATTCAGGTATAAACAGTTAACTTATCAAATACTGTAACATTCCCAAACTTTGGTATATGATACCTAAAATTGCCCTATCATTGTGAATGTACAGGTGCAGCTGGGAACTGAGTATTTGACTAAGGAAGACAAGATCCAAGAGGAAGCAGAAGCCTCGACTGCTAAGGATGCTGAAAGGGATTGAAGTCTACTTAGGCATTAATCTAAATTAAGCGATTTTCTAATTTTTAACATCATCTCTGTAGTGAGTATTATGGAGAATCAATAAAGAACTTTATTTCTAAATTGAGATGTTATTAAAAGTGCTAAATTAAACAATTTATACTTAAGGATTCTAAACTTTGGTTAAACACCTACAAGATAGGTTCAAATAACCAAAACATGAATCAACTGACAAAAAAGAAAGTCTTGAGTCAGAAACAGAGATTGATCTTCAAAACGTACTTCTAACCTATCCATATTTGGAGTGTCCAAAAGGATTAAGATGAAGAACACGAATCAAACTCTATCCTCCAAAATCCACTAGTCTAGACATAGCTTCCACAAAACTTCCAAAATTCCGTCTAAAGCTAAAATTTGTAAAAAGCGTTACAAAATTAGCTAATATCTGACGCAATTTCATTTTGAAAGAAATTTGGGCTTCTTCCACAACCAATCAAGAGAACAAAGTGTTTGTTGCTCATGATAGTATTCTTCTAGTAATTAGCACACCTAGTAGTCTGGGAGAAAAACACTAATTATTACAAGAATAAGTGGGAGAAAAGTACAAGTCGATTTAATTCGATCATGAGAAAAATCATGAAGAGTCATGAAGAACAATCAAGGAACTTGTACAAGACGATTAAATTCGACCAAGAGTAACAAACTGCGGCTCCTCCGATAAGGAAAGTTTAAAGATATGATCTTATAAACCCACCGCACAAATGCGAATGTCATTTGCAGGAGAATTCTCAAAGCAAGTGAAAGTGTCTCTATAGGAATATCTCAAAGTAGTTGAGAAAATTCCAAATTGGTGTTCAAAAGCCCTAAAAGGTCAAAATTAAATCTCAAAGACTCAGAAAATAAAGGTTATTTCTGAAGAGATAAAAGACCTGCGCAGAAACGAAAACTGACTCTAGATTTTGTCTAAAAGCCAAAATCATCATGGAATCCATATCTCGTCAAGACATGAAGCTTGATTATTTAAGTCAACGGAAGACCTAAATTGGTTTTCCAAAGTAGAAAACTAAGGAGGATGGAAACATTCATGTTTCCCGAAACTAGACAAGAAGAATAAGATTCTTCCAATGAAGTTATGTCCATAGGCATGCTTCAGAAATCCATCGACGGATTAAAAACACGCAAGAGTTAGAATCTTCGATTCAAAGAGGCAATCAAAGAAATTTGATTCCTGAGGAATGAAGAAAAATCTTGAATCACGAATTTCAAGAAGGTAAGTGGGAGAAACAAACCTTCTGGGTCCGTATGCAGAGTACATACAAAAGATTGAGTACGACATAAGATGTTGTGTAACAGTGAATACATAGGCTCAGGGACCAAATCAAGGTCCATGGTTTCCTTAGGTAAATGGTCCGACAAACTATCCAACATGTCTCTAGGTACTATGTCATCGATGTCCTCAAAGGCATCTAAAGCCTCATAGTCAGTTATAACATCATGTCTGGCATCTAAGACTGACTCCCTACAAGTGTCGAAAATCGAAAAGTTCATAGTGTCATCCCTAAACTTGTTCATAGAGCCATCATCCTGAATCTCAAAGTCTAATGTAGTCCTATCATGATGAGACGACACATAGTGAGGAAACGAGACAACAAGGTTATCAGTTTGTTCAAGCTCTTGGGTTCTCTCAGTTGATTCGTCGACATTTAACTTAGTACTAGGGTTAGACGTATTACCCTCGCCATCGGACCTAGTACCCTCTTGAGTTTGGGGTGGTAAAACCCCTTCCTCGTCGGCTAATAACTGTGAAGCAATCATCTCTAATGGATGATTTAGAGACTCTAATTCATGATTTAGAGACTCAAACCTCTGATGTAACTCTTGTTGCATTTGAATCTGCGTCTATTCAAATCGATCTTGTGTCTCTTCAAGTTGTAACATCATTTCAGTCAGACGACTTACAGACTCTAATTGAAATTTATCTTCAAGAGTCTCTTCATGATAAGGCTCACACGTGTAATTAAATGAAGACTCTTGATAATAACTCCCACCGTACATACTAGGATCATACCTGCCTCTAAAATCATTGGTCTCAGAATAGTGTGGGCTATAAGGTCTCTCATACATATTTAGTGTCGGATCATATCCATCACTAATTTGACCATCTCTATACATATGTCGGTATTCAGCTAGTGTCACATGAGATCGATCATGCTCAAATGGTTTATTCCCCTCTCTAATCGAAACATCCCTACACATCCGTTGGTATTCACCTAAGGTCATATCAGGTCGGTTAGTGCGGGGAATCCTCGAAACAAGCTCATCATCATCAACATCGAATGGCCAACCGTTATAAGAACGGGCCATGATCTCACAGTATTCAAAGATGGTAACACACAATCACAAAATGGGAACTAACAATTATAGAACTAAACAATCGCACACAAGTAAGAAGGAAGAGATAGAATGCGATACTATCGACTTTTCGCTTTACTTCTCGATTCCTTCCTTTCCTTTGCTCCTATGTCTCTTCTGGCTGTTTCCTTGAAATGGTACCTAAAAGAAAATACAATTAAGAAAATAGAAAAACACATAATGCAAAAATGTCTAAGTGAGAAATTAACACTAAACTAATGAACAAACAAACAAACGATATCCAAGCTACTAAACCTATCCCCGACAGCGGCGCCAAAAACTTGATAGGCCTAAAATAGGTCTATTCCCGCAAGTATACGGGGTCAAGTTATAGTAAGTTAGTAAATTTGTGAATCGTCCCAAGGAATAGGTAGGTAACTTCGGATATTGAATGCGGGTTTAACCCAATAATCAAGATGTCAATCGCTAACTTAGACTAAAACACACACACACCCCAATTCATAAATTTGATGATTGATTTGTAAGAAATAAGAAAACGAATAAAACTAAATAAACTATCTAATAGAGAGGTGGGAGAGATTCAGGAGAAGAGTTGCGAGAAGTCAGACAAGATTCGGGTGAAAGTCAAGTAAGAGAGATACTTTGGTTCACAAGATTGATAACGATTACTACTAATTATCTACTAGAATGGAAAGTTAATTAACTTCACCCACATACATTAACACTCTAAAGTACAATGCGTCACAATAAGTATAATCGATCACAAGTTACTATGCATAGACTATCTAGCTATGTACGCACTATCTAATTGCGTGTCAATGAACTAATATGACATTCCAAAGTATAATGCGTCATAATAAGTATAATCGATCACAAGCTACTATGCATCGACTATCTAGCTATGTACGCACTATCTAATTAAGTGTCAATAAACGATTAAGATTGAGGCCTCTAATTCATAAAATTAGACGAAGTTTGTTGAACTCGCATTTAAGAAATAATAAGTAATTCATCACAAATCAAATCATGCTTCACAAGTATTCGAATACAAGAGTTAGCTAAAATATTGAATAAACAATAAATGGAAAAGAAAATGATGAGAAAATCCCCCTTTTTCGATATGGTTCGAGGCTAAGATCATCGAAAAATATGAGTCTTTAGGGTGCAGCCGATCTCCCCTTAGCAAATTCTGGGTTCCCCATAACGACCATCATCATCTTCTCCATTTAGAACTCAACCTCCATTAAAACACAAACCCTAGCCTCCTTTTTCTCTCCCCTTTTTTTTTGGTTCTTGAATGAATGAAGAAGATGATGAATAGTCCCCTTGACCCCTCTCTCTAACTTGATTAAAACCCTAGACTTAGTCAAACTTGACTAAGTCTTTAGACCACAAATGGGTGCCCATAAAATCTCTACACATTTCTTCTTCTCTTAGTATTTCTTGGGCTTGGACTTGGTTTTGGGCTTTGATTTATAAACCAAGAGGGTGCCTCTAGCTTCTTCTTTACCATCTAACTTCAAGACAAGACTTCGGCTTCTTTCATTCACAACTTTCCCGTCCGAACTTCAAATTGATTTCCGTTTTCACCGTCGGACTCGTTATTACCTCCACTTGTAATTTGATTTGCTTGAAGTTATTTTCCACTTGTTTTGGGCACATGAAATTATAGTGATAATTCACTCCTTTTATTCCGAATCACACGCTTGACTCCAAAATAGGTACCTAACAAGAAAAACACATAAAATATTATTGATAACACTCGAAAAGCACTAGTTAGTCTAAGTTAGGCTCTCCAAATGTGACATTTTCGTGTCACATCAAGATCCCCAAACTTAAACTTTGCTAGTCCTCGAGCAAATAAACAACAACCTAACTCACTTTCAGAGGCATCCCGGTTGCATTTAGCGTATGCACCAAGTCTTTAAACCTCTAGGTTACCCCTAGAGGACGAGTATTGTCTCGTGACGGTTTCCATAGATGACACCCACAAACATCAAGGTTTCAAATACACAAGGGTTCAACAACCACATCATAAATAAGCATGGTTCATATAGTGAAGGGTTTAAGCATGTCAAAACATAATGAATCAAGTAAACAAGTTCATGTGAAAGCTAAAGATCTCTTCACTAATAGTCTTACCCTAGAATGCAAGTGTCATACCATAATAAGCACATCTATGTTCCGAAGTCACAAAACCTTGATTCCCAAGTTAGTACATTTCGCCTCGACTTCGGCCTCACGGACATACACTCCAAATATGAAATCACTCAAGAATGGTTCGCTCATATGTGTGAGTGTGATCACTTAACTTGAACTCAACACATAAAAAGGGGTGAGGACAACATTTTGGAACAAATGATCTTCGAAAAGGAATTAGCCACTAAATAGAGTGGGGAAGCTCACTCGCCCTTCTCACCCATTCTACCCTCTAAAAATGCGTTCTAAAGTTTAGCGGATACTAGAGATGGATGACGATGGTGGATTCCCGATAATTTTGACCTCTTCATTATGGTAGAACCTCTTAAGCATCTCAACATTTGTTTCTTGCTCCGAATACTTATTCATGAACAAAAACACCAACACATATATACAATCACATCTCTCACACAAAAGAGCTAACACATGCTCAAACATACACAAAAATCACTTTTTATCACTTTTTTTTCTTTATTTTTCATATCACTTTTTTTTTTCTTTTCTTTTTTATCATTATTTTTTCATATCACAAATACAATCAATCAAAACAAAATAAAACACACATAACTTTATTCTTGCAATCAACTTTTCATTTCATACTTGCTCTTGACATTCTTCATTCTCGGGATATAAGATGATGGATGGTGATGGAGTATCTGCTATCCTCTAGTTGGCATTCTCATTGGGTTTCATGGACTACAAGGGCAAGGTTAATTCGCTATCCTAATGTCACTCCTAGTGGCTAAGGAAATTGAGCACATGATGTGGCGTGAAAATGCCACATTTAGGTCACTTAACTTTGATGAGTTAGTTCTTTTCGAGTTTTATTTCTAATTATTTATGTGTTTTCATTGCTAGGTAGTTTATTTGGGGTTTGGTGTGTAATTTGGAATAAAGAGAGCGAATTATCACATTTTTATCTTATGCGGCAAAAGGGAAGAAAAGAGCACCAGGGGTATTTTGGTCAAAATCAGAAGTCAAACAACAAGTGAAGTCAATGACGAGTCCGACGGTGAAAGCGGAAGTCGATTCGGAGTTCGGACGGAGAAGTTGTGAATGAAAGAAGCCGAGGTTCGGTCTTGAAACAAGGATTCTATGAAGGCACCCCCCTTGGTTCTAAATGTAGAGACAAGATGAAGGCACTCCCTTGCTTTAGAAAGAAGCCCAACCCAAGAGCCCAAAAAGGAAGAGAATAGTAGAGATTCTATGGGCACCATTTTGGTCCAAGTCAAAATGGCCTAAGACTTAGTCAAGTTTGACTAAGTCTAGGGTTGAGTAAACACAAGTGGGGAGGCTACTATTCATCATCTTCTAGCTTGAGAAAGTGAGGATTTTCTTGGTTCTTCATCAACAAAAACCTAGGGCTTTCTTCTAGGGTGGAGAGCTTGAAAGAGAGGGAAGAGAGAGAAGGGGTTGCCGGTTTTAGCTTGGCCGGCCAAGCTAACTAGGCCGGCCAAGGCTAGAACCGGCCGGAGCAACAAGAACGAGAACGGGACAGCAGCTGTTCTGGTATAGGAGGAGCTCGAAACGACCATGGACAGCACCTTCACGCTCTTCATCTTGCACGGGACGACTCGGGTATAGCAAGGGAGCAGCTCGGACTAAGGGTGGCAGCTAGCCGAACCTTCCTCTTGAGATTTGGCCGGATTTTCTTAGCCGAACACTTCCAACTATGGCCGGACTTGTCTAGGGTTTTCCGGCCACTTTCTTGGCCGGAAACCTTAGGGTTCTTATTCCCCATGTCTTGATCTATCTTCCCACGTAGTTTGATTTGATTTTGGGTGAAAAATCTCTGGAGAGAGAAAGCTTGATGAAGCTTTAATGGTGGATGTTCTTGAGATGGAGAAGATGATGATGAGTGCTATGGGGAAATCTGATTTTTACTCGGGGACACCCAAATTGCATTTTTAAAGGGAAATCCAGAAAATCGCTACGGGGAGATCGACTACACTTAGAGACTCATTTTTCTCGACGAACCTAGCCTCGAGCCACATCGAAAAAGGGGGATTTCTCTTATCATTTCTTTTCATTTATTACTTATTCACCATGTTAGCTAAATCAAGTGTGTCGATTATATGAGATGAAATGTGATGAATTTGTGATTATGTTTAATATGATTTGATGTTTTGATTATGAATTGATGTTCATTTGATTCGATTATCGTTTTGATCGTATTTTCATGTGTCTTGTCAAGCACTTCGCATAGTTAATAGACGAAACGAAGTATTCGATATCGATCGTAGTCTAAGTCATATTTTCATGTGTCTTGTCATGCACTTCACATAGTTAGGCGACTAGACGACACTTTCGATGACTCGGGATTAACCGAATTAGGCTTTTGTTTGACTAGGTATGATCTCTGGATATACATAGTACTTAGAAACATCTACTTTAGGAGTCGAACATCGATTATACTTCGACACATTAGATCGGACTACACGTAGTCGTAGGATTATCATTATGGATTCCCGGACTTCGACACCTCTCTCGCTTATTTGTTGCCCGAATCGAGTCTTACCGTCTCCCGACTCTTGTTCCTCCGACTCTTCTCTCGAATCTCTCTTGCCCGTTTTACTTTTGATTGCTTAGTAGTTTTATTTGTTTTCTTTATTGCTTATTCAATCAAAACCCCTTATTAATGTTTCTTCCTTTCCTTTTTAGTTTAAGTTAGCGTTTAATATCTAGACCGAGGGATAAGACCCTTCGATATCCAAACTACCTTCCTATCCTTGGATCGATCCCGGCTTTGCCGGATTACTACTTGATACCTCCGCTTGGGTGTGCAACCTTTTCGGGTGCATCAGCACACGAGATCAAATGAGCTCTTTTATAAGTTACGAGGTTGAGTAGCTCTTCATTCTACTCGGAGTTAGCACGGAAGAGTACACTCGAATGGCAATTTAGGCTTTGAGCTCTCACATGGGTTAAGTCTCCACTAATGGCTACTCTAGGTCTCTTAGAAACGTTTCTTCTTCACTAAGATGTAACTCACATGGCATAACACAAATACTAAAAGACTCGACTTTCATGCAAAGGCCATTAGCAATCACAAAACTCATCAACTCGACACATATGCATCAAAATTCTTTAAACTATCACTAGAATCACATGCAAATCTACTCAAAATGTTCAAAATTTTCAAATTTTGGCTAATTTGAACCCTTTTGTCTTTGAAACCCATGGTCTTGCATTGGTTATGGTCATATCCCGCATCCCCAAACTTAAAACTAACATTGTCCTCAATGTTCTAAGCATACACTCACCAAAAGATAAAGAGGCACATCAATTTAAAGAGAAGAGTGGAGAGATATTACCATAACCGAAGGAGATAAAAGATGATACTACCAAGGCTCATGTATAAAGAGGTTCCAAGTTGATGCCAAGCTCGCGCCATCCCCAAACTTGGAACAAACCACGCCTTAGAAGTAAAACATATAAGAATTGCTCCTAAAATATCAACAAATATCATGAGAATGAATCACATAAAAGACATGACCACATACAAATTTACCACTAACGTGGGTATACACGATTGCATTGAGCTATGCAATTAGCCTTTAATTCTCTTGATTTCACACAAGAACACGAGTTATGTCTCGTGGAGGGTTTCCAGAGATGATACCCACAAACATCAAGACCCATCTCAATCGGCCTAACGATCATAAAGCAAATGACGAAAAATTTGGGGGTCAACCCAAAGAAAGCTATATACAAATAGTAATCGTCTCACAACTATGTATAAACTATAAAGTGCAAGTAAGACGATTGAAGAAAATAAGCCATCCCCAAACTTAGTGGATGCACGGTCCACTAAGTAAGCATAAATGCTAGAGGCGCCGACTAAGAAATCGTCAAAAGGATCGACATACAAGTGAAGGGCTAAGAGGTCAGTCGAAGGCAAAAAGTCATCTGCAAGCTTAGTTGATAGAGCATCCAGTAAGTCCATAGACATTCTAGGAAAGACGACTAAAATGTCCCAAAAGGGATCAACGACCGAGTCTGAGATCACGTGAAAGGTTGAACTGGACTCTAAGGCTAAGGCAATAGGCTCAGGGACCAAGTCAAGGTCCATGGTTTCCTTAGGTAAATGATCCGACAAACTATCCAACATGTCTCTAGGTACTATGTCATAGATGTCCTCAAAGGCATCTAAAGCCTCATAGTCAGCTATAACATCATGTCTGGCATCTAAGACTGACTCCCTACAAGTGTCGAAAATCGAAAAGGTTCAAAATAGTGTCATCTCCAAACTTGTTGATAGAGCCATCATCCTGGATCTCAAAGTCTAATGTAGTCCTATCATGATGAGATGACACATGGTGAGGAAACGAGACAACAAGGTTACCAATTTGTTCAAGCTCTTGGGTCCTCTCAGTTGATTCGTCGACATTTAACTTAGTACTAGGGTTAGACGTATTACCCTCGCCATCGAACCTAGTACACTCTTGAGTTTGGGGTGGTGAAACCCCTTCCCCGTCGGCTAATAACTGTGAAGCAATCATCTCTTATTGATGATTTAAAACCTCAAACTTCTGATGTAACTCTTATTGCATTTGAGTCTGCGTCTGTTGAAACTCTTGCTGCATTTGAGTCTGCGTCTGTTGACATCGATCTTGTGTCTCTTTAAGTTGTAACATCATTTCAGTCAGACGACTCACAAACTCTAATTGAGAACTATCTTCAAGAGTCTCTTCATGATAAGGCTCACAAGTGTAACGAGATGAAGACTGTTGTTGATAATTCCCACCATACACGCTAGGATGATACCTACCTCTAAAATCATTTATCTCAGAAAAGTGTGAAATGTAAGGTCTCTCATACATATTTGATGTCGGACCATATCTATCACTAATCTGATCGTCTCTACACATCCATCGGTATTCTCCTAGGGTCATACGAGATCGGTCAGGCTCAAATGGTCTATTCCCCTCACTAATCAGAGCATCCCTACACATCCTTTGGTATTCACCTAAGGTCATATCAGGTCGGTTAGTGCGGGGAATCCTCGAAATAAGCTCATCATCAACATCGAATGGCCAACCGTTATAAGAACGGGCCATGATCTCAGAGTATTCAAAGATGGTAACACATAATCACAAAATGGGAACTAACAATTATAGAACTAAACAATCGCACAAAAGTAAGAAGGAAGAGATAGAATGCGATACTATCGACTTTTCGCTTTACTTCTCGATTCCTTCCTTTCCTTCGCTCCTACGTCTCTTCTAGCTATTTCTTGAAATTATACCTAAAAAAAATACACTTAAGAAAATAGGAAAACAAATAAAGCAAAAATGTCTAAGTAAGAAATTAACACTAAACTAATGAACAAACAAACAAACGATATTCAAACTACTAAACCTATCTCCGACAGCGGCGCCAAAAACTTGATAAGCCTAAATTAGGTCTATTCCCGCAAGTATACGGGGTCAAGTTATAGTATATTAGTACATTCGAATCGTCCCAAGGGATAGGTAGGCAACTTTAGATATTAACGACGAGTTTAGCCCAATAATCAAAATGTCAATGACTAACTTAGACTAAAGCACACACACACCACACTTCATAAATTTGGTGATTGATTTGTAAGAAATAAGAAAACAAATAAAACTAAATAAACTATCTAAGAGAGAGGTGAGAAAATATATATAAGGTTATAAATCTCCCGCATAATTTCACTCTATAAAACAAGCACTTAATTACTTAAATCTCTTTTGTATATACTCGGGATCTAATATAATGAACTATTTGGATTCCGGATGATGTTCTAGATAAAACAATTTTATAATTACTAATTCTAATTGTCTTCCTTATAGAGATTCGGATCGCTTTACTATTATCCATCGTCTAAAAAGCATACTCCATCTAATTATGAGGCATGAGTAATAGAAAGAAAATCCAATCCATATAGATAAACAATCAATAGACATTAAAGCACATCAAAGGATTTAATTAATCAATAACAAGTATTACAAAGATCCAAAATGTGTTCATCTACAACCTTAGATGGCTAAGTTAACTATACATGGAATCTAGAATAACATTCATTGACATTGTAAAATAAATGAAAATACTAAGAAATTAATAGAAAGAAATCACCAAAAATGTTCAAATTTCATATCCCCATGTATCTCCAATTTTTCCAAGATTTGCTCCATTTGTGCTCAAGAATTTTACTCCAAGAATTCCAGGTAGTAGCTATTTTATTGCCACCCAAATAAGAAAAAGAAAGGGAAAGAAGAAATTAGATGTAGAAAGAAGTTAGAAAGAAGAGATGAAGGGGATAAAAATGATAGAAGAATATGGAAGAAAGAAGGAGATGACTATTAATGGAATAATAGTGGTAAAGAGGAAGTAGTAGTAGTAGAGAAAGATAGAAGAAGAACGGAAAAGATGGATTTAGTAGTAGAGAAGAGAGAAAGAAATAGGTAAGAGGGGATAAGAAGTTGATTTTAGGGTTAGAGAAAGAAGTAGAAAAGAATGGAGGCTAAAAGAGGAGAGGGATTTGAGAGGGTTTTCAAGTGTAGGGTTTAATGGAGAAGAAAATGGTACTATGTAAGGTTAGGGTTTTTGCTGGGTTAATTGATAAAAAAGAAAAAAAGACAGGGTCAGATTTGGAAAATGGGAGGGTTTAAAGGATAAACCCAGACGGCTAGGGTTTGAAATCCTGATTGAGAGGGACACTTGTCGGCTGGAGAAGGAGGTGAAGAATCTGGCCGTTGGGGTTGAAATACACGCAATCCAGTGCTTCGCGGCTAATGAAGGGACGTGCGACAACAAGCAGAAGCCATAGGATGAGAATAAACACGGATCTGGACGGACGGGAGAGTGAACACACGTCCGGGAGCACAGAGTTTAAGCTGCTTCGGGTGCACGGAATAAGCAATAAAGGAATAGATGCACAGAAGCCGTCGGATCTTGATAACGCGGGAGCAAGCGGTCAAGATTAAAACGTTGGAGCGGGGCCACAGAACCACGTTGCGACGCGCTACACTGGATCATGCATAAAGGCTCCATTTCGCTGCACAGCGCAAACACGGGACTTGGATACACCAGCCTCCACAGCGCGCCACGTGTCTTCCTCTGTACCGCGCGCCAGAACCATGCCCGAAGGTATCCCACCAGTCAACATTCTTTGACTCAACTTTGACCTTGATTTATTCCTTCGTCCGGACTCCGATTTGACTTCCGTTTTCTCCTACGGACTCGTCTCGACCTCTACTTTTCAACCACGCACTGACCTTGGCCGAATTATCAGAATGTCCTTGACTACAAATGACCAAAATACCCTTCATGCATCTTTTCCTCGTTTTTAACCGTTTTTCACACCTAACTCTGCAAAAGACACCTAATCAAGAAAACCAACCATTTTATTATAATAAAAACTCGAAACCGACTAACTTGGCTAAATTAAACGACTTAGATAAGACATTTTCATGACCAATCACTTACACCATGATAAGACAACTTAGGAATTTGTTACAAAAGATGTCGAGAATGGAAAGATATGAGACATCAAAGGAAATATTGGATATGCACGTTGAAAAAGGAAAGCATGTAGGGCCACATGTTTTCGAAATGATCAGTCTTTTTTAGAAACTAGCTCGACTTGGAGTCGACAATGGCCGAAAATGCGCCACTGATATTATCCTGCATTCACTTCATAATGGGTTCAATCAGTTTAGAATGCATTACAACATGAATGGATGGGATAAATTTCTGGAGGAACTACACGCTGTGCTCCAGACAGCCGAAGAGAATATCACAGTAGTTGAATCTAAGAAAGAAGTTTTGATGGTTCAAAAGGACAAGGGATTTAAAAGGGACGGAAAGTAGAAAAACAAGAAGAAGAAAATGAGCAAAGGGAAAGGCAAACAACTTGCCAAGTCCAAGGGTGCTCAGTCTAATTCCAAGTGCTTCTATTGCGATGACACAGGCCACTGAAGAGAAACTGTCCCAAATTCTTGGAAGACAAAAAGAACGGAACCATGGTTTTCGCTCAAGGTATGAATGTTAAAAGTTGATTCAATGAAGTACTTTTTCCCTTTTAAGTTATTAGATACCTAAACACTCTTTTCATTATGAATGTCAGGAGAAAGTGGGAGCTGAGTATTTATTGAAGAGGAGATGAACCTGGCAAAAGCTAAGGAAGCAATAGTTGCTGGAAAAGCTCAAGAAGGATCATAGACTCCATGGATGAATATAAAGTTGCTTGATCACGTATCTCCCAACGATAGTTAATCATGGTTCGAACTAACAAATTTGACGAGATCTCTTATGACAAAACGGAGGTCAATTAATCATTGAAACTTATGTTAGACATAAGCTTGTGATTAATGTGACTAGAATAGACTAAATATTAGATTGTAGGAAAAGTTTGAGAAACTAAACTTAAATCAAGTAAGGGATCAACTTGGCTAAAAGATTACGATGAGATCACAAGTCATATAGTCTTCCAAAACAAAAGGTCTAATACAAATCTGCCGACCCACTAAAACCTAGAATAGCTATAGTGAACAAATGAATCCATACAAGTATGGATTTTAGAAGAAATTCTAAAACCAGTGTTTTATTCGAAGTCTAGAACTTTTAGACATACGTTCTTCGAAAGAAGAATGACGGGGTTTTCCCCACAAATCATCAAAAAACAATTGAATTGTTGTTCTCGATGGTGTCTTACTTGAAAGAAAGGTTCTTTCAAAGAAGACAAGTGGGAGGAGAATATTCGAATGGTTCGAATAGAGCGCGACCAATAGGAGCAAAGAAGTTACTCGCTATATTGGGAGTAAAGAGTTACTCGCTGGGAAACTTCTTAAGGAGTTATGAAGGTTTCTCGAAATTGGACTGAGAGACTAAAGAGACTCACACAAACTATAGCAGAACCACTCGGAAATTGGGCTGAGAGACTAAAGAGATATGAGTAAGAGTGGGTTTTCTATCATTCGTGAAGAAATTCAAAGAGTTCAATTTCTTAGAAGAATGTTAATCTTGTTTGACAAGAAGGCAAATGGGAGTGAAACAAGTTTGTTTTGAGTCCTGTATGTAGGTACATACTGGGGTTGAGAAGAACATTAGGAACGTCAAAACAGTTAGGGAACTGACACAATAGGACACTAGACGAGGGTGAATTAATTTGGGCATCGAGGTCTATAGTAATAGATCAAAGAGATGATGAGACTCGTGTTGGGTTTTACACCCTTATACAAATGTCAATAGCGGAAAAATAAAACATCTAATGTCTACATTAGTATTCCCAGGATCACATCCATAAGCCCATAATAATACTAAGCAAAACTAGAAGATGAATACCTTATTCGCTAGTTTTTCCCTCGAACCTTTCCAATTTCTTTTGAGAAGACCAAGAGCTCGAAACATAGCTCCTCTACTTGGGACACGAGCAATCAACTTGATGTCCCACCTTGTTGTTAGCTATCACACCAATGGTGGTTGGAAGAAGAACACCTTTCTTCTTTGACTAGATAGATAGTAATGGGAATTAGCTCACTTTCTCCTCTCTACTTGATGTGGTGGAGTAAGAAAGCTTAGAGAGAAATTCCACCCCTTATTCTCTTCCCTAAGAGTGTTTATATAGAACCCTAATAAGAGTCCACCTCCTTTTAGATTTCCTAAAACACCATTTAGAATAAGATTTAGGGAAATTGTCGAAAATAGCAACTATTGATATTTTCTCAATTTCCTATGGAGATGACATCCAAACCCAGCCAAAATTGGCATATTTAATTTTCATAACATAAGGAAACGTTCCTCCAAATATCAACCCGATCCGAACCCTAAAAGTGCCCGAATCGGCCTAGGCCCAAAAACCCCGTTTTTGAGCTTTTTGTACTATCTTTGCCTAATTTCTCTTTAGGCCTATGAGATATATTTATGGGACACTCCCATTATTATATCTCACTCCCACTAGTCATATCCTAGATCAAATTGACACTATTATGTGTAACCCGTTGTAGGATCCAGTCAAAGTTAGCCGCGAATTACTTCATAATTCGACGATCGTGGTTGGTTTCTAGCTTAAACTCCACGACCCCTAAATCAACCAGACTTGATGATCTTCTCCATCCATTATCCTAGCCGACAAATTTGTCGCATTGCCACCTTGGTCGAAGGACATCTCCTTCAACTCCTTCAGACTCCCACTTGGACTTAGAACAAGTGCAATGCTCGATTCCCGTGTCAATTAGTATCCCATCTAATACGTCATGTCATTCAGACTTTCTTGATATCCGAGTACAACCGTAAAAGACAAACGATTAACTCCTAATCCGTTTGAGCGTGGTCACGCATTTTCAGTTGTTACTCATCAAGTGGCTTTGAGACACTTTGTACCTAATGTGATTAGGATGACACAATCCACTCTTGCTCTCCCACTTAACTTCATCTCTATCCTGTCCTTTCCAGTATCCGCCTTTATAACCTCCTTTTACGGCACGGCATTTAACGGAACCAAAGTCGGACATTCCTTACATAAGATGAGTGGAGCACTCATGTTTTTAGGAATCTCTACAATTGTCTTTTATGAGAAGTATTTTGATGTACTTCTCATATCGAGGGTTATCCAGCGTACAACCTTTTACATACCCACGTAGTCGAATTGAATAGTCCTATTCTATAGCCCATAATACTGCGCTATCTCATCGACATCCCGTACTAGTCTTCCTTAATCATTGTTGTCCATGCAACGACCTGGACTAGGGAGATGATAATAAATATTCCAAGTTCACTTAATAGGGTTTTATTCATCAGATCACGTATCTGACAATCCTATTCGGAATGCTTTATTATCTGTGGACTATCGTTTAAGTACTAAACCAAACTTAGGTGACTGTGAAATAATTAACTTTATTTCCGATAACGAGAGTTTGTAAATTTGAGCCTCTTCCATAAACCTCATTTTAACCCGCTCAATTTACTTGTCAAGGTCTATTCTAAATGTACCCCATGCCTTTAGACTTGTGTATGAGTCTCATACTTTGTCTTAGGTGACAGTTTAGTTTGACTACCGATGTAGTCCGTTTCAAACTTTGCTAACTATCAATTAATTTGAAGATTGCTATATTCAACCTTGATAATTTCTAGTAACCTTTTCTAGAGTTAAGGCTTTTAACTCTCATGTAGTATTTGCAACAGTTCCTGGCCTACGCTTTTAGCCTACTTTCCTTCCATGTCTGGAAGTTTGCTACGATGACTTGTTTCAACTCTTGTACTACTTCATCCTTTAGCCTTCTAGGATGTTTTAAGTAGTGTTTCGGTTTTCCAATCCGAATTTGGATGTCTAAATGCTAATTATGTCCAACATGATTGACTTTATGTTTTCAAACATAAGTGTCTCTCTCATGCTTGCTTGCTCATCGGTGTCTTTTCAGACTCCGGGTTTTGCAACGCTCTTTGTCATGAGTTCTTGGGTTGAAATTCTTTTAGACTTTTCGAGTCTTAGATTTTAGGTTTTGGATCTCAAGCGTCTCAGCGTACTGAGTCTTTCTAATCCTATCGTCTTTCATGATCTACGCTTATAGACCTTTAGATGCCCAAAATGGCATTTTATCCTTGTGTGTAGTCCTTTTATTGAGTCAGTACGTTTACTGTTACACAACATCTTATGTCATACTCAATCTTTTGTATGTACTCTGCATACGGACCCGGAAGGTTTGTTGCTCCCACTTACCTTCTTGAGGTACGTGATTCAAGAATTTCTTCATTCCTCAGGGATCAAAACCATTTTGATTGCCTTTATGAATCGAAGATTCTGACTCTTGTGTGTTTTAATCCATCGATGGATTCTTTAAGCATGCGTATGGGCATAACTGGACTGGGGAAATCCAATTCCTTTTGTCTAGTTTCAGGAAACTCGAATGTTTCCATCCTTCTCAGTTTTCCATTCTAGAAAACTAATTTAGGTCTTCCGTTGACTTAAATTGTCAAGCTACATGTCTTGATGAGATATGGATTCCATGACGATTTTTGGTTTCTAGCCAAAATCTAGAGCCAGCTTCCATCTCTGCGCAGGTCTTTTATCTCTTCAGAAATAACCTTTATCTTTGAATCTTTGAGATTTTACTTTTGACCTTTTAGGGCTTTTGAACAATAACTTGGAATATTCTCAACTACTTCGAGATTTTTCCTTTAGAGACACTGTCAATTACTTTGAGAGTTTTCCTGCGAATTACATTCGCTTTTGTGTGGTAGGTTTTAAGATCCAATCTCCACCTTTTCCTTTTTCGGAAGATCCGCGGTTTTACTGTCTTTTAATAGTTTTGTTGCTCTTGGTCGAACTTAATCGGCCTGTACACTTTTCATGATTGCTCTTCATGATTTTTGTCATGATCGAATTAATTCGACTTGTACTTTTCTCCCACTTATTCTTGTAATAATTAGTACTTTTCTCTCAGACTACTAGGTGTGCTTATTACTATAAGAATATTATCATGAGCAACAAACACTTTGTTCTCTTGATTGCTTGTGGAAAAACCCAAAATTTCTTCTAAAGAAATTGCGTCAGACTTTAGCTAAATTTTGTAACGCTTTTACAAGTTTAGCTGTTAGACGGATTTTCGGTAAATTTGTGGGAAGCTATGTCTAGACTTAGTGGATTTTGGAGGATAGGGTTTGATTCGTGTTTTTCATCTTTATCCTTTTCGGACATTCCAAATTTGGATAGATTAGAAATACAACGACGATCAACCATCTTTTCTGACTCAAGACCTTCTTTCTTGTCAGTCGATTCATTGCTTCTTTAAGCATTCTTGATTATTTTGGACATACTGCCCTCATCCTTTTGTGATTTGGATGAACCTGTTTACGAGAGTTACAAGTCTCTTTGCAGGTTTAACCAATTTTAGAATCCTTTTGGTATAGGTTGTTAAATTAACACTTTATAACATCTCAATATAGAAATTAACTTCTTTATTGATTCTCCATAATACTTAGTACAGAGATGATATTAAAAACTAGAAAAACACTTAATCTATATTAGTGCCTAAAGTAGACTCCGATCTCTTTCAGCATCCTTAGCAGTCTAGGCTTCTGCTCCCTCTTGGATCTTGTCTCCTTTAGCCAAATACTCAGTTCCCAGCTACACCTGTACATTCACAATGATATGGCAAATACCATATTGGGAATTTTACAGTATTTGATAAATTAACTGTTAGTACCTGAACTGGAAACTATTATTCCGTTCTTCTTGTCCTCTAGGAACTTTGGGCAGTTTCTCTTCCAATGGCCCTTGCCATCACAGTAGAAACATTTGGTGTCAGAAGGGGGACCTTTGTCTTTAGGTTTGGCAACTCGTTTGCCTTTTCCTTTTGACGCAGTTTTCTTCTTCCATTTCTCACCTTTATTGAAACCCTTGTTCTTTTGTACCATAAGAACATCCTTCTTATTCTCCACTATCGCTACATCCTTTTCGGTCGTTAGAAGCATGATATGAAGTTCCTCCAATGTCTTGTCCCATCCATTCATGTTGTGGTTCATCTTAACTGGTTGAAACCACTATGGAGGGAATGGAGGATAGTATCGGTAGCCGTCTGTTGGCTATAAGGAAAAGCCAGTTTGGCCAGCTTGCCAATGAGCCTGATCATGTGACGAACATGAGGCCCTACTGGTTTTCCTTTCTCGAAGCGCATATCCATAAGTGCTTTAGAGGTTTCATACCTTTCCAATCTCGACTAATTCTGGAACATTTCCCGAAGTTGTCGAATAATGGAGCAAGCATCCATGTCTATGAACTGCTCTTGAAGAGTTGGTTCCATGGTTGCTAGCATCTAGCACGTTACTGGCTCTGCCTTCTTCCGAATACTCTTTTCATTATCTTTCTCTTCTTGAGTCGAAGTAGCATCCAATATAGGAATTGGAGTTTCTAGTACATTTTGCTTGTCTTCCATCTTGAGAACTATTCCAGGTTCTTCTCCCAGTCGAGGAAGTTGTGCTCATTCAGCTTCTCCTTCTCGAGAAGTGAGCGGAAGTTGAAATTCTCTTTTCTCATCTTAATTCTACATAAAGAAATGGCAAAGTTTTAAAACTCGTCGTTTTTTAAAAACATTAGTTTTCACACATAATTCAATATAAAATCGTCCCCGATTGAATAAGTGATTCCAAGACCCCAGTTCTTCGGAGTAAAGTGGACTAGGGCCCTGCCCTTTGACTCCGTCGTTCCAGGTGAGTGAACTTACTTCACTGATGTAACATCCCATATTTTCGGTTAAAGAAATAAAAGACAACGGTTAGAAGGACTATTTGGTATTTAGAAATAAATCAAATTGGGGGTTAAATGATAATTAAGAGAGATTGAAATAATTGGGTATAAATATCAGGGGACTTATTTATTAAGTATATAAGATTGAAGGACCTAAAATTAATTAAGTGGCATAGCCACCTTATATGGCGATGTGGCACCCAAGATAATTTTTGTTGGTTTAAAAGAAACCAATTTTGTTGCCTTGCATGCAGAGGGGGTTTTAAATGGTCACACGTCACCCCATCCATTTCCACCCATTTAATCCCAAAGTGATTTCCATACACAGCAATAGTGAACCGTGAGAATGAAAAGTGAGATTTTGGCCGTGAATGGTTTCGAAATTTCCGTCGTCAATTTCTTCGCACTCGGTTGTCGGAATTCAATGAAATTTGTTTCAGGTAACTCTAATCGACTTGTTCTACATATCTATCCGTTCAGAATTTTCTATTTCGTCCGAATTTGGTGGTTTTATGATAGCTATTCCGTATACTATATAGTTGTACTAGTTTCTTTTGGGTTCATGATTTGGAGCAGTTATTCTTTAGTTTCGTCGAATGATTAATGTTCAGGATCATGTTTAGGATGTTATGAACTATTTTGGGGTGTCCGTATATAGACGGAGTGCTGCCGAATTATTTTACGACTCGAATTTCAGATTTGGACTAGTTTTGGGAATGAATTGGAATAGAGATGGTTACCCAAATTTTGTCGTATTTCATATAAATGGACAATTTCGGTTATAGATTTATATTATAAAGTTCATTATATGATTTGTCAGCTTATGAAGACTCTAATATGAAAAATAGAATTTATGGGAAAGCGGTTGGTCTGTTTGTATGCATTTCAAGTATTCAGTGGACATGGCTATGAAAGTTAGTGATCAAATCGGTTATTCGAAGTTTTCCAGCGTTATTGGTTGTTTTTGTGTTTTATGTTTTCATCGTTTTCTCTTTGATATTGTCTTTATTGTACGAAGGTTCTTAGTATAAGAACCTAATGTTTCTATTCGGTGTTTTTGGTTATTCTTCCTTATCCCAGAGTATGCGAATGAGGAGGAATAAGGTCGTCTGGTAGGCGGGAGGTCTTTGGTGAGCAAGGACTGAGGTAGGGGTTCTGAATCCTTTATCCAGCATGGTTTTATAGATAATGAATATGCTAGATTCTATAGTTATATATGCGCCATTAAAACTAGAGTTTAGGTAGCATGAAACTCGATTTATGTGATGAACTGAAATATGCTTGAAATGTTTTGATGCGATATGAGAAATGTTTTCGAACTGATTTTACGATGATTGTGAACTACTGGGGATTTTCTTGTATGTACCCGACTACGGATTATGTCAACCTACGGGCACGTAGCCATTGAGGGTAAGATGACATGTGGACACGGGTGTGACCCGTGTGAGACCGGTGAGGTGGGCGACACTAGTCATGAGACCTGTGGGAGTAGAGTGCTTCACTTGCTGGCCATTGGTGGTCGTGCCTCCAGTTCGAGGCTCAGGGACGTACTCCTGACCGCTCGTCTGGGAGGTGACATTGATTGGGAATCCCTCTGCTTTGTGTGTGATATGGCTATTGGTTGTTCCACTTCCGTGTTTGATAAGATAATGAATTGAATAGGAATATTGGTTTTGATATACGAATGAAACTGATTTTGAAAGATCGCATTAGATGCATGACAGGGTACCGAAGAGAATGAGGTTCAGGTCCTTCCATGGGTATTGGGGGACGGCTCTCTTATTCGAACTCGGTGATCAAAAACTTATTTAGATACTTAAGGTATATATGTATCATGAGGTAAACTCTTCAATGATTGCGGAGTCCCTTAGTGGGAGAGGGGCTTACCGGCTAGGGGTAAGTCTCTTTCTCGAGGAGACGTAGTGCATTAGCTAGTGCCATAAATGAGCTGGTACTATCTAACGCACTCTAGGTTCTCCTGAGGTACTCTCCTCTTATTGGGAGCGCACCATAGGTGGGCAGCTAATCACTGCTATTGCTTGCTAGATTAAGGAAAATGGTTTTGTATATAGTATATACAGTAACTGGTTTGATAACTCGTTTTGTCATGATGTTTACAACTTATTAAATGAAATTTTGAAAACGTGATGGGTTTTGGATTGGTCTTCTACCAGAATAACTCGTGTCGGTGAGTATTCTGACCCCCTACCAGTTGTCAGTGTGCAGGTTCTTGATTGTAGCCTCGAGGCGGAGTGTGTATTCCAGCCGGTGATCTTGTCTGACGAGGCTAGTGGAGTTTTGTCGTTTTATATGGGTTTTCGTTATTTTCAAGTTATGTATTTATTGCAGAAACCAAACTCTAATATGTATATACGTAAAACTTAGAGTTGTATATAAGTTGTATCGGCGTTTTATGAGGCGTTTGTACGTTTGTGGTTCGAGTTTCGACCCGAAGTTGTGTTGAGTTTGTTTAGCTTCCGCTTAATAGTTTATTCTTGTTTATGCGAATGTATGGTTTGCATGACAAGTTTTATAGGTGCGACCGGTTCGATTTACAGAGGAGACTCTGTCGGATTTCTGTCTCGTCTGTGAATTGCCGGGGCGTGGTCGTGTCTATTTTGGGACACGGGGCGTCACAACTGATCATACCCTTATGACTCTTAGTTGATAGATTTCATTGATGAATGACTAATATATCCTTTTGCCTCGAGTATCCAAAACTCTTGTGCTGATCCCGTTAAGTAGAACCATTTAGACATGTAGCCCTCTTATATAGACCTACCCGCATTATCCCAAGGTAGAGGAGGTACTCTGTGAAGGCCGACCCACCTTCCTCGAACAACGGCGCAACAAGTGTCTTAATCTGGTAGGCGATTATTCAAGATTACTTTTGAGGACTTTAACGCTAGTTTGGCGTTTGCTATAGTGAACTATTTAGCCTAACTAACATCCACGACGTAAAGCGTAAATAAGTAAGTAAATGCGCGTGAGAAAATAAATCAAGCAGACATGGATCCTAGTATGGCCCCTAACCTAGAAAATCTAATCTCCTTTGGTTTTCTTCTTGTTTCGCCTTTTGGTTTGTCTTAGATCGCCATCTTTGAACCTCCATTGATTTCTCCCACTCGCCTTTGGATTCCTTCCTCGAGCTTCTTCAATGGACTAAGTGACCCTAAACTCTAATTACAAGACTCTAACGATTCGCAGATCGTATAAACTTGAAATTAAAATTAATTACAAATTATGCACCCATCTGTGCTTAAAACAAGAATAAAGAAACACTTTCTATGGCCATACTAGTTTCCCGCATTCACATCATATGCAATCATATAATATATCAAGGCTAAGAATTATATATGCATGATAATCCGGGAGATACTTTTGTCGACATCCCATGTCACATTACGGACCTTAAGTCTAAATTCGAAAAATTCGACTAATGGTGCGTTCTTGTTTTATCTTTTATGATTTCTAAAATCAACTTTAAGAAAAACTCCGTTTTGGGCTCGAGAAAGCCCGGGTCAATTTCAGAAAAAACTTGGTTCGATTCTTAATAATTTCATAAATCAATTTAAAGAGAAACCCGTTTTGGCCTTTCGGATGGCCCGGATTAATTTTGGAATTATTTGGTTGGAATTGGAAGAAAATTTAGCAAAAACTCCTACTCGAATGATGGTCCCTTTTCGTGGTCCGAAAAGCCTCGAAAAAGCCCCGGAACAAGTCCCGGCCCAAGCCCACAAAAGGGCTCGGACAAGATCTGGACATGGCACGACTCATAGGGCCGGCATGTCCTGGCCGAGGCCTACCAAGGCTTGGTCTCGTCCTGGCCGGAGCCAGGACGCTAGTCCATGCACCAGACGCGTCCTAGACGTGTTTGGTGCTGTACCGGACCAGCACTAGGTGTTTTGGACCTAGTCCGAGACACCCAGAACCTCCCAGACGCGTCTCCAAGACGCGTCCCAGCAGATGTTCTTTCTAAAATTTTAAACTCTCTATTTGCTATTTTCCAAATTTTAAACTCTTTCTTTTTGAAATCCTTTTTAGAACACTTCTAAAATTTTCAAAACTTTAAAGAAACTTTTCAAATTTCCAAATTTTTTGTTTTTGGCGTTTCCTAAAACTCAAAACAACTCTTTTAGAACTCTTTCTAAAATTTCCAAATTGTGCTTTTAGAGTTTCCTAAAACTCAAAAACTACTCTTAATCAAACCAATTTTGGATCAAAATTCTAGGTTTTTGAAACTTTTCAAGAACAATTTTGAAATCAATTTGATAAATTCTTGAATCCTATTCAAAATCAATCAAAATTTTTGTGTTTAAAACACTTTAAAACCAAAATTAATCAAATTGAATCTTTTGAAACACTTTCAATCATCAATCTTTGATTCTCAATTTGAAAACCATTGAATCCCCATTCAAAACATTCAAATTAGATGTTTAAAACTAATTTAAACATAACTATCAACCTAATCAAGCATGGATTAGTTCGATTCTTAGCAAAAATAAGCTATTTGCAAGAGGCTCTAATGCCACTGTTGGGTTTTACACCCTTATACTAATGTCAGTGGCGGAAATAAGACATCTAATGTCTACATTAGTATTCCCAGGATCACATGCATAAGCCCATAATAATACTAAGCAAAACTAGAAGATGAATACCTTATTCGCTAGTTTTCCCTCGAACCTTTGCAATTGTTTTTGAGAAGACCAAGAGCTTCAAACGTAGCTCCTCTACTTGGGACACGAGCAATCAACTTGATCTCCCACCTTGTTGTTAGCTAGCACACCAATGGTGGTTGGAAGAAGAACACCTTTCTTCTTTGACTAGATAGATAGTAATGGGAATTAGCTCACTTTCTCCTCTCTACTTGATGTGGTAGAGTAAGAAAGCTTAGAGAGAAATTCCACCTCTTATTCTCTGCCCTAGGAGTGTTTATATAGAACCCTAATAAGAGTCCACCTCCTTTTAGGTTCCCTAAAACGCCCTTTAGAATAAGATTTAGGGAAATTATCGAAACTAACAACTACTGATATTTTCTCAATTCCCTAAGGAGATGACGTCCAAACCCTGTCATAATTGGCATATTTAATGTTCGTAACATAAGGAAACTTCCCTCCAAAAATCAGCCCAATCCGACCTCTAAAAGTGTCCGAATCGGCCTAGGCCCAAAAACCCCGCTTTTGGGGTTTTTGTACTATCTTTGCCTAATTTCTCTTTAGGCCTATGAGATATATTTATGAGACACTCCCATTATTATATCTCACTCCCACTAGTCATATCCTAGATCAAATTGATACTATTATGTGTAACCCGTTGTAGGATCCGGTCGAAGTTAGCCGCGAATTACTTCGTAATTCGATGATCGTGGTTGGTTTCTAGCTTAAACTCCACGGTCCCTAAATCAATCGGACTTGATGATCTTCTCCATCTATTGTCCTAGCCGACAAATTTGTCGCATTGCCACCTTGGTTGAAGGACATCTCCTTCAACTCGTTCAAAAGGAATTTTGAAGAGATCTAAATAGAAGAATTCTTAGAGAGAGACTCTACCCATCTCGTATGAAAACTGCCAAGCAAGATTCGGAATTTAGAAATTTCGATGAGCAAAAGCATACATGAGAAAGATACTTATCTCTAAGACATAAGATCGATCATGGAGATGATTGATGTTTACCCGCACATCTGAGAAATACTTGGAGTATAAAGATGTCGTCACCCTTGAATATCAGAGAACGACCTAGAATGTTGGGATCATCCAGGATTAAGTCTCTAGAATCAAAGATTGAAGAAAGTCTTAAAAAGCAATCTTCCGAAAAGAAAGATAAGAATCTTTCAGGTAGGACAAACAAATGAAAAGAGTATTCAGGTTGGGAGTCGTTGCTAACTCTACTAGATAAGAAAGTAAAATTAGAACTTAGGAACTACTAGTTTCAGTTTAAGAAACTGATATTATCGTAAAAGCTGATGAAGGCGTTCTTTAGCACGATAATAATAAGCAAAGTGAAAACGTATCTGGATTAAAATCCACATCTAAACTGTGACCTTAGAACGAACATGGAAGATGCACGAATCTAAGGAATTAGGATCAAAGTAAAAATCCTGAAGAGACTTGTAAAAATTGAAAATATAAAGGAGTTTACATAGGTGCTCAAATTTTACAAACTCTTGTTATCTGAAATAAACTCAGTTTATTTTGTCATCTTAATTTTGGTTTGGAATTTTAGACGACAGTTCAAAATAATAGAGTGTTCCAGGTAGGTTTATTAGATGCGTGATCTAATAAAAGATACCCTGCTAAGTGAACATGGAAGCGTTCCATTATGCTATCTCTAGTCCAGGTCATCGATTGGACAACAATGACTTAATAAGACTAGCATGAGTGATTGACAAGATAGCGTTGTTTTTTGGGCTATGGGAATAAGAGTATTCAAGTCAACTTCATGGGTGTATAGATGATACACTGGAAACCTGCCAAAGTGAGAGTACTTCAAGAGATGAAGTGATGAAAAGACATAACTCTCATTTAAGCAAATTGAAGAGATTCCTCAAAACATGAGTACTCGCTCAGTTTATGTAAGGAATGTCGAACTTTGGTACCGTCAAACACCAACCATAAAAAGAGGTTATAAAGGCAGATTACCAGTGAGACAGGATAGACATGAAATTGAGCGGGAGTACAAGAATGGAATGTGTCTTCCTGAGTAGAATCATGATAAAGTATCTTCAGGCCACTTGATGAGTAAACAACTGAAAAATGCATGGCCATGCTCAAATGGATTAAGGGTTAATCATTTGACTTGACAGTTTGTTCTCGGGATTAAGAAAGACTGGTAAATATGACGTATCAGATGAGATATGAAAAGACATGGGAATCGAGCATTGCACTTGTTCTAAGTACAAGTGGGAGACTGAAGGATATATTCCCTGGTCTGAAAGGAATGTCCTTTGACAAAGATGTCAATGCGTACGATTTGGCGAATAGGATCTAGATGACCTTACTCGAAAAATCATCTAATCCGGTCGAATTAGGGATCGTAATGCTTAGCTAGAAGTCGCTTACGATCGTCGGATAGCAGAAGTAATCCGCGACTAACATAGACCGGATCCTACAAGGATTACACATAAGAGTGATAATTTAAACGGAGAGAATTGACTAGTGGGAGAGTGGAAAATAGGTGGATTGGATCCATTTTTAGTAAGTCCAAATAGTTCAAAGGAGTCTGAACGCATACACACACATCCGGGCCCGAGAGGGAAGCCCGGGAAGGCATAATGGCCGACCTAAGAAAGGGGTCAGCCATCTCATGGCCGGTTATAGCTTAAGTGGGTCGGCCAAGGAAGCATATAAAGGGCTATGTTGGCCGGCCACACTAAGGGAACCCTAAAAGGGTATTTTGGGAAATACCTTCTAATTATGTCTTTATGAATCCTAGTTTGGGTCAAACACCTATTCTAGAGATTTCTATGTAAGGACGAAATTAGACAACCTAAAGGGAGAACTGATAGGAAGAACTGAAAAGCAATTCAACGTGTATTTTCTCAAGAGAGAGAAAGAAAGCTGTCTGAGAGAGAGAAAGAGAGTTTCTCTTAATCATCTAGTCAAGAAGAAGGAGTTCTTCATCTCAACCTTCGAGAAGGTCCTAGTTGACTCGAAGGAGGGAGTTCAAGTCATACACTCGGTGTCTCAAGTACAGGAGCTACAATTTGAGCTCTTATCTTCGGAATACTGGTCGAGATTTAGTTCGTGGGAAAGCGATTAAGGTAATCATCTTTCCGATTCTAGTTCATTGATATGTTCATGTATAGATCCTGGAAACCTAGTGTTAATCATATGATGATTGAGATTCCCCTTACAACATTAGGTAGTACCATAAGCATGATAGTAGTCTTAGAGACGTACAAAACCCTACAGGTGGTATGATACATGTGTTACAGTTCATGTATCATATGTAGGTCAATATTCATAACCTATGATCCAATAAATGACGGTCAAGAAATTCAAATGGGAAATGAAGTGCATTCTAAATGACATGGTAAAGGTAAAGTGAAACTTATATGGGTTATTTCCCAAATAGCCCCCAACTTTGTGACTCGTTTCCTGCCTAGCACCCTATTTTGTAAAAAATATACAGATTGCCCCCTTTTTCAGATTATGTTATAACACCGTTAACCAGTAATTATTTCTTTCTCCTCCATCTTATAACCTCTCTCTGCCACCTCACTTTCTCGCCACCTCATCGTCTTCACTAGCGAAGGTCGCCGGCCGGCCAATTTTCCGGCTGGCGACCTTCAAACATAAAAAAAAATTCCTTTCTCTCTAAAAAAAAATTTCCCATTGAAGATTTCAGATTAAGTCGGTAACCTTGCGGCACGCTTCATACGAATCCCAAGTTAATGATACATAAATTGGCTTTGCTTACCAAGACCTCCAACTCTCCATACGAATCCAAGGGCAGATCTGGTTATGTCTGAGGCAGGGAAGGGTTGGAGCTCTTTAGATGATCTTACTGACCTCCCGATTTTGAGATTTGGTGGAAAACCTCTTTGGGTTCAGCATCTTGCTGCCTTGAGACGGGTTGACCAATTCGGCTTTGGTCTTTTCTTGACTTTTTGACGATAGTCAACGAGTGACCATTTTATGTATCATCAAGAGTGTATGACCGTGAGGCTCAGGTCAAGGCGAAATGTACTAAGATAGGAATCGAGGTTTTGTGATTTTGGATTTAGATGATGCTCCTTATGGTTGGAGACTTACATTTTAGCATGAGAGTATTAGTGGGGAAACTCTTAGCATTAGTAGTCATTTATTGATCTCAATTCATGTGTTTAGCATGCTTCAGTTTTTCAAATGTTATTGTCGTGTCTACATCGATGATTGTACTTTTTTGTTTTTTGAATCTTGGATTTTGTGAGTATATTCACTACAAAACCTCACGAGACAAAACTCTTCCTCTAGGGGTCACCTAGAGGTTTAACGGCTTGTTGCATATGCTAAGTGCAACCAAGATTCCTCTGAAAGTGACTTAGGTTTTTTACTTTATTGTTTTGTTTTGTTTGTTTGCTCAAGGACTAGCAAAGTATAAGTTTAGTGAAGTTCGTTTCTTTCGACCATAATGGTCTCTTTCGATAAACTGAAAATGCCACATTTACATCACTTAACTTTAATGAGTTAGTCCGTTTCGTTTTTGTTTCTAATAATTTATGTATTTTTCTTGTTAGGTAGCTTATCTAGAGTAATTCATCACATTTTCATCTCATGTGGACGAGACCTGAAAAAAATACCATGGATATTATGGTCATTTTGGTTAGAATTAGAAGTCAAATGACAAGTGGAGTCAATGGTGAATCCGACGGTAACAACGGAAGTCGAATCGAAGCTCGGATGGAGAAGTTATGTAGGAAGTCGAGGGACATTTTAGTCTTTTTTGGAATTAGAGAAGTAGAGGTATATGATGAAGACACCCCTTGGGTTTTAAACTACAATCAAAACCCAAACCCAAAGAAGAAGAAAGCCAAGTCAAGGGTTTGGCCGAAGTCAAAGATGTTAGACCCAAGTCCAAGGTTAGTTATTTTTTGTGGTAGAAAAGAAAACGAACAAGTCTGATTTGAGGTGGAGGAGTGATCAAGAGCTCAGAAAATTAATGTACACAAAAAGAGTACATCCGCAAGTATATGAACGTCAAGTAATAACCTGACAAGACCGGAGTCGATCCACAGAGACTGGTCAAATCTATTCTCGATCAAACACTCGTAAAATAATAAAAGATTTCGAGTTTTGTGATGATGCTGAAATAAAAAACAGATTATCGAAAGAAAATTAATACGGGGAAAGATCTAGAGTTTCAGAATCCACCACATAAATCACTTTTATCGAATGTGATGTTATGATAATTATTCAAGAAACAAACATTGACATTATTAGTTCACACCATGGGAGATTTAATATTTCTAAAGAAGTAGTTAAAAGAGCTGATTTGAAGGAAGATGAGAAACTTTGTAAGTCAGATATTGGTCAAATTTTCCCTTCATATGAAGATCATTTTTCGATATTCTATGAATCTCAAGTGGTTTCACCTGTATTGGTAAGTGATTTTAATATTCAGTCTTCGTCAAGGTTTGTAGTTCTCAATTACCATATTCGAGACCTTTCGGATTTTTTTGTAGGATAAAAAAGAGTTTGAGTCAGATAAGAAATATGGACGAAAATTATTTGTGACATTATAGAGTCTGCAATGAAATCCGAGTATTTGAAGTGAGGGAGACTGATGCCGGGAGATTTTTAGGAGATGTTTCAAGAATCTTAAATAAATTATGATCTAGTCATTTTAGTAGTTTAATATTTTAGTTTAGTATAAAAATATCATATCCGGTAGTTTTATGCTTTTGGGGAACTTCTTACATTTAGATTTTAATATTTTATTTATTTAAAATGTATTTTATTTAGAATTTGTTTAGGTTTAGGAAACCTCTAATTTTTATAAAGAGGTTACCAAGCCAACAAATACTGCCCTCCGGTCTCTCATCTTCTCTTTGCGGATGACCTTATTCTGTTTGGCTATTCGACGATATCCTCCCTCGATTCCATCAAAGATCTTCTTTATACGTATTCTTCTGTCTCAGGTTTGGCAATTAACTTCCACAAGTCTTCTATTTTCTTTGGTTCTCGAGTGCCACAAGAGATAATTAATTCCTTCATTTCCGTCCTACAAACACCAATTATGAAAGATCAGGCTATGAATTTAGGAGCACTCATACTCAAAGAAGGGAACAGAATCAATTCATATAACTGGATCATAGAAAAATTCAATAAAACTCTAACAGGCTGGAGGCAAAAATTAGTTTCTCGATCTGGTAGAATAGTTCTTATCAAATCTGTTATAGACTCTTATTGTTCTTATCCCTTTCACATACAGAAGATTCCAAAGCATGTTATAAATCAACTTGAAAGATTAAATCCTGGATGCTCGTGAGAAGATCGCTCAGATGCACGTGTCGGTTAAGTATTGTAGAAGATCATGCAACCAGATGGCCCATGATTTAACCACCTCATCTAGTCCTTATAATTAGCAAAATGCTAGTTATAGCCTTCTGTTAACTTCTATTACTTTTCTGCCCTCTTAGTTACTTTGTGGGTTGTTTATGTAGTACTCCTAGATACCGCAGTATCCATTTCACAGCCTGCCAATGACCTTTCTCAGGTCTGCCCATGTATCTGCTTACTACACTAACAACATCTGAAATATCAGGCCTTATGCACACCATAGCATACATAATGCTACCTACTGCATTTGCATAAGGCACCCGAGACATGTACTCCGTCTCGTCATCAGTTGTTGGTGACAGTTCCCCCGAAAGCTTGAAGTGTGCTGCCAATGGAGTACTGACAGGTTTTGCCTCAGTCATACCAAAACGTTCCAACACCTTCTAGATGTACGTTTTCTGAGACAAGAAAAGTTTCCCAGCAGATCTGTCTCTCCGTATCTCCATACCCAATATCTTCCTTGAGGCACCCAAGTCTTTCATCTCAAACTCACCCTTTAACTGATCCTTTAACATGTGGATTTCCGACATATCCTTAAGCTATTAGCATGCCATCCACATATATGAGTAGATACACATAAGAACCATCCGAGAGTTTCTTATGGTCTTCTTCAGCAAACAGACCTGGTCTAGGAGACTGTTTCAGTCCATACAAAGACTTCTTCAGCAAACAGACCTGGTCTTCTTTCCCGAGAATCTCAAACCCCTCTGGCTGACGCATATAGATTTGTTCCTCCAGCTCTCCATGTAAGAACGCAGTCTTAACATCCAACTGCTCCAATTTCATATCATACAAAGCAACCATAGCAAGTGTCACTCTAATAGAGCTATGTTTAACAACAAGAGAAAATACCTCATTGAAGTCTATCCCTTCTCTCTGTGTAAACCCCTTAGCTACTAACCATGCTTTGTAATGTGCATCTTCCACCCGTAGGATTCCTTCCTTCTTCTTGAAAACCCATTTTCTACCAACAATCTTCTGACCCTTAGGTTACTCGACTAATTCCAAGGCCCGGTTCTACCGAAGAGGTTCAATCTCCTCATTCATGGCAAGAGACCACTGCCGTGATTCATCACTCCTTATAGCTTCTTCGTAAGTGCATGGCTCACCTCCATCTATGCTTTCCCCCACACTAAGTGCAAATTGATGTGGCGTGAAAATGCCACATTTAGGTCACTTAAGTTCGATGAGTTAGTTCCTTTTGAGTATTATAAATAATATTTTATGTACTTTTCTTTTAGGTATCATATTTGGAGATAAACATGTAAATCGAAATAAAGGGAGCGAATTGTCACTATCATTTCATGTGCACAAAATGAGAGAAAAAGATTTCAAGCAAATTAAATGACAATAGGAGTCAATGACGAGTCTGACGGTGAAAACAGAAGTCGAATCGGAATTCGGACGGAGAAATTATAGCAGATGGAAGCAAAAGTCGTCTTGTCAAATTAGATTTGTAGAGATCAAGTATGGAGGCACCCTCCTTGTTTCTGAAGCAAAGCCCAAGTCCAAATCAAGCCCACAAAAGAAAATAAGAAGAACAAGATAAAAAGAAATTTATGAGCACCCTCTCTTTGGTCCAAGTCAAAATGGTCTAAGACTTAGTCAAGTTTGACTAAGTCTAGGGTTGTGTATAGACAAGTGAGAAAAAGGGGTCAAAGGAAGGAATCAACTATTCATCATCTTCTTCACCAAGCTAGAAAGGGAGAAAGGGGTTCTAGGGTTTCTTGTTCTTGGAGTTGGAAGCTTGATAGAGAGAGAATAAAGAGAGCAAGAAGAAGGAGGATCCGGCCAAAGCATAGGCCGGCCAGCACACGAGGGCGGACTAGCTTTGGCCGGCCGAGCTGCTGCTCGAGCTGCAACACGAGCAGCAGCTCGGGAGTGCTTTAGCACCAGGCAGGGACAACAGCTTGCTAGACGCAATACCAGCAGCAGCATAGGACGTGCAAGCAGCTCGGGTAGCTGCTGATCTAGCTCGGGAAAGCAGCCAGATCTGGCCGGACTTTGAAGGAGAAGCTCGGTGATGTGGCGTGAAAATGCCACATTTAAGTCACTTAACTTTGATGAGTTAGTTCTTTTCGAGTTTTATTTCTAATTATTTATATGTTTTTATTGCTAGGTTGTTTATTTGGGGTTTGGCGTGTAATTCGGAATAAAGAGAGAGAATTATCACATTTTCATCTTATGCGACAAAAGGGAAGACAAGAGCACCAGGGGTATTTTGGTCAAAATCAGAAGTCAAACAACAAGTGAAGTCAATGACGAGTCTGATGGTGAAAACGGAAGTCGATTCGGAGTTCGGATGGAGAAGTTGTGAATGAAAGAAGCCGAGGTTCGGTCTTGAAACAAGGATTCTATGAAGGCACCTCCCTTGGTTCTAAATGTAGAGACAAGATGAAGGCACTCCCTTGCTTTAGAAAGAAGCCCAACCCAAGAGCCCAAAGAGGAAGAGAATAATAGAGATTCTATGGGCACCTTTTTGGTCCAAGTCAAAATGTCCTAAGACTTAGTCAAGTTTGACTAAGTCTAGGGTTGTGTATACACAAGTGAGAAAAAGGGAATCAAGGGGGGACTATTGATCATCTTCTTGACCAAGCACCAAGGAAGAAAAAAAAAGGTTTTAGGGTTCTTGAGTTTTTGGGAGGTTTGATCTAGTTCTTGAAAGCTTGAGAGAGAGTAAAAGAGAGAGGGAAGAAGGAGGAGGCCGGCCAAGCTAGGCCGGCCAGCACTAAGGCCGGCCTAGCCTTGGCCGGCAGCAGCTCGAGCTGGTCGGGACTGCATCACAGGAGCACGGGGCAAGAACGGCAGCACGGGAAGCTATAGAACGACCGGAACAGTAACTGTCTAGTTTGATTTGAAGGACCTGCTCGGGTATAGCTCGAAGCAGCTGCTGCAACTCGGGATGAGCTGCTGTGCACGGGAAGCTTCTCTCTAGCTCGGGAACGGCAGGCTGCAGCTCGGACTGTTCACGGGACGGCCTGGAGAGGTTCGGGACAGCAGCTTCAAGGCACGGGAAGAAGCCATCAGCTAGGGACAGTGCACTATTTTGCCGGATTTCTCAATTTTGGCATGATTTCTCGATTTTCTTTGGCCGGATTTTTCATGGTGTTCCGGGCACTTTCTTGGCCGGAAACCTTAGGGGTTTACTCCCCACGTCGTTGGCTAGCTACCCTTGTTGTTTGATTTGATTTTGGTTGAAGATTTTTAGAGAGAGAAAGCTAGGGTTTTGCTTTAATGGAGGTTGTGTTCTTGAGATAGAGAAGATGAGTCAAATTACTAAAGGGAACCCAGATTTTGCTAGGAGGAGATCAGCTGCACCTTAACTACTCATATTTTCCGACGATCTTAGTCTCGCACCACACCGAAAAAGGGGGATTCTCTCATCATTTTCCTTTCATTTCCTGTTCATTCACCATGTTTAGCTTACTTTAGTGTGTCGATTATGAGATGAAATGCGATGAATTTGTGATTGTGTTTGTGATAATTTAAAGTGTTTGATAATAAATTGATGTTCTCTTATTTCGATTACTTGTTTCAATCGTTTTTCATGCGTCTTATCAAGTACTTCGCATAGTTAATCAATTAGGCAATGTGATCGATGATTCGGTTTTATTCGTTTAGGAAGTTTATTTGACTAAGTATTATCTCCGGACATACGTAGTGCTTATGAACATCCACCTTAGGAATCGAGACTAGGTTTGTATCAATCCATTATATTAGACCGTACCGTACATAGTTGTAGGTTCACCACATCGGATTCCCGGACCTCGACACTACTCTCACTTGTTGTTCCCGACTCTTGTTCCTCCGAACTATTCTCTCAAATCTCTCTCGCCCTCTTACATTGGTAATTTAGTTTGTTTTACTTACTTTATTTTCTTATTACTTATTCGATTATAAACCTCACATTATCTTCGTTTATTTCCGCTTTTGTCTAAGTAAGCCTTTGATATCTAAACTGACGAATAAGACCATTCGATATCCAAGATACATTCCTATCCTTCGATCGATCCCGGCTTTGCTGGATTACTACTTGATACCTCCGCTTGGGTTTGCAACCGTTTCGGGTGCATCACTCGGCAGAGCAGCTATCTTGCTCGAGACGGCATCAAAAGCACGGGACAGGCATCTTCTTGGTAGGGGCCGGCTCGGGACAGTGCACACTTTGGCCGGACTTCCATTTCTTTGGCCGGACTTCATCATATTTTAGCCGGACTTCTCGAGAGTTTTCCGGTCACTTTCTTGGTTGGAAAAGTTAGGGTTTTTACTCCCCGTGACATGGTCTTGCTTCTCATGTTGTTTGAATTGGTTTTGGACTAGAAATTGCTAGAGAGAGAAAGCTAGGGTTAGCTTTAATGGAGGTTGAGTTCTAAATGGAGAAGATGATGATGGTCGCTATGGGGAACCCAGAAATTTGCTAAGGAGAGATCGGCTGCACCTTAACTACTCATATTTTCCGATGATCTTAGCCTCGAAAAAAGGGGGATTCTCTCATCATTTCTTTTCATTTATTATTCATTCAACATTTTCGCTAACTCTCGTGTGTCGTTAATGAGATGAAGTGTGATGAATTTGTGATTATCTATGTGGTGATTTAATGTTTTGATAATAAATTGATGTTCTCTTATTTTGATAACTTGTTTCAATCGTTTTTCATGTGTCTTATCAAGTACTTCGCATAGTTAGTCGATTAGGCAAAGTGATCGATATCGATCGTAGTCTAGATCCAAATTTCATGTGTCTTGTCATGCACTTCACATAGTTAGGCGGCTAGACGACATTTCCGATGATTCGGTTTTAATCGTTTAAAAAGTTTGTTTGACTAAGTATTATCTCCGGACATACGTAGTGCTTATGGACATCCACCTTAGAAATCGAGACTAGGTTTTCATCGATCCATTCGATTGGACCGTACATAGTTGTAGGTTCATCACATAGGATTCCCGGACTTCGACACCTCTCTTACTTGTTGTTCCCCGACTCTTGTTCCTCGAATCTTCTCTCGAATCTCTCTCGACCCTTTCGATATCCAAACTACCTTCCTATCCTTGGATCGATCCCGGCATTGCCAGATTACTACTTGATACCTCCGCTTGGGTGTGCAATTTTTTCGGGTGCATCACAAATGCAACCATAGCTGTCATCCCATGCCTTTTCGGTGCCCGGATGTCTCTCCTTCCCCTGATCCATGCAACACTGTAACCCTTAACTCCAGGCTCATACCCAAGAAATACAGATTTCTTAGCCCTCGGATGAAGTTTACCTTCTTTAACATGTACATAAGCCGGACAAACAAAGATCCTCAAGTTCTCATAATTAGCAGGATAACCAGACCACACCTCATTGGGAGGTTTAGACTCTATAGATGTACAGGGTGAAATATTCACCAGATACGCTGCCGTGTTCACTGTTTCAGCCCAGAACACCTCCGACAGCCCTGCATTTGAAAGCATACAACGAGCTCGTTCCAATAGAGTTCTGTTCATACGTTCCGCCACCCCATTCTGTTGTGGGGTCTTTCTAATCGTATGGTGTCTCACTATCCCTTCGTCTACACAGAACCTATTAAACTCGTTTCCGCAAAATTTCATGTCATTGTCAGTCCTCAAGCGTTTATTCGATTTTCCAGTCTGCTTCTCGATCAAGGTCTCCCACTGCTTGAACTTGACGAATGCCTCATCTTTGCATTTCAGTATGTAGACTCATACTTTCCTGGAAAAATCATCTATCAAGGTTAACATGTATCTACCCCTACTATGTGAGCTGACCCGAGAGGGACCTCAGAGATCTGAATGGATGTAATCCAGAGTTCCTTTGGTATTGTGAACCACTGTACTGAACTTTACCCAACATTGCTTCTCAAAGACGCAATGTTCACAGAATTCCAGTTTTCCAACCTTCTACCCACAGAGTAAACCCTGCTTGCTCAGTATAGCCATCCCCCTTTCACTCATATGCCCTAACCGCATATGCCATAGCTTGGTAATTTCAACTTCCTTGTCTGATGATGACACCGCTACAGATCTGGTAACTGTGTTACTCTGTAGCACATATAGACTATTCCTTTTCAACCCCTTCATAACTGTAAGACTATCCTTAGAAACCCGAAGAACACCACCTTTACCAACATATTTGCAACCATTATCATCCAGAGTTCCAAAGAGATTAGATTCCTCTTCAAATCTGGAACATGTCTGACGTCTGTTATAGTCCTCACAAGGAGCGTCGTTTCCCATTAACACCTTACCGCCATTAATGACTGTGTAAGTGGAAAACCATTCCTTATGAGGACATACATGGAATGTACAACCAGTATCCAAAATCCACCTATCTTCTGCGAAGCAGGCATTGATCGCCAGAACCACAGCTTAATCACATTCTTCAATGATTGCCAAGACACTACCATCATCTTCTTCGATGACTGCTGCCTCTGCTGGCTTCTTCCTAAGCTCAGGACGATTCCTTCTGAAGTGCCCCTTCTTCTTACAGTTAAAGCATCTGTACCTCTTTTGTTTCGATTTAGACCGAGAACGACCCTTCCCATCGACCATATGCTGCGTCCTTCCCCTTACCACCAAACCATCACCTGAGCAGCTTTCTTCCATTGACCTCCGTCTCAACTCCCTCGAGGTCAATTCTGCTTTAACATCCTCAAAGGTTGTAGTTGTTTTTCCAGACATAAAAGAATCAACAAAGCTCTCATATGATGGTGACAGGTATGCAAGCAATAGTACTGCCTTATCTTCTTCTTCGAATTTAACATCTATGTTTGCCAAATCTAAGAATACTCGGTCGAGTTCATCCATATGGTCTTTCAACGATTCTCCTTCTAACATCTGTAAGCTAAATAATTTCTTCCTTAGATACATACGATTAGTTAGAGAATTCTCATATACCTTATCTCCAGCTTACTCCATAGCCCGTCGGCTGTAGTTTCCGTCGCTACTTCCCGCAAGACCTCATTGCTCAAACAGAGTAGAATTTGACCATGAGCTCTCTCCATGAGATCTTCCTTCTCTGCTTCTGAAACTGACTCAGCGAGTGCAGCCTTCACATTCAACGTCTTCAGCAGACCCTGATGAACTAATACTGCTCGCATCTTAATCTTCCAAAGATTAAAATCGTCACTTCCATCGAAATTCTCTATCTCCTATTTCGCCATCACAGAAACCTCAAAACCAAAGCTCGGATACCAGTTTGTTGTTCCCAATCGGGGTTAATGTGAACAATATGAGTAATCCAAGACAAGCAATAGGAATAGTAAAAAACAATCAAGAACAGAACACAGAAATTTACGTGGTTCGGTTGGTGAGACCTACTCCACGACGACAACGGCACGATGATTTCCACCATGATAAGCAAACAAGTTTACACAAGAGATTCGTGAGATTGTGCTTACTGATATCTCCTTAGGGTTTAGTTATATAGCCACTAAACCCTAATCCCACCGCCTCACTTACTCTCTCTTTACAACCGACATTATACACGGATACGCTAATACTAATAGCCGACATAAGCCTAGCTTCGCATTCCAGCTCTGTCTCGGAGTCCAGCTTTGCCTCAGAGCACTGCTTCGCACACCAGCTCTGTCTCAGTAATCAGCTCCAGGTTTAACCGGGTTCGATACCAATCCATATTCGAGTCACTTCTAACATTTGTTTATAATGATTATCTAGGTTCCAAATATTTTTAGTTTCTATCTTTTATTTTTTTTTTAATTTGTTGAAATATGAAATATTATTAAGCCACAAGAGTACTATTGCAATACATATTCACTAAAAAGTAAGGTACATTTTTCCAAGTCTTCGATCTATTCTTCTTGCGAGCCCATTCTGCTAGCTTGTCAACTTAGATATTGAGAATTCTTTTTGTATAGTTGAATTTGACGCTGTCTAATCTATTTCTGATTTCTTTGATTTTTCAGATGTGGATCATCGATTTCCATTGTATATTGTGCCTCGGGTTCTTCAGGTGATGATTAAGGTTGATGTTGTCGCTTTCTATTATGATTGCGCTGTGATTGTTTTCCTCTGCCCAAGTGAGCCCATGCAGTATAGCAATTTCTTCACTCTCTTCGTTGTTTCGTGCTCGGGTCGTAATTACTTTAGCTTCAACAAAAGTTGATTGTGCATTGTGTACTATTAGACTAGTTTTAATATTTGTATCAATATAAGTAAAAGATGCATCAACATTAATTTTTAAGTACGGTAAAATAGGAGGTCGCCCTTTTTCTAGACATGCAGGAACTGGTTTAGTTAGGACTCTGCTGGTTCTAGGGAATGCCATAATCAAATTTATCACCTAACCTAGTATTATTAATTGTATGCTGGAAGCAATATTCGCATTTAGTTTTCCATATGTCTCATAGAATGGTAACAAAGTGAATATCGCTCGATGTGTAACTGATTTGATTCTGATCCTGCCAAGAAAAAATCCAATCTGTTAAAGATACAATATTAGTTGATATGATGTTAAAGTGAACCCAAATAGTTTTGGCTAAAGGACAATGTAAAAGTGCATGTTCAATGGTTTCTATTTCAGTACAATTAGGTCATGTATAAGAGTTTCTTATATACTTAACTATGCAATCACGCTTTCGTGCAAATTTTCCATATAAAAAGTTGGATGCGAGGAATCGTTGGGATAGACCAAATAAAGTTCCAGTTGATAAGAGTAGAGGCTTGCAGTATCTATCTTTTATATGTTTCCATATTTTATGGGATACAACCACTATAAATATAATCAAACGTGAACCTTAGTAAATATACTGAAAACCATTTATAAACGTGAACCTTAATAAGGATCTTTATTCGAAACATACATTATGAGGAAAATACAATAATTATTCTTTAATACACACATCTCCAAACTTATAAATATTTATAGTTCCTTAACTATAAATTGATGTCTTTCTTAAGGAAGTTCATAAGTTGCTAACTTGTTTTCACAGTTTCTTAAGATCCGACGGTATTCTCCAAGAGCCCATAATGGAAAAATGTTTCTAAATGCTGCATAGTGTAACATACAATTCCCCATGAAAACTCCTACAATTTCCTGTCAAATGATATTAGTTTAATAAGAAAACAAGTAATTGATGACACATAAAATGTACAGACGTTGACTAACGTCTGAAGAGTCAAGATCAGACCTAAAGTCCATTGGATCAACCCAGCTTAAGGTAGCAAGAAAACTGAATCCTTGACGATCCACTGCATATTCCCCTAACTGGGAGGTCAGCTAGAGGAAACCATCCCTGTAACGCCCTCGGCATGTACGGATCAGCCATGGGGTTTCTAACGGAATGAGGGGGGTCCGCGTAGGTTCGGTCGACGCCTTACCCCCAGCACTGGGGAGGCAGAAGCGCACTAACCTACCGGCTTAATCTCGAAATATCTAAGGAGATCTCAGTCGGTTACAGATCTGGAAGTGTTTAAGCAAGCTTGGGCTTCAAGAGTCTTAAAGGAGGAAATATCTCCTTGAAGATCTATCACCTCGACAGGATATCTACGAAATATCCTTGAACTTAGAATATTTCTATTTATCCTAGATACAGGATAACTACGAAGGGAAACCCTAATTCGACCTATAAAAGGAGCCTCGTATCATCTTCTTCAAGGTAAGCCAAATGAGTCTAACAGACTCCACACCCGCAAGGATCATTCAATACTCATTATTTTACTATAAAGAGCAATCTGACTGGCTTGAGCGTTGGAGCGGTTTTCTTTCTTTTTGCAGGTTTTCCCCCAGGTCTTTAATGGAAGGAGCGAGAATTGAAGGAATATCGATCATCTAGACGGAATATTCGATCATAACGGAGGTTGTCATGCATCAACTCCCTTTTCATGTTGATATAACGGAAGGCCATTTTTTGGCATCCGCATTTGGCGCTAGAAGGAGGGCATTTCTCCAACAAAATCTTTAACGATTCAAGTTCTTGAATCACGTTCATCTTTAACGATTCGTGTTCTTGAATCACGTTCATCAATTTCGTTAACGAAATCAATCAGTCACATTAGCGTTGAAGCTACAACAAAGAAGCATGGTTTCTTCTCAGCATTCTTTCTCAAGGTGCTCGGTTAAGGAGTTTTCCCTCTTTCGTCTTGATGGGTACAACCACCAGTGATGGAAAGAAAAATTCCCCAAAGTCGGCTGAGCAAAGATTGAAACTTACGCTACAAGAAAAAGGAGGAAACAGAAACATTGGTTTCTGACCAATTAATTTTGAGAACTAGGGTTTTTTGGCCGACTTCTCCCTCAAATCACGCGGCTGGAAGTCTGGATTCAACAAGTGAATTTACGACCAAAGATTCTCCGGTAGGAGAAAATAAGGAAAAACTGATGAAAAATTGGTCTTGGTTTAACGATGGACAACCAATCCTTGTTATTGGTAACCCATTGAAGAAGAAAAGTGAAAAAAGATGTTAAGGGTTTTTTGGCAGATCAGCGGTAAAGACGACTTGATGTTATTCTGACCAGAAAAATGGTTGCTAACCATTAGATCTTGTGGTTGGGAACTTCAAAACTACCTATCGGAGGCTCGAAGCAAAACCCCGAGACTAGACATCAGCCGGAGGCAACCATATCAGCAGAAACGAATTCTCATCTTGGCCTGTTGCTATAGCCCTAAGGAGGACAAGATTTGAAAGCAAAAGCCCTATTTGGCTTTCATAGCAGACTACGTTCAGAGAAGAAGAAAGAAAAAAAGCCTTCCTACAGGGAAAACAATTCCTGTTAATGGGCATAATTGCTCACTGTTACAAGGAGTTCAACTGTCCGCTAGAAGGAGATCAACTACATCGTCTGAATTTTCTCAGCAATCTTCAAGGCTTCTCGACTCGACTGACAGGGAAGTTCTCTCACTCTAACTGTTATATGTTGCTTTCCGTTCTCTTATAGTTTTATGATGGCGGGTCAAACATGGCCAGTCTCGGCCAGACCCTCGTTGATCACTGACATATCCTATATTACCCAATCGTCCTTTTAGAGGAGTTAATTCGGCGGACAAAAAGCGCCTTTGACTCACTACTCTGTGGCCCCATTAACTCTTAGTCAACCATGCAACCTGGTTATTATTTATACTTCCGCGAAAACCATAGACGAATTGGATTTAGTTTAACCTTGTCGACGCTTATTCCATACATATATATAAATGGTTATGGCAAACTGCTATATACGAAGTTAACTTCGTACTAAAATAAACTGATTAAAAAGTCGGTGTTGTGATTAAGCCATGCTTGATTGACTTCCTCGAGCCATTGTGTTCCAATCAGCTCGTCACAAGTTTTAGCTTACGATCAAATACTGACTTGTTTGCTATTAAGTCTAACTTGTTTATTACTAGCTCAGGCTTATAAGGATACTTATATTGACTTCAGACTTCTTTTTTGAAATCCTATTGTATTACTTGTTGGTAGCGGTAACACCGTTGAGTTTAAGAAATAAATTCAGGGAAGGAGGAACCATCTCGGAATGGTCAAGCTCTAATGGGTAGCCAATCAGGAAAGAAAGTCAACACTGGTTGTATCTCGACAAAAAAGACTCTGAATTCAGAATATAGCAACCAAACGAATCAACAACTTTAACAGGAAGGAAAGGAATCGACAACGGTTGCAGTTCAACCGTGAACGACAAAGAGATGGAGCAGCCTAGGATGGAAGCGGAATAACTAGTCCCATCAACTCCAGCTGGAGATAATTCAACAACAATAACCAGGGAAGTCTCTTATTTCTTATAATAACTACCTTAGTAATTTGTTCACAACATCTCTACTATGTTAGGGTACCAGATAGATACGTCTGACTATGAGAACCATTGCAAACAATGTGAAAATGACTCAACAGGTATTCAATAGAACGCCCTAAGAAGTGACTGTTATCTTTGAACCTAATAATTGTTGAAACTCTTTCACTCAGACGACTTAGCGACCAAGAGCGATGAACTTAAGCAGAACCTTGGCTTTAATACCAAAACATAGAAAACTTCTTACCGTTCTACACATTAGGTAGGAGGTAACACAACGAACACAACGTGGGCCAAGCCAGCTGGCGGCCCTAAAAGTTACATGCTTAAACACTTTCTTGTTTATCAAGCATGAAAATACTAAAGTTATTTCATACTATAATATTGTCAAGCTGACTCAATGCCTGGCTCGACCCAAAAATCATAGGCTTGGATTAGAGAAACAATTCTTATTACCGAATAACGGTATTGGATATAAACAAGAGAACATCTATGATTTCCCTCAACGGAAAGAACTCAGGATCAAGATTCTTTTAAGATAGAATATAAAATTCTTTAACTCTCAAATATTTCCTTTTAGAAGGGTGTTATGCAGGACACTCTAAACAGGAAAAAACGAATAACTCTAATGAAAGGCAAGGCTGAACTCCTCAGTCATTGCAAAACTCTTCAGACAAAGGTCTTATGTCAGAAGTGACAGAGCAAGGACATGAAATACAAGGAGCAACTCTTACTCATTGATTGTATTTCTCCAAGTTTGATAGTAAATTCATTACTTTCACTAAATATCAAACTAGGGGGGGTATATGCACATATATGTTGTTTCATTGAAAACATTGACAAGTAAGATCGAACCCAGGCATATGAACACATCGATAAAACGCTTGAAAGGAAATTATATGCAGTAAACCACAAGAATGAATGGACAACTGACTGCTACTATAAACTAAACATGCTACATGTTAGTATAATGCCTGCTAAAAAGCTTAAAAGAATACTTGTACTCAAAACTAGTTATAAACGACATAAACATAAACGCTTTATGTTTGAAACAGACTTGGAATATATGAGATTTACTCTGAAATGATTAAGTATCTATATATAACTCTAAAACGACTAAGTATCTATGTATCATACAAACCATATTGTTATTACATCAACTGAAAAGTATATGTGAATATTTACCATGATTACCTTTGCATGATATGAAACAAGTAAACACGTCAATGACATGAACTGAGTAACACATATAACACATGATTTTATGCTGCTATGTTCAAAGCTATATAATGATCCTCATATTGTTAGCTAACAATGAATTAACAACTCTTGAAAGTCTAGATGACTGCTTTGAAGTTGTTTATGGCAGATTTAAAGGATGAAGTAGTTCAACCCGGCGAACTCGAGAAGAAACTGAAAGTCTCAGTCAGAGGACACATCTTACCTCAATCAAAGAATGTTAAATACTTGAAGAAAGTCTCAGCGAAAGGACCCAAAGAGGGCAGCTAAGGTACACATACCTATCAAGCTCACTTTGTGAACTTAATAACATATTCTCATTGCAGATTAAGCCCTACTGGGTTGGGCACAAACCCGACCTTCTTTGACAAGGTCACATATTATGTCCTGCCCCGTTAGGAACAGATCTGACTTTGCTTCGACAAGGTCAGAGACTAAGTTCTGCTAGTCAGGCATAACCCTTTGCATGAGCCTTGCTTTGAAAGCTCCCAAGTTCCAACCATGTAAGTCATGCGGAAACAGGTCCCCAATGCAAATGACGATTCTCAACCACTCAGGCACCCAAACTATAGCCTTACTTACGCAAGCCTAAGGAGGAGTCCTAGTTAAACTAACTTTGCTTCGGTAAAACAGGTAGCTTTGGTAGCTAAGGCGCGACCAGAAGCCTCAAGGAGCAGTCCTAGTTAAACTGAAACTTCACTCGAGTAAAATCGACCCTTCACCAAGGTCCCAAGGAGAAAACCTAGTTAAACTGACCGTGCTCAAGCCGGAAAATTAGGCAGCTCTGGTAGCTAAGGCAACGACCAGAGACCTTACAAGGAGAAGTCCTAGTTAAACTCACTTTACTCGAGTTAAACGCGGTCCCCACTGCGTATCGTAAGGAGAAGTCGTAGTTAACCTATAGCCCTGGCAAAGGTGACCGGGGGGTATAAGGAGAAGTCCTTGCGAAATTATTCCTGCTTAGGCAGACAAAACAACCCTGATAGCGAAAGCACCGAACAGGGGCACGGGAGGAGTCCGGGCGAAAACTAGTTGTGCTCAAGCCGACGAAAACAACCCTGGTAGCGACGACCAGGGGTTCAAGGAGAAGTCCTAGTTAAACTAGTCGAGCTCAAGCCGACGAAAGCAACCCTGGTAGTGACGACCAAGGATTCAAGGAGATGTCCTAGCTAAACTAGTCGAGCTCAAGCCGACGAAACTAGCCTTAGTAGCGACGACCAGGGGTTCAAGGAGAATACCTAGCTAAACTAGTCGTGCTCAAGCCGACGAAACAGCCCTGGAAGAGACGGCCGAGGGTACAAGGAGAAGTCTTAGCTAACCTACAGCCCTGGTAGCAAAAGCCACAACTAGGGGCTGAACCTAGACTCAGGAAGTATTCAAAACTTTTTATACAAGGCCAATTTGGGTACTATTTTGCAGGGGGAGTTAGTAAGACTAGGGCATGATAGAATAAGTCTAACTCTTCCTTGTTAATGCAGGAGCGATCATTTGGAGGATGCGCAGTAAGCTAGGGAACTTGCATTAGTAAGTTTACGATTATACTAACACCCTTGTCCGAACTAAGAATCATTATGCAGGAAAGAGAGTTCAAAGAGACGGCGCCCGGCTCATCCCGAAAGCACATCAATCAGGAAGTGTATCTTTCTCGTTTAGATTATTATCCAATTTTCTAATGATTATTGATTTATCTCTAGATACGATAACTTAAGCACCTACGTCATAAATAATTCTCCTTGACATAACTCGTAGTCTCATAGTTAATCATATTGGCCATCGTCTCTTCTCTATATAGTCCGAACTGCATTCGAATGTTACCCCTTAGCTCTCACATTGTTTCTTAACGGGTTTTAATCACTGTTACATATCTCCTTTGCTAGCCTATTAACATCTTTATAATTCGCTATTTTGGAAGAGTTTAGTATTAGTTTGTTTAGCATTTATTCAGAGTGTTGCATGTTTGCAGGAAAATTCCCAACGTCAATCAGCCCCGGCAAATACAGCTACAATAAAGAAAACCTCATCAGCACAGGTGGGAAAGAAGACTTCTCAAACAGCTCTGGCACAAGTAGCCAGCTAAAGAAAAATCGACCAGTATTGGTAGTGAAGGAAATCTCAGAAGATAGTCTATACAACTCAGCCAGATCAGCACTGGAATGCAGAGCTCTGGGAAATCAGAAAGAAGACCGAGCTTCACGGAATAGCTCTGGTCCAGGTAAACCCTTTTGTCTTCAGGGTCTTCACTCTTTAAGAAACACGAGAGTTTTTTCTACTCCTCAGTCTTTTTACTTTCGACTAAGGAGTGACGGTACACATGATGATGCATAAAATGTCTACGAACACTGGGAAGCAGAAGCAGAAGCGCACTAACCTACCAACTTAATCCCGAAATATCCAAGGAGATCTTAGTCGGTTACAGATCTGGAAGTGTTTAAGGAAGCTTGGGCTTCAAGAGTCTTAAGGGAGGAAATATATCCTTGAAGATCTATCACCTCGGCAGGATATCTACGATATATCCTTAACCGTAGGATATTTTTATTTATCCTAGATACAGGATAACTACGAAGGGAAACCTTAATTCGGCCTATAAAATGGGCCTCATATCATCTTCTTCAAGGTAAGCCAGACGAGCCTAACAGACTCCACACCCGGAAGGATCATTCAATACTCATTATTTTACTGTAAAGAGCAATCAAATTGGCTTGAGCGTCGGAGCGGTTTTCTTTCTTTTTGTAGCTTTTCCCCCCCAGGTATTTAATGGAAGGAGTGAGAATCGAACGAATATCGATCATCTAGATGGAATATTTGATCATAACGGAGGTTGTCATGCATCAACTCCCTTTTCATGCTGATATAACGGAAGGCCATTTTTTGACATCAGCAGTAACAACTAAAAAAAATTTATTCTGCCCTTAAGTACGCCCGATATTGTCCCATACTTATGACTTGAGTATGAGCTTTACTTGTTATACTGTCAAATCTCCTGGTTATTAAGTCTAGTAGGGATTGGACTCAGCGCACTACTATCCTTGAGGTATGAGCTTGGGCTATATCGGGAGTAGAGAGGATGTGCATTGCCTATTATCCTCTTATATAAAGACAAAAACAAAAAAATTGTGTAGTCGAAATTATGGATGTAGACAGAAGCATACTACCTGTTGAGGAAAGTCCCCGTTTTTCATTTGATTATTGATTAGGACCTTGGCTGCATGATGTAGAGGCATTGGGTCCCTTTCGGCCTATTCAGAGAAAAAATTAACAAATTGGACGAGGTTCGTTTTGTTGTTCTCTAGAGTTAAAATTTCATATAACGAATTACCTGACCACCATAAATAAGAGCCATCAGACCCCAAGAAGTTTGTACGAGGTTCGTTTTGTTGTTCTCTAGAGTTAAAAATTCCTGTTTCACCAAGCATGAAAGACTTAAAAATCGAAGTAGTCAAATACTCCTACCCTCAAACAACGGTTCTTGAAATTGCTTTATGTTATTTTCTTTGACCAAACATTATCCACTTTTTCTTCCGTATATTATGATATTGTGCCATTTCATGTTTACTTTTGGGAAAACTTGGACCTAATGTTTAACTGATTGAAGGAAACAGTACTCAAATATTACCTTCTTACAACAAGAAAGATAACTCTCTCCCCAACCCCCGGATTCACTTTGTGTTGACAGCAAAAACTCACAAGCCTTACGGACGGTCGAGCTATTCTGGCAGTTTTTCCCTGCAGCTGCTAGACCTCGAAGAGCAAACCATGTGCCATAAGTAAAGCAAATTCCCCAGTTTCCGTACCTGTGCAAGTTATCAACCTTTGGATCATTCTACTCTTATGGATTTATTACAAGGTATGTGGGGTGAGAAGCCATCTACATCATAGTTAAACCTCACTTTAAGCAACATAAATAATTGATCCAAAAATTAAATTTGTGCGTGAAATAAAAGGAACACAAACAAATCATTTCAAAAAATTTGAAATGTTGCTCATAGTGTCAATGAACTAATCCATAAACTAAATTTTTTACATAATATTCCGAAATTTACCACACAACATTTTTCTAGAAAAAATAATAACAATACATAATATTATAAAGAACAATAAGGAATAAATCACATACGTGTTAGAGTATGTGAGATGAGTTAGAGGTATAGCCTCACATGGGATAAGATAGTATCACATATAGCACATATAAAGGCCTCAAAGTTTAATAGTTAGAAAGAACTGAATCAATACTTTTCTCTCTCCTATATTGTGAGAGGGTATAGGTGGTTTGAGAAAAGTTAATAGGCGGTTTGAAGCTAATAGGCGGTTTGGATTGAAAAGTTAATAGGCGGTTTGAAGCTAATAGGCGGTTTGGATTCAATTTCCAATTTTGGTTCAATCCCACCAGCTTATAATATATATAAATAGGGGGTTTGAGTGCTTTGTACAACACATCAACAACAAACACAACAACTCTTCTTTAGAGAGAGCTAGAGAGAGAGCAAGTGAGAGAGAAATTTTTGTTCATAGTTTTGAGCGGTGTTAATTTCTCGGTCGTCGAAGATTTAATATAGAAGGTTAATTTCTATACGGTACCATCTTGGGACGAACTTGTGGGTTGTGTGAGTCGTCTTCATCTATCCTTCAATAAAGATTTCTTGTTTGCTCGAGGACGTAGGCTTTAGGCCGAACCTCGTTAATTTTGTTCGCATATTTAGATTTTGGCATAGCTTTTTGATTAATTTTCATAATCGGATCAATTTCTAGGATAGGTTTGATAGCTTCCGCAACTTTTAGTACTAACAATTGATATCAGAGACTTGTTGAGATTGAACGAAGAGAAGTTTGTTGGTTGAAAATGCACAAGAACAAGACATGGGATATTGTCCCATTGCCCGAAGGGAAGTCTGTTGTTGGTCGTAAATGGGTGTACAAGAAGAAATAGGATTCTTCCGAGATCAAGGGTACAAGGTATAAGGCAAGACTAGTGGCCAAGGGTTATGCACAAAAAGAAGGGGTAAACTACAACGAGATTTTCTCCCAGGTCGTGAATTCGGGTGCTATTGAGTATTGTTGCTCACGGTGATTTTAAGCTGGAACAACTCGATGTTAAAACCGCCTTCTTGCACGGTGATTTGGAAGAATAAATTTATATGGCTCAACCTGAGGGATACAAGGTTGAGGGTAAAGAAAATCAAGTATGTCGTTTGAGGAAGTCTCTTTACGGATTAAAACAATCGCCTCGCCTATGGTACAAATGATTTGATTGTTTCATGTTAAAGCTTGGTTTTCGCAGAAGTGACTATTATTGTTGTGTATTACATCAAAAGGCTTCGCAAAGGTGACTTTATTTATCTCCTTTTGTATGTGGATGACATGCTTATTGCTTCTCGAAGCATGGTGGAGATAGATAAGTTGAAATCTCAACTCAGTCAAGTGTTTGAGATGAAAGACATGGGCGCTGTAAAGAAGATACTGGGAATGGAGATTAAGAGAGAGCGGTCAAGTAAGAAACTGTACTTGAATCAGAAAGGTTATATCGAATGAGTAGTTTCTCGATTCGGAATGCAGAATGCGAAGGTGGTGTCAACACCTTTGGCACCACACTTCAGGCTCTCGGGAAGACAATCTCCCACTACTACGGTGGAGAAGGATCATATGAATCGTGTACCGTATGCTAGTGCAGTTGGCAGTTTGATGTACTCTATGGTGTGTACTCGTCCGGATATTTCACAAGCGGTCAATGTGGTTAGTAGGTTTATGGCAAACCCGGGGAAGACACACTGGGAAGCTGTGAAGTGGGTCTTGAGGTACTTGAAGGGTACTGTTGATATGGGTTTGTGCTTTGGTGGTTATGTTGACTCGGATTATGTTGGTGCTCCAGTTAATTGGCTATCGATGTTACAAACTACAGTTGCATTATCTACTACGGAGACCGAGTATATGGCTATGGCCGAGGGTGTGAAGGAAGCATTGTGGTTGTGGGGTCATTTGGATGATCTAGGGGTTAAGCATGAGTGCGTATATGTATGGTGTGATAGTCAAAGTGCGATCTACTTGGCGAAGAATCAGGTTCATCATGCTCGTACGAAGCATATCGATGTCAGGTATCACTTTGTACGAGATGTCATAGAGGAAGGTGATTTTTCTCTCATGAAGGTTCACACAGATGAGAATCCCGCGGACATGTTGATTAAAGTGGTGACGTGTAGCAAGTTTCAGCATTGCTTGGAATTGCTACAAATCGGCTCGTGTTAAGTTGCCCGAAAGGGCGTAACGTCGACAAGATAAATTTTATGTGAAGGGTTGGTAGAACTACGGTAGGCTTGATCCTGTAAAAGGGTACATAGGCAGCCATGGTCATATGACGCAGTCGGATGAAGTTACAAGAAGCAAATATATCTTACAAGGAGTATGCTGGTGTTCGTCCAAAATTTGAAGTGTATCAAATTGTGTACGAGGTGGAGAATTGTGAGAGGGTATAGGCGGTTTGAGAAAAGTAAATAGGCGGTTTGAAGCTAATAGGCGGTTTAGATTGAAAAGTTAATAGGCGGTTTGAAGCTAATAAGCGGTTTGGATTCAATTTCCAATTTTGGTTCAATCCCACCGGCTTATAATATATATAAATAGGGGGTTTGAGTGCTTTGTACAACACATCAACAACAAACACAACAACTATTCTTTAGAGAGAGCTAGAGAGAGAGCAAGTGAGAGAGAAAATTTTTTTCATAGTTTTGAGCGGTGATTAATTTCTCGGTCGTCGTAGATTTAGTATAGAAGGTTAATTTCTATACGGTACCATCTTGGGACGAACTTGCAGGTTGTGTGAGTCGTCTTCATCTATCCTTCAATAAAGATTTCTTGTTCGCCCGAGGACGTAGGCTTTAGGCCGAACCTCCTTAATTCAGTTCGCATATTTAGATTTTGGCATAGCTTTTCGATTAATTTTCATAAACGGATCAATTTCTAGGATAAGTTCGATAGCTTCCGCGAATTTTAGTACTAACATATATTATTTCTATAATGGTATCAAGAGCATTTTTACTCTATAGAGTCTAATCTTAGGGTTTTTTATTAACCAGTGGCGGTAGCTCCGTCAATGGCTACCGTACGCAGGAACATAATTGGTATAGTTTTAGTGTTCTTTTCCTATCCAAATAAACTAGGTTTGAAGGTTTCAAGTTTTTTTTAAAACTTTCAATTTGTTTCTTTCATGTTTCTATTTCAAGTTTCTGATTCTCTATGTAAGTCTTCAACCAATTGTTAATGGTTTTTACCATTAAGGATTTGAAGGTTTAGAGATCAGTTTCACATTTATAGAAATATCCATCTCTACTGATCAATAATAGCATATGAAGATTCAAAGAGTAAAGCAAACAACTATTACGTTCAACTTAGATGGTGGTTTCTTCTTCAGATTTTCCAGTTAAAGAAACATAGCAAATCCTGTTACGTTCCTCTTCTCTATCATATCTTCTTCATTCTGATTCTCTGTCTAAATTCCTAATCGACAAGAATGGATCTGGTCCTTTCTCCCCTCCATCATATCCTCTCATTTTTTCTATTTAAAACTTTTACTGTCCTTTTTCCCTCGAAACTCTTCTCTCAACACAAAACATAATCTTTTTTCTGGTATGAAACACAAAAGACATGAGATCTGAAATGTTTCTTATTTTCCATTTCAAAGATCAAATACTCCTCTAAATCTCTTATTTTCTCTCGAAATTTATGTTGTTCTCTCTATAAAACCGATCTTCAAACACATATATATGTTTCTTTCTCTAACATTTATCAAAGCTTATTACTTTCTTTTAAAGGTTCCTTTTTCTTACCTTCTTCTCTATACACAATGATGGACAGAAAAAAGGAAGAAGAGTAGTTGGTTGCTAACTCTCTAGAAACAAATGTTAGGAAGCAACAGTCAACAAGACTTAGTCGTTTTCTGTTTTCAATAATTCCTTACAAGTTAGGATCCTTTGAACGTGTTGAGTGAGTAATAAAGTGAGTCATAGAGTCATTCCTCTCTATTAGGAAAGTCTGGTGCAACAGTTATGTAAAGGCTACATAAAGAGCCATACCTTTATTGTGAAGCAAGTGAATCAAAGTCGCAAATTCCTTTTGTTTTGTTGTTCTTTGAAGGTGTTCTAATAGGAAAGTCTGGAAATGAAGAATGGAGAGAGAGTAAATGGTTATTTTGCAAGAATTTGATCGTGGCTAACAACATGAGAAATATTGGAAACAACTTGTCAGATGCTAAAGTGGTTGAAAAGATTTTGAGAACCTTGTCTGATCGATTCACATACATTATGTGTGCAATTGAAGAATCAAAATATATAAAAAATCTCTCGATCGATGAACTTCATAGTTCTCTGTTGGTACATGAATCGAAGTGCAAGGAGAAAGTTAATGAGGATCATGTTTTGAAAATTACTAGGGAAACAGGAAGAAGGGAACAACTGGGTCAGAGAAGAGGAGATCACTGGACTTAGGGAAGAGGAGGATCTCGAGGAGCTTATAAAGGCGGAGGAGGGAGATCAAATAGAGGCTCATTCAAAAAACACTAGTTCAGTGCTACAAGTGTCACCAGCTAAGACACTTTCAATATGAGTGTCCAAGCTGGGAGAAAAGGGCCAACTACGCAGAATTTGATGAATCAAAAGAGAACATACGCTGAACGATTCTTTCAACAAGAGTGTCCAAGCTGGGAGAAAGGCGCTAACTACGCAGAAGTTGATCGATCAGAAGAGATGATATTGATGGCATTTGCTGAGGTTGAAAATAAAGGGCAGTTGTGGTTTCTTGACTCTGGATGCATCAACCACATGTGTGGAGAGAAAGAATGGTTCAGTGACCTAGATGAAGAATTCAAAGATGTAGGTCATGGGGAGAGGCCACATTCAAATGGAAGTAGGAAGTGTTTCACACATTATAACTGATGTGTATTACATACCTGAGTTGAAGAACAACCTGATTAGCATTGCACAATTACTAGAAAAGGGAATATCTATGTTAATGCAAACGGGAGCATGTCGGTTATACCATCCTTCAAAGGGTCTAATCATGGAAACTCTCATGACCCCCAATAGGATATTTGTAGTTACATCCAATATGATGCCGCAAAGGTAATGCTCAAAAATATGGTATAGACTACACTGAAGTGTTTGCTCCGGTGGTGAGATGGGGCACCATAAAAACAATTTTGGCTGTAGCGGCACGAAAAGGTTTGAAGGTTTATCAACTTGCCATAAAAATTACATTTCTTCGTGGAGAACTTACTGAGACTGTGCATGTTGATCAGCCGCAAGGTTATCAGAAGAAGGGACAAGAAACCAAGGTTTACAGGCTCAAGAAGGCATTGTCTGGGCTCAAACAAGCACCTAGAGCCTAGTACAGTCGCAATATAAGATACTTCACAGATAAAGGATTGGAAAAATGTGCTCATGCACCAATGTTGTTTGTCAAAGTTGATAATGGTAATCTGCTAATTGTATCTCTATATGTAGACGATATGATTGTGCAGGAAATAAAACAAGCATGGTGGAAGAATTTAAAGCTAGGATGAAGACAGAATTCGACATGTCTGATCTAGGAGAAATGAGATATTTTCTTGGAGTGGAGGGAATTCAAGATGACATAGGGATATACATATGTCAAAGAAAATATGCTTGTGATGTACTAGAGAGGTTGAAGATGGAGATGCACAATTCTCTTAGGAATCCAATTGTTCTCGGTACCAAATTGGTAAAAAATTCAAGTGGAAAGGCTGATGCCAATTTATACATGCAGATGGTGGGTTGTATTATGTATTTAGCAGCCTCAAGACAAGCCTTGATGTATGTGATAAGTTTATCAGTAGGTACATGAAAAAATCCTACTCAAGCACATATGCGAGCTGTAAAAAGGATGCTCAGGTATGTGAAAGGTACTATCAATCTAGGCTTGCATTATAAGAAGAATGGGAACAACATACTAGAAGCATACTCAGAAAGTGATTATGCCGGACACTTAAAGAATAGAAGGAGCACCTCGGGATATGTTTTTTTCTTAAGGAATGATGTTATATCATGGTCATTTAAGGGACAGCCAGTGGTGACACTGTCTACAACGGAATCTGATTTTGTGGCGGCTGCAACCTGTACATGGCAAAAGTCGTATGGTGGAGGAGAATTTTGGAGAGCATTGGAGCTGCTAAAAAAAAGCAAGAGTACAATAATGTACTGTGATAACATATCTACAATCAAGTTGTCTAAGAATCTAGTCATGCGCAAGACAAACAAGCATATTGATGTAAGATTTCATTTCCTTAGGGATCTTACGAATGATGGAGTTGTGGAATTGGTTCATTGCAACACAGAGAGACAGGTTGCAGACATTATGAAAAAGCCTCTCAAATTGGACTCTTATGAGAAGCTGCGTCATATGCTAGGAGTTTCTGAGGTTCCAAACATAAACTAAACCGATTGTTTTAGTTTAGGGTAGGTTGTTTTAGGAAGAAACAATCAACATGACTTAGTCATTTCCTGTTTTCAATAAATCCTTCAAGTTAGGATCCTTTGAACGTGTTGGGTGAGTCATAGAGTGAGTCATAGAGTCATTCCTATATATTAGGAAAGTCTGCTACAATAGTTATGTAAAGGCTATATAAAGAGCCGTACCTTTATTTTGAAGCAAGTGAGCAAAGCAGCAAATTCCTTTTGTTTTGTTCTTTTGTTACTCTTAACAACAAAGTCTAATGAGATAACCTTTGCACCTAGGGATTGCAATCTCTTTGTAAGGGAAAATGGCCTTTCAAATGTTACAACTATACAAAGAAAGTTGTTGAATAGGTTGGGTGCCATGTATGGATGGCGATGCCTACAAAATCCATGGTAATATCAAAGTGTCTAGTGGTTGCCTATAATGATGTTGTGGATATGTTGTGTTCTATATCTGTGATGGACTTCAAAAAAAATTCATCCTCTCTTGGATGCCTTAAAAATTCTCCTTGACAAGTACCACAGTGCCTTCTATGCTATCATATTTCTTCTCCTCTAAATTTCTTCATCAAGTTTCAAAGTGGACTCTTTGGCATGCTTTTCTCTAATTACTTCTTTTACTTTCTCCCTCTCTAAACTATCTCAATCTTCTATTGCTCAAGCCCAAATGGGCCAAACAATCAATATTTTTTGAAGTGGGCCAAGCAATCAAGCTTTTTGTTTCTCTTTTTCAAGCCCAAATGGGCAAAGTTACCAACTTTCTATATCATCTTTCTCTCAAGAAATGCAGCAAACACACATCAAAGAAACACCCACATTAATAGTAAAAGAAATTCAAACATTATCAAGGCGGTGTTTACACACTCAAAGTCTTAATAGTAAAAGAAATTCAAACATCATCATGACGGTGTGTACTCAAACTCAAGATCTTCCATACTTGCAAGTACAATTAGTTTGAGGGCAAGTAATATGAAGGAAGCGAAATCACCATTTACACAATGAAATACAGAGAAGAAAAAGTTGTTTTACATTTTAACTTATTTCGTTTTTAGATATTATTGTAATGAGTAAGGCATTTAATGTAGTAAACCATTGTACTTACCAATGTCTTGATAAGTACATTGGTTTGAGGGAGAGTGTTAGAGTATGTGAGATGTGTTAGAAACATAATCTCACCTGGGATAATATAGTATTGGTACTCTCTCATATAACCTATATAAAGACCTCAAAGTGTAATAGTTAGAAACAACTCAATTAATACTCTTCTTTCTCCTATACTATTTTGGGAGATGCTACAATGACTTAGAAGCTGACTTAGCGGATGACATAATGACGTGGAGTACACTAAAAAACACTAAAAGACAAAGTTTTTTCAAAGTTTGACTGCCGTGGGGACCGCTTTTGTTTCCAAATGAGGAAACATGTCATCCTCTAAGTACCAAATTCTAAGTCACTCTATCATTTCCCTACTATTTTTATCAGTACGTACCATGAACCATCCGGGTTTTGTTGTTTTTCAATGTAATGCACGGCCTTAGCAATGAAAATTTCAATTTCGGTCTTCCGATATTCAGGATGTAACTTCATAAACAACGTTAGTGCGTTAATTGATGATGCCGTGCACTCCGCATATCTAAAAAAATGTATCACAACGTCATCATCAGTAGCATACATCTAAAAACATCAAAATCAAATGAGACTAACTTTAAAAAAGAATCTTACTCGCGCTCAACGACAACGTCCACGAAGAATTCTGTTGGATTTAGAACCTAATAGTAAAAACCGTTCTCAATATTTATTAACTGATATAAGTGATGAGATTAAGTCTAAGGTTCTAGATATATATATATATATATATATATATATATGAGCTTGTATGTGCTTAAGAGATAATGTTTCCATTACTTCCAGCCAATTTAAGTCTAAGGTTCTAGATATATATATATATATATATATATGAGCTTGTATGTGCGTAAAAGATAATGTTTCCATTACTTCCAGCCAATCGTGCGAGGTTGCAGGCTCCCATGGTGGCATACCACCGTCTGAACCCTACAAAATGTATACCATCAGGAAAATGAAATATTTTAACTTCTTTTAGTTAACGATAGTGGTTTTACACTTACTTGCAAGGAAATCAGAAGATCAACAGAATCATACAACCGCTCTACTGGCATTTCTTCACCGACAATTTCAACTGACATTTGTGAGAACAAAAGGCAACTCTGACAAATACCCGAAATTAATTTACTTGTAGAATAATGAATACTGGAATCATCACCACTGAGTATAAAAATAGAGAAGGAAATTCAAATCAAATACTTTTTATGTTCTTTATTGATTAATTTGGCACTTACAAGTAGTCCTTCAGCAGTACAATCTGAAACTTGCCATCCATGATCTTGATCTGAGAAAGTCCACGATCCTTTAGAAATGTGACGAAACATGCGCCGGAAGTCGCCCGATGGGTTATTTCTTACCTTTACGCACACATTTATAGAAGATTATCTAAACCCATACATAACAACCAGATAAAGACATAAGTTTGGTAAGAAGTTATGTAATAGTTTATACCTGTGAAGCTTTCACAAAATCGTGTCCTTTCTTAAGAGTATAACCGATTTCATCGACAAGATCACTTGCTAGAAGTGCTTGAACATCAAAACCGGTGTCCCACATCTGGCTTCCAAAACTCTGTAATTATCAATTAATAAGGTCCATTTAATCAGATAAGTGTCTAACCGCTTCATTTACTTCAAACTAATTCAAATTTATTTATTCCGAACCTGCATTCTGAGTCCATCTTCAGCAACCCACAAGTAATCCGGAACTCTAGCTAGATGTTTCTTGAATGCTTCCGAGTTCGGATCTTCTACCCAACAAGCAAGCATACATAACGACTATCATAAACAAAAGTCAAGTATATTAGTCTGAAAAAATTTCGGTTATGCCCCACAATTTAGAAGCCTTAGATGATCACTCGAAGATCGAAAACTTGCATGTTTGAAGAATGCATGATAATTTATATAATCTAGTAGTACTTAACTGATCAACGAACTTTTAGATCTTGCATATAGATAATATCATAAATTATTAACACTATCAGTCATTGTGTTACCTTCTCTACACAACCGATTGTGATGTAGCAACTATTTTCATCTTCATAGTGGATGTGCTTCATAGTTAGCTCTAAAGCCTTCTCCCTAACTTTTGAAATAGGCCACCTTGTTAAAACAGGTTCAGTAAATATGTACAGAGAGTCCCAAATCAAGTTTTGAATTAACGGATGGGGGTAGTAGAGATCTTCCTATAGTACATAAATATATGACAATAATTAGCTTAAAGAATATATACAAATGAATTTATACGTAAATCGCCCACAGTATAATTAGTGACTGACCTTAGCGCATAAATGGCGGGTTTTATTCCAATTAACTTGATTGTAAGGTTGAACGTGAAGCTCATTTCTTAGTGAAAAAATTAGATCCGTAACCGAGCAAACAAATCTCTTCCCGTATAAATATGACATTGGCATGTAAACCAATCGAGTGTAACACAACATTTTAGCTGCAGTTTTGCAGACAAGAGTCGTAAGTACTACAATATGGCATTTGAATCAAGTAAATTAGTGTAATGGTAATGTAAGAATGCTTATGGAAACGATATCGGGGCCTTTAGACAAGTGTGGTTCCTATAGAGTTTTATGTTATAAAATTTGTTAAGACTCACTATCTCATTCGAAAATGACTTGTAACAAATCTCTGACTACTCTTTATCTCTCCTCTGACAAACAAGCTCTCATCTATAATAAGAGTTGATCCTTCTTATAACAATTGCAAAAGATTCATTCTCTCTTTGTTGTTCTTAAATATCTAAACATTTTCATTAAGTGAAAAATGCTCTAAAAAATTATACAAAACAATCCAACTTCAGACAATAGACAATCCAACTTAGCCTGTATGCTACCTCGATAGACGTCTTTCGAGGCAAATACGAAATCCAAGTCCGAGTGGGTCATTAAGTGGGACATACTATTGCTTTTGAGGCGGGTGGTAAGACTCTAATGAATACTACCAAGCTCCCAAGTACAAGGATAAGAATACGCAGTTGGAACAAACCAGGATGCATAGGTAGAATAGAAGGAAGAAGCCAAAATTCTGGGGGCATTGGGTTGCAACCTGACCAATCATATAATCCAAGTACCTGTATTCGCATACACGAAAAAAACCATCTCATACGAATACAATTACAAACTTTCCCGACATATATTAGTTAGAAGAAGACCCAAATTCCCATTAAAGAATTTGAATTAGTCAGATCAAATATACCGAAAGCCAAGCCTTTCCCCAAGACGGTATTAATGTTACACCACCATGATCCAGGATCCATTTCCTTGCTCTTGCACATGCTTGGTCTTGACCACCGTTTGGCCCTTCCCCAAGTATACGCATAGAAATGTAGTTAAGGGTAGTACAAAACATGGTACTGTCACCCTCAATATGAAACCCAAAACCACCGTCTTCATTCTACAAATAAAATACATAATTACGATTGGTTAAATGAAGAAAACGAAATTACAAGATTAACACTATTAAAATTTTGATTTTTGTAGGTACCTGATGACAATACATATACCGGAGTGTCTCTTTGATATGTTCTGGTGATAACATTGCATAAAGAGTTCCCGTAATGTAGAGAGCGAAAACCTACATAATGTTCCAACTATTGTTAATTTCCTTAAGCATATCTGTAAAAACAAACTTACCGATGTTGTTATAAGTACCAAACATAAAATGGTCATTTGAAATTTTGAATAAAATGTTATTCGAGTGATTAAGATGGTAACATGATAACTTACCAAGGGTGGCATAAAAAACAAAGGTCCTCCAATATCAGCACCCCAATGGCCATCTTCTAACTGTAACGCTGAGAAGAATCGAACGCCTCTCCTTAATGTCGTTGTGGTCGCCTCATAGGTTAAGTCTTCATTATTACAAATCTTTAGTTGTGGTATGTTTAAATCGAATTTGTCACTGTTTTGCTTCAGTTGCTGTGATTTTGTATTATATACAGATCAACATAATGATATATATGGGGAGCTAAATTTTTTATAGGTGAACTATATCACAAAATCAATTTTTAGTATCGTTCCCTGGACCAAATTGTTACTGGGAGCTATTTTACTTATTTGTAATTAATTATACTTATTTATAAAGGTTGAAAGAAATAATAAGTAAATACGAAATCTCTATTATCTATGTTTGTTCGAATTTAAGTCTATTATTTTAATAGCATGGGAAACTATAGATTTTCATCTCTTACTCCTTTTCTTCTTTAAACTCTACAAACTCCAACAACATTGCCCCATTTTCTTCTTCACAATTAACTCCCACTGCAACAACTACCAGTGAATTATTAAGGATTTAATTTTTTTTTTGTAATATTTTCATTTTTTTTATATCCTCATGTAATACATTTACTGTTAGTGGTCAAGTGTTCGCTCGGAAGTGAAGTTTTGGATATTTCTTTCAGTTTATAATTTTTCGTCCAAAAAAAGACAATAAATTACTTCTCAAGTAAACAAAATTTAGTGAAAGAACTTGTAAACAATGTTATTTTCCTATAAAAATAAGAAACATGGAGCTAGGCTTAGATGTTCTAACCTGCAGACGTAGTAAAACATCACCGCTAGGTTTGATGTTAAACCGATTTTGATAGAATATTTGGCGGGCATTCTCAACCTGAGCTCGTTCTTCAAGAGTCCCTGCATTTGTGTCGAATTCCCAAGTTTGTCTTCCCACGAAATTATTTGTTGTAAAAAGCCATTCGCTAAAAGGGCCTTCTCCCTTGGCCACTTTAAGCTTCCACATTTTCCCCTCTCTGCATATATAGTAAGAGATATATTTTATCAAAAAAACAGAGATATCAATTGTTATTTTTTTTGGAAGACGACTGCGATCTACGGATATCGTGATATTTGGCATTTCATACATCATAGATGTGATAAGCTCGATAACTGCCCACTCAAACATTAACAACACCGGGCCTAAAGCCCAACAAAGACAATGGCCTGAAGCCCAACAACTTTATTAATACCTACATAATCCCAATTCAAATAATCAAAGATTCCACCTTCTCTGGAATGTCAAATGTTATTGATCATCCTTGCAACAAAAAAATGTTATTGATCACGTTTGTAACAAAAAAATGTTAATCACCTTTCTTTTGTGCAGTTACACAATCAAAACCATTTGTATGGAAAATTAATGACTTGCCTCCTCGACAAGCTATTAATTTGGGCATTATTTTCTAAGAATTATTTTGCGGAAGTTATGTGTCACTACTACATTTATCAGGTAACTCAAAATCAGTTAGAATAATAGGATAAGGGAAATTCCCTACCCACCTCTTATTTAATCGGGAGATTTGCGGTTTGGACTCCCTTTCGTATAATTGACTTGCTGTTTGGACTCCCTTTTTTCAGTGTTGCACTTTGGACTCCCTTTTGACGGAATCACCCAAGAATATTCCGTCTCTAACATATGCTTTAATAAAGTCGCACTTTACCCTCATATATTCAATATGTATTTTTGACCCCCTAATTTATTTAACTCATCTTCTTCAATTTCACTTCTAACAAAAAAAGGAGATCTTCTCCTGTATCCATTTCAAAACACAAGCTCAACTTCTATTTTCCTCTTCATGAAGGATTATTGATCAATTTCTTATATATTGTTATAAGAACTTCAATTTTTATCTTCTAATTAATGAAATTCTAGTACAAACTAATTTTCTAGTTCAGGTTGAGATAAGCAAACTTTTTCCAATAGAACCTTGAAATCAATAGTCCAAACATCCTTCCACAACTGAAAAAAAAATCAACACCCGTTTCTTGGTTTACTTCATCTTTGGGGTTATCTAAACTTTTGATTTTGTCTTCAAAACGTGGAAACCCAGCATCAATCATCTACAGATTACCATTAATAAAAACTACTATTACAGACAATACCATTGTTTGGAGTAATGGAAATGTCAAGTTAGTACTAAAAATGGGCATGAAATTAATTGAGTAAACTGTTTTTGCATCAATTTTAGACCCCACCAATTAATTTCTTAAACAGGAGAATTCACTGCCTTCTCTATGTAAAGAAATCACAAGCTAGTCATCCATGGAAATAAAAAAGAGATGTGTGTGGGTACTGGGTAGTGATCCATGGTATGTTGTCTTTCTTTAGTAAGAAGACGTCCCTGTCTTCTCTGTCTCTCTCTCTCTAGACCTCTCTGGTAACAACAACAATGGATACCTAGTCGTTTTTAGGGATGTTTTTAGGGATTGATTGGTTTCAGCCCAATTTTTTTTTATGAGATTTAAGCCCAAATTTATTATCAAACATTGATGCACAAGCCAGTAGACGCATAGTAGAAAATCCAAACATAAAGTTTATTATCGCATTCGGGTGATTAAATTATTAGGAATTATGAAGGAGAAGATGAGTTAAAGATAGAAGAAGAAGATAATAAATCAGGGGGTCAAAAGTGCAATATTGATTATATAAGGGTAAACTAGGAATAGGTTAAAGTATCATTTTAGAAACCGAATATTCCCAAGTGATTCCGTCAAAAGGGAGTCCAAAGTCCAACATTGGAAAAAGGGAGTCCAAACAGCAAGTCGATTATACGAAAGGGGGTCCAAACAGCAAATCTCCCTATATAATCTAATATTGAAAGCAAAATCTGCAAGATTATGAGCCACTTGATTGGCTTGTCTTGGACAGTGTTGGAAATTGATATTCTAAATATTCGTTGCTCCTTCTTGTACTTGTGATCCACATTTCTGATCTTCCACGGTACTTGGTCTAAATCTGATGTACAAGCTTTAATCACTGTGAGTAAATCACTCTCAATAATCAATCTGTCTGTACGAGTCGTGACTGCCAATCGAATCCTAAGAAGGATTGCTTCTTCCTCAACTTCAAGAGGTCCATGTAATTTCTTTGAAGTGCAGCAACGGATCCCGATCCATTTTTATATGACCCATCAACATTTATTTTCATTGTCTCATCATTCAGAGGTTTCCAGGAGGTTTGTAAATTTTTGTTTGCATCGTCTCGGATACTTTCTTGTTTCTCAAAAGCATCATACAATGATCTCGCTTCAAGAATAATCTGACAATACTAGAGCCTTGTTTTCGAAAACCTTCTTATTCATACCAAGAGGTGATTTGAACCATACTTGTTTTGTAAATTGGCACTTTCCGAATAGATGATGTTCAGTGTCTTCTTCCTCTACTTCACATAATGGGCATAACTTTGGGACACCATGGATGAATCGGAGTGCCTGGCTTCGTCGAGAGTGCATTTTGGAACAATCGCCAAATAAAATAGTGAACCCTCGGCACAAAATGCAATTTCTTCCAAAATCTGCTCCACTTGACAAATTCAAGATCTTCATTTGTATCCAATTCTGATGGACGATTGTTTCTAAACACTGGTATAATGATTTCGATGTAAATTTCCCTTTCTCTAAATGGATCCATATAATTTTATCCTGCAAGTGAGATCTTCCTAATTGAATTTTGAATATCTCCCGTGCCGAAATATCATCAAATAATGATCGAATTAAGTTCTCCCTCCACCGATGTTCACCGTCTATTAATTCACATGCCATTCTAATATTTGTTGTGTTGCATGGATTTTCAGATTTACTAGGTTTAAAACCTCGCAATGTAGCTACCCATGGGTCCTCCCATATATTAGTAGATCTGCCATCCCCAACTGTATAACACAACCCACTTGCTATTGAATCTCTTACTTCTAACATGCTCTTCCAAGTAACTGTTGCTGAAGTTTTATTAATATGGGTCCAAAAACTATTTTGTTTGAGATACTTTGCATTCAGAAATCTTACCCAAAGTGCAGTAGGTTCATTATGAAACCTCCAGACAAGTTTCCTCACAAGAGCTTTATTTACTAATTCCTTATTACGAACTCCTAATCCACCTTACTTAATGCTTTTCTGCTACATGGTGTGTACATCGAATTGATGACCACAGGAGCATCACAAAAAGTGTCGAGTTATTTTATTTGTATATTGTTATAAAAAAATATTGTAATGTGTATATAATATATACACACCAATTTCCAAAAAAAAAAAAAAAGTATATACACACCAAGATGCAGCCAGTGTCACTGGCACGAATAAAACTACAAGTTATCACTGTCAGTGAAGCTTTAGATCAATTTGAAATTAATGTATTAAAGCCATAAAAATAATGTTACTCTGCCTGACAACACATGATCCCAAACGGCTGATAAGATAATTTTATTTTCTGATTCTATCTTGGCTATTTAATGTGGGGTCATATAGTATTTTCCTAATTATAAAATCATGATTAAGGACAGTCAATAACAAAAAGAAACAAATCAAACACTCTACACTTTATATACTCAACAGACACAAATGCTCCTATGGATTCTCTTACTATTAAATTTGATACTTCTTTTATAAGAATTACTGGGGAAGCTGGAATTGCTTTCATTGTTGATGTCAACTCAGGTACCAACCTTGCCGGGGAATCGAAGCCAGTCACATGCCGATTCATAGACGAAAGGGAAGCAATGGCCCTCCTGTTTGCTGTGAAGTGGGCCATGGCTAGAGTGTTGGTTTCGGTGTACCGATTCAACGAGTTGACTCAGCGAGACTATAACCGAATCACTGGTGAAACTGGTTACTACTTTGATTTTATTTGTAAATTAATCAAAAACACTTTCTTTCCAAATTAATGGAGAAAAACTAAGGAATAAAACAACTCAATATCTTTCGTATTTCTAACAGATAATGTCTGTTATCCAGAACAGATGATTCGTAGTCGAATCTCACTATCGATTTAAGATCGGAAAGAGGAATTGTATGTCAAACAAAAGACAAAATGCGAAACATTTTTGCAAAACAATTTTGAGCAAAAATGAATTTGTTCAGACATTTACAAAATTATTTGGAGCAAACTAAGATTTGTTCAGAAACTTCCAGAAATGTTTTTTAACGTTGATTTGGGCAGAAAATTACATTTTGAGGGTAAAATTGTATATTTGCAAAATAAATTTTTTTACAATATTAATCAGCTTTGGACCTACTTTCTTATTACCCCTCAAATTTTGGATTTTATAATTATCCTCTAAGTCCAGCAACCACCAAAAAAGTCTAGGGTAAATACCACATAGATATATAGCTAATTGAATATATCAAAGAAAAACTGTGTTTAGTCGTACACGAACAAAAGAAAACACTTTAACTTGGAAGTAGTAGTGAAGTTCCTTTTGTTGTTTCGTTCGGTTTCTTTTTCTTTTTTTGTTTCACCACCACTAGTATGAAAGTCTATTAGTAGAGAGCTTATTCTCTTTACAAGATAAAGTAGAAAGGGAGAATTTTTTAGAAGGGTATCTAGCTATACACATCTGCACATAGATGTTTTTCGTTGTATAAAGTACTTGTCGTTTATCAAGTCCACTGTTAGACTCTGTATCTGAGATCCAATTATTTTCTACATATCATCAGTTTATGATATGTAAAACCAAGCTTTTAGAATCTTCTCAGATATGTGAACACTATCTGTTACTCAAATTATCATGGTTCTCATGTTGTTCTTCTTCCTTATGTAGTTCTTTCAAGTGTTCGTGTCACTAATTTGAGTTACCTGATAAATATGAAAAATAATATAAGATAATATAAAAGAATCTTTTTATATTTCTAATAAGTAATGTCTGTTAATCTGTTATCTAAAAGATCGGAAAGAGAACATAAATCTCTTTGAGTTTTTACTCATTACTCAATGTCATTAAGTGAGTTCCTTCTTGCTTAGATATCCACTGCATGTATTATATTCAAAAAATCAATTTTTCCATCATATCATGACCAATGGATATAATTTTTATAGTTTCCAGCTACAAGAAACATTACCAACAAAAGTTTTAGCTTCTTGTGTCGTTCAGTTTTGGAGGTATTGCTTGATTTCCCTCTTCTTATGTCTTCTTGACGTTTCTCTATTTCTGTTATATCTTAAGGAGAATTACAGATTCTATGACATTTATTTTCATATAACAAACTTTTCAATTCCTTCTTCGGTATAACCCACAAATTGAAGAATATTCTCTCTTATTCTTTGCCGTAGATAAACTAACATAATTCCATGGGGAATACTACAATGAAAAAAATTCTTGACTCAATGACTTGTTCGTATTAAAAGACAAAAAAATTTCAAAGTTTTTCAAAGTTGGACTTTTATCTGACCGTTCTTTTACCTGTATGACTTATAGCATTCCTTTCCCTAATTTCATATGGGGAGACCTTAATTATTATAGCTTAATTATAATAACCATTTATAATTATTATTATAGCATTTCCCTAATGACTTAATTATTCCCCCTACATTTATGGGGTAATCAACCTCTTTTTCTTTATTATATAACCATTTTTTTTCTCACAATTCTATTACTATGTCAGTTTAGTTTGATTCATAGATTAATAACTTAAAGATCGTTCGAACCCTGACTTCTAATGCATGGTGAGTTCCTTTTGTTTTATTAAGTTCTGATTTTAAGAGAATTTAAAGTATGTATTTTTTTTTTGGAAATGGATTAACTTCATTAAATAGAAAATTGATGAAAACATCTTGAAGTTAAAACATGGACTATTACCGAAACAATGGTTACAATTATGGACCGGACTGCAAAATGAATTACTAATAAAGTGCCGCGTGGGCGACTTCATGCGCTGCCACGTTTGCCGTCCTTGGAACTCGTTGGAAGCCAACTGTTGGAATTTTTCTAGATTTTTTTGCCAACCAATTTGGCCATGATGAAGTTGAAAATATTTTTGTACTGGAGCACTTATTGTAGTAATTGATAAAAAAAAATTCAAATATCATAACAAGATAAGATTATATATTGTAGGATAGTTTGAGATTGTACCCGAGCACTTGTTGTAGTAATTGAGATATTTCTAATATAAATTAAAAGTTATTTGCAAAACTACATACTCTTAGGAATACAAGTCTAAGTCAAACACTTACTTGCCAAAGTGGTGGAAAGTGTTTACACTAACTCCAAAATCCTAGAGGTCCCAGTATCAATTCTTAGAGGAACGTATCTTTGTTTTTCTTTTCAGTTGACGTAGAACACGTGTGCTTTTTTAGCCTATCACTTGTGGGACTAGCTCTGATACCATGTTAAATTTGTTGTCATCCCACTCAAAACCAATTGGCAATGAATGGAGAAGACCTAGACATTATATTCTTGGTTGCTAGATCGCATGTGGGACTAGCTCTGATACCATGTTAAATTTGTTGTCATCCCACTCAAAACCAATTGGCAATGAATGGAGAAGACCTAGACATTATATTCTTGGTTGCTAGATCGCATATGAGGACTCACATATGTAAAGTATAGGTACAAGTTATGAAAGTGTTATGGAGTAAATGTGTAAAGACTATTAGGTGATTTCTAATTTGATGAGGGACCAAGTTAAAAATAGGGAACATATATAGTGGTCATGGTCCTCATTTGGGCTTCTTCTCAATCCCTCCAATTTTTCAGTAAAGCTTGATATTTTTTCATCACAAGAGAAATTCCACGAAGAAGAACTAAATGGAAAATCAAATCAACTCAATCCATTACAAAACACATGGACTTTAGCTATGTCCCTTTTGTTACGAAGTACGAGTGTCGTAGCTACTAGTCATCATTTGCTATGAATATTTTTGGTTGTAGTAAATGTCAATCCACAAACACAAACTTTGTGATTTCATAAAAAAAAAATACAAACTTTGTGTGCACTTATTACACATGGGTCGTGTCATGCGCGTCTCACACACAAATGATTCAAAAATTTGGAAGTGTCTTTGGGCCAAAGTTTTGTTAGTCATACGAATTGGTAGGCATTTGCTACGAAAAGTCTAAATCGAAAATGGTAGCTAATATTGATTAAGTTTAGGCGAAGAAAAATTGGACCAAAAATTTTGCATTTTGCGCCAAAATATTAGCCTTTGCGCCAAAAGTTTAGGCCGACGCTTTGGGAAACCAAGATAACTTCCTAAGGTACAAAATTTTAAAAGGAAATTGTGAATTTGGTAAGATTTTTCATAGTATAAAATTTTATAGGGAAACAAAAATCTTCTTCTTCTTCCTCATTTTTATAACCAATTCCGGCCACCAACACCGGTCACCATCACCATCCCCAACACACAAATCAATCCAAGACGAATCAAATCAAGTTTCACAAAACCTGACAATAACATTAAAAACAAGCTATAATAGAGTGCTTTCAAAGGATTGTAAACTACATATAAATCATCCATAATCTGAAGCATATCCTTCACACTTTCTGTCACTCGTCAAGTCAGATGATAAATTATTATAAGTCTAACATTTTCATTTCTCGTAACTCGCACCCCAAATTGAAGCGTACGATTATTAGAATCCTCAAGGTTTGAAATGCATCTATCTCTGAGAAATACCTTGGGGCTCAACTCTTCACTGGGCCCAATAAAACGAAAGTCTTGAATTCTCTACTTGAGCAAATTCAAGCCAAGTTATCTAAGTGGCAGAATAATTTTCTGTCACAAGCTGGTCGTACGGTGGTTAATTCGACAATCATCGCGGTCGTTCCCGATACCAAATGCAATGTTTCTCCATCCCAAAAGGTGTATGCAATAGCATAAGGACATCCCAAAGGTCTTCTAGTGAGGAAAATCCAAAGGTTTATGCACAGTGGTTTGGTCTTCACTTTGTCAACCTAAGAAGCTCGAGGGATTAGGACTCAGAGATCCTTATATGGACAATCAGGCTCTTCTAAGTAAATTAGCTTGGTGACTTCAAGCTGAACCGAATCTGGGCCTAACTTTTGAAATCTAAATACTTTCATACCAGTAATACTCATGGGCCAGCAAAGAAGGAACCCTCCTGGGTTTGGAAAGTCATATTGAAGCAAATCGGTAAAGTAAAACCTTACTCTATGTGGGAAGTTCACAATGGTTCTCAGATTAATATTTAAAGTGACTATTGGGTTCCAACTCAACCACATCCAATTGGCAACACCCATAACTCCCCGTTAACTAAGATTTCTGAATTGATTTAGAATGGTCAATGGACTGACTCTTCACTCTCTTCCATGTTTGATTCCACTACTCATAATCTCATAAAAACTATTCCTATTATTGAAGAAGGTCGAGATAGTATTAAGTGGACTCTCACAAAATCAGACAACTACACTGTTAGTTTGTATCAGCAACTCTCGGATAACATCACCCAGGATAACCATATAAATATCAATAGGATCTTTATTTGGAAAATCTATACTATTCTGAGAATCACTTTTTTCTTTAGTAGTGTTGTAATAATAGTCTACCAGTTCGTTATCGAATAGGAAAATATGTTGGAAATATATTGACTTGTCCTTACTGTAATGAGATTGAAACACAAGATCATGTTTTACTTCATTACACTTTCTTAGGCATATTTGGTTCTATTTTAATTTATATTCGGAAAACATTTTATCTTTACATGAATGGATAGCCTCTTGGAACAATTCGTTTTATTGTGACAATAAACTAGACACACTTTATGCCACTATTCTTTGGACCCTATGGAAATATAGATGTGAACGATGCTTTCAGCACACTGACTATACTCCTATGCAGGTTATCAATCAGATTTTAACGTTCCCCCAAGTAAAGGCCAATAGATCGTCTACATCCACTCCACGTAAAGTGATTAAATTGGCTGCCCCGATTCATCCATACGTAAAAGTGAATATAGATGTTTCATTTACGAGACCTCATGAAGTTGCGGGAATAAGTTTCATTATTCATAACCACAAAGCTAAATTCATCAACGCGAAGGCCGAATTCATCCGATCTAGAATCGAGGAGAATGTGAAATTCAAGCTATTCTTATGGGTATCGAATGGGCTACAAATAGTAATATTGAATTTTTACATGTGCAAAGTGACAACCTAGCACTCATCAATCATCTACAAAACTCTAGGAACGAGATTCACTGGCAGTCGAAGGTCCACATCAAGACAATCGGGAAACTTCTATCGCAGCTCTATTGTGTTACATTCTCGCATATTCCTTGCCAAGGAGATGATTCAGCTGATGATTTAGCAAAATGGGCTTGTTCAAATAATTGTAATGTTACTTGGACTATAGTCCCACCTTTCCTCACTACAAAAATGGAGACTTTTAGCGACGGTTTAAAACCGTCGGTAATGTAAAAAATCCGTCCGCAGAAACTATTTAGCGACGGATTAGCATCCGTCGTGGAAACCTCCGTTGGGGATACTATTTGCGACAATTGGTAGCGACGGTTTATAAATCCACCGCTAATAGTAATTACTAGCTACGGTTTTTAAATAAAAAACCGTCGGGACTGCGTAGGCGATGACATAAAACCGTCGGTGATATGTTTTGATTTTCTAAGAAAAAAAATTGTATTTCAAAACAATAAATTGGCCCTCCTATTTGGAATACCTATCCAAAACATTTACAAATCTATCAAAATACTATAATATCATTCATATATGATTTTAATCAAAATTATGAAGTCTGACATGTGAAGTATTTCATATATCATCCCTAAGAGAAACAATTCTAATAAAAAATCTGTCTTCGTATTATACTAGGTTCCTAGCCCTGTCATAGCTCTTCAACCTCCCTCCTAAAATCGTCAATTGCAATAGTTGTCATCAATTCTAAAGTGGAAGGAACCAACTGAACTAGACAGTGTTGACAGCTTGCTTTAAACCTCTTGTTCCTGCAGTAAACGAACAAAAGAAAACAAAAACGTCAAGATTATTGGTTTAGTGTATCACATGATCAGGTTGACATAATGAATATAAACTTAGGATCGTAATGACTAATAGTTCCAGATTTGCTACATGTCAACTTATGAATCTTCATATGAGCCTTCTAAGCAAGTTTAACAATTCATGTATGTTATTTAGGTTTACATGGATCCTGACAATTGGCATATTGAAGTTATATACAACAGTTATTGACTAATATCGGTAGCTTCTAAACATTTATTTTGTGTTTTCCTTGGATGCATTTACTGAAAAATAAACCCGAAAAGAGCTACTGCATTTATCAGATGAGATGTAGATTTAGTACCTTCAGTTTAAAATTATAGTATTGCAGTGTTTTCTCTTTCTCCTCCTTGCTTTCCTCAACATCCGTTGAGCTTCTTCGTCGATTTGATCCGTTAAGGAGCTTCTTGTACCTTCTAAATAATAGAAATGGCGATCGTCATCTCTGCATCAGCAAGAGCTTTGTTCAGCTTAACCAGATGCATAAATGCAGCAGCACGATTGCTGCCAAAATGAAAAAGAAGACCATTGGTCAAAGCAGAAGGCAATCTTAGTTTCTTTCGATTTTTGTTGCAGTTGAACAAGCAGAAGCTGTTAGTACAGTGGGAAACCAGCTAGCTGAGGATCCTCCATCTTCAAGATTCAGCTGGACTATTGAAAAGTTTTTTAGGTTGTTAACCGCTAAGAAACATTATGTTGATGTTTTCATGGTTGGTTCTTACAAATGGTATGTCACTTTCTCATTTGCTCATGATTTATTTAGACTACTTTTAACACTTGATAAAAATGATCAACTTGTGGTACGTAATTTTCACTTTTATTGGTTAGGCTAGGCGGGTCCTGATTTTTCCGAAGAGAAACAAGGTTGATCACTTATCGATGTACTTAGACGTAGTGGAGTCTACATATTGAAGTTCACGTACAGTAGTTTAAGTTTTTGATTGATTAAGAGATGAACCTTATTTAAGCACCGGTGTGCTTCTAAAACTGCCTTTAGGTTCAACATCGGCTCACCCATCCCCATAAAGACAACATTTGAAACCCTTTGCTTGAAGAGATCCTCTATAGCTAATACCTGCATAAGAAAATGAAAATCAGCATGTTTTACTTAAAGCGACAACAATTGTCACGAAGTTATGGTTATAAAACAGGATGGAAGTTCATGCCTGCTCAACAATTTCATGTCGCTGAAGGTTCCTCAAGTACCCTCCTTTCCCAGTAGCACAAAATGAGCAGCACAATGGACAACCCACCTGGTCACAGTAACTAAATGGATATGGGGTCAAATGTATTACAATAAGAAACTGTATCAGTGAAGCCATTTAACATCTTTCAAAGTACAAGGTTGGAGAAGTATTTGCAGATTCTCTATATAGATAGTGCTTAAATTGAGGGGACTAGAATTTGAGAGAAAGTCCTACCTGTGATCAGACACAGGCAGTAAGATGACAAGAACCTTTATCATCTTGAACTGGTAAAATGAAAATACAAGTTTAAAGAACGGCAAAATGAAAATACAAGTTTAAAGAATTTAATTTGCAAAAGTCATTACATACAAGCTATTACTCCTGAAAGCCTGTGCCATCAGAATTTGGTGCTTAAATAAGGTTCATCTCTTAATTAATCAAATTTAAACTACTTCCACATAAAAATGAAGATTTACAACGTATTGAAGTTCAGGAAACTAATACTTAGCTGGGAAAGGCATGTAATTTTGGTGTTCACGTAACTCAATAAACATTAAGCATGATTATTAGGACAAGGTTCAGACTTAATTATCTAGTCAAATAAGTACCGTTAAGTAAGCCAAACTTATGATTAGACTTGTTCAAATTTTAAACACTGTATAAAAAGATAATCTTTTAGAAAGTTTAAACCTAACCTGTAGCAAGATTGTCCTCTCAGCATCTTCAACTGCTTTACTAACCTGAATAAGATTATAATCTTCTTCAGAAGAATCATGAACTCCTATTCCTGATAATTTACCAACTAAATTATGAAGACCACTTTCCATATAAGGGTTCCACTGAGATCGGATTTCTCTAACGTGATTTGGTTCGTTTTCATAAGCTCCTATAGGAAAGAAAAAAGAATTGAGAAATCAATCATGAAATCAGCTCATCGAACTTCCCAAGAAGGAACAACTCGGCAATAAAAACAAATTTAGCGATTAGTTTAGTTTTAGTGAGATGTATTTCAGAACATTAGAATACAAAAAATGGTAATCGAGAACTGAAAGAAAACTTTAGAATCAACAGGGGAGGAACGAAGAATCTAGAGTGAGAACAAACCTCGACATCAACAACTTCTTCTAAACTTTTCTAGGGTTTACACTTTAGTAGCTTCATCTCTCTCTCCCTCTGCGTATTTCTCTCTGCATTTCTCACTCTCCTCTCGAACTACGCAGATGAGAAATTAGGGCAAACGAAAAAGACAACCCAAGTTTTTAGATTTTGAAACACCTAGCCCCTTAATAAACGTGCCCCTAGTAATTAGCAACTTGTACCGACGCTTATCAAAAAACCGTCACTGAGAACCGTCGCTAAAAGTCCCCATTTTTGTAGTGCCTTCTGCACAAATATTCTAGTAACACTTTTATTTTGTTGAACTATTCTAGTAACACTCTCGTATATTAATCTAGTTTCTTTGTAACAAAAAAAAAAGGCTTTTGGTATAAGAAGAGCACTATTTAGTAAAGGAAGTGCGTTAGAAAGGTCAATTTATGTATTTGTTCTTCCTTTACCAAATTAGTTTAAGGAGGGCGTTTTAAGGATCATTTAATAAATAGTGTCAAAATAGAAGGACTTAGATAAAAATTAATAATAAATCTAATATTTTTTCACTTATAGCTTCTCTCACATAAACACCAAATTTCGGTCGTAACGGCTGAAAAAGGTGACAAATTTCGGTTGGGTCGATTGAAAAAAATAACAAATTTCAGCCGGTTCCGCTGAAAATAGTAACAAATTTCGACTGAGATGGTCGAAATTAGTATGTTTTTTCAACCGCTCTGGCCTAATATTTTTAAAATTTTCAGTTCGTATTCATGAATTTTTATTTATGCTAAGTGAAATTTCTTTTCTGTGAATGTCACTTATATATTTTTCGAGTTACATCCGTGTTTGTATTTTTCATAGTAATATTGATACTTGAAATCTTCAAAAATTACTTTAATAGTGTTAAAACCCTAAAAATCTATGGAGAAATCAAGCAATAACAAGAATCACAAACTCTCTATGGAGATGAGTGTTTTGTTAGTCATCTAGGGTTTAGGTTTCTATCTCTATATCTCTCTTTTTGATAGAATCAAACAGATTTAGGGCTTTTCTCCTTTTCAGGATGTTTATCTTTCTTCTCTCTCTTTGATTTGATCGAAGATTTTAGGTCTAACAAAATTCTCTCTTCTCTCTCGAAGGTTTTTAGTCAAACAGGAGGATACTCTCTTCTCTCTCTTTTGGTCTAAAATAGTTTGATGGGAGGGACCAAAGTATAAATTTAGGATATTTTAAAAAAATGTTAATCCCTCCCTATTCTAAAAAGAGTGCTCACCCTATCTAATGCACTGCTTAAAAAATGCTCTTCCTATACCAAAACCCAAAAAAAACTACATAGAAATAAAAAGGCACCAGATAAACCTTGCTCGGTGGACTTCCAAATAAGAGAAGATCCTTAGCCGATTGAGGAGTAATTTCAATGGAATAAGGGCTTTAACATTAAATAGAACGATGGTTCTTTGCTATCTTTGATCTCTTCAAACATGGGAATTAAAAGCTTCCAATAAACTTGATTATTGTTTCTTAACTTCACATATTTAGTTAGAGATCTTGGAAATTTTAGTCGTGATGTTAATTAGTTTCTGAACTAAAACTTCCATCTTTAGTGGGTAAGAATCTACTAGGAAGTGAAATTTCTTATTAATTTCGTAAGCTAGGGTTTTCTATAAAAATTGAAGAAAGTAGAATGTATTCTTCTCCGTATGAGAGCGGGAGAGAGAGAAAGAGGAACTCATTACCGAACCCCAAAAACTAGTACGATGTTTTTAGAAGTGACTGGTTTTGAGATCCCAAAAACTAGAAGTCCATCTGGTTTGAGAATTCTCTCCCCACCAAATCGATTTTCCGGCGAGGAAAGAGATGGAAGAGGACAGAGAAAAGAAAAAGATAAATGAAAGTCGTGGTGGTGGAAGGAGACGATGAACAAAACAGGTCAAAATTATGATGATGATGCTCGGAGTTGGTAGAGGTGGCCGAAGTCGATGGTGGTGGCCGGACTTACTGGTCGGAAATGAAGAAGAATAAGAAGTGTTTTGTTTCCCTTTAACTTTGTATACCCTATAAAATCTTATAAAATATACTTTTCTTAAAATTAAAAATGTACTCCGGAAAATTTTTCCAGAAGAAGTCATAGAATAAAGAAATAATTTTTAATACATTTAGATATTTGAAACCTAACATTTATTTCTCTTTCTATATATATACTAGTGTATATCCCGGGTCCTACGGCACAGACACTTGTATCAATCAAATGTTACGAAACTTATTGTTATATTTTATTGAGAGAGAGATTTTTATTAGTTATTATTTTTCGTATTACTTTTCTCTTAAATTAGTTACTATTCTATTGGGGGAGAGAGATTTCAATTTCTTTTTTTAACCCTTGAAATTTATTTTGTTTCTTTATTTCTTAAATTAGTTATTTTAATTTCTAAGAAGGAAGCGATTATTGTTTTTTAAATAGGTAACTTTATTTCTACGAAGGACTATATTTTAAATTATGAAGGGCTTCTAAACAATATCCTTTATTAAAAAGGATGTTTGTCCCAGTCATCGTTTTCCCTTCTGTTTTATATAATAGATATTCAAAATGACACTTTTAAGTTTTACCCATCAATATTAGCACAAATTATTTTTACTATATGTTGGCAAATGACATTTTTACTCGTATATGGTTCAGATGACATTCTTACCCTTATTTTATTAAAATGGTGTTATTTTGAGGTAAAAATGTCATTCTGAAAACAGGGGTAAAGTGTCAGTTACACATTATAAAAGTAAAAATGTCAGTTTGCATAAGTGTAAAAGTGTCATTTTAGCAACGTAAGAGTAACAATGTCATTTGGTAGCATAAGCGTGCATAAGAGTAAAAAAAGGCAATTTTGCTGCATAAGGATAAAAATGACATTTTGACAACATATGGGCCGAACAAAGATACTTAATTACACCCAATATTAAAATTCTTAAACATATGATTATCATATTCGTGGAAGTTAGTTGTCAACCAAATAACCAAATTAGGTAATTCTAAGAATTAACAAATGACAACCAAACGAAAGAACTCTTATTTCTACAAAATATATTCTATAGAACTCTTTTATTTCCATGGAATTCTTTTATTTTCGTTGAATTCTTTTATTTTTTTGATATCAAAATAAAACTCAGTAAAATTTTACTGAGTGGATTTTCTTGTGGGAGAAGAAAGTATTTTACTGATTTTCAGGTGATAGAGTCTGAGATAGTTTAGTAGAACCAGATTAGGCCAAAGCATTATGTATCTTATTCAAGTAAATATTTATAAACTATATTTTTTCTCTTTTTATTTATGAAATGTTGGTGATAATCATCTTAAAGTTTCAGGTTTGATGCTATCAGTTCTAGGGTTTGGAAAATTAATCGTTTTGGCATTCGGTTGGAGTATGCAAGTACAATATGTTTTGTTTATAGCCTGATTCATGTGGCTTTGCTTAGCTCCATAGTCTTATTACTGTTGTTTTTTTTTTTAACCAATCTTATTACTGTTGTTGTGGCATTGATTTTCTTCGCGATTGCCCACTCCTTATGCTTGTTAAGGTGAAGAATTAAGCCTAAACTAACTTATATTGATTATAAATCCTAGAAATTATCATAGCCTAGCTTATACTTGTAAAGAATTGGTTATCGAATAGGAGTAAATGATTTCTCGTCTGTTATCATACAATGGGTTCTTAATAGTACAACAAAATGACAACGATTTAGCCGACATATGAAATGAAGAAATTCTGATTGTTTTTAGAATTTGAAGTCTTTAGTTTCAAAATTGATAGTGTAGATTTGAACATATCTCAAGCTTTGTTACCCTGTTCTAGCTTTTGTTTTCGTTACACTTAACACAAGATTCTCATTTCATTCTTTATGTTCGATGGTACGGTTATATTGATGTACAACACTACAGTACAAGAATGACCCTACATGGCACATGGATCTTTCAGGTATATTGCCTAAAGTTGGCCTCGTTATTCAATTGATAATGATTTGTCCACCATTCTTTGGTGTAGTGGTATGACATCCCTTTTAAGTCAATGAAGTCTTGAGATCGAGTCTCGGTGAAAGCAGTTTATCACCATCCCATGCAACTTAGGCACTAAATAAAGTAGATATTGTCGTCCTTTAGGCCTCTTTAATTATTGGTTTCAGTTAGACGGTTATTCTCTGCTTATCAGATCTTAATGATGTGTTGATGCCTTGTAACGACTAACGTAAATCATGTTGGTTTCGGTGTACCGATTCAACGAGTTGACTCAGCGAGTCTATAACCGAATCACTGCTGAAACTGGTTACTACTTTGATTTTATTTATAAATCAATAAAAAACACTTTCTTTCCAAATTAATGGAGAAAAACTAAGGAATAGAACAACTCAATATCTTTCGTATTTCTAACCGATAATGTCTGTTATCTAGAACAGATGATTCGTAGTCGAATCTGACTATCGATTTAAGATCGGAAAGAGGAATTGTATTCCTTCGGTGTTTACTGGTTTATTACTTAAAATCAATACACTTCTGATTTTAACAAAATCACAATGTCTTTGATTAAGAAATCAAATAGACTAAAAAGAAAAAAGAAAAATCGGAGGATTAGAAGAAGAAGATTTTTAATCGAGGCGAGGTATTCCTCTTTCCTTAAGACAATTGACTCCCAGGATACAACGATTACCTTTCGATTCAATGGTACTTCGAATCAGAAAGCAGTCGAACTTGAAAGTATACTAACCTCTGACTTAATGCAAATGGACCAAACTTCTTGCTTATGAAAATCCTTGAAACCTCTTCTAAATCTTTCTCTTAGATACTCTAATATGATCTTCTAACAATGTTTGATACTCTGAAAAAAACGGATTGAAATTTGGAGTTGATTTGGGTCCTATAAATAGGTTTCGAATAGACACATGCATTTGGGACACTTCTGTTGGTTAAGGGACGCATCTGTTGAGAAAGTAAAGTGACGGGTCACTTCTTTAGCAACAGACATGTCGGCTGCGATTTGGGCCGTTAGATCTCGCTCAAAAGCGCGGAGGAAACGCCATCCGTTAGATCTGATAGACTTATACCGAAAGTAGCCCGAAATCTAAGAAGATCAGCCGTTGGATGAAGTTTCGGGGTATCCCACTCCGTGCCCGACACAGACATAACGCCATCAATTGGATCTGGCCTTTAGCGCGGAGAGAACGCTAACCGTCAGATTTGGACGTGTTCTTTTTGCGAGAATGGCCCCCAAACAAACTTTTCCGTATTGCCTTTTGGTCCCTAACTTAACCATTTTCCGTCCAAACTTCAGACTTGAATATCTCATTCATCCGGAATCGGATTTGAGTGATTCTTGAGTCTAAACTTAAGAGCTCGACGAGACGAATGCAATGGCGTGATTCATTTCTGAGTTTGATGATTTTAACCGATCCAAAATCGGCTCCAATTCCAACAATCCCCCACATGAATGAATATTCGAGATTTCCTATCGTGCAGACTTACTAGACCATAGTGAGTAGCCATCAGGTTTACAAAGACCTTAGTGAACTATGTCTTGAACTGGGTCTCATGAGTTGTAAACCAACGAGTAACCATCACGCAGCTAGTTCCTTACTTTCAAAAGTTTTCGGTTGTGTTCATTTCGGTCGTGAACAACCCGGTTTTCATGTGTGCTCTAGAGAAGTCGGCCATTACGACCTTCTCATAGAACCGGCATCAGTTCGCACACATATAGGTTATCCGTAATAAGATATTCTGTTATACCTCACGTTAGACTCAAGTTCTAAGTTTTCGGATTCATTAAAAGCTTAACGCTTAACCTCTCATTGCAGACAACACTGATGTCATCCTAGGAATGGGTAAGAGATAAATCTCTTTCAGTGTTCCGTTCGAGTTAGTATATAACTTCAGTTTTCACGTTGAACCTACATCTTGGGATCTCCAGTCACATAGGTTGGGTTTCCGTTATGACTTTACTCATTTACTTTAGGCAAAAGTCCCATTCCCCTTGATGAAGCAATTACTAACTCTCTAGGTAACTCTTTTGTAAATGGATCCGCTAGGTTATCCTTAGATTTGACATAATCTACTGTTATGACTCCTTCTGAGAGTAATTGCTTTACGGTGTTATGTCGTCGACGAATATGTCGTGACTTACCGTTATACATTTTACTATGTGCTCTTGCAAAAGCTGCCTGATTATCACAGTGTATTTTTATTGCAGGCACCAGCTTAGTCCATATAGGAATGTCCTCCAGGAAGTGTTGCAGCCACTCTGCCTCTTCTCCCGCTTTATCCAGGGCAATGAATTCTAAATCCATTGTCGATCGAGCTATGCATGTTTGCTTTGAGGATTTTCATGATATGGCAGCCCCACCCAGTGTGAATACGTATCCACTAGTTGACTTGGTATCATCAGTATCTGAGATCCAGTTGGCATCCGCATATCCCTCTAATACTTCTGGATATTTGGTATATAATAGCCCATACTCTTTTGTCTGTCTCAAATACCTGAGCACCCTTACTATAGCCGTCCAATGTTCATTACTTGGATTGCTAGTAAACCTACTCAATTTGCTAGCAAAATAAGCTATGTCTGGACGTGTACAATTCATCAAGTACATTAGACTTCCAATTATCTGTGAGTACCTTAACTGGTTTACTCCTTGACCACGATTATTCATCAAATGCACGGTCGGATCTATAGGCGTCCGAGCTAAACTCATATCATTCTTGCTGAATTTTTCTAGAATTTTCTCAACGTAGTGAGTCTGAGATAATTTTATCCCAGAAGAGCTTCTAGATATTTTTATTCCGAGAATGACTTCAGCCCTACCTAAGTCTTTCATGTCAAAATTCTTCGACAACATTTGCTTAGTTGTTTTTATGACATCTATATTATCTCCCATAATAAGCATGTCATCTACGTACAGACATAGGATTACACATCCTTTCGCAGTGACCTTAGTGTAGACGCACATGTCACACTCATTTATTTTGAACCCATTTGATAACATTGTTTGATCAAATTTCAAGTGCCATTGCTTAGGAGCCTGCTTTAAACCATAAAGCGACTTTACTAACTTACACACTTTCTTCTCTTGGCCGGGTACTACAAACCCTTCTGGTTGAGTCATATAGATCTCTTCTTCCAGTTGTCCATTTAAGAAAGATGTCTTTACATCCATCTGATGTATTTCTAGATTGTGGATAGATGCTATGGCAATTAGCCATCTTATTGACGTGGTTCGAGTACAGGAGAGTAAGCGTCGAAATAATCTAGACCTTCTCTCTGTCTGAATCCTTGAGCCACAAGTCTGGCTTTGCACTTGTCGATTGATCCATTTGTCTTCAATTTCCTTTTGAAGATCCATTTGCAACCTAATGGTTTGCAACCTATCGGGAGATCTATGAACTCCCATGTATGGTTATTCATGATGGACTCGATCTCACTGTTCACTGCCTCTTTCCAAAAAGGAGCTTCTGGATTGACATAGCTTCTTTGTATATCTGAGGCTCACTTTCTAACATATAAGTTAGAAAATCAGGACCAAAGGTTTTTCTACCCTTGCCCTTTTACTCTTTCGAGGCTCTTCCGACTTGTCCTCTACTAGATTTTTATCTCTTTCAGAGATTTCTTTATTTTCTTCCTTTCTGACTGTCTTTAGAGATTTTTCCTCTGATATAGATTTACATGGAAATATGTTTTATATGTATATAGAATTTGGCATCCCGTGATTCTAAGATTGTATTTATATGTATATCTTCTATATCAGACTTGTGAACCAGGAATCTATATGCACTACTATTTTCTGCATATCCAACGAAAATACAGTCCATTGTCCTTGGTCCTATTTTGACCCGTTTAGGTAAAGGCACCAGGACTTGGCTAGACACCCCCACACTTTGATGAATTTAAAGGATGGTTTTCTGCCGTTGCACAACTCATAAGGTATCTTACCTGTTTTCTTGTGAGGTAACTTATTTAATAAGTAGTTGGCCGACAATATTGCCTCCCCCCACAAGTTCTAAGGTAATCCAGAACTGAGTAATAACGCATTCATCATCTCTTTCAGAGCTCGATTATTTCGCTCTGCTGCACCATTTTGTTGAGGTGTATAAGGAGCAGTAGTATGATGAATGATGTCACTTTCGGCACAAATTTCAGCGAAAGGGGATTCATACTCTCCGCCTCTATCGCTTCTCAAAATCTTAATTTTTCTATTTAGTTGATTTTTAACTTCATCCTTATAGATTTTAAATTTCTCTACTGCTTCATCTTTACTTCTTAGCAAGTAAAGTGACAGTACCTTGTACTATCGTCTATGAAGGTGATAAAATACTTTTTACCTCCTCTAGTCTGAACCATTTTTAAATCACATATGTCACTGTGAATTAACTCTAATGGTTCTGTACTTCTTTCAACAGAATGAAAAGGAGTCCTTTATTGCGATTTGAGGTTCGATCCAGTATCTGACTTGACTGTCGGAGTTCCCTTAGGCTGGTACCATCCCGGTGTCTGGAGGTTTCACGATCATTTTTTTTACACGTTCTTTCGCCACGTAGCCCCCCGTGCGCACAACATTTCACCAGACCCGTCAAGACTTCTGATTTTTTACCCATTCACTGTCAATCGTAGACTTTTGACCGTCAACAGTAGTGTGAGCTCAATCCTTTTCCAATATAAGATTTGATTATATATGATAGGAAAATTCAAATGAAATTTGCCTCTCATGAAGGATTTTACTTGCTGACTTAAATCTGCCTTCCCATTTAGAGACATTAAACGGTCACAAATTCACTAGATTGTTGTTTGATGCACCCGAAAAGGTTGCACACCCAAGCGAAGGTATCAAGTAGTAATCTGGCAAAGTCGGGATCGATCCAAGGATAGGAAGGTAGTTTGGATATCGAAGGGTCTTATCCCTCGGTCTAGATATTAAAAGCTAACTTAGACTAAAAAGGAAAGAAAACAAAGATAAAAGGGGGTATTTGATCGAATAAGTAAACAAAAGAAAACAAGTAAAATTAATCAAATAAACAAAGTAAACGGGCAAGAGAGATTCTAGAGAAGTGTCGGAGGAACAAGAGTCGGGAGACGGTAGGACTCGATTCGGGCAACAAATAAGCGAGAGAGGTGTCGAAGTCCGGGAATCCATAATGATAAACCTACGACTACGTATGATCCAATCTAATGTGTCGAAGTATAATCGATGTTCGACTCCTAAAGTAGATGTTTCTAAGTACTACGTATATCCGGAGATCATACTTAGTCAAATAAAAGCCTAATTCGGTTAATCCCGAGTCATCGAAAATGTCGTCTAGTCGCCTAACTATGTGAAGTGCATGACAAGACACATGAAATTATGACTTAGACTACGATCGATATCGAATACTTCGTTTCATCTATTAACTATGCGAAGTGTTTGAAAAGACACATGAAAATACGATCGAAACGATAATCGAAATAAATGAACATCAATTAATAATCAAAACATCAAATCATATTAAACATAATCACGAATTCATCACATTTCATCTCATATAATCGACACACTAAAGTTAGCTAAATATGGTGATTGAATAAGAAATGGAAGGAAAATGATGAGAGAATCCCCCTTTTTCGATGTGGTTCGAGGCTAAGATCGTCGGAAAATATGAGTTTTTAGTTGGAGCTGATCTCCCCTTAGCAATTTTTTGGGTTCCCCATAACGACCACCATCATCTTCTCTATTTAGAACACAACCTCCATTAAAGCTAACCATAGTTTTCTCCCTCTACAAATTTCTTGTCCAAAATCAAATCAAATCACATGGGAAGCTAGCCAAGGACACGAGAAGTAAAAGCCCCATGGTTTCCGATCAAGAAGGTTGCCGGAAAAGCAAGAAAATCCAGCCAACTTTCCAGTCAAACATGGTTGAAGATCCGGCCAAATAGCTTGATCCGAGCCGGATGCATCCTGTGAAAGCGTCCCGTGAAAGCAGCCTTGCTGTCCCGAGCCTGCGGATGCGTCCCGAGCTGCAATCCGAGCCGTACGTGCTGCATGTCCGCCGGAGCAGCTGCTGGTCGCGTTCACAGCAGCTGTTGGTCGCGTCTGCTGCTGCTCCCGTAGACGCGACTTGCAGTCCCGTGGACTATTCCTTTACCCAAGCTGCTCCTTGTGATTTGCTGCTCCAGTGCGCAGCTGCTGTGCAATCCCGTGCAAGCTTCCATGACTGCCTTACCCGAGCTCTTGTAGTGCTGGCCTTGCTAGGCCGGCCTAGCTTGGCCGGCCAAGCAAGGCCGGCTACTCCTTCTTCCTCTTGCTCTCTCTCTAGCTCAAACTCTCTAGCTCAAGAACACTCACAAACCCTAGCCCCTTTAGCCTCTCTCTCTTTCCTTCTTGCTTAGTTCTTGGTTGATGAAGAAGATGATGAATAGTAACCCTTTACTACTAAAACCCTAGGTCAAGACTTTGACTCAAACTTGACTTTCAACCATAAAGAGGGTGCCCATATATTTTCAACTCTTTTCTTCTTCTTTGGTTTATGTGGGCTTTGGGCTTGGTTTTGGGCTTGATTTAGAAATCAAGAGGTGCCTCCATCTCGTCTCTACATTAAAACCAAGGGAAGTGCCTTCAAGAAAAGACCTCGGGTTGTTTCTTTCATAACTTCCCCGTCCGAACTCCGAATCAACTTCCGTTTTCACCGTCAGACTCGTCATTGACTTCACTTGTTGTTTGACTTCTGATTTTGACCAAAATGACCAAAATACCCATGGTTCTCTTTTCTTTCCTTTTGCCGCATAAGATGAAAATGTGATAATTCGCTCTCTTTATTCCGAATTACACGCCAAACCACAAATAAACTACCTAGCAATAAAAACACATAAATAATTAGAAATAAAACTCGAAAAGAACTAACTCATCAAAGTTAAGTGACCTAAATGTGGCATTTTCACGCCACATCATTGTTCCATTTATAATCAAATCTATAGGTTATATCTTTTAGGAAATGATTCTTTGAGTCTATAGATTATCCAAAATAACTTATTTCAACAAAAAAAAAAAAAAAAGATTATCCAAAATAACTTAAAAAACAAGTAACTTTTTTTATTACCTACAATTTGCTAAAATATTATTGGTAATAATATAAAAAGTCTAAAATAATTTAAGTAATTATGAATCAGGCCATTTTCAATTTTTCGTTGTTCCTAAAATACCCTCTCCACTAAATGGCACTTTCTTTCTCAAAATTCTCACAATTTTTCTAGGGTTTGTTTCTTCTTCTCGGTTTATCTTCTGGGTTCTTCTTCTTCGTATATTGTTAACGAAGTCTTCAATTCTTCTTCTCCTGGTCTTACTTTTTCTTCCTCAAATACTATGACGTCTAGAAGCATCACTGTTCGCCATTTTCTCGAACGAGTTATAACAGCATAGCTAATTACATATATTAATTGATCGAAAGTTTTAGTTAGGGCTTCTACAATACATTTCTGTGAGTAGAGGGATGAAGTGGTTTGTTTTCAGTATCTTTGTGAAGAACAATCTAGGTTTTCTTCTTCATCTTTTAGTTAGTTTTCTGGAATAGGTTTGTGTGGGTAGAAAGATAAAGTGGTTCATTTTTAGTATTTGTGTGAATAAATGATTCATAATTAACTGGTTCGTTTTCTAGATCATGTTTTCAGTAATGTTGAGAATGTTGGGTGCTTTACTTGTTCTTACAAGAAGATTAACAAGAAGATAATTGCTAAACTTAAATTGTATTGAAATAGATGCTATTGTTGAATGTTGTTTTTTGTTTTTGCTTGATATCTTCTCATTACAAAGACATCTATTTATATAGATCATAGATGATAGAAATAACTATTACAATAACTCCTAGACTCTTAGACTTACAAACTCCCAACTTTTGATTTTCTAAACTCTCAAGTCTTGATTGACATACCTCTTGACTCTTGAGTAACATAACTCTTATGTAATTAAAAACATACTTAAAACATAGATAATTATTTTTCTAGAAATTACTAATTACCTTTCAACACCCCTTCATAATTTGTAATTTTTAAGAACTTCTTGAACTTCTCAAATTTCTCACTATTGATGGACTTCGTGAGAAAATCAGCTGGTTGATTATTCGTTCCATTGAATTTTAATTTTATCTCCTCTTTGTTTACCAAATCTCTAATGAAATGGTGACGCAATTCAATGTGTTTCGTTCTTGCATGAAACACTGGATTTTTTGTCATAGCAATTGCTGACATGTTATCACAATGAATGAGAGTAGGTTGTTCTTGAGTCTGAAGTAAATCAACGAGAATTCTTCTCAACCAAACTCCTTCACATGCTGCCTCAGTAGCAACAAGATATTTAGCTTCAGCGGAAGATAATGCCACGGTCTTTTGTTTCTTTGAACTCCATGAAACAATATTTGTTCCGAGACAAAATATGTAACCTGATGTACTCTTTCGATCCTCTAAAGATCCAGCCCAATCACTATCAGTATAGCTAACTAAATTGTTATCTTCTTCTTTCTTATACAAGATGCCTTGTTTTCTTGTACCTTGAAGATACCGTAGAACCCTTTTTGTTGCTGCATAATGAAGTATACTTGGCTCATTCATAAACCTCGATATAAGACTAACCGAGTGCATTATGTCTGGCCTTGTATTTGTGAGGTAAATCAAGGATCCAACAAGACTTCGAAATAATTTTGATTCAATTTGTTTTGCTCCATCGTTGACTTGTAATTTTTCATTCAATGCCATAGGAGTAGATAACGGCTTGCACTTGTCCATCTGAAATTTTTTCAATAAATTATCAGTATACTTTTCTTGAGAAATAAATATCTCACCTTTTGATTGCTTCACTTGGATCCCAAGAAAATATATCATAAGACCCATGTAAATACCCAAGTCAGACATCTCATATTCTTTCATCATTTTGTTTTTGAAATCCTTCACCATATCCATGCTTGAGCCCATGTAAATTAAATCATCAACATATATGCATACAATAAGAAAATCATTTTGGCCTTCCTTCTTCACATAGAGTGATGGTTCACTTGGACTTCTTTGAAAACCATTCTTCTGAAAATAATCATCAATTTTGCTATTCCACGCTCTTGGTGCTTGTTTAAGCCCATAAAGCGCTTTTTGAAGACGATAGACTTTGTCTTCACACTACAAAAAACAAGACCATTTCTGACGGCACTAGTCCGTCGGAAAGTCGTCGTAAATAATGGCGTCACAAATAAAATTTCCGATGACCACATCCGTCGGAAAAAGTTTTTTTTTCCGACGATTATAGTTATAAAGGCCGTCGGAAGCAGTGGTGGTTATATTTGAGAAATCCTACTATTTCTGACGGCATATATTAATAGCACCGTCGGAAATAGTTGATTTATTTAAAAAAAAAAAATTTATGTTTCAATAGTGGGCCATACTACAGATTCACCTATTTCAATGCTCTCGTCTGAAGTTCTCAAAATTAAGAACTAAAGACTTTTGAAAATTAACAGAATTACCTGAGCAAAAGTTCGATCATTTAGCACCATCACAAGAGCTTCATGAATAACACCACCATTGCCAACATTAAGAATCCTAACTCCTTTCTTCATTTTGGCAAAAGCTTTGTCATTAAGAACCTTAATTTGATGTAGCAGTAGTAAGAGGCATGTGGAGTAAGACGAAATCTGTGTTTTTTAAGGCTTCGTCGAAAGATACCAACTTAACTCCAACTGCACAAACATGATCATCAGGGGCATATAGATCGTGTGTAATCTCACATGCATACCAAGTCCCTTGGCACATGGGGCAACTTCTGATCCAACCTTACCAAACCCCATAACAACTAGTGTTTTTTCCCACAAGGGGAACACCAACATACTTCATCTATACGATCTGTAATTACACTGTCAAGATCACCTGGTCTCATATGGACCAGTACAAGAACTACATCTCATGATTGATCTCCAGTTCGGAAGAACAATGCATTTAGTACACTTCGTTGAGCTTCACTCATGTGGGTGTTATATCGCCTGCATTACAATAACAGACAAGTGTCAAAGAGCTTCAAGGTGGGATTTCGATGTTATGAAATCATAGGTGCTAGCTGAATATAATTCTGAAGTTGGTCAATGGTGAAACAAAAGATTTCTTAGCTGCAGGTCCATAATAAAGTTGCTAATGGTGGCTAAATTCACGATTTATGAATCCTAAAAAGAAAACTTGGTCGAGATCAAGACATTTATAGAATTTATAGTAGGAATCCAGAAAACCCGAAAACCATCAATGAAATAGCTCATTTCACGTTAGAACAGATGAAAATGCCTATACTGGTATATTAAAATATGAACCTAAGAGATCAAAGAACTCTGATAATTAATTCGAGAAAAGGCAACTTACTCACACGGGAAGGCATCAGCCTCATCCATGAATAATAAACTTTTATTGGACTTCAAATATCTGATGAATTTTGGTAACAACCTCTGCATAAAATAGCAAGAAAGTTATCAAGTGTGGACGACTTTCTTGTTTCTAACGTGACTCCCAGGAAGGAATTCTCGTAGACTCATAAATGACCAAGAACATGCCACAAATAGGCCAAACTAATAAACTAGATGGTGTAAAACTATTTCTTTCTAAGCATTAATCAGCAAAGTCCAAACAAGTTTTTCATTTCCTCAAAAGGATTTAGAATTCGACTGATATATCATAATGGAAATAAGACGCCACATAGTAACAACCGACGATCAAATAGGATGAAACAGAACAAGAAATAATAACAAGATAGCAAGTGGACCTTGTAGTGTAAACTCCTGCTGCTAGTGTTGTAGCTCCTCCAACAACCATAACCAATTTACTCTGGTCTGTGAACAACATCATAAAACCTCCTACAAAATTGCATTGAGAATTAGGAAGAGCCTTCTCCATTTTCAACCAACAAAAAATTTAATGGCTTAGCACATTTTAGGTAGCAACCATGAATGTTTGACAAACTCACTGTGTTTATTAATGCTTATTGAACTTATAATGACTTCAATCGGTGTAAAAATGCGAAGTTCAAAAAACGCAATGATTTAACATTCTAAGAAAAAGCAGATCCAACAAGTATTCCAAATCTATGCTATGTGATTTCTCCCAATTAGAAGACCGTTTATTATGGGTTTAGATAATTAGAACACAAGATCAGTTGATCAACTTACCAAGTAATGTCACTACAACTAAAGATAGATATGAGTAGTATACCTTTAATACGACTAAAAGTTGATTTAATGGCTGCAAGCCACTTCTACCTTTCACCCTTCATACGCTCAACAAGCATTCTCTTGTTATGGTCTTCAGTCAGCTTTGCCACATGTGCCCGAGCTTCAACTGCAACCATAGAATTTTCTTGTCAAAAATTGACTCCAATACTTAACTTGATTTTGTTCGAAAGTAGTAAATTTCATCTCGAGGAATCATGTTTCTTTTCGTCGTCTGAGTATAACCCAAAATCTTCTTTTACATCTGTTGTTGTTGTTGTTGCTGCTGTATAAATACCACCAAGTTCGAGGAAAAGCGAGAAACAGAAAATGAGCAAGATTAGACACTTCAGTTGACATCTTCATTGCTCACTTCATTTTACACTAAACATTCAATTTCATACTATAATTTTTAGAATAGTGGTTTCCTAGTATTAAGAAATCACATGAGCAAGTCTGAGATCAAAAGTAGAACCTTCATTTGTAGAAAAAAAAATTAGAATAAAGACAACGATTACTTCACATATGGCCACACATTATCATTTCCACAGCAATTGGAGTCAGTGTAAATCATTTCCCATATCAAGAACCTAGAGACTTGAATAATATCAAGCAGGTAAGAACTCAATTTCTTTAAAACAATAAATGGAGAACAAGGTCGAGAAAGCAGCCTAAGTGAAGGCAAAATATCTCATCAAATATTAAGAGAATCAAAGATGGAACAATTACCTGATCAGAGTTGGTTTTAAAGATTAAATTTGCAAGATTTTACAGCAATTGACTCAGAAGATTCAACATTAATGGAAAACCCCTAAAATTGACTGTTTCTTCTTCTTGATTCTGTAAATCAGGATGCTTTGTCTTCCAATCCAGATTGCTTCTGATTCTAAATCAGAGTTCTTCTAATTCAGTGAAAGAAAGAAGAAGAGACCTAACTTAAATAGACTGTTTCTCTTCTAAATTGAATGATTCTTCTTCCAAATCGAGAATACAAGAGAGAAAAAGAGACCGAGAATACAGAGAGAAGAAGAGAGCCCGAGAGTTGTAGAGAAAAGAAGAGAAACCTAGAGTTGTAGAGAGAAGAAGAGAAACCTAGAGTTGTAGAGAGAAGAAGGTGAACAATGGGAGAGAAAGAGGCCACCTGCTGCGAGAATTCGGAAAACTTAAATTAGGGCACATATTCTCGAGTTTTCCCTGAAAATTTGGCGGAATTGTTTGGCGCTAAAAAAAATTTCACTTCCCGCCGAGAATAATTTCTCACCGACAGAAAACAATTGTTTCGACGACAAACAAAATCTAAACCGTCGAAATAAGTCTTTTTTCGTCGGAGTTGAAGACCGACGAAAACAGAATTTTCCAGAAAATAGCCACAACAAGTTGCGACAGAATGCAGGAGACCTACTCGTCGCTAATACAAGCTATTTTCGACGGAGCCTAAGAAAGAACGTCGGAAATAGGGTTATTTTCGACGCCTCCTTTCAATTCCGTCGGAAATAAGACTGTTTTCGACGGCTTCCCAGCATTCCGTCGGAAATAACCCGTCATAAAAAGTCCACTTTTTTGTAGTGTCATGTTCTTGCAATTCATAGCCTTGTGGTTGTTCCACATAGACCTCTTCTTCAAGTTCTCCATTAAGAAATGCTGATTTTACATCTAGTTGATAAACATCTAGATCAAATTGTGCTGCCAAGGCTAGAACTGTTCTTATGGTTTCCATTCTTGCAACCGGTGCAAATGTTTCATTGAAATCAATTCCGGGTTGTTGTGAGTAACCCTTTGCTACTAACCTTGCTTTATGTTTTTGGATAGAACCATCTTCATTAAATTTTGTCTTATAAACCCACTTAAGGCCAACAACTTCCTTGCCTTTTGGTAGGTCTACAAGTTCCCAAGTTTTGTTCTTTTCTATTGTAGCAATTTCGTCATCCATGGCGCTTCTCCAAACTTGTTCATTTGCTGCTTTATGAAAAGTTTGTGGCTCACTAGAGAAAAAAGCTACATCACACGACTCATATATATCTTGTAATGCCCGTGTCTTTCTTGGTGGTGAATCTGGACTGCTTGGCCTTGTGGCACTTGACGAGCTTGATTGTGAGTTTGTGTTTGGACTAGATGGTGGAGTCTCACCAACTTGTGGTTCTTCTCCCTCGGTTACTGAAGGCTCCAAAATTTCAAATGAATTTGGTGCTTCAGAAGAACTTCCCCAACTCCAAGCTACATTTCATCAAATACAACATCTCTTGAAACAATCAACTTGTTAGTGTTAGGATTAAAAAGTCGATAGCCTTTAGATTCATCACTGTAACCAGCAAAAATAAGTTTTTCACCTTTCTTGTCAAATTTTTCTCTTTCTTGAGAAGGAACCAGTGAATATGCTATGCATCCAAAAACTTTTAAATGATTAATTACCGGTTTCTTTTTGTGCCAAGCTTCAAATAGTGTCTTGTTCCGAACAGCCTTTGTTGGTGAACGGTTAAGAAATTTGGTATCTAGAGCCATCTATCTCATTTTAACCAATGGCGACAAACAATTCATGTTTCAACCTCTCATCAATTTTAGTTCCTGTTTTTGATGGTGAGCACTACGACTATTGGAGCATTCAAATGAAGACAATTTTCATCTCACAAGATTTGTGGGAGTTCATTGAAGATGGATATGATGAAGAAGCACTAGATGCAACACAACTAAAACAAACAAAGAAAAGAGATGCAAAAGCATTGCAATACATCCAACAAGGGGTAAGTAAAACAATCTTCCCTAAACTTATGGGTGCAGTAAAATCAAAAGAAGCCTGGGAAATTTTAAAAAATGAGTTTCAAGGGTCTGAAAAAATTATTACAGTTAAACTTCAATCCTTTTGGAAGGACTTTGATAGTTTAGCTATGAAAGAGAGTGAGAATATTCAGCAATTTTCCTCTCATGTGACTACAATTGTTAATCAAATTCGAAGTTGTGGAGATATACTTGAGGACAAGAAAATTGTTCAAAAAATCCTTCGTAGTCTTCCTCAAAAATTTGATCATGTAGTTGCAGCTATTGAAGAATCAAAATATCTATCTACATATACCATGAATGAACTTATGAGTTCTCTTCAAGCACATGAACAAAGAATCAATAGATCGACAAATCAACCTTTGGAGCAAGCTTTCCAATCAAGATATAATTTCTCAAACAAGAAATTTTCTAAATCCGAGCAAGGTAGAAAAGGAGGTGGTAAAGAAAGAAAGGAAAATTGGCAATCAAAATCCGGTAATTCAAACCCCTCTTGCCGAATGTAACACCCCAAATCCAGATTTCCACGTCGGCCGCCATGAAAACCTAAACTTAAAGCATTCCTTCGCAGAACAGTAAACATATACGATATACTCATCAAGGAGACAAATAGTATCGAACATGAAGCTCAAAAAGTAACAATAAATCATCTAATAAAATTTTACCAAGGTTCTCAAAACTCACAGGATGTCTCTAAGTCATCGACACAAATGTCGGATAAGATAAAACATAAATAACACCAAGTGCTTAGGAGATACAACTCCAAATAACTACCTAAAGAAAGGAAGAAAAATCACTAAAGAAACTCCTCCAAGGCTAACTATGACTCAAGCAGGTGGCACTTCCCGATTTCCTTGTCCTGAAAAATAAAAGATTGGGTCAGACCCCAACAAGTAGATTTCGAAACCTCTAATGCCTCAATAGACAGTTTCAAGAGCTACCAAAACAAATAGACAACCACTTATCATGAGAAGATGTTCAAGTATAGTATCCGAGTTGTGACCATTAGAAATAAAATGTACCACATATGTAACAAACAACAAAAAGCGACATGACGAGTTGGTGTCCACCTTATGTAAGAGTGTGGCCCACAAGGTCATCCATTGTGTTAGCGCCGACCCCATACGCTCCATACCTATATCACATCCGGTAGAGAGGGTCGAACCAACCACAAGACTCTTACAACCCTTCACCAACTCCATCACGTCACACATACATAATAAACAACCAAAAGCAATATGACAAGTTGGTATCCACGTTGTATGAGAGTGTGGCCCACAAGGTCATCCATTGTGTTAGCGCCGACCCCATACGCTCCATACCAATATCACATCCGGTAGAGAGGGTCGAACCAACCACAAAACTCTCACAACTCTCCACCAACTCCATCATATCACACACATATAATAGCATCACACCACAACATACATAAATCAAAATCATATCCGATAGCATATTACGACATACGAGTTCCATATTTGTAATTTTGCAAGTAATGAATCAATGATGATAATAGCCTAAAATTCTCATATCATGTTGAGTTCTAGGGCATGTTCATGTATCTATATAAAGAGTGTTGTCCAATAGTGAGAGACATATAATTATAAGATCTATATACTAAAATCATGGCAAATAGAGAAGTTTAGCCCTAAATATCATTGTAATACATGAATCTAGCATGGAAATGTAAATGAAAGTTGTATGGTTCATCAAGTATGTCATTATGGCAAATATCCTCAAAATCTAACACATAGATGAGATTCAAAGTGACCAAGAAATGAGTTTGTACAAATATAGATCTACTACTTCTAGCATATATATTCATGTCAAGAACCCTAATCTATGTTCAAGTAGTACTAAAATCTAGGGTTTGTGGTGTTATCTAGTTTGTCTAGGTTTTCTATAAAAATGGCTATTCAAGCCCTAGAGGAGTAGAAATCTACCTTAGTCCAAAGCCAAACAATGAAGAGAACCCCCACACTAAGAATCAACCAAGCAAAAGATCCCCCAACACCTTGATGCCTCCTTCTTTTCCTTCACTTGCCCTAGTTTCCCTCTCTAGAACCAAGCTCCCTCTCTCTAACACTAATGGCTACAAAAGAAGTAAATGAAGAGATGAAGAAAGTGGAAACTCCCACACTAAGAACCCAAGAAATAAAAAGCCATCAACATCTTGATCTTCCTCTTCTCCTTCTTGGACTCCACTCACAAGACCATCCAATCCCCCCACCCCCTTTCTCTCACTAGCTCACGTTAAAGGGATGAAAGGTGAGAGATAGTGGCAGTAGGGTTTGAAGGATAAGGCATTTACATGCCTAATTCTATTGGCACCCTACTATTTAGGTGGGGGCACTACACCGAATTTGCAAAAAATCTAATCATGAAACTAAAGATTGCAGGTTCAAATGCAAAAGATGCAAACCATTCCTATACAAATTGTTGGTTTAAAGATAAGGAAGAAGCAAACTTTATCAAAGATGCGGAGGAACATCAACTCTTCTCTTGTATGAATACCCAAAATGTAACTAACAACATTTGGTACTTGGATAGTGGTTGTAGCAATCATATGACGGGAAATCAAGATATCTTTGTGAAGCTTGATCAAAGTCACAAGTCAAAAGTGAAGCTTGGAGATGGCAATCTTCAAAATGTAATTGGTAAGGGAGTCATTGCAGTGGATACAAAAGGAGGTACACAAAAATTAATCCATGATGTTTTATATGTTCCTAACTTGACCCAAAACCTCTTAAGTGTTGGACAGTTGCTGCAAAAGGGTTATTCACTATATTTTGAAGATGGAAAATGCAGAATTTTCAGCAAACAAAATAACAAAACCTTAGCTGAAATTGACATGAACCAAAACAAGGTATTTCCTTTCTTCATGTCACAAGTTGACACATTTGCCTTCAAAAGTGAAAATGATGATAAAACATTATTATGGCATTTGAGATATGGTCATTTGAATAATAATGGATTGCATTTGCTTAAACAAAAGAATATGGTGATTGGACTCCCCTCTATTGAAAAGACAAATCAGGTTTGTGAAGGATGCATATATGGGAAAATACATAGACTCCCATTTCCTACAACATCTTATAGAGCCAAAGACCCTCTTGAATTGATACATTCAGATATTTGTGGACCTACAAGGACTCCGTCACTTGGAGGTAAGAGATACTTCATCTTATTTGTCGATGATTTTACTAGAATGATGTGGATTTTCTTTCTTAACCAAAAATCTGAAGCTTTTTCAGCATTTCTTCAATTTAAAGTTTATGTTGAAAAGCAAAGTGGGTATGAAATTAAGTCTCTCCGAACGGATCGAGGAGGTGAATATCTTTACAGTCCATTCATGAACTATTGCAAAGAAAATGGCATACAAAGGCAGCTCACCGTTCGAAGAAGCCCACAACAAAATGGAGTGGCGGAAAGAAAGAACAGAACAATCGTTGAGATGGCTCGAAGCATGTTAAAAGGTAAAGATCTTCCTAACAAATTCTGGGCTGAAGCAGTCAACACATCAATTTACAAACTCCCAACTTTTGATTTTCTAAACTCTCAAGTCTTGATTGACATAACTCTTGACTCTTGAGTAACATAACTCTTATGTAATTAAAAACATACTTAAAACATAGATAATTATTTTTCTAGAAATTACTAATTACCTTTCAACAGAGAAAGAGTATTGATGTTACAGTACAAAATGATTATTACGAAATTCCTTAGGGTTCTCCTTCCAAATAATATGGTTATGTTTCATTATGCTAGTTATGACAAACTTCTTACTGAAGCTCCAAAATACAAGCTCATTACTCCTTCAATTTTGTCTATCATTTGAGGTATAATTCATATATTCCTCTCTTTCTATAATACAAAAATTTTAGATACTTTGATTTCAATACAATTTGAAGATCCACATGCATGAATAATGTTAAATGAGTTTAGATAAACCTAAGTCCAATTTAATGAACAATGATAGTTTTTGTTTATAGTAAAACCTTGTTTCTATATGAAGTTATCCTCGATTGTTGGTGTCACTGTGTTTGAACTTAACTTGCTTGAAGAACATTTGTTTTTGTTTATAACATCCTGATCCTATCTACAAATTACAAACTAAGAAGATACCTAAATATGCAAAAGTAAATAAAAAGTGATAGCATTGTCTTATTTCATTGTTCATCTCGAACCACACGAGGAAGGTTTGATTAGGATGATATCAACTCATGCTAGTCAACAGATTTACACCCCAAGACACCAACACTTAGATGAACTTAACTTAGTGTTTGTTTCTTTTTGTTCTTAAAATGGATTCATCCAAAGTTTCAATTTCATCCAAGACTGAATTATGTCATTTTTAGATCAAGATGGTTTCTTTTGATTTTGCTCAGTTTTGATTCTGAGAATTTTGTCCAAGAACAATGTTGTACTATTTAGTGATATTTTTTCATTAAATATTTAGAACTACTCAGATTTCCTCACTTGGAGGTTTTGTTTTCTTTCTATGCCAAATCTAGTATCTGACTTGAGGTCTCAAATGAGTGAAATTTAGAAGGTTATTTCCCAAATGGCCACCAACTTTGTGACCAGCTTTTTGCCTGACCCCCTACTTTAGCAAAAATACCCATGTTGCCTCATTTTTCAGTTATCTTTAACTTTCTGTTACTCTCTCTCCTCCATCTGCCAGCCGGCTAAATTTTCGGTCGCCGACCTTCAATTTTTTTTTCTCTCTCTCTAAAAGAAATTTTTTTTTATATTTCCTCTCTCCTCTCTCTCTCTAAACTCCCGCGAAGGGGGTTTCCCTTCATCGGAGGTCTGTCGAACAGACCATTGAAGGTCTGTTCATCACCAACAGACCAGATCAGGGTTTGTTCGTGATGAACAGACCCAGATATGGTTCTGTTCGTGATGAACAGACCTCACGAATAGACCTTGATCTGGTCTGTCGAACAGACCTTCAATGGTCTGTCGAACAGACCTTCAGCGAAGGGAAATCCCCTTCGCCAGAGTTTAGAGAGAGAGGAGAGAGGAACTCAAAAAAAAATTTATTTATTTTAGAGAGAGAGAGATAAGAAAGAGAAAAAAAAATTTTGAAGGTCGCCGGCCGACGACCCCTGCCGGTGAAGACGATGATGTGGCGTGATCAATGATGTTGGAAAGAGAGGAAATGAGATGGATGAGAGAGAGTAACAATAAGTTAAAGATAATTGAAAAGGGGGTTATATGGGTATTTTTGCTAAAGTAGAGGGCCAGGCAGGAAGCTGGTCACAAAGTTGGGGGCCATTTGGGAAATAACCCAAATTTAAACTGTATATTGTTTTGACTTTTTATATCTGATTAGTTCGCAGATGCAAACGAGTTTGGAGGAGCCCAGTTTGCTACTGCAAAGTTGAGACTTAATTTGCAAAACATAAATTCAAATTGAGTTTACAATATCGCAAAAGCAAACTGAGTTTGCAGAAGTAATGTTGCAAACTGAGTTCGTAGAAGTAATGATGCAAACTGAGTTTGCATAAGAAATGTTGCAAATTGAGTTTGCAAAACAAACAACGCAAACACATGTTTGCAGAACTTGTTTGCAAACAGTTGTTTGCAAAATAAATTGTTGCAAACACGTGTTTGCAGAAAAGCGCAAGTGAAAAAACAGTGTTTTTTTCTATTTTTTTTTTTGAAAAAAAAGTATTGAAAGTTGATTTTGTTAAAAAGCTAATGAAAAATTATATCTGAATATATAATTTTTATAGAAATCCGACTTCCCAATAAAATTTATATCGATTTAAAGTTTAAAGAAAAGTAAAAGAATTTAGTTACACAGAATGACAAAAAAAGGTATTTTAGTATTTGTATACTTTTTTAGCTGAATAATAATTTTCATATGTTCTGTACTTTTCTACTCATTTTCAATATTATTTTGACCTTTTAGTTATTGCCCCTATATCTTTTGCTTTTGCCAACATTGTTGATGAATCATTGGGATTTTATTTCAATTTTGGTTTTGGTTTCATTGTTGATGAATCATGGGGATTTTAGTTCAATCGTGGGGATTTTATTTCAACATTGTACAATAGCACCTTAATTGTTATTTCAATTTTGGTTTTTTGAGAAAATATTAATTGTCTAAGAGGCTATTTGGGGATTTTATTGTACAATCACATTTTTTACTCTAGAGTTAATTCTGTTTTGGTCTCTAGTTTGTGATCAACGGGTCGTTTTAGCCCCTTATAAGTGTCTGACAGTTCGTTTTGTCCCCCAATTGTGTCTGGGAGTTAGTTTTGGCCCAGTTTTCTCAAGTGTACCCATTTTTTCCTTGAGGCATTTTGTAAGTTCTTTTGAATATTTGATTTTCTTATTATTATTTTACCTATCTCTTTATTTTGTCAATCCCTCTCTGACTTTCTCTCTCTTTCTTATTATCTTTATTTCTCGTCCCTCTCTACCACCACCAGCACCACCATAGTCTCTCGATCATCTCATTATCTCCTAATTCTTCATCCAAATAAATCTCAAACTAAAATAACAAATATCCTAATAATTGTTTCAATAATAGGGAAGGAGGAAGATATATAATGTATTATTAATGAAAGAAAATCTTCATGTAGAAAAAGAAGTTCAGAAGCACAGTTTGTATCATGGTATACTAAAGTGATCAGAAAACTAATTGTCCCTCCGACGTTATTTACCCTAGTTGGGAAAATGGTTCATTCAAACCTACAAAGATGACAACACAACAAGCCTCTCAAAGGAGACTGAACTTCACCAGTGAAATTGGGATCCTTTAATCGAAGTTTAGAAAGATGCTCGTTTCAATTTCATTGGATTTTTCATCAAAATCCATTGATTTATATCCTTAATGGTTAATTTAAACCAGGTTACAAACGTTACTGATTTTTAACCCTACAACAATTAATCTGAACTTGCTTACAAAATTTTGAAGAAAGCCCTAATTTGCAGGTTGCCATGGAACTCTCGGTAGATTAAAAACCCCAGGTTTGAAAATCCCCAATTTGAGTGCTAATACTTACATCACTCACACCACAACTACCAAGACTATGCTTTGAACTCTTGCTGCAAATAACTAGGTTTCCGCCGCATCCTACGGAAGCGACAGATCCCTCTTGGCTTCGCCGGTAAATCACATTTTATGTGAAGGAAGAACATATAAAAAATCACTAACAGGAAAGATTTGACAAAAAAAATATTGGGAGATTTCTTTTGTTGTTTTTTTTAATAAATTTTTTTGTTGTTGAGAGAGAAAAAGCATTATGTAAAGAAAGAATTTGGAGACGAAATGAGAGAACTTCAATTTTAAGTCATATAGTTAGGCGGTTGAGAGAGAAATTAGGAAGATATGGGAGAGTGGGTTAGTTATTTCGATCTCTCCCACGATTTTCTACTGTAATGTTGGTAGTTTTTAAGATGTAATCCGTGGAAGAAAAAAAATTAGGGAGATAAATATGTGGGTAGTAGTTATTCTAACCAATTTACATAGATACCCTTCTTTTTTAGGCTATTTACATAAAAAAGATTTTATATCATCCGTTGGATGTGTTCCCAACCAAATCTTAAAGTAAAATGGACGGTCAGACTTATCCCCTGGATGACCGACTGAGCTGTTTTAATATAATAGATTATTAGGACCATAGCCTTCAAAAATTGAAAACCCTAAGTGGTGGTGATAAAGTGATGGTGGTGGAGATTTGTTCCAGCTTTGTTTTTTAACAGATCTACATCTGAGTCAGCACGACATGGTGGTGGTGGTGGGTGGATAAAGATGGTGGTAGTAGTGGTAGTGGTAGAGAGGGAATAGAAAGAAAAATAGAGCACACTGCAGAGAAATAGAGTCAGATAGAGAAATTCTAGAAGGAACTAACAAAGTATTTCACCAAAAAAACTAGGGTTAATTCCGTTTTGGCCCCCGATTTGTGACCAACTCGCCGTTTTGGCCCCTATAAGTGTCCGGCAGTTCGTTTTGGCCCCAATTTCCTATTTGGCCCCAACATATTTTTGTAAGCTTCTCCATTATACCCTTATGGCAATTCTATAAATTAAATGTATTTTCTTTCTCTTTGTCCACCTCACTAAGCAATTGCCACGTCATATTCGTCCACATAAGGTCGCCGGAGAATGTCGCCGGAAATGATGTCGCCGGCGACATTTTCCGGCGACCTTATGTGGACGAATATGACGTGGCAATTGCTTAGTGAGGTGGACAAAGAGAAAGAAAATACATTTAATTTACAGAATTGTCATAAGGGTATAATGGAGAAGCTTACAAAAATATGTTGGGGCCAAAACGAACTGCCGGACACTTATGGGGCCAAAACGGCGAGTTGGTCACAAATCGGGGGCCAAAACGGAATTAACCCAAAAAACTAATAAAGTATAAAAAGAAAAGGAATAAATTCTGTAAAATAATAAAAAGAAGCATAAAAGAATTTACAAATATGCCATAAAAGTTGAATAGGTATGTTTGACAAAAATAGGGAGTCAAAAAGAATTGTCAGACACAATTGAGGGCCAAAACGGACCGTCGGACAATTATTGGGGCTAAAATGACCCGCTAGTCACAAATTGGGAGCCAAAATGGGTTAATTATATTGTTACAAACTGATCTTTAAAATATAGTTTAATTGAGTGTAATTTATGTTTGTTTGATCATACCTTCTAATTATATTTTATATATTGATGTTGTAGAAGAAATTCTACTAGCGTTAGGATGGTGTAAGAGCATTTCTAATGCAACATTCAATCTTAGATACTCTGAGTGCCACATATGATTTTTAGAGTTTTTTTCCTAAAAACTTTCTCCAATGCAACACTCTATTTGGATCTCTAACATGACGTATTGTTGATGGAATAGAGATATCTCAAGAGGACATGAGATATCTCTAATTGTCCAACTCATGAATATTTGATTTTCAACCAATAAAAATCGAGTCTTCTATATTTTATAAATAACTAATTATTTATTTACAAAAATAACTATGCCACATAAGTAAATAAGATAAGTTTAGAGTTTTGCATTGGAGACATAAAAGAACTGAGGATCTCTATTGTCGCCACCTAGGAGTGAGAATCTCAATTGGAACTTGACACATAGGATGAATAGAGATTTTTTTGAGTTTTGCATTGGAGATGCTCTAAGCCTTACGTAGACCTACGTCAAGGTTGGATAACATATGTGATAGAAGACGTACTATGAGTATTTGTATTTGGGTTTTTTTTTTGTTGAGAGATGAGTATTTGTATTTGAACCTTACATCATGTTTAGTATTAATTTTGTTAAAAACTAGTAGTTGTCAAATATATTACAATGTATGAAAGGATTGTCAACGAATCAAATATAATGGATTCTCTCTATATCCTTGTATATATGAATTTTAATTATTGCAATGAAATAATGCAAATATCATTTTAATCAAATAATTTATGTAGATGATAGAGGCCTGAGTCATAATTATATAGCATTCAGTGGATTGCGGCGTAACTACAATAGAATGTTTAATAATGGCTATAAGTTCGTAGCTAACAAGTCGTAGCAACCATTTCTATCACGGGATGTTGTCCGTTACTGATAGTGTTTAGCTATGGATTGTGGTTTATTTACCACGGTTTTGGGGTGTAACGAAAGAGTGTCTTCTTAGCAGTGATCAAAACAATTACACAAGTCTATTGATAGAAAAAGTTCACTTTCGCTTTCGTTTTTTTTTAATCTCTTTGAATCTAATGGAGTATATGTCTATATCCTTATGTTTGCTATTTGATTTGGCCTTAATCATCTTGGAAGCACGATTAGATTATAATTGAACGGATATATTTTCTAGCAAGTGTCATCGGAGCCACTCCAGTTTTTGGTTTATTGAGATTCTCTATTATTTTATTTGTTCATTTGAACAATATTTAGGCGCACTTTTGAAGATTTAAGATTTTGTGATTTTAAATGATAATATATTAAGACATATCATAATTTTGTGTGGTTTATTTCGGCAGAATTTTAGTTTTGCATGACCAAGATTATAACATTAGCATTGGTCGATTATAATTTAGTTAATTAGGATCGAAACGAATTTGATCAATTAATGTTGATACTTGGACTTGGGACAATTTATTTTAGTTTCATTCAGGATCAAAATTTTTATTTTAGTTATTTTGATCGAATATGGTTTAGTAATTTTTAATAAATGATGATTGACTTGTTTTTCTAATATCTGGTTTGTTTTAAACTAGGTTATATCCCGTGCCCTAGGCACAGACACTTGTATCAATCAAATGTTACGAAATTCATTGTTATATTTTATTGGGAGAGAGAGATTTTTATTAGTTATTATTTCTTTTATTATTTTTTTGTTTCTTTTATCTTAAATTAGTTATTATTTTATTGAGAGAGAGAGGCTTTAATTTTTTTTTTTAACCCTTGAAATTTATTTTGTTTCTTCTTTTCTTAAATTAGTTATTTTATTTCTTAGAAGGAAATGATTATTGTTTTTTAAAAAGGTAACTTTATTTCTACAAAGGACTATATTTTAAATTTTAAGAAGGACTTCTAAACAATATCCTTTATTAAAAAAGGATGTTTGTCCCAGTCACCGTTTTCTCTTCTGTTTTATTATATAGATGTCATGACTCTTGGAGTCTAATCTCAGAAAAAAGAAATTAATTTTTTTGTTGTCAAAATTTTCAATTGTCAACAACCCTTGGTTGGAGTGGTAAGAGGTATAATCTTTCACCTTTGAGGTCAAGGGTTCGAGACACGCTGAACAATTCAAAAAAAAAAATTTCACTTGATTTAAATTGGACAGTTTAATTTTTTTTTTTTTGATGAAATAAGTTTAATTTTGATTTGATAAAATAAAATTTTGTTTTCTAGAATATTTTTTATATATTTTTAAGGTTTTGTTTTAATATAAAGAAAATATAATTTATTGTCCCACTTAAAGTGAGACATTAAAGAGATGACCCACCCCATAACTCCTAGGATTTTTAAAGTGAATGGCCCAAAAAGTGGGGTACTATTGTGGGTAAGATCCACATAAACATAGAAATGTGTTGCAGGTCTAACTCATTAATAACTGGGCTGCCCAAGAAAAAAAGTACATGAGGGAATGTGCCAATTTTCTTTAAGTACCCCTAATACCCTTCTTTCTCTCTCTAAATGAAAAGTTTCCTCATCTCTCTATCTCTCTCAGAAATTCCTGAAGCTTTTTCTTTTTTCTCTCTCTAAAATAGCTATACTCTTCTCTCTTTTCTATCAGTCTTCCGTTTTCATCTTCTACAAATTTTTACAACCTTCCAGTTTAATCTTTTTCTCTCACACAATATAAATAAAGAACTCTAATCCAGATTCATTTAGACTTGGAAGTATGGTGAAGAGTCAGATTGTTTTTTTTTTTTTAACAGTGAAGAAATGAATCGGTGATTTTTGGTTTACGAGGAAAAACCAGATAGTTGAGATCAGGAAGCAACAACTCTGGATTTTTTATTTAACTGAGATTCATGGGTTTTGGAGAAATTCATATTTGAGTTCAACAACAAAGCTTATACTGAATATAGTGAACAATGAAGATTTGATAAACATTTAATGGTGAAGAAATCAGATCTGGAGTTATCCTTAACTTGATTTGCTTTTATTATTTTTGCTTTTTACTTCACATATTTGTTCAAGGAATATTAAAATGTTGAGTGCATAGAATGGTGCACTGAACATCTCCCGGTTCTCTTAGATATTGTACCAATTTTGGTTATATTAACGTCATAGATATACGATTACGTGTTGAAATGTAGTGTACATTCCTTAGTTCCCGCTACATTTTACCGTTCCCACGTTTCGTTGTTACGTGGAAGTTTACTTTATATTTTTTTTAGTTTCCTTCGCTTTATATTTCTATCTTTTTACTTATTTTGTGAAGGTTGCAACGTGAAATCTTTTTCTTGAACAGAGATTCATGGATTTTGGAGAAATTTCAAATTTAGGTTTAGAAACAGAGCTTATAGTTAAGAATGAAGATTTGATAAACATGTAATAGTGAAGAAATCAGATCTAGAGTTACTTCCCGGTACATAACCAAATGACAAGTACATAACCCAATGCCCGGTACACAAGAAAATTTGCAGTACAAAAAGTGTCTAGTACATAACCAAATGACTGGTACATGAAACAATTCCCGGTACACAAGAAAATTTCCTGTACAAAAATGTCTCGTACATAACCAAAAGGCTAGTACATAAAACAACTCCCGATACACAAGAAAATTCCCAGTACAAAATTGTCTAGTACCTAACCAAATGGCCAGTACATATAACAATTCTCGGTACACAAGCAAATTTCCGGTACAAAAGTGTCTAGTAACCACCCAGTACAAAAGTGTCCAGTAAATAAAAAAATGTACAGTACAAAGAAAAATATCCTAGAAATTTTCCTTGAAAACAATTTACGTTTTAGAAGGAATGTCGTATAATTGTCCATCATATAAGGAGAAAATGTTTGAGAGAAGGAAAGAAGTTAAGATTGGAGAGAGAAAACTTGTTTAAAAAGAAGATAAAATACAGAGAGAATCTAATCAATGGGAAACTACCAAAAAATATATGGAAACAAATCAATGAAAAACTACCAAAAACGAGGAAAGTAGTTAAGGTTGGAGAGAGAATATTTTAATTTTGAACAAGAACGTGTTCAAGTTTCTCCTTGTAGAGTTTTTTACCAAAACAAAATTGTTACCAAAACAGTTTCTCTTTGTACATATATTTGTCTGTACGTTAAAAAAATTATCGTCCATTGAACCTTTTAGAGTGATTTGTGTAAGAACCATTTGAAATTTGCCAATGTACCAAACAGTTAAACATGTCCAAATGACTAGTACATAAAACAACTCACGGTACACAAGAAAATTCCCAGTACAAAAGTGTCTAGTACATAACCAAATGGCTAGTACATAAAACAATTCTCAGTACACAAGTGTCTAGTACATAACCAAATGACTAGTACATAAAATAACTCCCGGTAAACAAGAAAATTCCCAGTACAAAAGTGCCTAGTACATAACCAAATGGTTAGTACATAAAACAATTCTCAGTACACAAGTGTCTAGAACATAACCAAATGACTAGTACATAAAACAATTCCTGGTACACAAGAAAATTCCTAGTACACAAGTGCCTAGTACATAAAACAATTCCCGATACACAAGACAATTCCCAGTACAAAAATGTCTAGTATGTAACCACATAGCTAGTACATAAAACAATTCCTAGTACACAAGAAAATTCTCAGTACAAAAGTGTCAAGTACACAAAAAAATGTACGATAAAAAACTTCCTGTTTCGTGTACAGTACAAAAAATCTAAAAAAAATTGCCCAAAATATAAGGAGATAAAGTTATAGAGAAAGAAAATAGTTAAAGAAAGAAAAAATATTTTTAGATAGAGAAAGTGTAAAATAAAATGAAAATATTTGCAAAAATAAAGTATAGATTCAAAAAGTAAAAATGCTAGAGAGAAAAATTATAATGAAGGAAAGAAATCTGAAGATATATCTAAAACTTAAAAGAGGAATATAAATGGAATGAAAGATGAAATCTATCCAATAAGATTTTTAAAAAAAAAGCTAACAGGAAAGAGAGAAATTAAAGGAAAAGATAAATCTGGATAGATAAATCTGGAAAGATAAATTAGTTAAAGAAAGTCTTAGTTTATGAGAGAGAAATTAGGGAGAGAGAGAAAAGTTAGACAGAGAAAGAAAGTGAATGTGCAGTAGAGAGAGAAACAACGTGATTTGCACGGGATTTGTGCAAAGGGTATTTTTTGTAATTTCGTAAAACCTAAAGACTAAAATCGTAATTATACCCTACCCCCCTGACCATTGGACCTGCCCCTTGTTTTTATCCTGCAGTGGACCTGCATCTTATTTTGGGTCAAGGATTGGGCCTTTTGCCCAATCCCTCTAACTCCTACTTTAACGTTGGAGTTAGTAGTGCTTCCACTTTAAAAGTGGGAGTTACTACCAAAAGGGAATTCGGGAGACCGGGGTTTCTCTTTAATGAATAACGTGGGCCAAAGCAATTTGACTAGTCAAAACGGTATAACTCATAGTCTAATCCATGTAACTGGTCTGAGTTAAGCCGAACTGATTCGTCAGATTCAGGCTGATTTGACTTGTCTATGGTGCTATTTGTTTTTTTTGTATGTCTGAATCTGAAACTGCTGAATCTGAATTTGCTGAACTAAATTTTCTAAATCTGAATTACTAGGTCTGAATTTAGGTTTGAACATTTATACCCCAAATGACATATATAAGGCAAAAAGACGTTTCTAAAAAAACCCTAATTCTTTTACAACAAAAAACCCTTAAAAATCTGGTCTGAATAAATGAGAAACGCTAATCCTCTCTCTCTCTTTTCCTCCATTTCTCTACAACCGTTCTCTCTCCCAATCTCTCTATATCAGTCTCTCCGGCGAGGCAGTAATGGAAGATCCGATGAGTTATTTTCTAGCCCCTCTCTCTGACGGTAAACAATATCCGGCAAGTTCCTCTCTCTATAACAGTAACAAAGATCCGACTAGATCTTTCTTTCATCCTCTCTCTCTCGAATCGAATAGTCTGTGAGATCTCTCGGTCCCTTTCTCTACTAAGATCTGACAAGTCCTCTCTCTCTCTTGATCTCTTTCTTTCTCTAACGACAGATTGGGGGAAGTTAAAAAGTTTTAAGGTGGTGGTTTCTCGTGGGTTAGGGTGTTATTGTCGGGTGCGACTACTGGTGTTATTATCTGGTCGTGGATTTGTGGTGGTGGCGGTGTTCTTGTCTAGTGGTGGTTTTGTGGCGGTGTTTGGTGGTGTTCTTGTCTGGTGGTGGTTTTGTGGTGGTGGTGTTTGGTGGTGTTCTTGTCTAGTGGTGGTTTTGTGGTGGTGGTGGTGTTATTTTGTGGGGTGTTTTTGTCTAGTGGTGGTGGTGTTGTTGTTGTTGTTTTTGTTTTGTGGTGGCGGCGGCGGCGGCGGTCCGGTGGCGGCCTAGTGGTGGTGGTCTGCTTACTGACAGTGGTGAAAGAGTTGAACATCAGAACATTTTTAATGACGAGGGTATAAGCGACATTGACCATATTTCAGATGTTGGGTCGTTGTTTCAGACTTCTTTTGAAGTCTGAAAAATATGGACTAGTTTTCAGCTTATTCAGACATGAACTTAATTCAGCTTACATTTCAGATTTTCTCAAATAAAAAACCAAACATCTGAAATCTGAAATGCAGTTCAATTCAGATTTCAGATCTGAAATTTAAAAAAAACAAACAGCACCTAAGTCAGATCAGTCTGACTGGGTCAGCAGAAGACAAATTTTTTGGAAAGTTAATATGGGAAGGTTAGAAAACTATGATAAATTTGATTTGGTCACATTTTTTTTACTACATCTTTTTTACTACATTTTTTATTACTAAGCCAAGCAGATTTTTGTTTATAACTCACTCAGATTTTATTTAAACAAACTTATATCTTGGTCAAAGAAGACTATTTTCAGTAGACTATTTTCAGTCATATCATCGAGTTATAAAGGAGTGATTTCGGTCGTACTCTGTGAGAATAGTCCCACATCGGAGAAGGGGTAACTAACAACCAAGAATATAATGTATAAGTCCTCTCTACTCATTGCCAATTTGTTTTGAGTTGGATGACCACAAACTCAACATGGTATCAGAGCTAGACGTGATAGGCTTAAAAGCCACACGTGTTCCACGTCACCAGGGGCAGATCCAGAACTTTTACTTAGGGGGTGCGAATTTATATACTTAAATAATTTTTTTTTGCAAACACCAAAATCAACAAAATATTTATATTTATTAATTATATTAATACATCAACGATTACAAAACAAAATTGACCTCTACGAGAGTTCATATTTTAAAATATTCGCATAATCGACTCGTTGTCAATTTCGTTAAAAACTTCTTTCCCAGTAAAGACTACTAAACTATCATTCAGTCACGGATCACTCATCTTGTTTCTTAAGCGTGTTTTAACTAACTTCATAGTTGAAAAAGCTCTTTCAACGAAGACAACTGCAACCGGCAAAGTCAGTCCTAAAGTGATATGAAAAAGTGTAGAAACACTCCAAACCAATAATGACCACCTATGGCCTCGTATATATTGGATTCTAGCTTTAATGATTCAACAATATCCATGACAGTCACAATATCTTGGTTTTTTCTTTGTAGTACGTGTAAATTGAAGTTTGTAGAGATTTATGGTAGATAAATTGAATTTTATAGAGTTTGTGGTAGATGAAATAAAGTTTCTAGAGATATATGTTAGATGAATTGAATTTTATAGAGTTTAGGGTAGTTGAATTAAATAATTTCAATAAATAAAAATTAAAATACTTCAAATGACTTATTGTAAGACTCGAATCCAAGACCTCACACTCCAACTTACCCACAATTCAGCCTCAACCACAAAGCCAAAGCCTAATTGATTTTATTCATACACAGATTATATATATATATGTATATATATATAAAAAAAAGACACTTAAAATGCTTGTAATGAACTCGAATCCATGTTCAATGGGTTGCTGCAGCACGCCAACCCGCACTTTATCCATTAAGCCAATGCCTTATTTGTGTCCTCTTAATACATCCAAAGGTATGTATTTATACCTATATATAAAAAATAAATAAATAATTACTACTATTGTTTTCTTTTTGCGGGAGGATCCAGGGTGTGCGGCCGCACCCCCATGGATCCGTCCCTGCACGTCATCCGAAAAAAAAACACGTGTTAGTCTAACCATGCCACACGTGAGAGGTGTGTGAGAACAGTCCCACATGAGAGAAGGGGTAACTAGCAACCAATAACATAATGTGTAAGTCCTCTCCACTCATTGCCAATTAGTTTGAGTTGGATGACCACGAACTTAACAATATGACCAAATGGAACCATCATACTAAATTAGTGGTTTGTTTGAACACAACTTTTTAGAATTTTCACAATGTTTTTTAAAAACTTGAAGAAATGATTAAGGACTATCCTGGTCTAAATTTAAATAATTTATAGGTACACGCCTCAAATAAAGACGGATCTAAAATTTGAAAGAACTCTTTAACCAAAATGTCGCCAAAGTGGTATCTTGTTAATATATTAGTTTATTAACAATGTTGGAGTTTTTTTTTTGTTGACAACAATGTTGGAGTTGTTATCTGTGTGTCTGAGTTTATACAGATATTAATAGACCTAAAAGGGAGTTTGCTATTTGGCTAGAAGTAGCAGTCTATATGCTTATGTTTGTTATTTGATTTGGCCTTAATAAACAAAGTTCTTTATATTTCCGATCTCCTCATTGTTGATTGATGATGATGGGTTCAGAAACAAGATTGTTTCCACGATAAAGTGTTGATGATGATTTGAAGAAGGAGAAGATATGAAGAAGAAGAAAAAGAAGAAGGAGAAGAAGAAGGAGAAGGAGAAGGAGAAGAGAAAAAAATGAGTGGCTGATGCCTCCCTAATAGGCACCTAAGTCCGTACCGGGTGCCTACAAAAACTGGGGGATAACAACAATTTTAGTGGGCGATATCAGCCACTTTTTTTTTCCAATTTTAACAATCTATTATATAAAATAGGATGATGAGTGTTGACTGGGACAAACAAAAAGACAAACATTGAGATAAATCTAGCCGTCCATTGTTCCATGATAAATCTTGAACTTCTATTTATTTAAGATTAACAAAGCAAATAATACGTGCCTAAGTCCAATTTAGTGCTGACCGGGACAAATTTATAGATAAATATGGGAGTTCATTTCAATTAATCTCAAATCTTGTCCTTTAGATCACTCACCTTCTCACAAAAAAAGGTTATATTTCACCTTTTCTCATTAAATCTTGGATAAATCATTTAAACCACTCAAATCTGACCGTTAAATTTCAGTCATCGTACTCACACGTTTTGATCTCAACCCGTGCCTCATTTAGTGGCATTTGAATTGCCTATTACTTCCTCAATTTTACGTTAATCTCCTGTATTGATTTTTGAAACTTCCTCTTAATTCTCTCTTAATTGTCTCTTAATTACTCATAATTCTCTTATCAATCAATCCCTTTTACTTTCTCACTAGTTAATTCTTTTTGTTCTCTCATGTATTGATTTTTGAAACTTCTTCTTAATTCTTTCTTAATTACTCATAATTTTCTTAATAATCAATTCCTTTTAATTCTCACTACTCAATTCTTTTTATATTCTCCCAATTTGCTTTGTTTTATTTTCGCTTCTTCTTTGTATGCACTTTTACATTTTCTTAATTTGTTTTGGATATTCTCAAATCTTTGATTAATCTTCCTCTCTCTACTATTTCAGGGTTAAGGTTCCATCTACCAAAATTTTATTTTGTCGGCCTGCTTCAACACTGTAAGTTCCATACCAATCTTTAATGTTTTGGATCTCCCTCTGCAAATGAATGTGTTTTGATCAACAATGAACTCTCTAAATTTTATAATTTATTCTTTTTCCATTATATTTTTTTCAGAGCTTGCCCAGAATGTTGACGTGATAGAGACCATTTGTTTACAAAAGCTCTAATTAGGTTTTCCTTTTGCATCAATTTGATTCATAATCATTTGTTGTGTTGTAAGGATTGAAGCTTATTAGGATTTTCGTCATTAAAATTAAAGTTCATTGATGTTAACCATTAGATTTGATATTTATAGATACACATATGTTAACCTAATTCTCCTTCTTTTAAGGATGTCGATAAATTTTAACAATTGATCTCTTTGCATTTACTCATTGAACGTAGTGACATCTTGGAAATGGAAGACTTTACCTATTCGACATCATATTCTTTAAATATTAATGACAATTCTTGTCAATAGTATTATCATGTATTTAAACCAAATTATTTTAGTAGTGTATGTTTTTTACTTGTAGTGTTTATTGAGTAGATTGGCCTTGCAAAGTTTATTCGACTCGCAAGAGAGACTGATATTCAGACAAATTTTTGTTATTTGCACTGAAACGATTGTCAGTAATTACACATTATTTCATAAAAGATTCGTATGTTCTTTTTCCTAATTCAATTGTAAAATTCAGTTAAAATTTCGAGATGAGGTGCAAAAAAATGTAGACGTGCTTCACACGAAGCTTTTGTTAAAGCTCTCATATGTAGTAAACGAACAATAAGTAGTTGCAATGTATAGAATTTTATGCTAAATAGAAAACCATCTGAATTAGTTGATTGTTGCCAATTTTGAATTATAAGGGTTTTAGTTTTTTGATTTCTAAGGGTTTCTGTTGGGTGGTAGTTCTAAAAGAATATAGTCCTACACAACATTAGACAGTCGCAACTATCTGACTATCTAAACTTAAGGTACCGTGTATAAAATGTTTAAAGTAATTTCAACATTTTATTTGGAATTTCATGTTTGTATTTCGTTGTTTAATTGATGTCATATGTTGTTTAGGTTTTACGAAAATTATCATAATGGATTCTTTCCAACCTTGAGATAATGGTATACAGTGAATGTAGTCTTTTGATATCGAAGGGTTTATTATTTTCTATTTTACAATTTTCACCTCCCATTGTTTACGAGTTTATTTAATGATCTTAGAAGTTGTTAAGTAATTAGTAGTGTAACCAATATCATTTTCCATATCTCATCTCCTACAAGTAAAGCTACTTGAATACCATTTGAATTTGGTATTTTGACTTTAACTTCCTCTGCTCCTTTTGTTGCAGTTTATGTTGAATATATTTATTCTTAAACTGTCTCCAAACTAATAATCTAATACTTTTATATGTTATCCTTTGTACGTAGCGGGGGTTGGAGCTATTAAATCAGAAATCTTAAGTTGATGAGAAAGAATAAACCGAGTATCTCCTTTGATTATTTTTCTTATGCTTATTATTTTTCCTAGGCGTAATTTTGTATTGTAAATGCATCAATTCAGCTTCAAAGGCTATTTGCTTCATATAAGACGAGATTTACATTTAAGTATAAGTATTCTACATGGGTATAGCCCGTGCCTCTGGCACAACATAGTTTATTAAACACTTTAATAATTAGAAACTTCGGTCAAACACATGCCATCAGGATTTAAGGACTTGAAAGCCATTAATAAGATCTTATTAACTACACCAATCATCCAACAAAGATTTGAAAGTATTATACGACAGAAATGAAACTTAACAGTAGTATTTCTTCTTTTTATTGTCTTAATTTGACTTGATGTAATGGCTTTATCAAAATCAATAAAACACTTACGCTTAAGCCATGATTGACATATTCCATTTGTTTGTCCAGAATATTGATTTCTATGTTTACGTAATGCTCAAGATTCTGTTACACGAATGTGACCAACGAAACTATAGTATTTGATACATCATTTTTTTGGGTAGCTATGTTCATAGAATCTTCACTTTGATTTCTCAAATAATGTTTTTGAATGTGACTGACAAAGCTGTCGAGGGCTTGGAGCACAGGCTATATGTATAATTTCATAGGGGGTGTGAGGAAAAAGACGTCAATAACTATTTGGAGGCAGCTGTAAAATTACTCAACTTATATTTATAATAATTTTTCTCATATTTGAATTTGATGTTCACCGTGCCTCCCGGCACGGGTTTTGCCTAGTAGATTTAAATGTAACACGTTTTCACACTTGTTTGGTAAAAAAAAGTTGAACTTTCAATTACTACAATCTTGTTTCCACTAAAAATATGTATGAAGATTGATATATATTTTATTGACAATTTCAATATTTTTTAACATTTTATTAGCATTATATGCGAGGCATGTGTTATGACCTAGTTAGAGTAGATGAACAAAATTCTTATTATTTATCTACTAGCATGTTATTGATCTTAACAATATAATCTAGGATGACAAAACAGGACTTGTATAAGCTGACTAGAACAAAATAAATGCATTTAGATGTTGACTAGACATCCAAGTAGACAAATGATAAGGACAACCTTTTATCTTTTAATCTTAATCATCCGTTTCATTTCAACTCAAATCCTGACCATCATATTATTCATATACATCAACTCTTTCAACATGTTGTAACGTTGTTCTTGGTAGCTGAACCAGATCAACAACCCGATACTCTTCATCCAAATCTCTTGCTCTTCTTTTTGTCTACCTGACCCCCAACCCTAACGCCCATCCCCTTTTCCATCTTCAAATTTCAATCCCCTCATATTCTTTCTCATCTTTTTTTCTATTGTTGTTTTAATCTTTCTCAATTTTTTTGAGTTACCCATTTCCTTAACTTTCCTTCCAGGTTCATCTCTTAATATCTCAATCTCAAGGTGAAGTCTATTTTTTGTTTCTTATTTAATAATATATAGGATTGTTGTTATCTTTTACTCATTCTAGGAATTCTCTATTAATTGATTCAAGTATGAATAGATGTTAAGCTTTGATTGAAATATACTTATGTAGTTCAATTGAATACGGTTGAGCCAACATTGGAAAATCTTGAAACCCCTTCATCCCATTTCAAGAAATCAGAAGAAGCACAGAAAACACTTGGATTTTAAGAAGCTTTGCTTTGATAACAGGTTAAATCTCTGTTAGGGAAAGTCAAAGAAGAGGAAAATGAATTCTTCAAATCCCAATATGGAGTTTTATCTCCAAGCCTAGAGAACACAACATTGGATGTTCCCAATTTCTCCGAAACTCAATCAGAAATAGAAGAATCACATACTCAAAAGGTGAAATTGTTTTAAATCTTTTCTTGAGTGCAAAGTGTTTGATTAATTTCCTAAATGGTCCTGTTACTGATTATTTGTACATAGAATTCTTATTAATTCAAGAGAAAGTTATTTGTTGCGTCTGCATTTATTCAAATATGTCAGATGACATCCATAAAACATACGAGTATTTCAAAACATGTTGCTCCAAACAGAAGGTGGTTGGCAAAGGAATGGTGAGTACTGACATATCATAGTCACACACAACACTTTTTCATTATTTCTTCAACTGTTATTCTTACGACATGTATTTTATCTCTTTTCATTGGAGTATGGTAATTCGGTCAGATGCTTTTGCACTACGAAGTTGTTCCCCATTGAGATGGGACATAATCATTATTGAACTTATGGTTTAAAGATAAGAGATGTTCGTTTTAAGCAACTTTAAGTCGTTATATATCTGATGGAGACATGTTACATGTATGTTCATGTTGTAAGATAAGTAAAATAAAAATGTTTGTTTCTGCGACTGTGTCGTGAAACATAACAAGAAATCATTTTTAGGTATAGAAAGTTCATTCATAAAAACTTTTGTTTAGTTGGATTATAGAATTTCCACTAATTTTGTTCTTTTTGCAAGAAAAAGCTCACCATTTGCTTTCTGAACTATCAACTCACCACATTCAAGAGTTATTCTCTTTAGTTCCCAATTACTCGGTTCATTATGTGCAAAGGTCGCTTTATTTATCTGCGGAAAGTACGACAAAAATCTGAACCAACATACATAAAAGGAATAGTAAAACAATTCATATTCAATAGTCTTATATATATAATCTTGGAGTATTAGTAATTAAATTTGGTTGGGTGCAGATATGCGCATATGAAGATGGGAATATGAGATTAGACCCCCCACTGACTTGGTCATGGCGATGCTTACCGAACTTTATCTGAAAAGATGCAGCTTATGCGCTCCTTCATTGGGAAAATAAAATTTAGCAAAGAAGGAAGACAAAAGGCTGGAGCATTTTTTGTTCAGATTTTAGTGAGAGATAGCTCACTTGAATGCATTTAGCAGGGACTTTCTTCTTCAGAGAAAACCATGAGACAACAAATTATGTAAGAAAAAAGTCATAAGCTTATCTTTTAGATGGACAACTAAATACACATAATATAAAATCACTTGGCTCCTCATTGGAAGTAAGTAGCATTCACATTGGAGAAAACATAACATACAAACGAAGCTTCACGCATCATAGGAGACGCGACAGGTTCAATTATTGGTCAGATTATCTTATAGATACAAGAAAAGTGAGATGTAAAGACAGTCCAATAAACAAAAATAGCGAGAACTGCATAATATTTCATCAATTGCCTTAAGAAGACCTTTGAACGTGATAAACTTTAATATGTGGTAAGTATTACATTCCTAGAAACATCTGAAAGTTAAAAGCTTGCCATGTACAAAATAGAAACTAATACTAGCAACTCATTTGTTCTGATATTATAGAGCTATCGAGTATCAGTAGAAAGCATTTGTTGTTGAACCAAAAGCTTGCATCTCATACGATGAAATCAAAAAGCTCCCCAAGAAGGCTCTCTTGTGATCTGGTGTGCATTACGGTTCTTTGTATCTACGTGTTCATATATATATATATATATGTTGTTGTATACGTATATCCATATATCATATTTATACCTTTATATATGATGATGCATAAAATGTCCAGACGTTGACTAACGTCTGAAGAGTCAAGATCGACTCGGTTTAAGGCAGCAGGACAGCTAAACACCTGACGGTCCACCATACGTTCCCCTAACTAGGAGGTCGGCCGGAAGAACTCAGCTCTAAACTAAACGCCCTAGGCATGGATAGATCAGCCCTGGGATCTTAAAAGGAATAAGGGGGGTCTCCACGTGTTCGACCCATATCTTATGCCCAAAACTGGGGAGATATCAGCGCTGCGCGACCTAATGACTTAATCCCGGACTTTCTAGAAAGATCTCAGTCGGCCTCACATCTTAAAGTGTTTAAGCCCGATTGGACTCCACGTATCTAGAAAGAGGAAACTTCTCCTTTGAAGTCTATCACTCCGGCAAGATATATACAAAGTATCCTTAAACTTAGGAACTTTCACTTATCAAAGATCCGGGATAGACTCGAAGAGAAACCCTAGGTACGCAAAAGAGGTAACTTCCCTTACGGTTTGACGGCCACCGCCTCACCACCGCCACTAATCACAGTCGGTTTAACTTCGCCTATAAAAGGCCCCCCACATCGTCCTTATCTGGATACGGTCTCTTCACCCCAGAAAAGATCACCCCATACTTAGAGTTCTCACAACTCGCCCCCCAAAAGGATCGATCAACATTCATTCTTTTACTGCAAAGAGCACCCTGACTGTCTTGAGCGTCGTAGCGGTTTTCGAACCCTTTGAAGGTTTTCCCCCCTCGGGAACAGACGAACAGGAGCAAGGAGTGAGGAGATGGAGCAAAGAAGCAGAGCAGAGAAGCAGAGCTGAACAGAAGAAATCTCTCCTCTCCGAACAGAATATACCATCATAACGGAGGTTGTCATGCATCAACTCCCTTTTTCATGCTTATTTAATCGGGAGCCAATTTTCGACATTAGCAATATATGTTTGTGATTTATGTTCGTGTGTTGTAACATTTATCTTGGTGATTGTGTTGTTGTCTTATAAGTTTTTTTGCATCAGGTTAGAAAGCTCCAAGGGCGTTCTTCCAACAATTTGTGCCCTCCCTCTCTTAGGGTATATGGTATGACAAACTAAACTCCCTCGGCCAAAAATGATATCAAACATTTATGTGTAACAAATGTGGGTTTTGAATGAGTAGTTTGGAAGGCCAATACTTTACCATCATACTAAAGTCGAGGCTATTAGGTATGGGTTCATATGAGTTTTAGATCGAAAGGTATCTCATCATGTTAATTGCTTCTCTGGGTGATGAAATCACAGAGGTTACTACCCCGCCAAGGGTATGTATCGAATAATACTTCTCAAGTTTGGTGACAATATCAATGTGTATCACCGTCGACTATATGAAAAAACATGACACAAAGTCATTGGAAATGAAGGAAGTAGGAGTGAAAGGTCGAGGGAGGAAAAAAATGACAAGTCTGAGCGCTTCAGTGAAAGCCAAAATGATGATCTTAAAGGGGGTTACGGTCGAGTTTTCCTCTCTAAGCACAAAGACAACTTTCTAGAGTATACTGAGTATGGATTATGACCCGAAGCAAGTATAATACCTTGCTCTTTTCCTCTCTACTTTCAACACTAAGTTGATAGTTTCAACGGATTGATGTTCATTTGAATGGATGATGTGTGGTTTGCAAGTAAGTTCAAGGTAGTGATGGACAATCACATAGACGAGTAAGCAAAGTGATTCCTATTAGTTTGCCCGTTGTACTTGAAGACGTTTGGTGTCTGCGTTTTGAGGTACATAATGGAAGAAGAACGATGCCAAAGAATGACTTGGTATGTAAAGTTTCATGATAATGTGGCATAAACAAACATGATTTGAAGTCGTTGGAGAGAAATGAAGTAAGAACGAAAGGTTTAGGGAGAAAGAAAGTAGATGAGTCTGAAAACTTCACATAAGGTGACTTTAAAGGGCCTTATAGCAGAGTTGGCGGCTACGAGCACAAATGTTGATCTCTAGAGTATAATGTATGTCGGCCGAAAAAAAAGTTAGCCTTTGCCCTTGTCTTTCTCTATTTACTTTTTTTATCTTAAGTTGATTGCTAAGTACAAGGTAGTGATGGATACAGATGAGTAGCTGGAGCGAATCTTATAAGTTTTGCCTTTTGTTTTCTCTTGAAGACATTCGGTGTTTGAGCTTTGAGGTCTTCAAGGGAAGAAGACCAGCTGGAGGAGAAGAGGGCTTACTGTCATCCGATTTCAATGTGGAGCTGCAGATGATAATAGATAAAGCTAGGGCAGGGGTTATAAGAATAAGAGTTAACAAATGAGGGTATGCAATTATGATTTTATTTTCTTATACTTGTGTTGGGTTGCTATTATTGTAAGAACTCTTATTATAGGGGGTTGGTTAGATGCTTTTCTGTTTTGTTGAGTTTTGTTTATGTCTTGGTAGACCAGTGGGCGTTTATAAATCCTCGTACTATAAATGGGTTCTGGCACCCTTAGTCTGCTACTCTGCTGATATGTGCAAAAAGAAAAAAGTTGTGCTAAAGAATGACTTGGTAAGTAAAGTTTGGTTGAATCGACTATGATAGTTTTATGTGTTTTTTTTTTGTTAAGTATACTTTTAGTTTTATGTATTAACCATGTAAATGTTGTTTGTTTTCTTATACCATAAGAACAACACCTTTCAGCTCTATTCAGTTTCTTTGCAATCTTAATTTTATCTTTCTATGTAAATTAGTCTGACGTCTACTCGAAAATAAGATCACATAAATTAGATTATAATCAAATTGAACATAAACATCTATTACCTCCACTTCCATAACGATTTAACCCTTATCAATTACACCATATGTTTATGAAGTTTCTCCATTATTTTAATTAATGGTCGCTCTGGCTCCACTTTCAAGGTCAGCAGAGGCATTCGTCAGGGTGACTCGCTTTCCCCTTTTCTGTTTGCCTTGGCCATGGAACGGCTCAGTCGAATGCTAGAAAGTAATAACAACCCTAATCAGTTCGATGGTTTTCCGATCCCCAACTCTGATATCAACATCAAACATCTGCTTTTCGCAGACGATTGTATTATCTTCGGTCGTAACACATTGGAGAACATTCACAATCTGAAGCAAATTTTAGCGGAATTCAGCCTTGCTTCGGGAAAAATGATTAATTATGCCAAATCGATAATCTTTTTCTCCAAAAATTTCCATCCGAAATTCAAAAGAATGATTATTCGTAATCTTAAAGTCCATCAATCCTCTTCCTTGGACAAATATTTAGGCACTCATCTTTTCATCGGCAAGAATAAGAAACCACTCTTTTCTTCTCTCATCTCCCAAATTCAAAATAAGTTGTCCAAGTGGCAGACTAATCTCCTCTCTCAAGCTAGACGCTCTATAGTTATTTCCTCTATAGTAGCTGTCGTTCCCCAATACCAAATGCAATGCTTTACCATTCCAAAAGGCATAAGTAATAGCATCGAGACCCTACAAAGGACCTTCTGGTGGGGAAAAATCAAAACTATCCATACCATCAATTGGGCGACGATCTGCAAACCGCGTAAAATGGGGGGTCTGGGATTTCGTATTCCTCACATTGATAATCAAGCCTTTCTTAGCAAATTAGTGTGGCAGATGATAAAAAATCCCCAGGATCTTTGGGCCAGAATTATGAAAGCTAAATATTTCCCCAAATCTCCCAAACCTAAACTCCCTAAATCTAACCATTCTTGGCCTTGGAAGTCCATTAGTAAGCATTATGACCAATGGCCAGTATTATATTTTGGGATGTCAACAAAGGTACTCAGGTTAACATCTGGCTAGACAACTGGATTCCTAATCACCCGCCTCCTATTCAGAATATTAGAAATGCTAATGTAGTGTGGCTTAGTCAGTTAATTACGAATACAGCCTGGAATCTAAACATTATTAATAATTGTTTTACCACTGAAATTAAAAATGCTATTATGAGTATTAACTTTCAGGCAGATGCGGAGGATACAGTTAGATGGCCGTTAACCAAATCAGGTAATTACACTATTGAACCGATGTATCATCATATCCGAACCAATGGCAATGAGCATAGTAACGATACGATGGAATGGAATCATATATGGAATATGAATATTATACCTAGAATAAAACTCTTTCTATGAAAATGTTGCACTAATAGTCTACCAGTGAGAGATAAAATAGGTAAATTTATTGGTAATATATACTCTTGTATTAATTGTGATACTAATGAAACGATAGATCATGTGTTGCTACAATGTCATTATGCCAAAGCAATTTGGTTCCATTTTCAGGTCCGGACGGAGCATATGCAGTCGGTTAAACTATGGATTCTTCTGTGGAAGGATCTGGATGAGGATCTTACAAATTTGTATGCTAAAATATTATGGTTTATTTGGAAAGCGAGATGTGAGGCTTGCTTCACATCCAAAAAACAATCTCCAATGCAGGTCATACAAATGATCCAAGCTTCTAAAATAGAACCATTAAAAGTAACCACGAAGATCAAAGAACCAAAGCATAAAAAATGGAGCCCTCAATCGCACCATTTCTTAAAATCAACACAGACGCCTCTTTCACAGATCTATCTGAACCAGCAGGATTTGGATGTGTTATTTATGATTTGGATGCCACCTTCATCTCAGCTCTTGCAGATACTACTAGAGGTCAAAATGCGGATGAATGTGAATGTTTGGCAATCAAAGAGGCACTTATGTGGACGATTGATCTCAAGATATCTCACGTGCATATAGAAAGTGATAATCTGAATATCATCTCATTTCTGGAGGATCAAACTTTTACCAAACAATGGCAATCCAAGAAACATCAGTTCGAAATATTACAACTGAAGGACAGATTCACCGAGTTGAAATTTTCCTACATTCCTAGAAATGAGAACTTGATAGCGGACGCATTGGCAAAATGGGGGAGGAAGAATCGCCAGAGGAAGATATGGGACGCCTTGCCTTATTTTATTTCCAGTTCTGTTTAGTTCCCTTGTATTTTCTTAACAAAAAAAAAGTTTCTCCATTATTTTCTTTTACTTGTAGATATTGCCAACAATTTTTATCATCCTTGATCATCCATTGTATATATTTTACTAATATACTTGATTTTGTCATATTTCATTTTAGTTGCATGTATTAAAAATTATTTGTATTATTGGTTTTCAAAATTTCAAGATCTAGACAAAAGCAAATTTATTTCATTTTGAAATCTGATTGCACCGTGCCAAAGCCACGGGCTATACCTAGTTATATTTATAACATGTGTTATTACTTGGTTACAGAAGGTGAACAAAAGTTTGATTATTTATCTTGGATTTTATTGATTCCAAAACGTACTTAGATATAACATGTTGTTTGAGCTATTTTGTTTAGATTAACAAAATTATCAATTTTTTTCAGGCATTTTACTGATTTTGACAACACAATTATGTCGTGAAATAAAAAATTCAATCTTATTTTCATTTAAAATGTGCATGTAAACTGACATATATTTTGCTGACTTTTTAATATTTTTATAGTTTTTTTATTGATTCTAACAACATATATGCGTTGTTCAAATTTTTGCATGGGTTTTCTTGAAGCACTTCTTTGATTTTTGCATTTATTTTGGCAACTCTACCAACATCGTCTGAACTCTAAAAAATTCATCACATATTTACAAACATAAATAAGTTGGGTTTAACTATAATAGAAGTATATAGATTTCATGCAAAGTTGTACATTTTTATTCTTTTACATTTATGCTTTCGTATCATTCAATGTTTATTTATCATGTAAATGCACATGTTACCCGATCATGAAATAAATGTTAGCGAACAAAATCCTACTGCCTCTTATATGAAATGGGATAACTAAGAAAGAGTCACATGGTCTTATCTTCACCCATGTATGCCAAGCATTATATGGATATACTCAAAGATAATAAAAAAAAAAATATTGTCGACATCGTTGTGGTATTTGTAGCATTTTTTGTATATCTTCTAAAATTTTCCATTAACTCTAAACTTTTTTAACGTATTTCACGGTATTTATACTAAAATTTGGGGTGTGTTTGATATCTCCCATTTCCATGGAAATAAAGGAATTTCCATGGCAATAGGTATTTCCACCGTTTGATATGAAGTGTAATTCCATGGTTTTAATTCCCTAGGGAATCTATTTCCATGAAATAGTCCACTTTAATTCCTTGCTCCCTCCTCGGAATTAGTTTCCGTGAAAAGTCAAAAATCAAAATAAAAATATTTCAATATATTCGGATACTTGAAACCAAATATTTATCTCCATATATGTTCAAAATGATATTTTTACCCATAAATTTAGCAAAATAAATTTTTACTTATACATTGGACAAATGACGTTTTTGTCCTTCTTACCAAATGACATGTTTACAAAGTTGTCAAAATGACATTTTGGATTTTTATAGCCAAAATTACATTCTTACCCTTTTATAATATCAAATTGACATTTTACCCTTATGTTATCAAAATGATATTTTTACCCTCGTATAATATCAAAATGACATTTTTACCCTTAAATTAATAAAGTGACACAATTTTAAATAATTTTACAACATAGGGGTAAAAATATAATTTTAAAAACATAAGGGTAAAAATGTAATTTAGACAATATAAGGATGAAAATTTAATTTTCGCAAAAGTAAAAATATCATTTAGACTACATAAAAAGTAAATAAAAACTCTTAATTGAATATTATATTCGTAGAAGTTAGTTGTCAACCAAATAACAGAGTTCGTAATTCCACGGAATAATAAATGACTACCAAACGAAAGAACTCTTATTTTCACAGAGTAAATTCCATGGAAGACTTTCCATGGAACTCATGTATTTCCACGGAATTGTTTCCCTGATATCAAAAACAACCTTGGAGTAATTGAAATTAACAAAAACCCATTACAACATAATCCATTACACGAACAAAGAACTCAATTTTTTTTTTCCATTTATCCTTCAATTCATCTAGTAACAACCAAGATTATTCACCCTCTTAAAGATTGTATTGTTAAATATTTGGCTATCATCCCGTGCGAAAAATGCTTATAGTTAGATTCAACGACATGTTCATCCACGTTCAAAATCACATACAACCACAATCTCATCTGTAAATTAGTAAAATATATTAGTATTCAAACAAGTGCTTGTAATTCATGGAATGATAAAATAAAAAAACATAAAAGAATCAAAATGTAAAACTTTACAAACAATCTGTATAGTTTTACTGCCGATAAAGTCATTTTGAGAGTAATATGTTTGTAAAATATGTTATTTTTTGTCAGAGTTTACATATTGGTAAAATTTCCACAATTTATGCAGAAACAAAGAAGTGCTACAAGATATTTGAGCGTGTTGCCGATTGCAAAACAAACTCGCTCATTTAAAATTACAAAATGTAAGTTTGAGGGCGTTGCCGACTGCTACAAGAAGATCCAAAAAGTTTGCAAAATATATAGTTACTTTTCATACTAATTTTTTGGAGAAACCAAGAATGTAGAGAGTGAAATACTGGGTCAAGATCTGAAGAATTTTTTTAACAAAAAGATTGATATCCTAGCTTAAAGAATAAAAGCAACAAAACCGTGCAAGGTGCATAAATCTATCGTTGAAAAAAAAACGATAATATGGTAAAAGAATAAATTTAATCTATTAAGCATCATGTTCTTCTAGGTTTTCTCCAGGTGAAGACTAAAAAGACGTGGATAGGTTTTCTCTACGATTTTTTTAGGTTTCCTCCCGGTAAACTGAAGAAGAAAGTATGATCAATTTTCTTTGGACAAAAGATCAGGGAAACATTCCTTTAAACGAAGAAAAAAACTTTATGTAAGGATGAGAACTTCTTGTTGTGGAATTATTTTCATGAAACTGAAAAGACTAGTTGTGTCTTCTAATTTGGGTAATTTATTTAACCTGGAATAGGTTAGGTAGTAGTAGAAAAAAGAGAGGTTAGACACGCAAATTACTCCTAATGGATTTATTTTCTATTTAAATATTATCTTTAAGTTTTAAACCTATTAACCCTGTAATTTTGGACCTAAAACCGATCCCCCTTTACTTAAATTGCACCGTTTAACTGTTTTTACAAATGTATACTTTTTATATGTGTATACTTTTTAAAGTTTTGTTTTAAGGGTCCGTGGGGATATAGACCAAAATAATAATCAAAAAAGGTTTAGGGTCCAATCTTGTTAAAACATGGATATTTAGTCCTTTTACTCTATGGACAAAAAAACCTTATAAATCCTATAGGATTTACGTTTGTGTCCCCTAAGCAATAAAGCCGGAAATATTAATGTTGGCTGCGCGAGAAGATTTGGTAACGGAAAAAATCCGTAATTTATGGGTTATTAATAGGATATTTCGATTTTTTACCTACCAAACTTTCTCTCTCTTCTTTTAACGTTTTAGGTAAAAAAGGGTTTTTACCTAAAACGAAAAGGTGAAAAACCCTAAAGAAAACACTGAATCGCCATCATCGAAAGCCAAGAAATCTTGCTGTTTCATCAACCTTCTTAATCTTTAAACATTTCGGTTGAGATTTCCGGTTCAGGTGAAAAGGTATTGATGAAATCCCTCATCGTTTAGTTCCGTCGTTTGTTTTTTGAACCATCGTTACTGTCAGGTGAAAACCCTTATAAATCCGATTTTGCATGTTAAATTTTCATCATAAAGAAGATAGTTGCATCGTTATGGTTATACTTTTGTGCGATTGTTAGGTTTTTTCTGTTCTGATCTTATTATTGAAGTTTTAAAGCTTAGTAATACATCATAAAATTTGGGATCAGTTTGATAAATTATCCATAATGTTATGTGATAATGAAGAATCGTTTTGATATCATTCAATAAATTTATGATTCTTTGTTTTTTGGGGGCTAGGATTAGTATTGTGTTTTGGCCGATTTTGTGAGTTTGTAAGGGTTTTGATATGATTTTAAGTTGTTCGATTTCATGATGTTACTATTCTTCATTTTATAATGTATAAATTACATGAAATTTCTTATAAATTGTGTTTCTAGGGTTCTAGAACAATGAAAACATTTTAATTTCGCTTGCAGGAGAATTCAATGGCACCGAAGTCAAAAATGACACCTAAAGCTACCAAAGATTTTACACCACTCAGAAGAAGTCCATTAAAAAGGAAAGCATCAGAGGAAGAAGTAGTTCCTGCCAACAAATCAAAAAACAAAGAAATCTCATCCAATGTAGAAGGTGAAGCTGTTAAAAAGTCGAAAAACAAAACACTTTTTGTCAAAGAGGTATGATTTATGAGAAAGTTTTAATAATTTCTATCCATTCTCTTAATTTATGGTAAGCTATGGATAATTTACATGAAAGAGTGTTTTTTTTACATATAAATTGTTCAAATTTATATAACAGGTGGGAGCAAGCTCAACAACAAAGAAAGGGAAGGAAAAAGAGAACAATTGCCGTACTGTTGACATAGTGGGGGAGAAGAAGAGAATACCAGAGGGGAAGACTTTCAATCCATTCAGATACAGCTTGAGCAAACCAATCGAGTTGATAACAATCCACCGTCAGTACATGACGGAAGAGATGAAGGAAGAGATTGGCAATACACCTTTCTCAAAGCTTTTTGATTCCATGGCAGAGGGATTCATCCTTAGGGAAAACTATAACACTCGTCCAATAAGTGCAATACTAGATATTCTTTGTCGATACAAAAAATCGACAAAAAAATTCGTTATTGGTGGGGTTGAGTTAGAGTTTAAACCAGAAGATGTATCCCTATTGCTTGGTATGCCAATGGAAGGTGCAGAATACGATGTTTTTCCAAAGTTTCATGAACAAGATCCCTTCAAGTGTTCCTTTCTAATGAAATATTTTGAGGAACCAATAAAAAAGTCAAGTAACAAAAACAAGGGGATTTCAAGTGCTTATGTTGCAATGGCACTACAGAGATGTATTAGAAACTATGAACCAGCAATCGAATTTGTGAGTCTTTTAATCATGTTGTTAGCAGCCAATTTCCTGTTTGCAACTTTGGCTGGTTTCACTGTTCTGCCAAGCATTTATAAGAACATAATGTCGAGAAGGGCTATCAATAGGGTGTCATGGCCAAGAGCCATACACTCTTACATGATGGAAACCATTGACAAACATGCTGAAGAACCAACCAAAGCATCTGGTTGTCTGTTACTTTTACCTGTAAGTATGCATACTTTACATGATCTCTGTTAGACTTTATTTAGAGATAATATACTTTACATAAAATTATGTTTATAATAGTTGTGTTATGTGGAAATTTTACATTTTGTTTTATAGTTCTGGATATGCATGCACACATCACTTTATCCTAAGAATCCTTTGAATGCAACAAAATATCCAAGGTTCTTGAGGTGGTCAGTTGATGCTTTTAGTAATGGAATGGAGATCGATATTGCCAGACTTGAAGAAGAGCAGGTATAATTTATGTAACACTAATTTATATTTTAGCATAAAGTATATATAATTTATATTAAACACTTTTAAATTAACATTATCTGATTGAGATTGAATCATGAAATATAGGTTCTTCATAATAAATTTTCTATAATTTACATTCAATAATAAGTTTGGCCATGAAATTTTGGGATGATGATTAATGTTCAAATGCAGGTAATTGTTAGTGTTGAAGAAGAAGAAAATGAAGAAGAGCATGGTTTGCTCAAATTTACTGAAAAGGTTGATATTGAATTAACCTATGATCAGAAAATTGATATGCTAGAGATGATAGAATCTCTAAAGAGTGGAATGAACTCTAAAGATGTTGAAATAGAGATGTTGAGAAAAGAAATAGCTGAGTTGAAGGAACAACTTAAGTTGAAGGAAAAAGTTAATGTGGAGGAATGTGAAGATCAAGGTAATGATGGAAATGATGAAAGTAATTTTGGTCTTGAAAGTAATGTGGGAGATAAAGATGTAGGTCAAGAAGATGGAATGGAAGGTGGTTATGAAAATAGTGAAAAAGAAGAAGATAAAGATGTTGAGGAAAATGTTGGTGATGATGGCGATAAGCAACAGGATAGTGAGAATAACAATGATGGTGGCAACAACTTTGGTGAGTCATTTTCTATTAAAATTTATTAGAAATGATGGTATAACATTACTTACAGTATGCATAATTGCAACATCTGTTATTTATCGATATCATAAATTATAGATACTTTATGAGACATTATGATTTGTTTACATGATTTATTTCACTACAAATGTATAAATATGCATGATTTAACTAAAATTTTTTTTATTATTTGTTCAGAAGCTGATGAAAATGTACCATGCACAGCCATAGTCAAGTATCAAATGGTTGAAGACAGAGTTTATAGTAGCACACCAACATTTGACCTGGGTATTGATGATAATGAGCCAAGTGACTTTGCTGGTATAGCAGAACTTGCAAAATCTTACAAAGGAAAAGATGTACAAATAGATGAAGATGATGATTTTGTAGAGCCTTCACCAAAGACAATAAAGAAGCCAAGGACAAAGTCAAAAGCATCAAAAGGAGTAGGATTAAAACAAGATGATGCTGTTAAAACACCTAAACAAAATTCTCTTATCAAGAGAGTGAAGGAAGCCCCTAGGACAAGAAAGCATACTGAAAAGGCAGATCCAAAATTAATGGAAGGTAAGGTTACTAAGAAGCATGCTACAATGTCGGAAAAGGAGGTCGTGAATGTCGAAACTGTGGAAGATACTAAGGGGAAGAAAACAGCATCAGATGAGGACGATAAACTGTGCAACTGGAAGAAGAGCAAAGTATGGAAACAAGTTAAAGATGATGAAAAGGGGTTGTTGGAAGAGTTTAGCAAAGAAGGAAAAAACACGTAATTGGTTTTATAGATATTAAATATGTTATATTTTGTGAACAATGTTATGTTGTTGAAGTATTAGTATTGTGTTTGTAACTGACATTTTGTGAGCTTTATGAAATATTATATTTATGAGTTTTAGCAATATTTCTATATTGACTAACAATATCCGACATGCAGAACACTTGTTTGGACAAATCAAATCATGAGTGAGATCAGAGGGAGACAGTTGGACCAACTAATGATGAATTGCGAGACAGATGCTCAGATTATAAATTGGTGGGGAAAACATTTATTTTCTGAAGTAATGGTTGGAGCTGGACAAGTATTCATTCTTGGAGCAGAGTTATGGGTAAGTGTTCAGATAATTTATATTATGTTATGAATATAAATTTATAATGTATACATAATTTACATGAAATTGTCAGTGAGGTTATATTATGAAATGCATAATGTATGATAAAGTATTCATGATTTAGCCAACAACATGAGTGCTGCACTAAAACAGTAAACATCTTGGTGCAGATTTATGTGTAAAGTTATGTTCAGACCATAACTTTTAGATTATAGACTGTAAATTATTTAAGATTTACATGAAATATATCATATTGTTTGATGTTTAATTTAATATTTATATGATAAAATGCAAACTTGGTGTGCAAATCTTGAATGGTTATTGTACAGACAATGATAAAATGCAAGGCAACCAAAGGAAACATAAACGCACTATTCAAAGATCGGATTTTAAATGAGGTTGATAGAGGGCTGCTGTCGTATTTAGTTGCACTAATGTGTCATGCGATGATTACAGATGTAAGTAGGGGTATCCATTGGACGTTGCTTGTTTTTTATTATTATGATCAAACTTGGACACACTACAACTCGTTGTTCTTCGACACCAAACTACGTAAAGTTTGCGAAGAAAATGCTAAGAAGTATGCGCAGGAGATACTTGATGTGCTTCATGAAATACAATATGTTAGTCCTGAATTTAAAAAGAAATGTAAGGAGTTAAAAACGCCGTATGATCATCAACAAGGAGAGAAGTAAGTAACAACCTTGTTATATTATTTTACATATTACTATTATACAGCTTGATTAAATGATACTTATTTCATGGTGGGCAATTTTTCATTAATTTATAAATGATGTACAGTGCGGATTGTGGTCCATTTATTATGCTACAAATGGAGTTGTTGTTCATGAAACATTTCAAATGGGGAGTACAAAAAGAATTTCTTAGTGATGATTGGACGGATTTAGCACAACGAAAGAGGGCGCAAGTTACGTACGAGCTTCTAAATGAAACGAAAGATCAGTGGAGAAAGAATTTATAATAGTGTAGTTTTTAATTTTTTTGGAAGGTCTACAATTATTGGTCAAATGTAATATCTCGAAGTATTTGAACCCAAAATCAATTTAATGACAGATTCTCTATATGGTTATATTATATAAATGTTTGGATTGTGATTTAAATTATAGTAATTTATGTTAGTGATAATCCAGATAAAGCAATTTATATAGTGTACTGATACAAACTCAGTATGATTTCTTCGGAGGAATTCATCATGTACCATAAATTATTATAATTTATGGAATAAATTATAGTGTGTATGTAAAATCTTGACAACTTTCTACTAAATTATGTATACTTTAAAGTAAATTGTGCAGACATTTGGAAACAAAATGACACATTTATCATAAACAATGAAATTTTCCAATTTGTTTGTCATTAATAAGAACCGGAGATACATTGTTTATACTGTAACTGAAGAAATAACATCAAATATTAACCCTACATGTGGAGAGATTGTGGTAGGAAGGTTGTTTACACCTACCACATATCCTCAATTTCCTGGGAATGTTCCCTGAGCTCTCGATCCGTACTGTTCTTGGCCTATCCGGTCTACGACGAATCAACGGTGGAAGTGTTTTTGATTCTTCATCAAATGAACGAGGCTCATCATAATTTGGGATTGGCATTATATGTTCCTGGTAAGTCTTAACATAAGACTCAGTTGTCCATACTCATAGAAACAATCTTGTTGATCGTCAGCCAAAGTTTTTATGCACAACATGGCGTGCTCACTAGGAACCCCATCTACCTGCCACCTTCTACATGTACAAGTCCGATTTAGAAGATCAACACAATGTGATGGATCAGAATAAACCTCAAATATGAGTGGTGCAGCCTGTGCATAATTCCAAGTAGCTGCACTATCATGTTTAGATTTCAAAAGATCAGTGATAGTTGGACACAAGAACGTAGTCCACTTCTTGGACAATTCACGTGCTACATTCATCTTGTTCATTATATGGATACGTATTGCATCCAACATTGCTGTAATTGGGAGTACACGAGCATATCTGATTTGATTATTAAAGGACTCTGATAGTTGAGAAGTTATTGCTGTGTACCTGTTATAAAAACCAAAATAATATAGTTATATCATGATCTAAAGAATTATAAAAGGTGTTTACATTATAATTTAATTGTTCAAAATTACGATGATGTATCTGACATTATACATAATGTCGGTATAGTATGATTTCAAAATCCTAAATCATGAAAAATGTATTAAGAAACATATGTGATTTGCACCAATGTATTTTGTATAGTTATATTGATCAAACCTTGGACCGGGGAAGAATGAATCTGCCCATGATGCAGGGTCTAAGGATTGAAAAAATGCAGCAACTTTGGAACCACCCATCTGTATCATCTGGTTAACAGTATTATTATACTCAGACTCGGGAATAGCTCTGGCTGTCTTGAAAATCAAAGATTGAAAGAACTTAGATTTTCGAGCTCCATTAGCGAGTCTTAAATTGAGATTGTTCCTTAGATGCCAAACACAAAAAGAATGGTTTGCTGTAGGGAAAATTTTCTTAACACCGTTGATAATACCGTTGTGACGGTCTGAAATAAAAGTATATGTCTTCTCTATATCCACAGCATTGCGTAAATGACCTAAAAACCATTCCCAATTAATGTCATTCTCGGCGTCAACAACAGCATAAGCAAAGGGAAACAAACCTGGAATTACGAATTATGTTAGATAATTACATAATACTGTAATCATATATGTCTAAATTACACGTAAAGCATAAGTAATGTAGATTGGTTTTTCAAACTTCTTTCTAAATTATGGAGGGAATATTAAAATTATGAATAATGACAAGAAAGTATACAAACTGAAGACATAATATATTATATTTAGAAAAAAGTTTGGGAACTAACCATTGTTTAGCAACAGCAGCTAGAATGCAACCGTTAAAACGAGTTTTGTAAAAGGTTCCATCAACGTATATAACATGTCTACAATATTTAAATCCAGCCATACAAGCATGTGGTGCTATAAAAATTCTTTGAAATCGACGACTAACATCGTCGATTTCTAATTGGACTATGCTGTTTGGATTTGTACGTGAAAAGGCATCAGCATACCATTTAAGTTTTGCATATGAATCTCCTTCCTGGCCAAATGCTTCGTTCATTGCAACTTTCTTCCCCTCATAAGTGTAGTAATATGGAAGTTGAACGCCGTAGTTTTTCAAGAAATCTTTCTTCAAACTTTTAGTGGAACGATCTGGACTTCTTGTTACATCATCAAGAATAAGTTTACCAACAAAAGAACTGTTGATTTTGGGTTTTTTGATCTTCTTAATGAAATCAGCACAGTCATGTTTCATTTCCAAATCTTTCAAAATGAACATCGATTCGCATTTTAATGGTGCCGATCTATGCACTCTCCATTTGCAATCTTCCACATGACACACAGCAGTAACACACTTTGTATCATTTTGTAAGAATTTGAAATCATGTCATGTGTTAATACTATATTGCCTAAGAGCATATCGAAATGCTTTGGCACCACCGGGAAAGAGCTGTCCTACTTCTGTAAATATCTTATCCCAACCCTCTGATTTCAATTTGATTTGCTTAATTTGATTTGTTGATTCTGCCTGGGAATCCATCTGTGCTAACATGTTGAAATATAATAAATACAAATAAATTTTGCATAAAGTATATTGATGTAAGATAAATCAAGCATAAATTAGAATAAATTATATATACTTTATTCTAAATCAATCATTAGGTGTAACAATATTGCGAATATTTTATGTTAAAGAAACGAACACTGATTTATATTAAAGCATACGTAATGTTGTATTGCAAACAGGTAATTTATGAGCCATAATATAGCATTCATTAAATACATGATAAAGTATATACTCCCTCCGTCTCAAATTAAGAGACCCAGTTTCCCTTTTGGTTTGTCTCAAAATAAGAGACTCGTTTCCCTTTTTATCATATAAAATTCATTAAATTTCCAACATTACCCTTTATCTCTATATTACACGTTTGTGCTCAAATATATATTGGCCAACAACCAAAAAGGTAACTAAATCAAAATTACTTAACTAAGAATACTTACTTTATTTTTTTTTTACTACGAATATTTTGTTCTTGATTTGAAACTTTTTTCTTAGAACCAAAGTTAGAGGGATTCAAGTGGAGATCGGACATCGAGAACTAAAGAGATTTAGAAAGGATGGACTTGAATTTCTAGTTTGGTAAACAAAAAATTACTCTAGCTAAAGGGTACACTGTGTATGAAGATGAAAGTCATGACATATATAGAGCTCAAATTTTTGTATTCTTTGTCTAAATCAAGTTTTGGCGCATATTTTTTGATTGATTAAATCTAACTTTACTCTCAAAAACAAAATTTAAGTTTCAACCAAATTTTACCTCCAAAAAATTTAAATTTAAGTTGGATCTAAATTTACCTCCAAAGAAATTTCAAGTTTCAACAATTTTTTTGTGAAAATATTTGTGTCAATGGAGGAATTCTATAGAAGTCTATTTGTATTTGCTTGATTATTGTTAACAATCTAACTTGGAAGAAAAAATACCATCCAATTTAAAAGAAAAATACCATCTAATATTAGGAACAAATTATATTGTTACCCAAAACAATTTGACCATTAAATTGAAATCCAATTTTCCTCTACCTATTTTCGGTAAAGAAATTCATTTTAGATTTAGTCTAAAAAAAGAATCACACAAATCTGAACATTAAATGAGGGTATAAGTGGAAGAAAAAATACGTGTAAATTTTGAAGGATTTTAGGTCTGGGACTCTTAATTTGAGACGGAGGGAGTATAATTTGTTAGAGAATTATAAAATGGTGTTTACTAGCTCAAAATCATTGAAGTTCTGATGTTTGCATGATTTACGATAATATATGATACTTTATGATAAAGTACAGGAACTGATAATTCTGTTACGGTGAACCGTACGGTAAAAACACGATTCAATTATCCAAAAGGATTGAAAACCGGATCTGAAGAAAAAGTACAAATCTCATTAAGCGTAATCTACATATCATTAGATGATTGAATCTTTCTGTATTAAACTGGATTTGTAAGATTCAGTAATGAAGAATTAATTCATCAAACCAGCTATCATTCAATAGATCCTTAGAGAGAGAAAGAAAATCCTAATTTCATATCCATATGAAACAGAAACATTAAATAGAAGATTGTTTACCTGATTAAAACTAACGGAACTGATTTTGATTAGCTCTAATGAAGTTTTAACAATTTCTTTGCATTAATGGAAGATGTAGATAGATAATCAACATCTTCATAAACTAAAACAAAATCAAAGAAAGTTATAATCAGATGAATGTTTTACCTGATTAAGAATGGTGATTATGATTGCTGCAACTCAAATGATTCTGTTTTAATGAAGGATTTACGTTCGAATCAGATGAAGGGAGCAGGGCCGTGCCTGAGAATCCGGGGGCCCGGTGCCAAATTTTTTAGTTGGCCCCCCTTGTATAAGCAAACGTAAAATCTAAATTTTTTTACGCATTCGGTTGCTTTTGTGTATGTCAAGGTTGTGGCTAACTTTTTCACCTCACACATTAAATTATAGTTTAGTTATGAATGATAATGAGAGTTTGGATTGAGATTCATATGATAGAAAGAATGAGAAATTTTAGAGAGGAGAAAAAAAATAAGGATTAAAAAGAAAGTTATGTGTCAAAGAACAAATTGCGTTGCGATAAAAATTATAGAAATATCATGTCGCAAGAGAGACTGAGAGAAAGGAGATTTGTTATAGTTAGAGAATAGTTTTGTTGTCCTTATTGGCTTTAGGATGAAAATCTATATAACAAAACACAAAGTTTTGTGTGACTGGGACAAGTCGAAAGACAAATCCGGTCGTTCGTTGAGATTTTTCTAAAATCTTGATCATTAGATCTATTACCTACCTAATAAAAAAATAAATGGTCACCCACACAATACAAGAAAGTAACCAAAACGATTACTCTAGACCGTCTAATTAATCTAACAAATTGTGTCCTTTGGATACATGGACCTCTCAATTCATGATCGTCCTCTTAAATGTTGATATTTATTTTTAGCCTTTAAGATATCAGTTTTTTTCTTGTACAAAATTGATGACACCAGTTACCAAATTTAAGATACCAGTTTTTTTCTTGGTCTTTCTTTCTCTCCCTCCATTAAAGGTATAGAATTTTTATAACCTATCATCTTTCCGTTACAAAATTTAACCCTAACTTAATTACTTTTCACCCAACCTCTTTCTTTTTCCATACTTTTTTCATTAAAAGGTATGGTTCTGATTTCTCATAAGAAAAATGAGGATTAGTTGGTCTGGAGGCAGCAAAAACATGGATTTACCCAAGTTTAGTTTTGGATTTGTAGTAGTTTAGAATTTGTATGAGACTTACTTCATGTAATGGATTTACCAAGGTTTAGTTTTGGATTTGTAGTAGTTTAGAATTTCTATGAGACTTACTTCATGTTGAAGTTTTTGATACAAGTTACTTAAGAATAAAATCTCACTTTTTTTTGTTCTCGTTCTTCCTGTATAGGTAATATACCAGTTGGAGATCACCAACTTTTTATCAACAACACAACTCTATTTACAAATACATTAGTGGCGTTGCCAACTGGACTTGGGAAGACTCTCATGCTACTATTGTGATGTATAATTATTTCAGATGTTTCCTAAAGGTAAAATTTTCATGATTCTTTTTCATTACTTGGTTCCAAATTCCCAAAATCTTCATTGTTTGAACAACTACAAAAACACAACTATTCGAAAAAACGGATAAGATCTACTTCTTTTCTTGGGTTTTCTATTTTTGTTCTAGCATAAAACCTCTCTGGCTTCTTTGGATTATTCACTTCCATCACAAAATCGAGCCACAATTAGATTAATTTTCAAGGTCGGGATTTGGCCATTAAGAAGAAAGCTTTCATTTAACTTTGATTAGGGTTTTGGTAAACGTTTTGGTTTCACTTTGACAAGGGTTTTGATTTACACTAATCATCTCTTTCCATGTTTCTGTTTTCAGGGTTCAAAGGAATCGAGGTGAGGACAGGTATGGTTCTGATTTCTTTTAATTCAATATGAATGTGTAGTACTTGGATGGAATTGTTTAATTGGTGTTTGATTAGTTTGCTTCGTCTGTTAATAGGTTATAACCCTAAAGCATTCTCATTCCGATGAAATTAAACCAGTCGAATGTAAGTTTTTTATGAATCTGGATACCATCTTTCAGTTAATTGATTATAAATAATCTTATTGAAGGAGTTGTTATTTTTCTCAATGTTAGGGATACTATACTGCCCTGGAATTTAAGCCGTAAAGTTTTATGCGGTTTTCCATTTTTGAATTTTTTTTCTTTGATAGAAGTATGTTTGTAACTTTGTATATGATTTCGAAAGTGTGGGACATTTCAGTGGATTCCGCATTTTGAATTTTTTTTTAGTTTCTTTTATCCGTTTCCTTCGATTTTAAGTAACAAAAGATTTGGAACTAAAACATCAAAATTTTCCAATGTAGTGAAAATTTTCAATAGAGTTTGGAAGCAGTACTATAACTACATAATATTTTGGTATCAAAATTCTCGCCTTTATAGTTTAGTATAAGTTTTGCATTTTCATGAGATCAAAGTCGTTGATATTGCCCTTCAAGTTTAAATCATCAGAATCCATATCACCAACGATAATAATCTCTCTCATTACTTGTATCTTTTATTTTTAATACTTTAATGACAACTTCAAACTTCGTAACTCATTAAGTATACAGTGTCTTCTTATGCAGGAGTTGTATTCAACTTTTCCAAGACATGTGAATCCAAGTTCTTAGTTGTGAGTAACTTGTAACATTTGTGATACATATTCCTATTTCTGGTCCTCCATTGTGTAGGATGAAATTATTGATATCTTTGAATGGATTAGCGGAATTGATTGAGATGAATCTGGTATCATGAAACTTCGTATTTTTTTTACTGTTTCACAAAACTGTGTTTCTTAAACATTTGACTTCTATTACTGTCGTAATTATTCTTTTCCCTCTAAACCATTTGTTAGAGATGTGATAAAAAAAATACTTGCCCACATTATCTCATTTGACGAAAAAATATGTTTCAAATTATTTTCATTCAATAGAAAAATTATAAGTTAGTGACATTAAAGAGGTCAAGTGGCATTTTGATTTTTGAAGCAACCCCATGGCCTGACCTATTTGCAGCTAGAAAAATGTCACAACCCAAATCTAAAGATATTTTTTTATGTTACTAAAGAAATTAGTGTAAAAAAACTCGTATCCGAGTTTTATCTTTATCTCTTGTGTATTGTAAAGGTGGTTCTGCCTATTGCAAGTTCGGCAGGAGCAAATATGTTTCTCCTTCTGGGCTATCGGCATAATTTTTGGTGAGCTTACTCTAAATTGTTTGGTCTTGGTTCAAATCTTTGAAAATATGTGAAAACTTAATTTTAGAAAATTCTTTTATTTGTGTTTTTACTTTGTTTTTTTGTTTCAAATTTGAAGTTCTTTTTGACATAGAACATGTTTTACTTGTAGTTTAAGTCCTTTTGAAATGCTTTATAGATTAGAAGTGTTGAGCAAGATTTGTGATGATAATTTAGGATAATTTTTTTTCGAAGGGCTGAAAGCATTAACCAAGAGCACAATGAAGTCCACACAGTCTCATCTATGTTTGAATCATTATTTCAAGTAACCTCTTTTGGAGCTTTAATTGTTGGTAATAGTTTATTCTGACCTTTTCGCTCTTAGCACTACTGTTTGGGTTGTTCTTTCCATATTTTGATAGATTATTTGGGATTTTGAGTTTCTTAAACCAACTTCTGTTACAGTTCAGTTTTGTAGTGTTGCACATGCAGGTAAACGTTTGTTTTTGAAGTTAGAAATTATTTATATCTAGCCAAGTACCATTTCTACTGTGCATTTGCCTCATGAAGTACCCTGAACCTGACCCAACAAATGTCACAACCCAAACCTTGGGGCATTTGATTTATGTTACTGAAATGATTGATGTAAAAATTTCGTATATGAAATTTCTTTTTATCTTTTGGTCTGTGAAAAGTGGTTCTGGCTATTGCAAGCTTTAATTGATGCAAGTATGCTTCTCCGTAACATTTCTGGTGAGTTTACTGTAATAGTCTTTCTAAGTTCAAATCTTTAAAAATATGTGAAAACTCAATTGTATAAAAAAATTCCATTTGTTGTTTTACTTTGTTGTTTGTTCAACCTGACATAGTAATTGCTTTAAGTTTATTCGACTTGCAGGACTTTGGTAACATCGAGTCTCCAGTTTTAGGCATCAACACTTTTATGCTTCATTTTTTAGAATTTTTTAACTTTCTAATATATCGGTATTTAGTTTTTTTTATGCTTATTTAATTAGTCGTACTTTAACGTTGGCCGCCCACTGTGTTTACATCATTGGAAGGTCAGAAATAAAAAGTTTGGGTGATGAATATATTCTAAAGATAAAGAAGAAAATTCATGTGACAATTCGTAAGTTCAAATTTAATGGTTATGTAGAAATTATAAATGTAACGGACATGTGACAATTTTAATGTGGTATGTAGATTCAACAATATGCATTTGTGTCCATATTTATTGAGTGTCAACAATTTTGGTCGTGCCGGAGGCACGGGCTATACCTAGTACTATATATTATACCATTTTTTTGTTGACATGTATAATATACCACTTGAATCATTGACCATTAACGTTTCAATGTGACCTCTTCCAAAAAAATTAAGAGAAAGTGCTACCGGTAGCACTCGAACCCAAGACCTCTAGCCCAAGATATGAACTAGGCACCAGCTGAGCTACTTCACAACTCATGCTAATCCTATAACCTTCCCGGTTTAATAGGGTTAATAAATGGCCAATAACTTGAAAATGACCCTTTGTGGTGGGGGGCCCTGTGCGGGCGCACGGCCCGCACCCCCCACTGCACGGCCCTGGAAGGGAGAGAGAGAGAGAAAGATGATTAGAAACAATACGATATCAGTTACAAAACTTGCTTATTATGATAAGATCACGATTGCTTAATATAAAACGTGATTGGAGAGAGAAATAGTGAGATAAAAATGGAAAATATATTAACCGATTTTGATCTTATAACTGTTTAGATATTTAAGAAAGGTTAGTCTGGGTATTAAAAAAGTATAATTATTGTAGGGATTTGTGATTGCTCTCTAGATTGATCCAAAAGGATTAGATATCTATTTCTAATATTATTTTGGTTTTAATACCCTTTATGGGATTAGAGGGGACTAAATCTCTTATTAGGGTCTTATTAGGGTCTGTTTTTTGGACCATATACCCAAAAATTCTTGTTTTAATATAAAGAAAAAAAAACTTAACGTCCCACTTAAAGTGAGACATTAAATAGACGGCCAACGCCATTACTCCTACTTTAATGTGCGAGTTAATGGTAAGTCTCACTCACCGAAAGGGAGTTCGGGAGACCCACGTCCTTCTTTAATTATTAACATGGTTTAAAGCAATTTGACCGGTCTAAGTCACATCAGTATAACTCATAGTCTACTCCATCTAATTTGTCCGAGTTAAATCTAACTAATTCGTTAGAGTCAGACCGATCTAACTTGTCAACTAGTCTGACTAGGTCAGAGGAAAACAAAATTTTTGGAAAATTAATATGGGGAGGTTGGAAAACTATGATAAATTTTATTTTGTCAAATATTCCTAACTGAGCCAATCAGAATTTTGTTTATAACTCAGTCATATTTTATTCAAACAAACTTATATCTTGGTCAAACAAGTTAATTTTTCAGTAATATTTTGGTCAAACAAAAATATTTTATTTGTTGAACAATATTGAGGCACATGTGGGAGTCAATTGTCGGTGGACAAATTGGATGGCAGTTTAGATGGGCAGTTTCTAAAAGCTATTCAATTTGGTTTGTATACCAATAGATGGGCAGTTTCCAAAAGATGGTATAGGCGGTGGATGCATACCAAATTGGTTTCCAATTTTGGTTCAATTCCCACCGCCTCATAATAATATAAATAGGGGGTTGATCAACATCACCAACACACCAACACAAGCAACAACAACTCTTCTTTAGAGAGAGCTAAAGAGAGAGAGCAAGTGAGAGAGAAATTTTTTGTTCATAGTTTTGAGCGGTGTTAAATTTCTCGGTCGTCGAAGATTTAGTATAGAAGGTTAATTCTATACGGTACCATCTTGGGACGAACTTGCGGGTTGTGTTAGTCGTCTTCATCTATCCTTCAATAAAGATTTCTTGTTCGCCCGAGGACGTAGGCTTTAAAGCCGAACCTCGTTAAATTCTGTTCGCATATTTGATTTTGGCTTAGCTTTTCGATTAATCTTCATAATCGGATCAATTTCTAGGTAGGTTCGATAGCTTCCGCGACTTTTAGTTTTAACAATTGGTACCAGAGCCTTGTTGAGATTGAACGAAGAGAAGATGGGATCGAGAAGTGGTACGGTCAAATCAGGGAAATATGAGATAGAGAAGTTCAATGGGAAAAACGATTTTTCTTATTGGCGGATGCAGATGAAGAATCTGTTAATCTCGCAGAAATTACACAAGACGTTGACGGGAAAGAAACCAGGAGATATGTCAGATGAGGTTTGGGAAGAGTTAGATCTCGAAGCACGGGCTACCATTATGTTGTGTCTTGAGAGGGACGTGGCGTTCCTAGTAGACGGAGAAGCAACGGCGGCGGGTGTGTGGTTAAAGCTAGAAAGCAGTTTCATGACGAAAACTTTAACGAATCGGGTCTACTTAAAATCCAAATTATTCACATGTAGAATGGAAGAGGGTTCTTCTATTCAGGAATATGTGAATAAGTTTGACAGGATTATCTCAGATTTGAAGGATATTGATGTTAAGGTTGAGGATGAGGACCAAACCCTCATATTGTTACTTTCATTGCCTAAATCCTATGAGAACCTTGTTCAAACTTTGATGCTTGTTGGTGATAGTCTAAGCATGGAAGAGACGAGAAATTCGCTATTAGCGGATGACCTTCGTAAGGTTGCTACTAGCAGTATGGCGTCGGGTGGAGTAGACAAAGAACAAGCACAAGGGTTGTTTGTAACGAGGGGGAGGAGTAATGAAAGGGGAAAGGGAAAGGGCAGGAAATCTAGATCCAAATCTAGAGGCTCTTTCAAGAAAACGTGCTTTAGTTGTGGTGAGCTTGGCCACTTTAAAGCGGCTTGTCCAAAGAGAAAGTTGAAGCAAAAGAACGAAGGCTACAAGGAGAAACAAGAGATGCAAGAGGCGGGATATGTGTCAGAAGAGGCGGACGAATGTTTCTCGGTGACAGAGGTGTCTGAGAAGATCTTCGATAAGTGGATGCTTGATTCAGGGGCGTCACACCATATGTGCCCAAATAGGGAGATGTTTACTACCTATAGGAGTATAGATGGTGGTACAGTTATACTGGGTGATGATAGTATATGTAAAACTGTGGGACTCGGAACAATACGTATCAAGATGCACGATGGAGTGGTGAGAACATTGACGGACGTAAGACACATACCCGATTTGCGGAAAAATCTAATTTCCCTTGGTGTGTTGGAGCGAAGCGGCTGTAAGATAATTATAGAGAATGGCTCCATAAAAGTAGTTAAGGGTTCTTTGGTGGTAATGAGAGGTACTCGTTACGGTAATTTATACAAACTTTTGGGGACAACAATTACGGGAGATGTAGCAGTAGGAATCGGTGGAAGGGATCCAACGGCTAGTACGAGGCTTTGGCATATGCGCCTTGGGCATATGTCAGAAAAGGGTCTATCTTTGATGTGCGGGAAAGGCTTGTTGAAGGACATGAAGAAGCCTTGCATGGAGTTTTGTGAGCATTGTGTGTTCGGGAAGGCACACAGGGTGACGTTCTCTACAAGTAAGCACAGGAGCAAAGAGATATTAGACTACGTACATACCGATGTCTGGGGACCGGCAAAGTTACCTTCCAAGGGTGGTTCCAGGTATTTTGTTACATTCGTTGATGATCATTCGAGATTTGTCTGGCTTTATTTTCTGAAGCATAAGAATGAGGTATTCAACACATTCCTGGTGTGGAAAGCAATGGTTGAGAACAAAACTGGTCGAAAGCTGAAGACGTTAAGGTCGGATAATGGGACCGAGTACACGGATGGGGCATTCAAGGAGTTTTGTAATCAGGAAGGCATTGTGAGGCACTGGACAGTAGTAAACACACCTCAGCAGAATGGAGTCGCAGAGAGATTGAACCGTACACTACTTGAGAAGGCTAGATGTATGCGCTCCAATTCGGGATTAGGCGTAGAATGGTGGGCGGAATCTGTTGCTACAGCTTGTTATATTGTGAACAGGTCTCCACATTCTTCTTTAGATGGCGGCATACCTTACGAGGTATGGTCAGGTGAACATGCAGATTACGGGAGACTTAAGGTTTTCGGTTGTACGGCCTATTACCATGTTAAAGGTAACAAACTTGACAATAGAGCAAAGAAGGCAATTTTCTTAGGATATGCTACAGGAGTCAAGGGTTATCGGCTATGGTGTACGGAAGACAAGAAGTTTGTAATCAGCAGAGATGTGGTGTTTGATGAGTCATCTATTGTAGCTATGGCGAAAGCTACGGTGCCTAGTTGTGGTGATGTTGGGTCTACTAAAGCTCAAGTAGTGGAAGTAGAAGCCGAAAACCAACGGGTTTCTAGGAATCATGATCAGGTGGAGCATCAAGATAATACTCAGGATGAGGAAATTGATGAACCCGATCATGAGGAGGTTCAAGGGGAAGGTACACAAGTTTTACAACAACAACAGCAGGATGTTTCGGTACACACTAGGCCGAAACGGTTATATAAGCCGGTACAGAGGTTAGGGTCAGACAAACCTCTTAGGCATTACGGGCAGGCAAATCTGGTTGAATATGCACTCTCGGTGGAAGACGACGAGCCGGTCACCTTCAAACAAGCTATCACCGCGGAGGAAAGAGAGAGTTGGTTGGTTGCTATGCAAGAAGAGATGGAGTCTCTTCACAAGAACAAGACATGGGAGGTTGTCCCATTGCCCGAAGGTAAGTCTGTTATTGGTTGTAAATGGGTGTACAAGAAGAAAGAGGATTCTTCCGAGATCAAGGGTACAAGGTATAAGGCAAGACTAGTGGCCAAGGGTTATGCACAGAAAGAAGGGGTCGACTACAATGAGATTTTCTCACCGGTCGTGAAACATACTTCTATTCGGGTGCTATTGAGTATTGTTGCTCACAGGGATCTTGAGCTGGAACAACTCGATGTTAAAACCGCCTTCTTGCACGGTGATTTGGAAGAAGAAATTTATATGGCTCAACCTGAGGGATACAAGGTTGAAGGTAAAGAAAATCAAGTATGTCGTTTGAGGAAATCTCTTTACGGATTAAAACAATCCCCTCGCCAATGGTACAAACGATTTGATTTTTTCATGCTAAAGCATGGTTTTCGCAGAAGTGACTATGATTGTTGTGTATACATCAAGAAGCTTCGCGAAAGTGACTTTATTTATCTCCTTTTGTATGTGGATGACATGCTTATTGCTTCTCGAAGCATGGTGGAGATAAATAAGTTGAAATCTCAACTCAGCCAAGAGTTTGAGATGAAAGACATGGGCGCTGCAAAGAAGATACTGGGAATGGAGATTAAGAGAGAGCGGTCAAGTAAGAAACTGTACTTGAATCAGAAAGGTTACATCGAACGAGTAGTTTCTCGGTTCGGGATGCAGAATGCGAAGGCGGTGTCAACACCTTTGGCACCACACTTCAGGCTCTCGGGAAAACAATCTCCCACTACTACGGTGGAGAAGGATCATATGGATCGTGTACCGTATGCTAGTGCAGTTGGCAGTTTGATGTACGCTATGGTGTGTACTCATCCAGATATTTCACAGGCGGTCAGTGTGGTTAGCAGGTTTATGGCAAACCCGGGGAAGACACATTGGGAAGCTGTGAAGTGGGTCTTGAGGTACTTGAAGGGTACCGTTGATACGGGTTTGTGCTTTGGTGGAGACACATGTCAGGTAAGCGGTTATGTTGACTCAGATTATGCTGGCGATCTAGATAGAAGACGATCTACTACTGGTTATGTATTTAGGGTACATGGTGCTCCAGTTAGTTGGCGATCGATGTTACAATCTACAGTTGCGTTATCTACTACGGAGGCCGAGTATATGGCTATGGCCGAGGGTGTAAAGGAAGCATTGTGGTTGTGGGGTCTTCTGGATGATCTAGGGATTAAGCAGGAGTGCGTAGATGTATGGTGTGATAGTCAAAGTGCGATCCACTTGGCGAAGAATCAGGTTCACCATTCTCGCACTAAGCATATCGATGTCAGGTATCACTTTGTACGAGATGTCATAGAGGAAGGTGATGTTTCTCTCATGAAGGTACACACTGATGAGAATCCCGCGGACATGTTGACTAAAGTGGTGACATGTAGCAAGTTTCAGCATTGTCTGGAATTGCTGCAAATCGGCTCGTGTTAAGTTGCCCGAAAGGGCGTAATGGCGACAAGATAATCTTTATGTGAAGGGTTGGTAGAACTACGGTAGGCTTGATCCTATAAAAGGGTACGTAGGCAGCCATGGCCATATGGTGCAGTCGGAAGAAGTTACAAGAAGCAGATATATCTTACAAGGAGTATCCTGGTGTTCGTCCAAAATTTGAAGTATATCAAATTATGTACGAGGTGGAGAATTGTGGGAGTCAATTGTCGGTGGACAAATTGGATGGCAGTTTAGATGGGCAGTTTCTAAAAGCTATTCAATTTGGTTTGTATACCAATAGATGGGCAGTTTCCAAAAGATGGTATAGGCGGTGGATGCATACCAAATTGGTTTCCAATTTTGGTTCAATTCCCACCGCCTCATAATAATATAAATAGGGGGTTGATCAACATCACCAACACACCAACACAAGCAACAACAACTCTTCTTTAGAGAGAGCTAAAGAGAGAGAGCAAGTGAGAGAGAAATTTTTTGTTCATAGTTTTGAGCGGTGTTAAATTTCTCGGTCGTCGAAGATTTAGTATAGAAGGTTAATTCTATACGGTACCATCTTGGGACGAACTTGCGGGTTGTGTTAGTCGTCTTCATCTATCCTTCAATAAAGATTTCTTGTTCGCCCGAGGACGTAGGCTTTAAAGCCGAACCTCGTTAAATTCTGTTCGCATATTTGATTTTGGCTTAGCTTTTCGATTAATCTTCATAATCGGATCAATTTCTAGGTAGGTTCGATAGCTTCCGCGACTTTTAGTTTTAACAGCACACTTTGGAGATTTGGGATGTGATTTATATATTAAGTTACATTATAATTTTATATGGTTCATTTAGGCCGAATTTTAACTCTGCATGACCCTGATTATAAACGAATTTGATCAATTAATGTGTATATTTGGACTTTTGGGATATATTAGTTTTAGTTTGGTTCAAGATCAAAAAATTTATTATATTTATCTCAATTGAATATGGTTCAATAAATAATGATTGAGTTGTTTTTCTAATATCTAGTTTGTTCGAATCGTAACAAATTCAATGTTTTTGTTAAACTGATTTAAGTTGGGCCGTTTAATTTTATTTTCACAAAAATGCGATTACTATGTTAAAATTTTGGTTTGCTAATTTTTTTGTGTAGATATATAGATAGAAATATATATAACCTTTTTTTTTATATATGTACATTTTTTAAGGTTTCGTTTTAATATAAATGAGTAGCGTGGGTGGCCTAACTCTATAACTCATAGTCTGATCCATCTAATGGTCTGTCATCATTGTACTCATTTGCGTAATGTGGCAGCTCATACGCTAGTCCAAGCTTGTCTAAATTATCATGTAACAAAACTTTGGCGTACATAAAATCCTCCATCTACATTAATTTTATGAAATTTGTTTTTTTTTTTATCAAAAAAAAAAAAAAAAAGAAGAAGAAGAAAATAAACTTTAAGACCAAAAGATGTCTCGTGGTAAAGGCAGTTTCCAGGTGTCCGAGAGTTTAGGTGGTTGTTGATTGTCCAGGATGGTCGTTGTATTCCTTTTAATAGGGGAGTCGTGGGTTGTTGAAGAAGAATGAGACACAATTTATTGTGTTCTCACACGGAATCTTATTTCTGGGACATAGTTTGTCCTACAAAATTTTCTAAACTGTAGATTTTTTATTTTTTATTTTTTTTTTTGTTTTTTGAGATGTTAGTACTATATTTTTATTCATCCAAACATAACAATAAATTAATTTGCTGACAATGTATTAACGTTTGGACTTTTAACAGAAAATTGGTTTATAGTCACAGTCACTTTTAGTTTACAACATAACTAAAAGGGACACATGTTTTCAAGAGAATACTTAATGCACAATTTAAAATTTTGAAAATAATTGAAGTTGACATGGATCCCATGAAGGGTGTCTAACGGGTTAGCTTCTGTTGTGAGTATCTCACTCACTGTCCAGAACTGAAACTTATTAAAATTATTGTAATAAATTTACAACAAATTTTATTAGTAGATGTATGAAGATGCTATATGTAATAAATTTGTTAGAATTTTTTGTTTATAAAATAGTATTAAAAATCGAATTGCAAACAGGAAATTTTAATGAGCAATAAACGATAAATTAAATAAGTGACTTATCTTTTTGCAGTGCTGGAATCAAGTATTAATCGAACCAACCAGAAAGAATGAACCTGCAATAAACCGTAGTAAAATAGAGGTGGAACAGAGGCACAAGTTGAACTCGCTTTCCTGAAGACTTTAAACGCCCCTGCTACCGTAGAATTAGGCATTGCTTTGCTGTCTGTAAACGTAGTCCCCTAGGATTCAACTATTCCTTATCAAAATTGAAGAAGCAAACTTCAAATTTGATCTCCTGATCTTGACAGAATTCGAAACAGAGAGAAGTAAACAGAGAACTGAGAGAGAGAGAGAAGACGAAATATGTTTTTCTGTGTCTTTCCTTCTGGGAGTTTATACCTATTTATAGAGTACGAATTCAGATCATAAGACTTGGGTAGTTTTGATCCAACGGTGGAGAAAAAATAGCCAGTAGAGGAAGAATAGGTCTGAGAAAATTAAGGAAGTGGACTCTTTCCACTAGCCAGTAGTGGACTCTTTCCACTAGCCAGTAAGGGAGGAAAAGGTCAGAGAAAAATTAGGGCATTTCTCTGATAGACCGAGACCGAGACCGAGACCGAGACCGAGACCGAGACCGAGACCGAGACCGAGACCGAGACCGAGACCGAGACCGAGACCTAGACCGAGTCCGGGTCCGGGTCCGGGTCCGGGTTCCGGGTCGGGTCGGGTCGGTGACCCGACCCGCGAGGGTGTGAAAGGTATAAATTTAAGTGTGCCTAAGGTAAGGGTGGCTCTAAAAAGTGATGGGTCTCTCCTCCGGAGAGCACTATTGTAACCCCAAGGGCCACACCCCTTTACACCCAACTTTATCCTTATAAACACAAGTTTGTTTTTCTCTTGGAGAGATGTGGGACTAAAGTAATTTGTGTTGTGAAAGTCTCTTTAGCTCAATAGAAGTAGTTATTAGATTTTATTCAAATCCTGCTACTAACAATCCCCCACATGAATAAAATTAGAAGAGTTGATTGGAAGAGAAGAGTGCGAGGCTTTCTGTATCAGCGAAGGTGTCGTTATGACTTGAACCTTTGCTTTGTGATGGTTAGTTGGGACTACCAGTCGTTCAGTGAACATAATGTTCTTGAACTGAACTTCTGTTATGTAGACTCGGTCAAAAAACCTCACACACAAGTCCTCTAATTTCTGTCAAGATCATTCGGTTGTGCTCGTTATCGGCCATGAGCATATCCTAGTATTCATGAGCGCTATAGAGAATAGCCCAATTCTCATAGGAAGCGGCCCCACTTCCACACTCATATTGGTGAGTCCATCAAGGGTGTCCTGTTCCACCCCACTTGGTATACCCAAGCTATAGATCTCATCCCCCACATTGAACAGGTACACTCGCTTTGTCATAGGGATGGGTAGGAGATTTCTCCCTTGAGTGTTTACAAGCTCTCATCTACAACTTAGTTGTCCCATTGAACCAAGGTCATAGGATCTCCAATTCCAAGGTTGGGTATCCGTCATAGATGATTTACTCTGATATGGGCTTTAGCCCCATCCCCCTCGACGTTAAATTTACAACATCTCTTGATAATCCTTTCGTCAAAGGATCTGCCAAGTTTTCCTTAGATCTCACAAAATCTATGGAAATTACTCCATTAGCCAATAATTGCTTAATCGAGTTATGCCTGCGGCGAATATGTCTAGACTTTCCGTTGTAGATGTTGTTTTTAGCTTTAGCTATTGCAGCCGTGGAGTCACAGTGAATCAGAATTGAAGGCATTGGTTTAGGCCAAATTGGAATATCATCCAAGAAGCTTCGTATCCATTCAGCTTCTTCAGCGGCTTTATCAAGTGCGATGAACTCTGATTCCATAGTTGACCTTGCTATGCAGGTTTGCTTGGATGATTTCCAAGCAACTGCAGCTCCTGCTAATGTAAAAACAAACCCACTCGTGGATTTGGATTCTTCAAAGTCTGAAATCCAGTTTGCATCTGTGTATCCTTCTAGAACCTCTGGATACCGTGAATAATGTAAACCGTGTGATAATGTATATTTAAGGTATCTTAGTACCTTAACTAGTGCAACCCAGTGGGTCTGTCCAGGATTACATGTGTACCTGCTCAGTCTGCTTACCGCGTAAGCAATGTCTGGTCTGGTGCAGTTCATTATGTACATAAGACTTCCTATCACCCTAGAGTACTTTAGTTGGGATACTGCCTCCCCCTTGTTTTTCTTTAAGACTAAGGAATGGTCAAAGGGTACTCTTGCAGGTGAGGAGTCAAATTAATTAAACTTCCTTAGTACAGACTCGATATAGTGTGTTTGACTCAAGATAATCCCTTCAGGTTTTCTAATTACTTTTATCCCTAGAATTACATCTGCTTGTCCTAGGTCTTTCATTTCAAAGTTTTTAATCAGAAGTTCCTTAGTTTGGTTTATTATCTCTAAGGAAGTGCCTAGGATTAACATGTCATCTACATATAGACATATAATCACATAACACCCATTTACACATTTAGTGTACACACATTTATCTGACTCATTAATCTTGAACCCATTCTCTAATACTATTTCATCAAATTTTTCATGCCATTGTTTCGGTGCTTGTTTAAGACCATATAGGGATTTAATGAGTTTGCAGACTTTGTTCTCTAACCCCTTGACCTCAAACCCCTCTGGTTGGTCCATGTAGATCTCTTCTTCTAATTCACCATTTAGAAAGGCAGTTTTTACATCCATTTGATGTATCTCTAGGTTGTAGATTGCTGCGATTGCTATTAGAATTCTAATCGAAGTGATCCTTGTGACAGGAGAATAAGTGTCAAAAAAGTCACGTCCTTCTTTCTGTCTGAACCCTTTGGATACTAACCTAGCTTTGTATTTTTCTACTGTGCCATCTGGTTTTCGTTTCCTCTTAAAGATCCATTTACTTCCAATGGTTTTAGAACCTGGAGGTAAATCGACGAGTTTCCAAGTGTTGTTTTGTATTATGGAGTCCATCTCACTCACTACCGCTTCTTTCCAGAATGGAGCATCTGGAGAAGTCATTGCCTGACTGTATGTTTGGGGTTCATCTTCAGTCAGGTAAGTGAGGAAGTCAGAACCGAAACTGTGTTCTGTCCTAGCTCTCTTACTCCTTTTAGGTTCATCATCTGAGAGTGGAGTATCTGAGCTAGTGGAAGGTCGACTAGACTCAGGGTCTTTCCTTTTAAGAGTCTCACTCTTTCTAGGGAAAGTGTTTTCAAAAAACTCAGCATCTCTTGATTCTAAAATCGTGTTTGAGTTTATGCTGTCGACGGAAGAATTTATCACTAGAAAGCGATAGGCACTACTGTTCTGTGCATACCCTATGAATACACAATCTATAGTTTTAGGTCCTATCTTAGATCTTTTAGGTAAAGGTATTGCAACCTTTGCCAGACACCCCCACACTTTTAAGTGTTTAAAGCTAGGGTTTCTACCCTTCCATAGTTCATATGGAGTTTTATCTTGTGTTTTAGAGGGTACTCTGTTAAGCACATAACAGGCAGACAGAATAGCCTCTCCCCACAAGTTAAAAGGTAACCCTGAGCTTACTAGCATAGAGTTCATCATTTCTTTTAGTGTTCTGTTTTTCCTTTCTGCTACCCCATTGGATTGAGGTGAGTAAGGAGCAGTTGTTTGATGTATTATGCCGTGATTCCTACAGAATTGAGTGAAGAGATCTCCTACGTATTCTCCCCCTCTATCTGATCTAAGGATTTTTATCTTTTTATTTAGTTGATTTTCTACTTCTAGTTTGTAGGTTTTAAAACTTTCTAAGGCTTCATCTTTGCTATTTAGAAGGTAGATGTTACAAAATCTAGAGTGATTGTCAATAAAAGTTATGTAGAAGCGTTTGCCTCCTCTCGAAGGAGTTACTTTTAGGTCTCTTAGATCAGAGTGAATTAATTCTAGCGGTTCATTAGTTGTTCTTTCTACGGTTTTAAATGGTTTCTTTGTAAGTTTTGTCTCTACACAAATTTCACATTTGTCTTCTTTTTGTTGTTTATTTGTAGGAATGTATCCTTGTTTCCTAAGTCGTTCTAAAGTGGAGACACTAAGGTGTCCTAACCTACCATGCCAAACATCTGAATTACTAGTAGGATTATGCACAATCGAGTAAGCAGAAGAAAATTCTTTATTTAATTCAGAATCAGAAACAACATTTAACTTAAATAGACTCTCAGTACAATACCCTTTCCCCACATAGACCCTCCCTTTGGACAGAATGACCTCGTCACTTTCAATCACAATCTTAAACCCTTTCTTGTTTAGTACGGAAACAGAGATTAAGTTTTTCCTAATTTCAGGAACGTGAAGCACATCATTCAAAGTCATGGTTTTTCCAGAAGTCATATTTAGAACAATCTTCCCTTTTCCTACAATTGTGGACGAAGAGTTGTTACCCATGTACAGTTGTTCTCCTGTTTTTACTGGGTTATATGAAGAAAATTGTGACCTTTCTGAACAGATGTGTTTGGTGGCTCCTGTATCAAACCACCAATCTTTAGTGTTCGTCACTAAGTTGGTTTCAGTTACCATTGCACAAAAGTTCTCTGTTTCGACTACGTGAGCAAGATTGGGTCTGGGATGTTTGGTCGGGGGGTTAGGGTTAGGGTTTGCTTTCCTATGTCTGCAGTCCTTGGCTAGGTGACCAGACTTACTACATACATAACAAGGTTTAGAATTACCATAGTTAGGCTTAGAACCAGCCCTTTTGAATTTAGAATTACCTTTCTTCCGCTGGTTAGAAGGTTTGTAATTGGTAAGCTTTTTCTTCTTTACCTCTTCCACGATGTGAGCTTTAGATACAAGTGAAGCAGCCACCTCATTTTTCTCCTGTTTCAGATGTTCTTCTTCAACCCTGATTTGAATAATCAAGTATTGCATGTCAATGTCCTTCCTTTTGTGTCTGAGTTTCTTCTTGTACTCATTCCAGCTGGGTGGTAGCTTTTCGATAACTGCAGCAACCTGGAAAGCCTCATCTATAACCATTCCCTCAGCTTTGATTTCATTTAGAATGAGCCTTAGTTCCTGAAATTGGCTTACTACAGATTTTTCATCTTCCATTTTGTAATCCAGAAATCGTCTTACTACGAACTTCTTAATACCTGCATCTTCAAATATATATTTCTCTTGTAGAGAGTCCCATAATTCTTTGGCAGTCTTAGTATGGCAGTAAATATCATATAAGATGTCATCTAAGCAGTTCAGAATATAATTTCTGCATAGATAGTCAGCCTTATTCCAGGCCTCTACTGCTCCAGATCTACCAGGTTCATTTTCCCCCACAACAGTGGTAGCTGGTTCGGTTAAAACATAGTTTATATTCAAAGTGGTTAGAAAAAATAACATTTTTTGTTGCCATCTTTTGAAATTTTGACCATCGAATTTCTCTGGTTTTTCATTGCTCATCTTAAATTCCATTTTCAGTAAAACAGTAAATTGTTTTGGTCGATTTTGAAAAGGGAATGTAATTTAAAGTCTTCAGATTGTTTATAAAATAGTATTAAAAATCGAATTGCAAACAGGAAATTTTAATGAGCAATAAACGATAAATTAAATAAGTGACTTATCTTTTTGCAGTGCTGGAATCAAGTATTAATCGAACCAACCAGAAAGAATGAACCTGCAATAAACCGTAGTAAAATAGAGGTGGAACAGAGGCACAAGTTGAACTCGCTTTCCTGAAGACTTTAAACGCCCCTGCTACCGTAGAATTAGGTATTGCTTTGCAGTCTATGAACGTAGTCCCCTAGGATTCAACTATTCCTAATCAAAATTGAAGAAGCAAACTTCAAATTTGATCTCCTGATCTTGACAGAATTCGAAACAGAGAGAAGTAAACAGAGAACTGAGAGAGAGAGAAGACGAAATATGTTTTTCTGTGTCTTTCCTTCTGGGAGTTTATACCTATTTATAGAGTACGAATTCAGATCATAATACTTGGGTAGTTTTGATCCAACGGTGGAGAAAAAATAGCCAGTAGAGGAAGAATAGGTCTGAGAAAATTAAGGAAGTGGACTCTTTCCACTAGCCAGTAAGGGAGGAAAAGGTCAGAGAAAAATTAGGGCATTTCTCTGATAGACCGAGACCGAGACCGGGTCGGGTCGGGTCACCGACCCGACCCGCGAGGGTGTGAAAGGTATAAATTTAAGTGTGCCTAAGGTAAGGGTGCCTCTAAAAAGTGATGGGTCTCTCCTCCGGAGAGCACTATTGTAACCCCAAGGGCCACACCCCTTTACACCCAACTTTATCCTTATAAACACAAGTTTGTTTTTCTCTTGGAGAGATGTGGGACTAAAGTAATTTGTGTTGTGAAAGTCTCTTTAGCTCAATAGAAGTAGTTATTAGATTTTATTCAAATCCTGCTACTAACATTTTTTAGTCCAAAGTCCACAAATAGGAGGGGTAATTAGTCATATATCCACTCATAAATCAATAAAGACTATAAGATCAAAACAAAACATGATATGGAAAATAAGTCCAAAAGTGTACTTTTTGATAGGCCCCATGCTTCAAGCCATTTATTTTCTCCCATTATTGCCCTTTTATAAATATAACTAGGTATAGCCCGTGCCTCCGGCACAGAACTACTCGCTGAATGTAATGAAAATGCAGTGCCATCAAAGTTCATCTTGCCGAATTCGATACAACAAATAGAAATATATTTGTGGAGTTTGGTCTAATGTAATATGCAACTTAAAGCGGCATTATATAACATGTCATTCGAAGTACAAATTCTCATATAGACTTTCGTCTCTTCATCATAATTTCTTCTTTATTCTCTAAATATTTCGATTCTCGACCATTTGATTACAACATTATTGCAAAAGAAGCGAGATACGAACATTTATGGAGAATTGATAAAATGTGACTGAAATTCTGAATTTAAAATTTATTTGTATACAATGGGACCATTCAAAAACATTGAAGTAAAATAATTTAATGAAGCAGCTATTTATGTATCTGTCTTAAGTCTTATCCATATATTCTTACACTATTTTAGTTACATTTGTCACTCAAATAACGGCGTAAGCAGAGTAAATAATCCATTGTTGTATAATCTTTATCCATCTTCTCGGCTAAGGGCGGATCTGAAATTGAAACTTTCGCCCATAAGGTTGCAGATGTTTTTGTCAAAAGTTTAAAATACAAACCTGCAAATTAAAAAGAATGTAAACTAATTAAAAGGAAATGAATTCGACCAATGCCCAACATTATTGAAGAAGGAAAACAATATTTCGTAGTACCACATTATTTGCCCATAGAGTTCTTATGCTTGTTGATATCCGTTCTCTTTTTTTTTGCATATATTAATTGAGCATGTTTGTCTACCCATTTTTTGAAGTGAAAACATTGGTTCATAAACTGAGATGGGACCTGATCCCATCAACATAACATTTGCGGCTATTTTTTTTCTATATTATACCACGAGATGTGTTCTTCCTAGCTAGGAAGCATGAAGTTGGTGAAAACAGAAGAAGCACATGAAACGTTTAAGATAATAAGTGTTAAACAACAAAGATAACATAACTACCCATTGTTTCCATTTTCTATTGTTACGCTTTGTTGCCTGATCATCAATACTCGAGAGTATATGCAAAGGAGCTCCATTGAAAGATCTTTCCAATGTTCATTTAACTCCAACTAACACCACTGCGAAGTACCGTAAGGTTTTGGAAATAAAAGTCTAGAGGTTTGATCCTTCTCTAACCACCTATACTGTCTTTCAATGATGTGCTCTATTATGTTCAAGTCCCTCCCAAGCAATTAACCCATTTAATAAAAGACTATTCTCTAGTATTACCCAACACTAGAAAGAGCGAGGCATACGCACAGTTAGGGAACATGATGAATTTAAATACACCAACTGATCTTTGAAGAAGTTAACCATGTTGAACCAAAGACAGCTAAATAAGGAACATATTTTTCATATTTTCCTGCAAGTTGGTTACCATCCACTAAAAACATTTTTTTGTAACAACCAAAGTTATCAAGAATATTCATGGGATCAATTTCACTACTTACAAAAATTTCCTTTTCAACAATCATTTGGCTTCATCTATACCTTATTTGTGCCTCAGTTTTGGGTTGCATTATTGATGCTATTTTTTTAACTAAACCGATAAGCAGAAATTTGAAGCAGAAATATTGAGTTTTTCTTACCTCTGATGGTATTTTCCAGCAGATTTAACGACTCCCTTCCTTTCTGTTAATATCAATAAGAGGTTGATCATGTTGTTTCCTTTCGTTAATTGCGCCCGCTTCTCCATAGATTCTTTGTATTAGAATAGTTATAGTCTCACATTAAACAATTGCTCAATGTGGGACTATAACTATTTTAATACTCCGGTTGTGTTTATGACGGGAAATGCCAAATTTGTGCTTCTCATCACGCCATAAATATCGACACGATTGATACTCGAAAGATATTTCAACCATGTGTTAAACCATAAGAACCACTAAGACTGATAAGACCCCGCCTTCCTGTTGAGATTTCTAATGCAAGAATACCAACAAAAACGAAAAATAATTCATGCTATCTTCCAAACACTGAAACATAGCAACCTTTCAGAGGGTACGAAATGAATTTCAGAAAACTTTAGCTAAAGCAAGTCAATTCTTGAATCTCGGAATTTATTTCTGCAACTCAATTCTTAACCAAGTTAAACCAAGCCCCAAACTCAACACCTAAATTATCCAAAGCTTCATGCACAATGAAGTTCAAAGCTTCAATTAAGCAGTTGTTCTCATGACAAAAAGCATGGAAGAGACCGCGGCTTCTCTTCATCAGTTTTTGGTCTTCAAGTTTGTATCGTTATGTGTCGACATAGTTCTGACATTGTCTTCTTTGGAGAGATTAAAGCATTTTGTGAATTTCCATGAGCTATCTGAACCGCGACTTCTCTTCATCAGTTAGACCAGGGAGACCATTTACAACCTTCACAATCCTTAAGTTAATAACAAAGAGGTCTCGACTATGCATCCGCAACCTAATTTCCTTCTTCTTTCTCCATTTCTCATTCTAAAAGAAACACCTAATTATTAAGCCACAAGTTATAGTTATATATTAGACCACTAAAAAAATGAATTTACGCAAGCGAATCAACATAAAATACTATTTACTAAATTGCAGCACATAAGAAAACAAATTTTAGAAAGATATAGAAGTCACCGACTGTAGATGAAAGAAAATAGCTAATAATCAGAAGGTTGAAAGAGTCCTGGTGAAATGAAAGAGCCAAAAATAAGAAAACTCATAGCAATCTATAAAACAAAATTAGGTTCCGGTACTACTTACTCATTAGGCCAATGTATGAAAAAAAAATGACTATTTCCTAATTTTAAGTAACAATAACAAATCAATTCCAGTGCTCTAATTTTCGATTTAATGAATCAAATCAAGCACAACCAGTAAATTTATAGTCTGTGAATCAACATAATTTACTATTTACTAACTTGAAGTAACAAAAAAAAAATCAATTTCATTGTTGTAATTTCTGAATCAATGAAGCAAAATCATTTGAAATAAAGCAAATAAACAGAAATAATTTCTAATATTACTGAAATAAGTAATGAAGCAAAATCAACTTAAGTAAAGCAAATAAACTGAAATAAAGCTAAATCAATAAAGAGAAATCAGTAAATCCCGTGAATATAGAGTTCATTGGCCCAAAACAACAATGCAAGAATTTGAAGACGAATAATTTTTCATGTCATGAGAAATACCTGCAATTGTTTCTACTAAAGCAATGGTGCACCTACAACTGTAGTTGCAACTACAATGGAAGCGACAATATCTGGTAAAGCGTACAATATCACTTATTTTCTTTTCCTCTATTTAAGTGGCGCTTCAAATGGGAACAAACAGTGGAGTATGGATTCCTTGAATTTTTAAATTAACTCTTTAGTGATTTGTAAAAGTTACAACTTTAGTTTTACAAGTTTCAAGGGCATCTTTTCGTAGAAAACATACATAAAACTGTTAGTGAGAATTAACAAATGAAATCATATGCTTATCATGTACATTACACAGACAACCATTGTTTTTCGTGGCTCATGAAGTTGGCTCCAGCCCTGCGGGTCATACCACTTCCAGCTGGAGTCCAACCCCAGCTAACTGTAGAGAAGCGGTTCATGAAGTGTTGAATGTCACATTATCAAAACTAATTCGTTTTTCTCATTTATCGTTTGATGGTCTTAGATCGTTTGATGAGATTCTGTGAACAAAGTAGACAGTAATCAAAATTCAGAAACAAAACAATTATTTTCTACGAAAAGATTCGAGTGATAGATATGATATTGAGTTACAACATATTTCAAATTCATTTTGGGCAGACAACTACCGATGCATACGTATTAAGTCAAAAACATCAAAACTGATGTGCTAGGAAATACTTGTTTGTACATAGGCAACATGTATAAGTGTTTTGAGATATGTGCCTATATGAAACTGAAATCGGTGATCTTTTGATCTTTATGATAGGATAGAATTCCATATGCGCATAAACTCAAGTCCTCATTTGATGAGTACAATTTACTCTTGATCTCAAAAAGGTTATAGCATAAGACATGAAAAATTGGCAACAAAGATAAATAGAGATGAAGGGAGATAACATATAAAGAACTTACTCAAATATACATCCAACTTGAAATTGAATCTTCGACATGGAAAGTCTTAAAAACTACTCTTCACGGCCATACATTAATTAAAAATCCCTGAAGAAATTTTTCGCCTACAAAAAAATTATCAAGATGTAAGTGATGGGAATTTGATTTTAAAATATTACTTTTTTCAGATATCTCCGGATCTAGAAGCAGGATATAGAAGCACATATATGGACTTAGGGAGGTATACCTACCCTCAAAATCTCCCAAGATGTAAGAAAAATCAAAATTTCTAAAAAAAAAGATTAGGAAATTTAGGTTTTTCTTAGTGTGCATTGACTTACCCTGCCATGCGCATCATTAGCCATTAGAAAAGCATTTGTACATATGATACAGATCAATTGGGTATTCTCCTAGTAATAATACAATAGGCTTGCTTCTATCTATCTATCTATCTATCAAATTATGTTTATATTGCATTGTCTTGCAGCCATAATTAAGTAGTTACATGACTCTAATCGTTGTTATACATCGTCAAACTTATACCATGCGCTTAGTTGTCTTGTACTACGTTTATATATTATTCCTATGTATTGCAGCAAAAAATCTTTTAAAACCTAGACATGTGTGGCCTCCCTCCATTTGCTCTAATTGCTATTAAGGTCTAGACTGACGCAACAACTCATGCTTATTTCGCGATGGGAAAGATTGTTATGGTTGCTCATCAATTAAGTTATGAGAGGATCCAACCCAGTCCAGACTATATTGGTGTTCGAAAAAGATAAGTCTGAACCGCTGGGGAACATTTGTTTGTTTGAGTGTATGATGAAGGTTCAATCTTTCTATCAGACATTTCATCAAACACATAAATGGCAGCATCAAACACAATTCTACTCGATCATAATAACCATCAAAATCATAATAACTTTCTACTCGATCATAATAAACATTAAACATATATGCAAAAATTGCATTAGGATCCATAGAATTTATGAAGGCTGAGAAACAAAGGAGCAAACAGTAACAGTAGGACAGTGAGAATCAGATAACAAATGAGAAAACACTAACCTTTCTTGACGTGGTCTGAACAACAAACCTTTCTCAATCAAAATTCAAAACTGTCTATGAAGAAAATGCAATTTCAGAGTGGCTTTTAGAGAGGAGAGATGTTTCTAGTGAACCGAGAAGATGCGTCAAGGAGATGTTTCTAGTGAGTAAAAAGGAAATCAACGCGGAGAAATGAGAGGAAGGAGTCACGAAGGCTATAGGCGCCCGGGTACCCAAATAATAGAATTTGCTTGATCCAAGGGTGTAGATGAATGCTGACGTGAGACGGACGGCTGGATTTATCTGGGTGTTTGTCCCAGTCAGCATGTTTCAACCTATTTTGTTATATGGAAGATTTTACCTATAGTAAATCAAAGGTTTCTTGTGGTTGAGTTAATAAATATATCTTTTCCATTCCCAACATACCAAATCAGTCATTCTTGTCCTAAAAACGAGATTTTCATCCATCTTTTTGTTCTTACACCATTTATATCTCTACAACCTATTTTGTCTTAGAATTGTTTGCCCTTTGAGGCGATTGCTGAGGAGATCTTCTCCTCGCCGGAAGTTACTACAAGGAAGTAGTCGATCAGCAAAAAGTTATTCACCAGGTATAAGGATAAGAAATAATGGATGAGGATTACGAACCAATGGTGGCTTTGATGGGTTCACTTATGGGGAAGAAAGATGAGAATTTATTGAAGTTATCCGACGATGATGCGAGATCAGAAGATGAAGGAAGGAAAATTCTAGCGATTAAGTTAATCTCGGGGAAAAGTATGAACTTAAATACACTAAATTAGAAATTATTGAGTGCGTGAAAACCTATTGGCAAACTCTGGTTGAAAGAATTGTATGAAAACTCTTACATTGCTAGTTTTGAATCAACCACTGATAAAGAAAAAGCAGAGAATGGATCACCTTGGTATATCCAAGATGAGTTACTCATATGGGAAAGATGTGAGAAGAACAAGTTACCAACTGATTATGTGTTCAACAAGATTGAATTTAATGTCCAAATACATGGTTTACCAATTGAGTATCTTCCAGAAGATACAGTAACAAAAATTGGTAATATGATCGGACAAACAAAAGCTATTCAAGCCGGTGAAGCTAATAAATGGGGTAAGTATGCCTGAATCAAGGTGTGCTTAGATACTACAAAAGCTTTGAAAACTGAGGTATTGATTGAATTACCAGATAAACGGCAAAGCACATTACAAGTTAAGTATGAAAAGTTAACCAAATGCGTCCAGAGCTCTCGACCAGACACGTCTTGGAGACGCGTCTGGGAGGTTCTGGGTGTCTCGGACTAGGTTCGAGACACCTAGTGCTGGTCCGGTCCAGCACCAGACGCGTCTAAGACGCGTCTGGTACATGGACTAGCGTCCTGGCTCCGGCCAGGACGAGACTAGGCCTCGGCCTGGACATGCCGGCCCTATGGGTCGGGACTTGTCTAGGACTTGTCCCGGGCTTTTTCGAGGCTTTTCGGACCATAAAAAGGGACCATCATTCGAGTGGGAGTTTTTGCCAAATTTTCTTCCGATTCCAACCAAATAATTCCAAAATTAATCCGGGCCATCCAGAAGGCTAAAACGGAATTCTTTTTAAATTGATTTATGAAATCATTAAGAATCGGACCAATATTTTTTTCCGAAATTGACCCGGGCTTTCAAAACCCGAAACGGAGTTTTTCTTAAAGTTGATTTTAGAAATCATAAAAGATAAAACCGGAACATACCATTAATCGAATTCTTCGAATTTAGACTTAAGGTAGCTTCTCGCATTCACGTCACATGCATTCATATAATATATTAAGGCTAAGAATTATATATGCATGATTATCTTGGGAGACACTTTTGTTTTTATATTCTTGTTTTAAGCACGGATGGGTGCATATTTGTAATTAATTTTAATTTCAAGTTTATACGCTCTGCGAATCGTTAAAGTCTTGTAATTAGAGTTTAGGGTCTATTAGTCCATTGAAGAAACTCAAGGAAGGAATCCAAAGGCGAGTGGGAGAAATCAATGGAGGTTCAAAGATGGAGATCTAGACGAACCAAAAGGCAAAACAAGAAGCAAACCAAAGGAGATTAGATCTTCTAGGTTAGGGGCCATACTAGGATCCATGTCTGCTTGATTTATTTTCTCGCGCGCATTTACTTACTTATTTACGTTTTATGTCGTGGATGTTAGTTAGGCTAAATAGTTCACTATACAAACGCCAGACTCGGGTAAAAGTCCCCAAAACGTAATCTTTAGTAATCGCCTATTCAAATTAAGACACTCGTTTGCGCCCTTGTTCGAGGAAGGTGAGTCGGCCTTCGCAGAGTACCTCCTCTACCTTGGGACAATGCGGGTAGGTCTATAGAAAATGCCTGCACATCTAAATGGTTCTACTTAACGAGATCAGCAAGAGAGTCTTGGATACTCGAGGCAAAAGGATAGATTAGTCATTCATTAATGAAATCTATCAACCAAGAGTCATAAGGTATGATCAATGAAGTAGTTCACTCACCAGGAACGACGGAGTCAAAGGGTAGGGCCTTCGTCCGCTTTACTCTGAAGAACTGGGATCTTGGAATCACTTATTCAATCGGGGACGATTTTTATTGAATAATGTGGGAAAATTAAGTTTTCAAAATGATAAAGAGTTTTAAAACTTTGCCATTTCTTTTATGTAGTTCAAAGATGACAAAAGATATTTTCAACTTCCGCTCACTTCTCGACAAGGAGAAGCTGAATGAGCACAACTTCCTCGACTAGGAGAAGAACCTGGGAATAGTTCTCAGGATGGAAGGAAAGCAACATGTACTAGAAACTCCAATTCCTGTATTGGATGATACTTCGACTAAAGAAGAGATAGATGAAGAAAGGAGTGTGCGGAAAAAGGCAGAGCCTGTAACTTGCTTAATGCTAGCAACCATGGAACCGACTCTGCAAGAGCAGTTCATAGACATGGATGCTTACTCCATGATACGACAACTTCGGGAAATGTTCCAGAAACAGTCGAGATTGGAGAGGTTTGAAACCTCTAAAGCAATTATGGACATGCGCCTTGAAAAGGGAAAACCAGTTGAGCCTCATGTTCGTCAAATGATCAGGCTCATGGGCAAGCTGGCTAAACTAGGTTTCCCTTATAGCCAACAGACGGCTACCAACACTATCCTTCACTCCCTCCATAGTGGTTTTAATCAGTTTAAGATAAACTACAACATGAATGGATGGGACAAAATGTTGGAGGAACTTCATTCTATGCTTCTAATAGCCGAAAAGGACGTCGCTATAGTGGAGACTAAGAAGGAAGTTTTTATGGTACAAAAGGACAAAGGGTTCAAGAAAGGTGGAAAACAGAAGAAGAAAACCGCGTCAAAAGGAAAAGGCAAACGAGTTGCCAAACCTAAAGACAAAGGTCCTCCTCCTGACACCAAATGTTTCTACTGTGATGGCAAGGGCCACTGGAAAAGAAAATGCCCTAAGTTCTTGGAGGACAAGAAGAATGGAATAGTGGCTTCCAATTCAGGTATAAACAGTTAACTTATCAAATACAGTAACATTCCCAAACTTTGGTATATGATACCTAAAATTGCCCTATCATTGTGAATGTACAGGTGCAGCTGGGAACTGAGTATTTGACTAAGGAAGACAAGATGCAAGAGGAAGCAGAAGCCTCGACTGCTAAGGATGCTGAAAGGGATTGAAGTCTACTTTAGGCATTAATCTAGATTAAGCGATTTTCTAGTTTTTAACATCATCTCTGTACTAAGTATTATGGAGAATCAATAAAGAACTTTATTTCTAAATTGAGATGTTATTAAAAGTGCTAAATTAAACAATTTATACTTAAGGATTCTAAACTTGGTTAAACACCTACAAGATAGGTTCAAATAACCAAAACATGAATCAACTGACAAAAAAAAAAGTCTTGAGTCTGAAACAGAGATTGATCTTCAAAACGTACTTCTAACCTATCCATATTTGGAGTGTCCAAAAGGATTAAGATGAAGAACACGAATCAAACTCTATCCTCCAAAATCCACTAGTCTAGACATAGCTTCCACAAAACTACCAAAATTCTGTCTAAAGCTAAAATTTGTAAAAAGCGTTACAAAACTAGCTAATATCTGACGCAATTTCTTTTTGAAAGAAATTTGGGCTTCTTCACAACCAAATCAAGAGAACAAAGTGTTTGTTGCTCATGATAGTATTCTTCTAGTAATTAGCACACCTAGTAGTCTGGGAGAAAAACACTAACTATTACAAGAATAAGTGGGAGAAAAGTACAAGTCGATTTAATTCGATCATGAGAAAAATCATGAAGAGTCATGAAGAACAATCAAGGAACTTGTACAAGACGATTAAATTCGACCAAGAGCAACAAACTGCGGCTCCTCCGATAAGGAAAGGTTAAAGATATGATCTTATAAACCCACCGCACAAATGCGAATGTCATTTGCAGGAGAACTCTCAAAGCAAGTGAAAGTGTCTCTATAGGAATATATCAAAGTAGTTGAGAAAATTCCAAATTGTTGTTCAAAAGCCCTAAAAGGTCAAAAGTAAAATATCAAAGACTCAGAAAATAAAGGTTATTTCTGAAGAGATAAAAGACCTGCGCAGAAACGAAAACTGACTCTAGATTTTGTCTAAAAGCCAAAATCATTATGGAATCCATATCTCGTCAAGACATGAAGCTTGATTATTTAAGTCAACGGAAGACCTAAATTGGTTTTCCAAAGTAGAAAACTAAGAAGGATGGAAACATTCATGTTTCCTGAAACTAGACAAGAAGAATAAGATTCTTCCAATGAAGTTATGTCCATAGGCATGCTTCAGAAATCCATCGACGGATTAAGAACACGCAAGAGTTAGAATCTTCGATTCAAAGAGGCAATCAAAGAAATTTGATTCCTGAGGAAGGAAGAAAAATCTTGAATCACGAGTTTCAAGAAGGTAAGTGGGAGAAACAAACCTTCCGGGTCCGTATGCAGAGTACATACAAAAGATTGAGTACGACATAAGATGTTGTGTAACAGTGAACACATAGGCTCAGGGACCAAGTCAAGGTCCATGGTTTCCTTAGGTAAATGGTCCGACAAACTATCCAACATTTCTCTAGGTACTATGTCATCGATGTCCTCAAAGGCATCTAAAGCCTCATAGTCAGCTATAACATCATGTCTGGCATCTAAGACTGACTCCCTACAAGTGTCGAAAATCGAAAAGTTCATAGTGTCATCCCTAAACTTGTTCATGGAGCCATCATCCTGAATCTCAAAGTCTAATGTAGTCCTATCATGATGAGACGACAAATAGTGAGGAAACGAGACAACAAGGTTATCAGTTTGTTCAAGCTCTTGGGTCCTCTCAGTTGATTCGTCAACATTTAACTTAGTACTAGGGTTAGACGTATTACCCTCGCCATCGGACCTAGTACCCTCTTGAGTTTGGGGTGGTAAAACCCCTTCCTCGTCGGCTAATAACTGTGAAGCAATCATCTCTAATGGATGATTTAGAGACTCAAACCTCTGATGTAACTCTTGTTGCATTTGAATCTGTGTCTGTTCAAATCGATCTTGTGTCTCTTCAAGTTGTAACATCATTTCAGTCAGACGACTCACAGACTCTAATTGAGATTTATCTTCAAGAGTCTCTTCATGATAAGGCTCACAAGTGTAATTAAATGAAGACTTTTGATAATAACTCCCACCGTACATACTAGGATCATACCTGCCTCTAAAATCATTGGTCTCAGAATAGTGTGGGCTATAAGGTCTCTCATACATATTTAGTGTCGGACCATATCCATCACTAATTTGACCATCTCTATACATATGTCGGTATTCAGCTAGTGTCACACGAGATCGATCATGCTCAAATGGTTTATTCCCCTCTCTAATCGAAACAGCCCTACACATCCGTTGGTATTCACCTAAGGTCATATCAGGTCGGTTAGTGCGGGGAATCCTCGAAACAAGCTCATCATCATCAACATCGAATGGCCAACCGTTATAAGAACGGGCCATGATCTCACAGTATTCAAAGATGGTAACACGCAATCACAAAATGGGAACTAACAATTATAGAACTAAACAATCACACACAAGTAAGAAGGAAGAGATAGAATGCGATACTATCGACTTTTCGCTTCTCAATTCCTTCATTTCCTTTGCTCCTATGTCTCTTCTGGCTGTTTCCTTGAAATGGTACCTAAAAGAAAACGCAATTAAGAAAATAGAAAAACAAATAAAGCAAAAATGTCTAAGTACGAAAATAACACTAAACTAATGAACAAACAAACAAACGATATCCAAACTACTAAACCTATCCCCGGCAGCGGCGCAAAAACTTGATAGGCCTAAAATAGGTCTATTCCCGCAAGTATACGGGGTCAAGTTATAGTAAGTTAGTAAATTTGTGAATCGTCCCAAGGAATAGGTAGGTAACTTCGGATATTGAATGCGGGTTTAACCCAATAATCAAGATGTCAATCGCTAACTTAGACTAAAACACACACACACCCCAATTCATAAATTTGATGATTGATTTGTAAGAAATTAGAAAACGAATAAAACTAAATAAACTATCTAAGAGAGAGGTGAGAGAGATTCAGGAGAAGAGTCACGAGAAGTCAGACAAGATTCGGGTGAAAGTCAAGTAAGAGAGATACTTTGGTTCACAAGATCGATAACGATTACTACTAATTATCTACTAGAATGGAAAGTTAATTAACTTCACCAACATACATTAACACTCCAAAGTACAATGCGTCACAATAAGATTAATCGATCACAAGTTACTATGCATAGACTATCTAGCTATGTACGCACTATCTAATTGCGTGTCAATGAACTAATATGACATTCCAAAGTATAATGCGTCATAACAAGTATAATCGATCACAAGTTACTATGCATCGACTATCTAGCTATGTACGCACTATCTAATTAAGTGTCAATAAACGATTAAGATTGAGGCCTCTAATTCATAAAATTAGACGAAGTTTGTTGAACTCGCATTTAAGAAATAATAAGTAATTCATCACAAATCAAATCATGCTTCACAAGTACTCGAATACAAGAGTTAGCTAAAATATTGAATGAACAATAAATGGAAAAGAAAATGATGAGAAAATCCCCCTTTTTCGATGTGGTTCGAGGCTAAGATCGTCGAAAAATATGAGTCTTTAGGGTGCAGCCGATCTCCCCTTAGCAAATTATGGGTTCCCCATAACGACCATCATCATCTTCTCCATTTAGAACTCAACCTCCATTAAAACACAAACCCTACCCTCCTTTTCTCTCCCCTTTTTTTTTTTGGTTCTTGAATGAATGAAGAAGATGATGAATAGTCCCCTTGACCCCTCTCTCTAACTGGATTAAAACCCTAGACTTAGTCAAACTTGACTAAGTCTTTAGACCACAAATGGGTGCCCATAAAATCTCTACACATTTCTTCTTCTCTTAGTATTTCTTGGGCTTGGACTTAGTTTTGGGCTTTGATTTATAAAACAAGAGGGTGCCTCTAGCTTCTTCTTTACCATCTAACTTCAAGACAAGACTTCGGCTTCTTTCATTCACAACTTTCCCGTCCGAACTTCAAATTGATTTCCGTTTTCACCGTCGGACTCGTCATTACCTCCACTTGTAATTTGATTTGCTTGAAGTTATTTTCACTTGTTTTGGGCACATGAAATGATAGTGATAATTCACTCCTTTTATTCCGAATCACACGCTTGACTCCAAAATAGGTACCTAACAAGAAAAACACATAAAATATTATTGATAACACTCGAAAAACACTAGTTAGTCTAAGTTAGGCTCTCCAAATGTGACATTTTCGTGTCACATCAAGATCCCCAAGCTTAAACTTTGCTAGTCCTCGAGCAAATAAAACAAAACAACAACCTAACTCACTTTCGGAGGCATCCCGATTGCATTTAGCGTATGCACCAAGCCTTTAAACCTCTAGGTTACCCCTAGAGGACGAGTATTGTCTCGTGAGGGTTTCCATAGATGACACCCAGAAACATCAAGGTTTCAAATACACAAGGGTTCAACAACCACATCATAAATAAGCATAGTTCATATAGTGAAGGGTTTAAGCATGTCAAAACATAATGAATCAAGTAAACAAGTTCATGTGAAAGCTAAAGATCTCTTCACCAATGGTCTTACCCTAAAATGCAAGTGTCATACCATAATAAGCACATCTATGTTCCGAAGTCACAAAACCTTGATTCCCAAGTTAGTACATTTCGCCTCGACTTCGGCCTCACGGACATACACTCCAAATATGAAATCACTCAAGAATGGTTCGCTCGTATGTGTGAGTGTGATCACTTAACTTGAACTCAACACATAAAAAGGGGTGAGGACAACATTTTGGAACAAATGATCTTCGAAAAGGAATTAGCCACTAAATAGAGTGGGGAAGCTCACTCGCCCTTCTCACCCATTCTACCCTCTAAAAATGCGTTCTAAAGTTTAGCGGATACTAGAGATGGATGACGATGGTGGATTCCCGAGAATTTTGACCTCTTCATTATGGTAGAACCTCTTAAGCATCTCAACATTTGTTTCTTGCTTCGAATACTTATTCATGAACAAAAACACCAACACATATATACAATCACATCACTCACACAAAAGAGCTAACACATGCTCAAACATACACAAAAATCACTTTATTTCACTTTTTTTTCTTTATTTTGCATATCATTTTTTTTTTCTTTTCTTTTTTTTTTTCTTTTTTTTTCATAACACAAATACAATCAATCAAAAAAAAATAAAACACACATAACTTTATTCTTGCAATCAACTTTTCATTTCATACTTGCTCTTGACATTCTTCATTCTTTCTTCTAATGTCCTCATTCTCAGGATATAAGATGATGGATGGTGATGGAGTATCTGCTATCCTCTAGTTGGCTTTCTCATTGGGTTTCATGGACTACAAGGGCAAGGTTAATTCGCTATCCTAATGTCACTCCTAGTGGCTAAGGAAATTGAGCACACGAGATCAAATGAGCTCTTTTATAAGTTATGAGGTTGAGTAGCTCTTCATTCTACTCGGAGTTAGCACGGAAGAGTACACTCGAATGGCAATTTAGGCTTTGAGCTCTCACATGGGTTAAGTCTCCACTAATGACTACTCTAGGTCTATTAGAAATGTTTCTTCTTCACTAAGATGTAACTCACATGGCACAACACAAACACTAAAAGACTCGACTTTCATGCAAAGGCCATTAGCAATCACAAAACTCATCAACTCGACACATATGCATCAAAATTCTTAAAACTATCACTGGAATCACATGCAAATCTACTCAAAATGTTCAAAATTTTCAAATTTTGGCTAATTTGAACCCTTTTGTCTTTGAAACCCATGGTCATGCATTGGTTATGGTCATATCCCACATCCCCAAACTTAAAACTAACATTGTCCTCAATGTTCTAAGCATACACTCACCAAAAGATAAAGAGGCACATCAATTTAAAGAGAAGAGTGGAGAGATATTACCATAACCGAAGGAGATAAAAGATGATACTACCAAGGCTCATGTATAAAGAGGTTCCAAGTTGATGCCAAGCTCGCGTCATCCCCAAACTTGGAACAAACCACGCCTTAGAAGTAAAACATATAAGAATTGCTCCTAAAATATCAACAAATATCATGAGAATGAATCACATCTGTGTTTAGTCGTTTACAAAAAAAAAAAAAACACCTCAACTTGGAAGTAGTAGTAAAGCCCTTTTTGTTGTTTCCTTCGGTTTCTTTTTCTTTTTTTGTTTCACCACCACTAATACGAAGGTCTATTAGTAGAGAGCTTCTTCTCTTTACAAGATAAAGTAGAAAGGGAGGATTGTTTAAAAGGGTATTAGCTATACACATCTGCACATAGATGTTTTCCGTACGTTGTATAATTGTATTTAGTCGTTTATAAAGTCGACTGTTAGACTTTGTATCTGAGATACAATTATTTTCTACGTATCTTCATTTTATGATATGTAAAACTAAACTTTTAGAATCTTCTCAGATATGTGAATACTATCTGTTACTCAAATTATTTTGTTTACTTTACTAAATTTGTGTAAAGTTTTATGTTCATGATGATGAATTGATGATTATCATGGTTGTCATGTTGTTCTCCTTTCTTATGTAGTCCTCTCAAGTGTTTGTGTCACTAATTTGAGTTACGTGATAAATATGAAAAATAATAGAAGATAATATCTAAAATAATGTTTCATATTTCTAATAAGTAATGTCTGTTAATCTGTTATCTAGAACAGATGATTGATAGTTGAATCGCAGTACTGATCGTAAAATCGGAAAGAGAACAGATCATTTGATATTGATCGGGACCGTTCTTTTACCGATGTAACTTATAGCATTTCCCTCTACATTTATGGGGCAATCAACCTCTTTTTCTTTATTATAAAACCATTATTTTTATCACAATTCTATTATTATGTCAGTTTAGTTTAATTCACAGAGTAATAACTTAAGATTGTTCGAACCCTGACTTCTAATGCAAGGTGAGTTCCTTCTTTATCTTTCCTAACTTATATGTTTTAGTATATACGTTATAGATCTCAACTTCTTTAGAAGTGAGTTGGAGAGAGAGAGAGAGCTAAGTTGGATAGAGAGGTGGGGTAGAGAGAGATGTGTGGTGGAGAGGGAAATGAGGTGGAATTAAGATTTTATTTTTAATTTTATTTTGAAAAAATATTTAATGGAAGGGTAGTTAGGATATCTACATCAAAAAAGGGGGTCATGTTTGAATTTAAAGAAAATAGGAGACCATAAAGGAAGCTAGTCACAAAGTAGGGGGCCAAATAGGAATTAACTCCAAAATGTTTACAAGCTTCATTATATAATGTTGGTGGTGGATTATTCCTCTACAGTAGAGGTCTTGATAGAAGTTCGAGAGTTTGGTGGGTACCTAAGGAAGAAAACACTAAAAGTAGAGAGAGAAAGAAACTAATCATGGAGTAAGAGAACAAGTTGATTTCTTGATGAGTGGGATTTTTTGGAGCATTCATTCCTTATTTGGATTTTTTTACATAGTTTGTGTGTAAAGATACAAATGATATAGGACGATTGGAAGGGTAAAATGATTTGTGATTTTCTTTTTCTTATACTTTTGTAGGTTTTGAGTCTTGATTTAGTGGATAAAATGTAATTAGGAATTTAAGAGGTAGCACTAAATAATGAACAGAAGATTGATTTTGCGGCCAAATGAGAAGATGGAGCTATTGTTAGGGCGTGGAAGGGTATAGTGAAATAATCTGGACCGTTGGCCTCCCCAACGATCCTGATCAGATTTTAGACGGGGGACTTAAAGAAAAATACGGTGAAGTCGAGGACCTAACTATAAATTATTTATAATTTTAGAGTTGCACGTGAATTGAACTCCTTTGGCCAGGTGTCACACTCCAATTGGTTTTCTTTTCACATCACTTTTCAACGTCGTTCCAAACAACATTTCCCTAAATCTTTATCAATTTCCCTAAATCTTTGTATTGCAACCGAAATCAAAAGAACAAAGGTAAATACACAGTACCCACAACTTCGCTAATCAATCAAATAAGAAGAAGAAAACCTTTTGATTTGATCAATTTGTTAATTCGTTGGTTTTTGTTGTTTATAGTTAGAGGATGTGAATTAGATGGGAAATTGTGTTATTTGTCTGGGTGTCAAGCGTTTGAATTGAGAATTAGAGATTCAATTCGTCTTTCGATTGTTCAAATTGTTGGTACTTTTATTACTGGAATCGAACTCTAATCAGTGGAGAATAGAATTGGTAGTGAAATTAAGAAACAAACAATTACTATCTGTTTGTTAGTTATGTATTGGTATATCTTTCAATTTCAATTGATGAGATTTTTATTCTAACTTGTGTATAAATATGGTTGTGAGTATTAAACATAGTAAGAGTCATTTTCTACTTCTCTTGATCCAAGAAGGGAATGAGTTGTTGGTCAATCTTTTTTTTCTTTTCTCCAGCTTTTTTTCAAACGATCCAGATCTCAATTTTATATGATGAATGATGAAATCAATTCGAAACTCAATTTCGTAGATACATACTCTTAGTTTATATTCTCGATTTGCAAATCAAATTTGCAAGATATGCAACCCAAGATTATATTCTGCAAAGTTTGCAAATCATGTTTGCAATCTATATTTTGCAAACACAGCTTGCAGTTACATTATGCAAACATAGTATGCAGAATAGATTGTTACAAACACAGTTTGCAGAATAGGTCGTTGCAAACACATGTTTGCAGAACATGTTTGCAAAACAGATCGTTGCAAACACGTGTTTGCAAAACAGATCGTTGCAAACACGTGTTTGCAAAACAGATCGTTGCAAACACGTGTTTGCAAAAAAACTTTAGGGATAAAACGTCGTTTTTTCTGGGTTTTTTTTCGAAAAAAAAGTATAGAAGTGGATCTTGTTAGAAAGCTAATGAAAAATCATTTCTAAATATATAATTTTTATAGAAATCCAACATCTCAAACAAAAGTTATATCGATTTAAAGTTTAAAGAAAAATAAAAGAATTTAGTGACACAAAATGATAAAAATTGGTATTTTAGTACTTGTATACTTTTTGACCTGAATAACAATTTTCAAATTTTTTGTGCTTTTCTACTCATTTTCTATATTATTTTGACCTTTATAGGAATTACCCATTTTTCCTATGTTCATCAAATCATTTTATTCTTATATTATAAGAGTAAACTAAGTTATTCTATAACTGATAAACTGGAGCACACAAAAAAAAATGGTAATAATAAACAAATTAGTAATCAATTAATCATTTTAGGAGAAACCACCAATTACTTAGAAAGCAATTACAAAGAAGTGTTTTGGAATTTCTCTTGATTTTTTTTGCCAACCAATTTGGCGATGATGAAGTTGAAGAATAATTTTGTACTGGGGCACTTATTCTAGTAACTGATAAAAAAAAATTCAAATATCATAACAAGATAAGATTATATATGGTAGGATAGTTTGAGATTGTAGGCTAACTGTCTTGTGGAGGTAGATGTAGAAACTTATAGTATAAATTAAAAGTTATTTGCAAAACTACATACACTTAGGAATACAAATCTAAGTCAATACTTATTTGCCTAAGTGGTTGAAAGTGTCGACATAAATTCCAAAACCCTAGAGGTCTCAGGTTTGATTCCAGAGGAAGTGGAATCCACGTTTATTGAACTTGAGTAAAATTATTTTTTTTTTTGAATATTTGAACTTGGGGTTATTAAAAGCATAAATAATAAAAATAAATTTGTCAAGCTTTAGGCCTCTTTCATGTTGTTGGGTTGGAATTTAGGCATCTTTCCTTGATAGTTGAACTTAGGCGGTTATCATGCTCATCACATCTTCATGATATATCAATGTCTTGTACGACTAACGTAGATCGTAGTCGATTTCTCAAAAAAAAATGCAAAATCTAAGAGAAGACATGATTCTCCTTTTCACAACCTAATCAAAGAATATTAAAACAAATTACTATAATACTTTTAAATAGTTGTTTTCATTGTGTTAAGTTTGTGGTCATCCAAATCAAATTGGGAATGAGGAAGGGGACCTAGACATTATATTCTTGGTTGCTAGATCGCTACGCCCTTTCACGTGTGGCATTTTTTTAGGGTTATTTCCCTAATGGCCCCCAACTTTGTGACCAGCTTCCCGCCTGGCCCCCTACTTTACGAGAAATACCCATATGGCCCCCTTCCGTTATAACACCGTTACTCTCTCTCTTCCATTTCTTTTCTCTCTCCTCCAGCATGTTTTCTCTCTCAGCCACCTAGGTAAAACAAGCCACATCATCGTCTTCACCAACAGGGTCGCCGGCCGGCCAAATTCCGGTCGCGCGACCTTCAAACTTTTTTTTTTCTCTCTCTCTAAAAAAAAAAAAATTTTGTTTTTTTAGATTCTCTCCTATCTCTCTCTAAACTCCGGCGAAGGGGGTTTCCCTTCGCCGGAGTAGGTCGAAATCGACCTTGAACAGATCTGTTCAAGGTCATTTCGCAACCTTGAACAGATCTGTTCAAGGTCGAACTAGGTCGACTTCGACCTTGAACAGATCTGTTCAAGGTCGATTTCGACCTACTCCGGCGAAGGGAAACCCCCTTCGCCGGAGTTTAGAGAGAGAGAGAGGAGAGAATCTAAAAAAAAAAATTTTTTTTTTTAGAGAGAGAGAGAGAAAAAAAAAAAAAATTTGAAGGTCGCCGGCCGGCGACCCTGTTGGTGAAGACGATGATATGGCTTGTTTACCTAGGTGGCAGAGAGAGAAAACATGTTGGAGGAGAGAGAAAAGAAATGGAAGAGAGAGAGTAACGGTGTTATAACGGAAGGGGGCCATATGGGTATTTCTCGTAAAGAAGGGGGCCAGGCAGGAAGTTGGTCACAAAGTTGGGGGCCATTAGGGAAATAACCCTTTTTTTTAAGCTAACACGTATCTTTGTTTGTTTTTTTGTTTTTTTTTTTCAGGTCAAGTAGAGCACGTGTTCTTTTTAAGCCTATCACGTGTGGAACTAGCTCTGATAACATGTTAAATTTGTGGTCATCCAACTCCAAACTAATTGGCGATGAATGGAGATGACCTAGACATTATATTCTTCGTCGCTAGATCTCATATGTGGGCTCACATGTGTAAAGTATAGATATAAGGCATGAAAGTATCATGGAGTGTAGAGACTATTAGGTGATTTCTAATTTGATGAGAGACCAAGTTAAAAATAGGTAAAATATATAGTGGTCATGGTCCTCATTTGGAGTCTTCCCAATCCCTCAAACTTTTCGGTAAAGTTTGATATTTTTTCATCACAAGAAAAATTTCAAGGAAAGAAACCAAAATGGAAAATCAAATCAACTCAATCCATTACAAAACACATGGACTTTAGCTACGCCCAATTCAGCATCCTTAGAAGACTTTGATCCAATTCAGCATCCTTAGCAATCACTTGCTTCTGCTTCCTCTTGGAAAAGTTCTCCTTTTAAAAACCTGATGAAGGGAGTCTACTATACTTGCCAAATTAACTTTGTTGACAAGATACGAGAATCGAAATTCTCAATTCCATTTCTTTGTCTCCCAGGTATTTAGGATAGTTTCTAGTAATGGCCTGGCCATTGCTTTTAAAAACTCTGATCTCTATGAATCATAAGAACTCTTCTTATATTTTGTTGCTGAAGCTTAAGAACTTGTTTCTTGGATTCAACGTTCCTCAATGTTCTTTTCAGTTGTCTTCACAAACTGAGGTAGCATCGAACATTAGGAATGAGATATTCTCGGACGTTTTTTTTGTTACGAATTCGAGAGCTTTTCTCGGATTCTAATCCAATCAAGGAAATAAGATTTGTTTAATTCGTTCTCAAGGAATGAACGAACGTTAGAAAACTATTTTCTAATAGTAATATAGGTACTCTGCATTAAAAGAAAAAGCAAAATCCTAAAACTTATTATTATTGCAAAAACTCAGTTTTTGCCACATTATTCAATGAAAACCGTCCCCCATTGAATAATGAAATTCCAAAATCCCATTTCTTCAAGGTTAAGCGTACTAAGACACTAACCTTAACCCCGTCGTCCTGGGCGAGTAACTGTTTACTGGTCATACTCCTATGACTCTTGGTTGATGAATAACACATTTATGTGTTCAATTCATCCTTTGTCTCAAAATTCAAAACTCTTTTGCTGACTCGTTGAGAATAACCAGTTAGACATGTAAACCTCTTCATAGATCTACCCGTACTGTCCCGAGGTAAAAGATGACACCCAGTGGAGGCAGACCCACCATCGATGAACAAGGGCTCAGCAGGTGTCTTATTCTGGGTAACTTTACTCAAAATTCTTTTTGGGAACTTTTACGTATATATCAAGTATGTGTTACTGTGGACTCTATCATAGCCATTCATGACTTATTACATAAAGTTTATGTGAGTTTGCGTAAGGAATTAATTAGTTCCTTGTATAGCCCCTAAAAGATTTAATAAAGTATAAAAAGAAAAGGAATAAATTCTGCAAAATAATAAAAAAAAGCATAAAAGAATTTACAAAAATGCCACAAAGGCAAAATAAGTATGTTTGACAAAAATAGGGGGCCGAAACGAAATTGTCGGACACAATTGAGGGCCAAAACGAACTGTCCGACACTTATTGCGGTCAAAATGATCTGTTGGTCACAAATTGGGGTCTAAAACGAAATTAACCCTTGATTCTATTGTTAAGTAAACTGATCTTTAAATTTTAGTTCATTTGAGTATAATTTATGTTTGTTTGATCATACCTTTGTAATTACATTTTATATATTGATGTTGTAGAAGAAGTTCTACTAGAGTCAGTGGATGGTGTAAGCCTTTATGTAGAGCTACCTAAAGGTTGGATAACATATAGGATAGAAGACGTACTATGAGTATTTCTATTTGAACCTTACATTATGTTTAGTATTACTTTTGTTCAAAACTAGTCGTTGTCAAATATATTATAATGTATGAATGGATTATTAAGGAATGAATAAAATGGATTCTTCGTATGTCCTTATATATGAATTTTAATTATTCCAGTGAAATAACGTAATATTTTTTTAATGAAATAATATAGGGTCCATGGGTATATAGACCAAAATAATGTTCAAAAAAGGTTTATGATCCAATCTTCCCAAAATATGGATATTTAGTCCTTTTGCATTATGGACATAATAACCCATTCTTTTTTAAATAACTATCGTCCATGTCCCTCCTACAAAATTCGCAGGATTTTTAATTTTTCGGGGTGAATCTGGAAAGTTTCTAATGTGGGCATGATTTGGAGGTTTTATAGCAGCTAACGGTATAAACCCAAAAGTGATTTTTCTCTCTTTCTTCTAAACCATTTTGGAAAGCAAATCTGTTCCCAAATCGATTCAAAACAAAAACCTTGACCAAATCAATGTTCTCTCTCTTTACAGATTTGGAAAACGAAATCAATTTTCTCTCACTTAACTTTCAGATTTGGAAGGAAAATATTTTTTGGGATCAAATAAGCGTGATTTGGGGGTTAATATACAAAATGTATGTATCACTTTCTCTCACTTAACTTTCAGATTTGGAAAAAGTATATTTTCTAGGAACATTACAGTAGCATATGTTTTCGTTTTTACTCATACATAACCACACATCGAATACAAAATTATGAAACAGATTCGTAAATTATGTGTTATTTATAACGAGGCAACCATCATTTGTCATGTATACAACGTAATTTATCAAATATATATATGCGTCATGTTTAATAAATTACACATGATTCCTATTAAATTACACATCGTTTACGTTCTGTTACAAAAAAAACGTACAAAATCTTCTCTGGTTCAGATATGGTGCCCATCCATGTACTCTCCATTTGCAGTCTTGAGCAGGACAAACAGCAGTTACACTATATAGTGGAAGAGCATATCCAAATGCTTTTGCACCACCAGGAAACAACTGACCAACTTCAGTAAATATTTTATCCCAACCATCAGATTTTAGTTTCGTTGACTTACTTTGATTTGATGATTCTGTTTGAAATTCTATCTGTTATATCAAAACTACACACATAAATACACATACATTAAACAAAAAATCATATATTGTATTATAAACTACATGTATAGTTCCGTAAATTATGTATAATGTTTGTCAAATTTTGACATTATTTGAAGGTTTTGAGTAGTTTGGTCAGCTTAACAAGGCTACTGTTTTAGGTGAAAAGTACACGTAATGGTAAATAAATAATACATAATTTATGTTCACTTATACGATGTTTTAGAATTTATTATAAATTATATATAATGTATACCAAATTACGCGTATTTTACATTCTCTTATAAAAACATCGTAAAAAATATGCTTGCGTAATGTACTAGAAAGTATCAAAATTTAGTGTAAATTACCTACATTGTATATTCTGTTATGATAAACGTACAGAATAACACCTGGTTCATAAAATTGTACGAAACCAAAGATTTGAGGTGAAGAAATATCAGAAAATCAAGAAGCTTAAACCTAAATCTAATGAAAAATGATATGATAATCGGATAAAAACATAACATACTCGATTTGAACTAATCAGTAAGTATCTATTAAACATCAAGATCAAAAACAATGATGAAAATTTACAGAGAGAAAATAAACAACAAACATTCGAAGTTAATGAAATAGTAAACAAATCTTTGAGATCATAATCAAAATCATATATGTTTAACTTTAGAGAGAGACAATCTGATTCAATAACCTGAAAAGCAATATTAAATCTGATTCAGAATCTGTTTCAACGGTACGAACAAAGACTTTCGAAATGTGTAAAACCTGATAAACGATGAAGATGTTTACAACTGCCCTAATGAAGATGAAACAAGCTTTCTGAGTTTAATGGAGGATTATCAGATGATTTGGATTTAGAGAGAGAGAAAATAAACAGGTTTCGGTTACTGAAGATAATGAAGATAGAGGTTACTTTGATTAGAAACGTGATTGGAGAGAGAAGGTGGGAGATAAAAATAGAAAAAGATACTTAGGGATTTTGAAGGTAAATTTGTTTTTATATATAAGGAAAGTTAGTTTAGGTATTAAAATTTATTATGTATTCTAGGGATTTGTGTTTTCTCTCTAGATGTATACAAATGGACTAGATATCCATTAAATTAATATTTTAGTTTTGAAACCCTTTATGGGATTAGAGTGGACTAAAACTGTTATTAGGACCCGTTTTTTGGTCTATACGCTCAAAATTTCAATAATATATATAGATGATAGATCTTTTACTATGGCCTAAGTCGTAACTATATAGCATTCATGTCAGCCACCGCAATCCTATCCTTATATTTCTCCATCCTTTTGAGCCACCACAAACCTTCACGGTTATACTTCTCTCTCTCTCTCTCTCTTACCGCTCCCCCTCACTCCCTCTCCCCATAACCATAAACAATAGATCTAAGTAGGTTTTTGATTCTCGAGCGAAGGGTCTTCCTTTCGCCGGATTCCCTTTCCGTTTCTAATAAAGGTTGTTTCTTTGTTGGTCTTTTAGGGCATGTTTTGTTAATCTTTTAGGATCATTTTGTTGTTTTTTTCGTTTTCAAGATCGAGTGTTTGGCCATTGAAAACCATTGGGAGTTTCTTCAACAACTTGCAACTCTCTCCATCGATGCATCGGAACCAGTCATAACCCAAAATTCATCCCACGAAGTTTCAATCCGTTATCTATACACGTTGTGGTTTTTGGTTCTCTTCATAATATTTGTAGTAGGAGACTCAAGTTGCTGCAGTTAATGGAAGAAACCACTGACAATGCTAGAAAAGAACTCATAATTGGCAAGGAACAACCACAATACAAAGAGGAGTTCTTACTTTACCATTATGGGAGGCGGGGACTCGATTTACACGCCGACGGTTGACGGCGAAGGTTGACAGCAACGGTTGACGAAGAGAAGAAAAGAAAGTGGAAGAAGCAGCGGTTAGTAAACCACCCATAAATGGGCGTGGTGTCTGCATCAGTAAGCAGCCCACTAGTTGGACTAAGCAACTCTAGAAGCACCGTAACTGGGCACACTTTCACTTGTTTTGTCTGTATTGGTTGTGTCTTTGTTTTTCAACTTCATGATGTAATTTTCATTAGCCTTTCGCCCTTTAAATAAAGTTTGATTCCAAAAAAAAAAAAATACGTAGCATTAAAATTGTCTACAAAATCTCACTTTTTCTGTGGATTGCGGCATAGCTACAATAGAATGTTTAAGTATGTTTGAAAGCTCATAACTAACAGGTCGTAGCAACAGTTTCTGTCACGGAATGTTGTCCGTTACTGATAGTGTTTAGGTATGGATTGTGGTTTATTTACTATGGTTTTGGGGCGTAACTAAACACTGTCTTCTTTGCACTGATCAAAACAATTACATAAGTCTATTGATCAAAAGGTTCACTTTCGCTTTCGTATTCTTTAATCTCCTTGAATCTAATGGAGTTTATGTCTGTTATTTGATTGGGCCTTAATCATCCTAGAAGCACGATTTGAGCGGTTATATTTTCTAGAAAGTATTATCGGAGCCGGGAATGGAACAACAGCCAGTCCAAGGGGAGCCATGGCCCCCCTGAACTGGCTGCAAGGTCCATTAATCTTAATGTGTCAGTTGGTGTCTTTTATAAAGCGTGTTAAAGTAAAGTTTAATAGGTGAGTGGTATGGTTGGGATGGCAGAGATGGGTAGTTTTATTAAGCAACAGAGGACGTGGGTTCAAATACTAGGCTTATATTTTATTTACATCATAAATCACTTATAATACTTTTTTTGTATAAAATTTTATTGTTAATACCTTATTAGTCAATGTTAATTTATTTCATGAATCAATTCTAAAATAAATGAAAAATTCATATAAAGACACAAATTCTTATTATTTCAGTTATGTTTTCCTCTAAGTTCAAATTTTAACTCAAAATTTTATTTTTTAAGTTTTCTGAAAAGACAATTTAAATGAAACGAGAAAATGGTAATTTGTAGTTTATTATAACGATCACACTTCTTAGCACCAGCAAGTAGTAAAATATGAATTAAATTGCGCTTTAAAATTTTCTTTAAAATTTTTAGTCTATAATTCCATAAATATAAAGAGATATTGTTTAATATCGGTCCCCCTCGATTCCTAATCCTTGTTCCGTCCCTGATCGGAGCCACTCCAGTTTTTGGTTTATTGAGATTCTCTACTATTTTATTTGTTAATTTGAACAATATTAAGGCAAACTTTTGGAGATTTGAGGTTTTGTGATTTTAAATCCTTATATACCTCAATATATAGCAAAGAATGAACCGAGCTCGTCCTATATCAATGAATTACCGCATGATTTAGCATGGACAAAAATATGGAAAAACACTCAGTTGATACCTAGGGTCCAAACCTTTGTTTGGAGAGTGTTACATGATGCTCTACCAACAAAGGCAAGAGCGTTGAAATATAGTGCTAATGTTTCGAAGGTATGTGCAATGTGTAAAGAAGAGGAAGAAGACATGGATCATTTATTTCGAAGATGTAGAGTTTCGAGAGAGCTTTGGATGAGTTATCCATAAAAATGAGAGTAGATGGGGATGAAGATTTTAAGTCAATTATTTGCAAATGGTTGGCAGGAGATGAAGAACATGAAGTTATTGAACTAAGAATCTATCTTGCTTGGTGCTTATGGAAGGCGAGAAATAACTGTACATTCGATAGTGTTCAACCAAATATATATAGGATTATCCGAGAAGCACAATTACTACAACAAGAGTTTTCGGGTATTGAACACACTGCAAATAGTACCGAAATCTGGAATCCTCTTGTGAAGTCTCAGTTCTGGGCAGCACCACATGAAGACGAATTGAAGATTAATTTTGATGCTTCAGTCCTTCATGGACGGGCTGTGGGGGCAGCAATATGTCGAAATAATGATGGAGTGTTCGTAATGGATATGGTCCAATCCTGGCCAGCAACTTCAGCCATGGAAGCAGAAGCACGAGCTGCAAAGTTGGCGACATATTTGGCTTTAAACCTCCCGGAGTACGAGTGTATAATTGAAGGTGATGCGAAGACTGTGATTGATGCTTGCTCGATGAATTTGGAAGAAACTCCTTGGAAAATTAGACCTCTCATTATGGAGATTCAAGGTAATGTGGGTAACATTCGAAATATTCAAATGACCCCCTAGTTTATCGAAAATATTCAAATGACCCCCTATTCTATTTTTATGTACGTCCTTTGATCGTTAACATTTTTGGTGACTCTCTAGAAAGACCCTCTTTTCATTATTTCATATCAATTCTCTTTTTCTCTCTCTAACAATTTTCTACCTCATTATTTCTTTTTCTTTTGGGGAATTTAGCGATACCCCGTCATCCCTTATGTCCAATTAGTGGTACCCCTTTTTTAATTCGATATTAGTGAAACCCCGTTTTTTCACTTAATAGTACGAAAATAGCCTTGTACTTATTATATTTTCTTTTTTCCCATCTCATATCACTACAACCGACATAACACTCTAACTTCGGTCTTCCCATGATTTTTCTATCTAGTTTGTAAATTCACGTCTACATAACACTCTAATTTCGATTTTCTATGAATTTTTGTAATGCCCCAAGCCTTAGCAGTTGTCGATATTGTCACCGCTTTAACCACCTCACATAAGTACGGAGTTTTGTTCTTCGCGAAGGCACCACAAGCCACCCAAAAGGCCTCGGCATTTATTATGCTTGAGCGTACACCTATAGCCCAGTCTCTGGACACTCTTGTAAGCAATGTGGCACTATTAAGATCCCCCACCCTCAGCGAAGAGTCGTCCACGGCTCTGAAATCCCAAATCTCAAGCTAACCGCCTTGAAATCGAAGATTTGAGACCTTCAAACTGGATCCATGAGCAACGCCTACCATGAGTGCACAATCAGTACCTGAAAAAAACAAAATAGTTGGGTTAAAACCAACTGCTGTAGATTTCCACAAACCTAAGTCTCGGGTAGGTAAGCTCAATCCCCAATCAAGGAAGCATTGCATTCATATTCATTATTGGCATTATCTGAAATTTAACAGTGACAAGTAATATAATACAACGAGATTTACCTCACGCTTGTAGAAACTAATAATTTATGTTCTTGATTATTAGGCTTTCAACGTTCTCGTATTCTAATCCAATACTAACCCTCATAATACAACAATCTTTCTCCTTTTCAGTAGATATAAAAAAATCACACTTTTAACTAAGATATACCTTTATAGAACCGAAACTTGACATGTAAGTCGAGAAAACATTATGTCAAAAGACACAATCATCAAACCCTCGTCGAATAAGAGTGTGGTCCACAAGGTTACCCTTGTGTTAGCGCCGACCCTATACGCTCCGTACCTAGGTCGTACCTCCGTACGCTTTCACCATGCGAACCCGTCGGCCATCGCAATAAATATCTAGTAGAGAGGGTCGAACCAACCACAAAAATTTATACAACCCTCCACCAACTCCATCACATCACACACACATAATAGCATCACACTACAACATAAGTTGAATGAGAGTGTGGTCCACAAGGCTACCCTTGTGGTAGCGTCGATCCCATACGCTCCATACCTAGGTCGTACCTCCGTACGCATTCACCATGCGAACCCGTCAGCCACCTCAATAAATATCTGGTAGAGATGGTCGAACCAACTACAAAAACTCATACAACCCTCCACCAACTCTGTCACGTCACACACACACCACAAACATTGGCTCTTATAAAGAATTACTAACGAGTTCACCAAACAATTCCAGACAACAACACATGACAAGTCAAAAGGGATGATGCTCATAATAGATCCTCACGTGGATCGCAACCTAAAACAAAACAAATAATAATAATAGTCAACAAATATAGACTCAACAATATAAGGTACCATCTACCTAGGAGGTTGCTTAAAGAATAGGAACCATGTAAATTATCTTAATAAATTCGTTTGTTGGAGATTGTCTTGACACCTAGTACGAAAACTATTATAACTCCTCACTCGGAACTCCAATGAATGCACCGTTTGAACCACTAGAAAGTAGACAAACATACCATTCCAACAATTTAGGATACACACCGAGATTCAACATCTAGCAATACCAGATTCAATTTTAAGCTAGACCGAAATACAGTAGGGACTGTTCTGACACCTAGTACGAAAACTATTATAAATCCTCACTTTGAACTCCAATTAACGTACCGTTTGAACCACTAGAAAGTAGACAAACAGACCTTTCCAACCATATAAGAAACAACCGAGATTCATCATCTATCAATAGCAGATTCAATTTTAATCTAGACCAAAATATTATACTCTATATATGTTTTATAGAATTCAAGATAGAACTAATATCTAAACCAGTCAATCATTCTTTATAGAACTTACGTGATTAACAATACTAAACCTATCATGGAATACATTGAAAGATCTTACAAAAGAATTAAGAGATAGGAAATTTACCTATTTTCGTCTTAGAAGTCTTCAAGACTACAATCATGCCTCTGGCACTCTCTAGAGAACTCCATCTCTACCTCTTTTCTTCTTCATTCATCCTTCCTTCACTAAGGAGTGGTTTGTTGGAGATTAAGAAGATATACCAACTATAACGTAAACATTTCATAGATTTCTTTAATTTGTTCATCAAAATCTTCTCTAAAGAATACCATTTCTCCTTCTCTCTCTAAGTTTTTCTTCTAGATCTACAAAAAAGAGCTCTAGACCCCTTTTATATAATTAACTCAAGCAACCCTATTTTTCCTTCTAACACACTTTATTTTATGATACTTAAGCTCACACTAACTTATTCTTCATATTAGGCACAAACCCAAATTGACCTAGAGTTTTGTTATTTCCACTTAATTTGATATATATATATATATATATAAGAAAAATAGGGGTGTTACAATTTTTCAATCTAATTTGCAAGTTCAATTAGTAATTTTATTTTTAACTTTTCGTTTAACTCATAATTTCAATTACATTTGTATTTTTTGAATGTATAAGATTTATAAATAACAGAAAGAACAACAAATATCAAGAGGTCACTACTGCTGATGTAAAAAAATGGCTTTCCGTCAGATCAGCATGAAATAGGGAGTTGATGCATGACAACCTCCGTTACGTTTGATTATTCTGTTAAGTTAAGTGTTGTTAGCTTAGAGTTCCTCCTTCCTGCTCTACTTCCTGTTTTACTCCTCTTCCATGCTCCGCGCTCCTTGTTCCTGTTCCTGTTCGTCTGTTCCTAAAGGGGGGAAACCTATAAAGGGTTCGAAAACCGCTCCGACGCATAAGCCAGTCAGGGTGCTCTTTGCAGTAAAAGAAGGAATATTGATTGATCCTTTTGGGGCGAGTTATGGGAACTCTGAGTTTTTGGGTGATCTTTTTGAGTAAAGAGATCGTGTCCTGGGAAGGACGATGTGGGAGGCCTTTTATAGGCGATGTTAGGCCGACTATGATTTAGTGGCGGTGGTGAGGCGGTTGCCGTCAGACCAAAGAGAAAGTTTTCTCTCTTGAGTATCTAAGGTTTCTCTTAAAGTCTATCTCGGATCTTTGATAAGTGGAACTTCCTAAGTTCAAGGATCCTTCGTGGATATCTTGCCGATGTGATAGATCCTCGAAGAGAAGTTTCCTCCTTTAGTTGTGTGGAGTTCAATCTGGCTTAAACACTTCGAGATGTGTAGCCGACTGCGATATTTTTGGAAGATCCGAGATTCAGTCAGTAGATCGCCTAGCGCCGCTCCCCAGTTCTGGGCGTAAGACATTGGCTGGATCTGTTTGGACCCCCCTTACTCCTCTGAAGACCCAGGGTTGATCTGTCCATGCCAAGGGCATTTTGTAGGGCTGGTGTCTTCTGGCCGACCTCCCAGTTAGGGGAATATCTGGTGGACCATCAGGGGCTCAGCAGTTCTGCTTCCTTAAGCTGGGTTGACCCAGTAGACTTCAGATCTAATCTTGACTCTTCAGACGTCAGTCAACATCTGGACATTTCCTCCCTCATTCATCCGCTGGTAGTCTTCTTCTTTCCTGATGAGTTCTTGCACCCTCTTTGTTAGCTCGGCTAGAGTGTTTGGTTCTTTTCCGGAGATGTCCCTGATGACGTCATCTTGTCGGAGACCACTCAGCAAAGTTGCGAAAGCAACTTATGATTCCAGGTCGGGGAGTTGCGCCATGAGGTTACAGAATCTTTGCCAATAAGTTGCCAAGGTTCTCTTCTCCCCTGGACTACATTGAACAGCTCGTCGTTCTTTCTCTTGATTGTGGTGCTTCCTCGAAAAGTGTCGCAGAAGACCTGGTCCAGTTGCCCGAAGAACTTGATCGAGCTTGGAGCCAGTGCTTGATACCATGCTTGGGCTGGCCCTTTAAGGATTGTAGCGAAGACTACACACCATATGTTTTGGTTGGTCGTATATAGGTTCATCACTAAGGTGTAATTGTTACCGAACACTACCGGATCCTCCAGGCCATGGCAATGATCCAGTGCTGGACATTTGAATCTCTTCGGCTTCTCAGATTCCAAGATTTCTTGACAGAGGGGAGGTTGATGGATGACCGCTTGTCCTCGCAGCTTTTCTCTCTCCCTTTCTCGAGTCAGCTTTCCTATCTGATGTATGAGTATCTCACAAACGGTTGGGTCATCCATACATCCTTCGCGAATTCCCTTACTTCTTAGGGATGTAGGGTCGGTTGGGATCTAATACTCCATCTCCTTCCAGAATGCTCTCCAGAGGCATCTGGTCTCCCGGCTGTAATGTCAGATCTCCAGAAGAGAATGCGTTGCCTGGTGAGAAGAGTTGTTGTGCATATTTCCTGATTATATCTTCTCTCTTTTCGGGTGTTGTAGCTGATGATGCAAAAAATCTACAGACGTTGACCAACGTCTGAAGAGTCAAGATCAAACCTGAAGTCTACTGGGTTAACCCGGCTTAAGGCAGCAAGATCGCTGAGCCCCTTATGGTCCACTAAATATTCCCCTAACTGGGAGGTCGGTCAAAAGACACCAACCCTACAGAACGCTGTTGGCATGGACAGATCAACTCTGGGGTCTTCAGAGGAATAAGGGGGGTCCAAACAGATCCGACCAATGTCTTACGCCAAGAACTGGGAGACAGCAGCGCTAGGCGATCTACTGACTTAATCCCGAATCTTCCAGAAATATCTCAGTCGGCTACACATCTCGAAGTGTTTAAGCCAAATTGAACTCCACGTAACTAAAGGAGGAAACTTCTCTTCTAGGATTTATCACATCGACAAGATATCTACGAAGTATCTTTGAACTTAGGAACTTCCACTTATCCAAGATCCGAGATAGATGTAAGAAAAACCCTAGATACTCAAGAGAGAAAACTTTCTCTTTGGTCTGACGGCAACCGCCTCACCACTGCCACTAAATCATAGTCGGCCTAACATCGCCTATAAAAGGCCCCCCACATCGTCCTTCCCAGGACACGATCTCTTTACCCGAAAAGATCACCCAAAAACTCATATTTCCCATAACTCGCCACAAAAGGTTCAATCAATATTCATTCTTTTACTGCAAAGAGTACCCTGACTGGCTTGAGTGTCGGAGCGGATTTCGAACCCTTTGCAGGGTTTTTCCCCCTTTAGAAACAGATGAACAAGAACCCGAGCAGGGAGCAAGGAGCGATGAGCGGGGAAGATTAGCAAAACAGGAGGCAGAGCAGGAGGCAGAGCAGGAGGCAGAGCAGGAAGCAGGAACTTTAAGCTAACAACACCCAACTTAACAGAATAATCAAACATAACGGAGGCTGCCATGCATCAACTCCCTATTTCATGTTGATCTGGTAGAAAGCTCTTTTTTGACATCAGCATTTGGCGCTAGAAGGAGGGGATCTCCAGCGAAATCATCACTTCGGTAACCCGAACCCTACTTAAAACTTTTCAGGCTAATTATTTCTCTGAGCCCCTCAAGCAAACATGTCTTCCGAGGAGCACACAGCGCGCGGGTCGCCACACAGACTCCGCAGCACAGACGAGCTCATGACTGAGCTAGCTCAGGTCAAAGCCGACTACATCTGGAACGATGAGAAGGTGAGACAATTGGAGGAGAAGCTTCGTAAGGCAGAGACGGCAAAAAACGCTAAAACACTCGAAAAGAGAGAAGAAGTAATCGGGAAATATGCACGAACACAATTCTGACCAGGCAACGCATTCTCTTCCGCAGATCTAGCATTACAGTCGGGAGATCAAATGCGTTTGGAGAGCGTCCTAGAAGGATATGGAGTATTAGATCCCAACCGACCCTACGTCGATAAAAAGAAGGGAATCGACGAGGTTGCATGGACGACCCAACCGTTTGTGAGATACTCATACATCAGATAGGAGAGCTGACTCTAGAAAGGGCGAGAGAAAAGCTGCGAGGACAAGCGGTCATCCATCAACCTCTCCTCTGTTAAGAAATCGTGGAATCTGAGAAGCCGAAGAATTTCAAATGTCCAGCACTGGATCATTACCACAACCTGGAGGACCTGGTAGTGTTCGTTAACAATTACACCTCAGTAATGACCCTATATACGACCAACCAGAACATATGGTGCGTAATCTTTGCTACAGTCTTGAAAGGCCCAGCCCAAGCATGGTACCGACCACTGGCCCCGGGCTCGATCAAGTCCTTCGGGCAACTGGCCCAGGTCTTCTGCGACGCCTTCCGAGGAAGCACCACAATCAAGAGAAAGTCCGACGAGCTGTTCAATGTAGTCCAGGGGAGAAGAGAGACCTTGGCAACTTATTGGCAAAGATTCCGTAACCTCATGGTGGAAGTCCCCGACCAAGAACCAAAAGTCGCTTTCGCAGCTCTGCTGAGAGGCCTCCGACAAAATGCTTTAGTCAGAGACAAGGAGGGTCTTATTCCCGAGAGCAATGCTGATCTGCAAGCTCTTTATCAACAAAAGAAGCTCCCTTCTGTTCCTAGTAACTCTTGGTTTGAAGATGTCTCTTTTCCCTTCTTTTCTTTTTGGTATTCTTTATACGTCTGATATCCTTGATCTCCTTTTTCTTTTCTAGCTTTCTTGGGAAAACGGAGTAGGACTGATGATATGCCATCCTCTTCTGGTGTGAAAAAATCTCGTACCAAAAGGAGTTCGACTGGTGTCATTATTCGGGAACCTGTTGGTCCGGCTTCTCCTCTGGTCGCTATCGGCTCTTCCCCTCCGGTTCCTCTTCTGATCAGTCGTGGTGCTGTTGCTTCCAGGACCAAAGCGAGCGTTCATTCCTTGGCCGGCAAAGGGAATTCCTTGTCCGGCCTAGATTTATCGGCGAAGGTGTCTTCTCTGCCGAAAGATGTCCCCTATCGTGTGTCCTCCCTGATCGATAGTCTTTATTTGTATTTTCAGAATGAGGTACTTCCAACGCTATTTTTCTGCCTTCTTTTCTCCCTTATGCTCTCTTTCCCAATCTTGCGTATCTTCTCTGCCTTTTTCAGAGTTATCAAGTTAATCATAGCGTTGCATCTCAGTTATCCTCGATCGAGCGCCTAGAATCCCAGCTTGCGAAGCCGAGAAGGATGCCTTGTCTTACAAAGCTGAAGCCGAGATTTTGGCCAACGACGTGAAGATTGTCTCCGCTGAACGGGATTCGTGGAAGCTGGAAGCGGAGCAATCCAGGACCAGTGCTGAACTTCGGTCTTCTCAATCTGATGCTCGTGTTGCTAGTCTAGAAGGGAGGATTCATGCCCTTCAGGAGAAGGAGGCTACTCTGATTCAGCAGAGGGACAAAGATAAGGCCGCTCTTCAAGCTTGTTGCAAGAACATCTTTGAGATGACCGACGTGAGCCGTCAGAGGGCGATAGCGACTTTCAAAGAGGGGGATGAGTTCTCGGCGATCTTGAGGCAGCAACGTAAATCCGCGTTTCAGGTTGCTTAGGATGCAGCTCGCCGTGTCTACGTTCCTAAGGGAACTACTCCCCTGCGTCATCTTGATAAAGAGCGAGTCGCCTTGTCCGTTAATGCCGCCGTTGTTGATCGAGGGTTGGAGGAAGACTTTCCCTTTAGTGAGGACGAATGGGACCAGGAGGTCACCAATTCTGTGGTCCATGTGGGTGATGATTCCGACGAAGGCTCTGCTTCCTCCGTTCCTGGTTTTGATGGTCATTCTGGTCCTATCCTTTCTGGCGAAGAACCGTAGTTGTTTTTTGTTTTTCTTTTATCTTCTGCATGCTCTTCCTTTTCTTGTCTGAATGGTGACCTTGCTACAATGGCTTTTTTCTGTTTTAATCTCAATGGAGTTGATTTGCTTCCATACTCTGTTGCTGCACATATAAGAACCTCCCAAAGCAGGATACAGTTAGTCCATCTTAACTTACTAATGCAATTTCCTAGGCTTACTACGCATGTCCGAATGATCGCACCTGCAAGAGAAACAATTTCAGACCTAGTCTAGCAGGCCTTACTATTTCCTTCTGCAAGATAGAACCCGAATTAGTCCTGCGTAAAGAGTTTTCAATAATGTTAGAGCTTTTAGCTCTGCCCCTGGTTGTCTTTGCCAGAGTTGTCTTCGCATGAGTAGGTTCACCAGGACTCCTCCTTAGACCTCTGGTCACGACATCCGTTACTAGAGCCGATTTCGCCAGCTTGAGCTTATCAAGTTTAACTAGGACTTCTCCTTAAACCTCTGGTCGGAACTTCCGCTATCAGAGCTAGTTTCGCCAGCTTGAGCTTGGCTAGTTTAGCTACGACTCCTCCTTAGACTTCTTGGATAGAGACGGCTTCAAATCGTAGTCCGGTTACGTCTACTGTCTGAATGGAGAAGCAGTGAGTTGGAAAAGTTCCAAGCAGAGCACAATTGCAGACTCTACCACTGAAGCAGAATACCTAGCGGCCTCGGAAGCTGCAAAGGAAGGAGTTTGGATAAAGAAGTTCATAATAGAACTTGGTGTCGTACCTGGCATAGAAGAGGGAGTGACTCTCTATTGTGATAACAATGGAGCGATAGCCCAAGCCAAGGAACCAAGAGCACACCAAAAATCCAAGCATATCCAAAGGAAGTACCACTTGATTAGATAAATCATAGAGAGAAAAGATGTGGTCATTTGCAAGGTTCACACAGATGACAATGTTGCAGATCCGTTGACTAAACCGTTACCTCAGCCCAAACATGATTCCACATGAGGGGCATTGGTATAAAGCGCATTGGGGAATGGCAACAAATGTAATTTGGATTCATAAAAGAGTTTATGTACCTAATTACTTACATTCGATAAATAAAATAATAGGAATTTTATTTTTGTCCTTAAAATTTGGTTTTGTATTTAAGAGACAGTCCGTAGATAAAGAAAGCACTCCGAGTAGGCTTGTCAGATACATGATCTGATGAATGAAATCCTACTAAGTGAACTTAGAGTGATTCATTATCAATTCCTTAGTCCAGGTCATTGCATGGACAACAGTGACTCACGAAGACTAGTACGGGAGTCGATGGGATAGCGCAGTTTCATGGGCTATAGGAATAATGTATTCGATTGGACTACGTGAGTGCATAATAGGGATTATACGCTAGAATAACCCTCAACATGAGAAGTTCATCCAAAGAATGACGAATCCTCAAACTTCTCATAAAGACAAGATTGAAGAGATTCCTCAAAACATGGGTGCTCAGCTCATCTTATGTAAAGAATGTCTGACTTTGGTTCCGTTAAACGCCGCGCCGTAAAAGGAGGTTATAAAAACGGATACTGGGAAGGACAGGATAGACATGTAGTTGAGTGGGAGCGCAAGAATGGATTATGTCCTCGTAACCATGTTAGGATGCAGTGTCCTCGGGCCACTTGACGAGCAACTACTGAAAATGCATGGCCGTGCTCAAATGGATTAAAAGTTAATCATTTTTTTTTACAGTTGTACTTGAGATCAAGAAAGTCTGAATGACGTGACGTATCAGACAGGATACTAAGTGACATGGGAATCGAGCATAGTACTTGTTCTAAGTCCAAGTGGGAATCTGAAGGAGATGTCCTTCGACCAAGGTGACAATGCGAACAATTTGTCGCATAGGACAATTGATGTGGAAGATCATCATGTCCGATTGATTTAGGGATCGTAGAGTTGTAGCTAGAGACCAACTACGATCGTCGAATTACGAAGTAATTCGCGGCTAACTTCGATCGGATTCTACAACGGGTTACACACAGGAGTGTCAAATTGATCTAGGATATGACTAGTGGAAGTGAGATATAACAATGGGAATGTCCCATAAACATATCTCATAGGCCTAAAAAGGAATTAGGCAAAGATAGTACAAAAAGGCCAAAACCAGGGTTTCGTTTGGTGTATCTTCAGGGAAGTTCCTAGGGTATGTAGTCGCATACAGAGGGATCGAGGCGAATCCGGCCCAAATACAGTCGGTAGTAAACATCCCTTCTCCCAAGTGTGTGAAAGACGTGCAAAAATTGCCGGAAGAGTAGCGGCCCTGAGTCGGTTCATCTCTCGGTCATCCGAGAAATGTCACCTCTTTTTTGCTACTCTGAAGAAACCTAAAGACTTCCATTGGACACCAGCATGCCAGGATGCACTTCAACAGCTGAAGCAGTACCTCACTTCACCTCCATTGCTTTCAAAACCCAAGCCAGGTGAGCGCCTTTACATTTATTTGGCAGTGTCTGAAACAGCCCGCTGTCAGCGCCGTCTTGGTGAGAGAAGAGGACGGTAAGCAACTCCCAGTCTACTATGTCAGTAAGTCTTTACTCCATACCGAAACTCGGTACAGTCAACTGGAGAAGTTGGCTTTAGCTCTGGTAACAGCTACCAGGAAACTGAGACTGTACTTCCAATGTCATTCCATTGTGGTCGTCACTGCCTTCCCGATGAAGAATGTCCTACACAAGCCAGACATGTCAGGACGTTTGACTAAGTGGGCGGTCGAATTAAGTGAGCACGACATCACATTCCAACCAAGGACAGGATCAAATCTCAGGTATTAGCTGACTTCATTGTCGATTTTACTCCTGACTCTCTATTGCAGGCCCAAAAGGAATTGCTTTGTCTCACTGATCCAGACCCCCAAAAATGGACCTTATCCGTGGATGGGTCAAGTAATATGAACGGAGCCGGTCTTGGTGTAATCCTGACCTCCCCACATGGGGACATAGTCCAACAAGCAATCAGGTGCGAATTTAAAGCAACTAACAATGAGGCAGAGTACGAAGCTTTAATTGCAGGTCTTACCTTGGCTAAAGAATTGAGAATCCAAAATCTTGATGTAAGGTCTGACTCTTAGTTGGTGGTCAACCAACTTCAAGGTACATACCAAGCCAAAGATGCTAGGATGATGACATACTTGGAACGTGTAAGGGAAATGCAATAATATTTCCACGAGGTTAAGTCTGAACAGGTACCCAGAGCTGAAAACGGACATGCGGATGCTTTGGCGAATCTTGGCTCGTCCATCCAGACAAAGGTAGCTCGGAACATACTCCTGGTCCTGCTCTAGTGGCCAGCCAGTCTGGAAGAATCCACAACCAGAAGTAGCAACTACAGATACAGCTGACACCTGGATGACCCCTGTAATAAAGTACCTGACCAACGACGAGCTTCCCTCGGACAAAAATGAAGCGAGAAGACTAAAAGCGAAGGCTGCGAGATTTTGTATTCTCGATGGTTAATTACTCAGGAGATTGTATTCAGGCCCTTACTTCAAATGCATCACTCCTGAAGAAGGTAAGTACGTTTTAAAAGAGTTACACGAGGGAGAATGTGGCAACCACTCTGGTGGTCGTAGCTTAGCCAATAGGGCTCTGACTGTCGGCTACTACTGGCCGACCATGAGGGCTGATTCAATCAGTCATGCCAAACGTTGTTACAAATGCCAGACGTTCGCACAAACTTCTCACCTCCCTCCAGAGAAATTAAATTCCATACTATCACCTTGGCCTTTTATGAAATGGGGCATGGACATAGTGGGAAAACTTCCCACCACCCTAGGCCAACGCGTATATATGTTGGCTATGGCCGATTTTTTTTCTAAATGGATTGAGGCCGAGGCACTCCATCAAATAAAAGACAAAGAGGTCATGAGTTTTGTGTGGAAGCATATAATTTGTAGGTTCGGAGTACCCAAAGAGATAGTCACCGACAATGGATCTTAATTCATTAGCTTTGCCTTTCAAGACTTTTGCAAAGATTAGGAATAAAACTCAGCTTTTCAACCCCAAGGTACCCTCAAGCCAACGGCCAAGCCGAGTCATCCAACAAAACAATTATGAACTCTCTAAAAAAGAAGCTAGAAAAAGCTAAAGGAGCTTGGGCAGACCAACTACCAGCAGTACTATGGGCTTATCGCACAACTGTACGGACGCCAACAGGTGAACCTGTTTCTAATTAGCATATGGTTCTGAAGCTGTGATTCCAACTGAAACAGGAGTTCCTACTGCACGGTACCAGTGGACCAAAGAAGAAAGCAATTGGGTCGAGCTTAATCACAACCTCGACACGATTGATGAGCTAAGAGACAGAGAGGCCATTAGAAACACCGTCTATCAACAGAGAGCAGCCTCTCACTATAACAGAAATGTCTGAATCAGATCCTTCAAAGTTGTACTACGAAAGGTCTTTCAGAACACCAAGCAGACAGGAGCAGGCAAACTAGCTCCCAATTGGGAAGGGCCTTACATGATCACCCAAGTAGTGGGACAAGGAGCATACAAGCTCCGCTCACAGGAAGGTCTGGACATCAACAACAGTTGGAATGCAAGACACCTAAAACGGTACTATTTCTAACTCAATTTCACTAAGTTGTCATTATCTTTTATATCACCTACTGACTTGGGCGTCGGAGGGTCGATGGCTATGCCATCGACCTCCCCCCACTAATGGGTGTGCAGGCAAACCAAGCTTCGACTGGGGGACAAGTGGAAGCAAACAACGACAACTTCGCCAAGCAAAAGTCGACGACATCATTTTATCTCTCCAAGAGACAAACAAGGATAAAACACCACTCCGCGTCTACCCCACTGGAAGACAACCAGCTCTGCAAGCAAGCTCCGCACTGCTTCAGACTCCGATTCGGCCTACTACCCAGAACTGCAACCCTAACTCTGCACTGCTTCAGACTCCAACTCTTCCAAAAGTCAGCTCAGCTCTGCAAGCCAGCTCCGTACTACTTCAGACTTCAGTTCTACTCGCGTCAGTACATGTAAAAGTCTTGATGTCAAGAGCTCTTTACTAAAACGACACCGCTCGTACCACATGTATCTCTGGTAATTCAATATTATTTTAAATACAGTGATGTTTCCATTCAAATTTTGTCCGTGCAAAACAGACTAAAGGCTTTCACGACACGAAACTTAGTCTAACCCTGGACCTTCTCAAGCTCTAGGCTCAGACTAGGGGGACAGATGGAGAGTCATCCTTCACGGATTTCAAATGCTTCACGACACTCAACATACATGATGGGCCTAAAAGGTTACCCTAAAAGGGCTCCACCCGCAAGTATACTTTTCAAAGAGCTTAGACGATCTAATGAGCTCAACTTTCTTAGCCACTAGGAGTGACATCAGGATAACGACCTTACTCTTGTAGTCCATGAAACCCGACAATAGTGTCAACTTTAGGGAAACGGATACTCCACCACCCGTTCACATACTACTCCCGAGAATGAAGACTTGGAAAGTATAGAAAGAAGAATGTGAAACAAAGTGAGAATGAAGAAAAAGTTGTTTGTTGAGAATACAAGTGTTAGTGTTCTTGTTTTGTTATGAAAAAAGTAAAAAAAAAAAAATATGAAAAAAAAAATGAAAAAAAAAACGGAAAAAAAAGTGAAAAAAAAAAGATTGAGTTTACTTGTTATTTTGTTTGTGTTGTGAATAATAAAGTGTTCAAAGCAAAAGCTAAATTTAGTAGTTGTTTGAGCGTTCTTTTTATTGAAGACGTCGACATTCTCGGGTTGTCATCACTTCCATTTCATTACTTGTATCCGTTGACCTTTAGGAAGCAAAAACTTGATGGGCCTAAAAGGTTACCCTAAATAGGTCTCCACCCGCAAGTATACGGGCGTCAAGTAATAACCCGGTAAGACCGGGATCGATCCTCAAGGATAGAGAGGTAATTCGGATATCGAGAGAGTCTAGCCACCGGTCTAGGTGTCACTCACTATCTTAGACTAAAATTAAAGGTGATAATTTGGTTTTTGGATTGATTTATAAGAAACAACGAAAAGTAAACTAAACTATATAAGGAGAGATGAGACAGATTCGGGAAGAGTGTCGAGCAAGAATCGAATGAGGAGAATACTTCGATCCACAAAGTCGATAGTGACTAGTACTAATGATCTATAAGCATGAAAAGTTAGTTAACTTCACCCATTTACTTGGATGGGTCAACGAACTCTTGGTTTAACTCAGATTCTAGTCCATGAACGGTCTAAAAATCCGGAAGATTTTATCATTAAAAGCAATAAAACTCTTGTCACATCAAAACATGTATCACGAGTATCCGACTACAAAAGCTAGCTAGACATGGTGGAGCACATAATAAACGAGAAGAAAATAAAGAAAGACACGAGTTAAGATGAGAATCTCCCTATTCGATGAGGCGCGAGACTAAGATCGACGGGAAATATATGTCTTGAAGTTAGTGGTGGCCAACGGGCCGTGCCGTGTCGGCACGGCCCGTTTGGCAGCCGTGGCGTGTCAGACACGCCACGGCCACGTCAGGCACGGCTTAAGCCGTGCCGTTCCGTGCCGTGTCCAGACCACAAAGGTCTGGGCACAGAAACGGCCCATGGGAACGGCCCAGCCGTTCCCGTGGCGTTTCCGTTGCGTTTCTAGCCGTTTCTGTGGCGTTCCCATAGTCGTTCCCGTGGCCGTTTCGTGCCGTTCCCGTAGTCGCTCCCGTGACTCCGACCCATTCATAAATATTTTTTTACTTGTCAAAAAAAAGTAATAAAAGAAATATTACATTTTTTTTCAAGTAAAAAATTGTGATGTACAAAAACTTTATTGTCTATGTCATATCTTTGTTTATTTATTGAAAAAGAGTTGTATAAAGACTCTCCACATTTATTTTATATTTTGTGGTTTAGGTGTGGGACTATCTTTACCACTTTATTTGTTTATTTTTTTTGAAAAAAGTTTTAATTTGTTTCAACAAAAAAAAAATCTAAGTAAAAATAAATAAAGTAAAACCACTTTTGTTAAATTCAAGTATTACTTTTTTTTTAAGTATTACTTCTTTTTTAATTCAAGTATTACGTTTTTTTTAATGTTTTTTCTTTTTGTAATATAAAGTAGTTGTCATGAAAATCTAACAATTTGTAAACACATTAGAATATTAGATGAATGAAGTAGAACTATAAACAAATTAAAAGTGTTTTGAGGCTGTTAGTACACCCTAGGTAATGTTTAAAAATTCAAATAACTAAATTGGGCCGTTGCTAACGTGTCGTTGTTGCCGTTTCCGTTCCGTGCCGTTCCGTGCCCACGGGTCGTGCCGTGTACGATCCGTTCCGTGTCGTTCCCGCGTGTCTGATGGGCCGTGTTTAACGGGTCTGGGGCTCTAAAATCCCAGCCCCGACACGGCACGCCAGACCCGTGACGGGTCGGCACGGCACGGAACGGACCGTTCCGTGCCGTTCCGTGTCCTCAAATAAACGGGCCGTGCCGGTCCGTTTCCGTGTCGGCACGACCCGTTGGCCACCACTACTTGAAGTGCTGTCGATCTCCCTGTAAAAGAATGCAGGAGTCCCTTTAACAGAATACACTAGGTGTCCTCTCAGCAGAACCAGAGTTCCCCTTAGTAGTCAGTCTTCTTCTTCCTCAAATTACAAAACCACCATTAAAGCTTTACAAGCTTTCTCTCTCTAGAATTTGAACACCAAAACTCAATCAAATGGCAAAGAAATCACATAAAACTCAACCCAAGAGAATCTCAAGTAAGACCCCAAAACTTTCCGGCCACAAGAGTGAGATAAAATCCGGCCAAGTGAAGATTCAAGATCCGGCAAGCTCTGTCCTTCCCGAGCAGCTGCTGTTCCGACCGAGTTGCAACTCTAATGGTGTTCCCGTGCTGCTGTTGTTCCGACCGAGTTGCTGTAGATGATTCCAGAGCCGTTTCAATGAAGCCCGAGCTGCTTCTTCCGGCGAGGTTTCCTTGCTGTCAAGAGTTTCCAACCGAGCCGGACCGAGCTCCTCCTTGATGAACCCGAGCTGCTAAGGTATTTCGTGCTATGGTATTTCGTCCCTTCTCGTGCCGGCCAAAGCTTTGGCCGGTTTAGCTTTCCGGCCGAGCTTTGGCCGGAATCCTTCACCCTCTTTTCTCTCTCTCCCTAAACTCCTCTAAACCCTAGCTCCTAATTGAGAAGATGATAAACCCTTAATCAGCTTTTGTTTTTTTTCCTCATGGACCCCCAAATACAAATCCTTGACTTGGTTTAGGCCCATTGACTTGGTCTTGGGGGTGCTCATAAAGCCTTCTTGACCTTCTTCTTTAGCTTTGGGCTTGGATTTGGTCCTAGATAAATAAACCAAAGGGGGCACCCTCATCATTCTCTACACCCTCTAACTTTTGGTAAAGACCGAAATACCCTCCAACTTATTTCTTCCGTAATTTCTTCGTCCGAACTCCGATTCGACTTCCGTCTTCGCCGTTGGACTCGCCATCAACTCCACTTGCCACTTAACCTTTGATCTCTGCAAAAATTACCAAAATACCCCTGGTCTCTCTTTCCTTCCGGTCTCTTCCACATGAGATAAAATGTGATAAATGTTCCGTTTTATTCCGAATGAAGCGTCAAACTCCAAATAAGGTACCTACCAAAAAAAGCTTATAAATAATTAGAAATAAAACACGAAAAGAACTAACTCATCGAAGTTAAGCGATCCAAATGTGGCATTTTAACGCCACATCAAACATCCCCAAACTTAGAATTTGCTAGTCCTCGAGCAAACAAACTTAAAGTAAAATCCTAACTCACTTTCGGAGGAATCCCGATTGCATTTAACATATGCAACAAGCCGTTAAACCCCTAGGTTACCCAAGAGGACGAGTTTTGTCTCGTGAGGGTTTGCAGTGAATATACCCACAAAATTCAAAAATCAAAAATGCAAAAGGGTCTAAATATGACGTAGACTAGAAATGTTCATCCGGTAGATTTTCGAAAGTTAATAGAAATGAAATCTAAATCAATCGAACCATACAAACACTAAAAATCTTTTCACTAGTAATCAAGACTCGAAGTGCACATGACCAGCCAATATAAGTATCATTTCGGTTCTTAAAAGACAAGACCTCGATTACCGTCTCGATACATTTCGCCTCGACTACTGCCTCACGGTCATACACTCAAATATCAAAGTCACTCAAGAATGGTTCACTCTACGTGTTAGTATGAATATGAAGGAAAACTAAACACATGAAAAAGACGGACTAAAATTTTGTGGACGACTGATCTCAAAGAAGGAAACAACCACTAATATGGAATGGGGAAGCTAACCAACTCTTCTCACCTGATCTACTATCTAACAATGCTTCCTAGAGGTCGATAGACACTAATGATGATGTGACTAGAACTCCTGAGAACTCGACGTCTTCAAATCTTCAAGAACTACTTCAAGGGATAAACACTTTTTTTTTTCTTGCATTTTTCATTTTTTCATTTTTTTTTTTTTCTTTCGCTACTGACTTTGGTAATACATACTTTCTTCACATTATTCTTTCCTTGGGTAAAATTCTATTCACTTTACTTCATGCCTTATTCTCAGGGTTCTAAACAATGATGGTATTCCTATCTTCCTCTAGTTGACACTGTTTTCAAGTTTCTCAGACTACAAGAGAAGGTCTGCATTCCTGATGACATCCCTAATGGTTGTAAAATTTGAACTCAAGAGATCAACTGAGTTCTAAGGAATACTGCGAGGTTGAGTAGCTCTTCATTCTACTCAGAATTAGCTCAGAAGAGATCACTCAAAACAAAAAGAAAGGCTCAGAATCTCACATGGGTTAAGTCTCCACTAATGATTGATTAAGTTCTCTTAGAAAAGTCTACTCTTCACCTATCTAATACTCACATGGCTAGTGCACAGACAACTTCAAGACTCGAAATTCATGGAAAAACCTTTAGCAAAAGCATAGTACAACCAACTAGACTCTATAACTATTAACAAGAAAAACAACTAAACTCCCGTTTCTAATCCAAAAATAAAAAAATTTTGAACCCTTTTGAATTTTTGAAATAAGGACTAAAAATTCAATCCCCCATCCCCAAACTTAAACCGAACATTGTCCTCAATGTTCTGAAGACTATGCAAAATAACAGGATTAGGGAAAGATGTTACCAGATTCAGAAGTCCTATGCATGGGTTGCCTCCCAGAAAGCGCTAAGTTTAACGTCTTCAGCCAGACGAAACTGATCATAGCGGATCAGTTTTGATAGACAGGATCTTCGATAGGAACGTCCTCTGTATCGGTCAACATCTCTAAAAATGGTTTCAGCCGTTGTCCATTCACTTTGGACACACTACCATTTCTGTCTTCAATGTCAACCGCACCATAAGGATACACAAACTTGACCGTGAAAGGCCCTGTTCATCTAGAACGGAGTTTACCAGGAAATAAATGCAAACGTGTGTTATATAATAAAACTTTCTGACCCGGTGAAAATGTTTTTCTTAAAATAATTTTATCATGCAACATTTTCATCTTATGTTTATATAACCTAGCACTCTCATATGCATCATTTCTCAACTCCTCCAACTCACTTAGTTGCAACTTTCTCTCTATACCCGCCTTGTCAAGCGAAAAATTCAATTGCTTGATAGCCCAATATGCTCTATGCTCTAACTCAACGGGTAAGTGGCATGCTCTGCCATACACTAGTCTATATGGAGACATTCCAATAGGGGTCTTAAACGCTGTACGGTAAGCCCATAGTGCATCGGTTAGTCGTAAAGACCAATCCTTCCTATTGGTGTTAACCGTTTTCTCCAGAATGCGTTTAATCTCCCTATTCGATACCTCGACTTGACCACTAGTCTGTGGATGATATGGGGTAGACACTTTATGGGTAATACCATATTTATTCATTAAAAGCTCAAACTGCCTATTACAAAAGTGTGTGCCCCCGTCACTAATAATTGCCCGCGGTGTACCAAAACGTGAAAGTATGTTTTCCTTCAAGAAAGTGATCACAACTTTGTGATCATTCGTTTTGCAAGCAACCGCCTCTATCCACTTAGACACATAGTCAACTGCCACTAGGATGTACAGATTTCCAAATGAATTTGGGAAGGGACCCATGAAATCGATGCCCCACACATCGAAGACCTCAACTACCAGAATAGGATTAAGGGGCATCATATTCCTACGTGAAATGCTTCCCAACTTTTGGCATCGTTCACATGCCAAACAATATGCATGGGTATCCTTAAATATAGACGGCCAGTAAAAACCACATTGTAGAATTTTGGCAGCCGTCTTTTTACTACTAAAATGCCCTCCACATGCATGATCATGACAAAAGGAGATGATTTTCAATTGTTCCTCATCAGGAACACATCTCCTAATGATCTGATCGGGACAATACTTGAATAAGTATGGGTCGTCCCAGAAGAACCGTTTCACCTCAGATAAAAATTTATCACGATCTTGCTTGGTCCAGTGTTTGGGTATTTGACCAGTAGCAAGATAGTTCACTATATCAGCAAACCAAGGTAATCGGGAGACACTAAAGAGTTGCTCATCAGGAAAGCTCTCTCTCATGGGTAACTTGTCTTTGAGAGACTCGACCACAAGTCTAGACAAGTGGTCTGCTACTAAATTTTCGGAACCCTTTTTGTCCCGAATCTCTATGTCAAATTCCTGTAGCAGCAGTATCCATCTAATCAGCCTAGGTTTTGCATCCTTTTTAGAAAGGAGGTATTTTAATGCAGCATGATCAGAGAATATAATGACCTTAGACCCAACGAGATATGATCTGAACTTCTCTAAGGCATACACTACAGCTAACAACTCTTTTTCAGTGGTAGAGTAGTTTAGCTGTGCATCATTCAACGTCTTACTGGCATAGTATATAACGTGAAGAAGTTTATTCTCACGTTGACCTAACACGACTCCAATGGCATAATCAGATGCATCACACATGATCTCAAATGGAGTACTCCAGTTGGGAGGTTAAACAATAGGGGCGGATGTAAGCATAAGTTTCAGTTTTTCAAAGGCTTCTAAGCAAGGACCGTCAAAGAAAAATTTGTTCTCTTTTGCCAAAAGATTACAAAGAGGTCTAGATATCTTGCTGAAATCTTTGATAAACCGCCGATAAAATCCAGCATGTCCTAAGAACGATCGAATATCTTTGACCGTTTTAGGGACTGGGAGGCTTTTTATCAACTCAACTTTTGCTTTATCTACTTCAATGCCCTTTTCAGAAATGACATGCCCTAAAACTATTCCTGAGCGAACCATAAAGTGACATTTCTCCCAATTAAGAACTAAGTTCTTCTCTTTGCATCGAACCAACACGAGTGTGAGGTGATGCAGACATTGATCGAATGATGAGCCAAAGACTGAAAAATCATCCATAAAGACCTCGAGAAACCTCTCTACCATATCTGAAAATATGCTCATCATACATCTTTGAAAAGTGGCGGGTGCATTACACAACCCAAAAGGCATCCGACGATAAGCATAAGTTCCAAATGGACAGGTAAAAGTGGTTTTCTCTTGGTCTTCAGGGGCTATAGGAATCTGATTATAGCCAGAATAGCCATCTAAGAAACAGTAGTAGCTATGCCCAGCTAGTCTCTCTAACATCTGATCAATGAAAGGAAGAGGAAAATGGTCTTTCCTCGTGACCGTGTTCAATTTCCTGTAGTCAACACAAACACGCCACCCAGTGGTCATCCTGGTGGGTATTAACTCATTTGCTTCGTTCTTGACTACAGTAATGCCTGATTTCTTGGGTACAGTGTGAACAGGACTGACCCAAGTACTATCTGAAATAGGGTATATGATACCCGCACCTAATAATTTCAGGACTTCAGCTCTAACTACCTCCTTCATGTGAGGGTTAAGTCTACGTTGCATTTCCCTTGACGGTTTAGCATCCTCCTCTAGGTAGATATGGTGCATGCAAACAGAAGGACTTATACCCTTTAAATCTGATATTGACCACCCTAAGGCCTCTTTGTGGTTTCTAAGGACATCTAACAGTCTACTCTCCTGTTCTTTTTCTAACTCAGAAGCAATAATGACAGGTAGAGTTTCAGATGGGCCTAGAAACGAATACTTTAAATTGTCGGGCAAGGGTTTCAATTCTAAGGAAGGTGGTTTTTCTGTGGATGTATACAACTCTGGGATAGATGGACCACAGGACTCATTGGTAGATGATAGTTGATTTGTCTCTAAAGTTGGCGAGTCAATTGGCTTAGACAAAATGAGGGGTTCAACTTTCGCTTTCCACTTATCAGTATCCAGTAATGGGGTAGAATCCAGCAAAGCATTTACCTCATTGATACTTCCCTCCTCATCAAAGTCTAAGCCAAAATGAGCCAACAGTGTTTCTAAGGGATCCTCGGATAAAGTTTCAGGTAAAGAATCCTGAACAAACATATCTATCAGATTCAACTCGGTAAAATCCTCAACATCATCTGGAAAAAGTCCAGCTTTATAGATGTTCATCTCCACAGTCATGTTTCCAAAAGACAATTTTAAGAGTCCACTCCTACAATATATGACAGCATCAGATGTGGCTAAGAATGGTCGTCCTAAAATGACTGGAATCTGACTCTGGGTATCACGAACAGGGTCGGTATCCAAGATGATGAAATCTACAGGAAAGATGAATTCACCGACCTTTATTAAAACATCTTCCACTATTCCACGTGGTCGTCTAATAGACCGATCCGCCAACTGGAGAACTATAGGAGTGGGTTTTATTTCTCCTAAACCTAACTGTAAGTACACCGAGTAAGGAAGAAGGTTAACACTAGCACCTAGATCTAATAATGCTCGTTCGATCTCATGTTCTCCTATGGTGCATGGTAATGTAGGACTTCCTGGGTCTTTGTACTTAGATGGAAGGGTTTGTTGGATAATAGAACTCACTTGATTAGTCAAGAAGACTTTCTTATGCACGTTCATCTTACGCTTTTTAGTACATATGTCTTTAAGGAATTTAGCGTAAGACGGGATCTGTTTAATGGCATCTAATAATGGAATGTTAATACTAACCTGCTTGAACATTTCCATTATCTCCTCAAACTGAGACTTCTTCTTAGGTTCTACCAGACGCTGAGGATAAGGGGATCTAGGGACATATGGCTTAGGTACAATGGGCAGGTTTTCAGACTCAGGAGCCTTCACAGGCTCTTTACTAGGGGTACTAGTTGGTAAGGTTGGTGGTTCAGAGTTTTGTTCATTATCTTTGGGAACTCCTACCTTATTGTCAATTTCCGTACCACTTCTAAGGGTGGTTATTGCATTGGCCTGGTCCATAGACATTTTTCCCTTCGGGTTTGGCTCTGGTTGACTAGGAAATATACCCTGTTCTCTCTGCCTAAGGGCTTCTGTAAGTTGACCTACCTCGGTTCTTAGACTAGATATAGTCTGGTTGGTCTGTTGTGCAAACTCCATTTGGGCCTTAGCTAGCTGCTTCATGGTTTCCTCTAAAGACTCCTTGTTCTGAGAAGGATATTGGGTACTAGATTGACCCTGGTTTTGAGCATAAGGATTCCTAGGAGCATTAAACCCAGGAGGGTTCATTGAACTACTAATCTGGCCCTGACCCTGACCCTTTGACCAAGAAAAATTGGGGTGATTTCTCCAACCCGGATTATAAGTGTTCGAATAAGGATCATATTTCTGACGGTTATCTTGCCTAGAGTTTAGATAAAGAGCGTTAGCATGCTCTTTCTCGTCAGGAACAAAAAATAGGGTACACTTATTTCCAGTATGTGATGGGTCTCCACAGACCGAGCACGGATAAGAGATGGATTCATTTCCAACACTCATGACTTGAGTGGGATCCTCCCTGAATGCTTTAGGCTGACCAAGTTCTAGGGCTTCTATCCTTCTCGTTATGGCGGCGAGTTTAAGATCTGACTCATCAACTCTATAGATGCCAGCTTTATTCGGAGTAGGATTAGCCCTAGTAGGAGGTCCTCTAGAAGTTTCCCATTGCTGGGATTTCTCAGCTAGATCTTCTAGAAAAGCCATGCAATCATCGGCGGATTTATGAGTAAAACCGCCACCACAGAATGATTCTACCATGGATGTAGTTGGGTAATTTAGTCCGTCATAGAGAATCTGGACTAGTCTTATCTTTTCAAAACCATGGTGTGGACACTGTAGTAAGATTTCTTTAAATCTCTCAAGATATTTATAGAGAGATTCGTCTTCTTGCTGCACAAAACTGTTAAGACTTTGCCTTAAAGAGGTAGTTTTGTGTTTCGAGAAGAATTTCAGCAGGAATGCACTGCTCAATTCTTCCCATGTAGTAATGGAATGGGGTTGTAAGGCATACAACCAAGATTTTGCTTTCTCCTTCAGTGAGAAAGGGAACAACCTAAGTCTCAATATTTCGTCAGGCATATTGGGGAAATTCATAGTCCCACAGATTTCTTCGAAATCCCTAACATGGTAGTAGGGATTCTCGTTCTCAACCCCACGGAAAACAGGGAGCATTTGAATAGTGCTTGGTTTCAACTCGAATTGAGTCGTGCATTGGGGTAACTGTATGCATGACGGTTGACACGTTCTAGTGGGATTCATGTAATCCCTGAGTGTCATAGGCTGATTTCCATCCCTGGCTTGGTTTAGATTCTCACCCATAGTGTCACTCAAAGAGAGATTCGCTAAAAGATTACTTAAATGTGCTTCTCTACTGATGAAACGACATCTCTTATCACGATATCTTTTGGGCATAAACTAGAGCCCAACGACCAAGGATATTCGAACCAAAGAATCACTACGAGGAACCTATAGGAAAGCAAACACAAACAGTCTGACTCCACCAAGCAACCTAAACAAAATCTAGACAATAGACAGGTTTGTTAGATTCACCCTACAAATCTAGACAGCTCCTACTTCTCCACAACACTTGATCTTTGACTGTTTATAAAGGTTACTCGACCAGAGTAGTCGGTAGACAATTCTCCAGGAAGACAACCAACGATGAACGTTGTGATAGTCGTCTTCCTTCGGCAAACGTTTCCTCTTCTCGAGGCGGCCTTTTTGACAAAAATTGTTTACAAACTTTCCTCTGAGAATGCCTAGATAAAAGTCAATTTCCCGAGTTGTTTTTGAAGGGTCTTATGAGCTCGATACCTTAGGGGCTGATGTCTAAATAATATTTTAGCTTTTTAAGTGAGGTTTGGGTTCGTGAATGTTGTTACCTATGTGGGCAAGAGAACGGTGATGAAATCCGTTTCTTATCTTGTAACTGGGTTAGTGCCCTTACTAGAATGATTACACTAAACAGTTCGGTCAAAGCAATTAGGCACACGAATTCACACCAAAAACCCACTGACAGGAGATTCGTGGGTGTTCAAGAAATTTACCTCCCGTTCAAGACGGGCGATGACCTTTGTAGATGACCCGTGAATGTTCCGACCCCAGGTTCCGTTTTGATTTTCGGTTACAATTTAATTAAGCCCTCCAAATTAGGGTCAAAACTTTAAAACCAAAAATAAAAAGAAAGTCTCTCTCTCACCAAAAATAAAAATAAAAAATAACAAAAATTGTAAATTCTTCTTTTTGAGCTCCTCTCCTTGTTGCGTCTTCTCCTTTGCTGCTTAGTGTTTTTCTACACCAAAAACGGAAAAGCAAGTAAAAGTGTCCAAAAATATAAACTTACTAAAAAAATAGAAATAAAATTAGATTAAATTTAAACTAAGTCCCCGGCAGCGGCGCCAAAAACTTGATGGGCCTAAAAGGTTACCCTAAAAGGGCTCCACCCGCAAGTATACGGGCGTCAAGTAATAGTCCCGGTAAGACCGGTTCGTTCCTTAGAGACTAAGTTAAACTAAATTCTAACCTTAAAACTATTGAGATTTAAAATTGGTTTGATGGGGATAAAATAAAAATATAACATAAAACTCAAGAAAAATAAATAAACAAAGAAATAAGTCGGTATTCAGAAAAAGGGAACCTAGGGTTTTCGAATCCGTTTTCCTAACAATTCTAAGGACAAATTAATTTTGGTCTAATTCGATAGTTCTTTGTATAACTCAGATTTTCAGTCCATGAACGGTCTAAAAACCCGGAAGATATTATCGTTAAAATAATAAAAACTGTAATAAATTTATCATTAAAATAATTATTAAAACTTCATCTAAAACCCTAGATATAAAGGACTTAGCTACTCATGCTAGAAACGATAAATATTTGAAGTAATAGAAGAAAAAAAAAAAAAAAAAAAACTTACTTTTCTGCGCTTTTCCCACCAAACAGACCCTTAAGGAATTGATTTCCTTCTGTTTTTCCTGGACATCTGCCAAACGCACCCTCTGGGAAAACGATTTTCTCGTCTTCCCGGAAATATTTTCCTCTCTGGAAATTTATTTTCTCACCTTCTTCAACCTCCTGTTTCTCTCACTTTAATCTCTCTATCTATGTTATTTCTTGCTCTCTCACTAAACAGGAAACAACAAAAAGAAAGAGAAAATCGAAAATCAAATTAATTTCAAAACGAAACTGAGTTTCTGTTCTTCTCTCTCTCTACAATAATTCAGCTCTCTTAATCTCTCTGTCTCTCTACAATCTCTTTCTCTTTCTTTCTCTGTAAAACTCTCTATCTCTTTGTAATCTCTCTATCTCTCACAAATAAAGAAACCACAATTAAAGAGATAAAACAAAAACAAAGAAATCGAAATATAAAGATGGTGATGATCTCGGTTCTCCCTCTTTCTCTCTCTACTTTTCTGTTCTGAAACCGATACCCAAAACCGTGATGATACCTCCTGTTTTATAGACCCAACTCTCCTTCCTTAAATTCGAATCAATCTTCCCATGATATTAGAGAAAATCTCTTTCTCTCTCTATCTCTTCTCGGGTCTCTCTCTTCTGTTTCGATTCTCCCTATATCTCCTTCTCTCTCTGTTTCTATTTAAATTTGAGAAGATAAGGGAGGGAGAGAGAATCACGTACGGTTCTGTTTGAAAAAGATGGGAGATTCGGTGCTTCGCGGCTGGATGAAGAAAGGTGTAACGGCTCAGATCACGTCAGCGAGAATGCTCTCATCCGTTTGATGCACTCGGGTACACACAAATACACTGCTTCAAGAAACACGGTATCAAAGACGTTAGAAATCCTGGGAGCCGTCCCACTGTACCCGAATGTAGCCCGCGTCTCTTCTGGTCCGTGCGATCGTTTCCTGGATGCATGCCATGTGTCCATCTTGTCATTTAGTCCACCAAGTTTGACCCGAACTTTGACCTTCTCTATTTTATTGATCCGGACTCCGATTTGACTTCCGTTTTCGCCTACGGGCTCGTCTTGGACTCTACTTTCCATCCGAACACTAATCTTGACCAAGAAGTTAGAATCAACAAATGACCAAAATGCCCCTAGTCTGTATTCTTTCCGACTTTATCCGTTTTGCACGCGTAACTCTGTAAAAAAGTACCTGAACATAAAAGAGAGTAATTCGTGAGAGTAACTGCTCTAGAGAGACTAACTCGTCTAAATTAAGATACTCAGATGGGACATTTCCATGTCTCATCAATACACTGATTTCAAACAAGGCCAACCACGCTTCGCCAAAATACTCTAAGTTTGGGCCATGCCATACACAAGCAGGTATAATCTAAACCGTCTATAATGGGTAATATCCTTATGGACAGAAAGAGGCAAATAATATAAACTATCTATAAAGGGCGATACCCTTATGGATAAAAGAAGCATTCATCGGCAGAGCTCCACCCCAGCAGAACAACTAAGTCCGCATAAAAAACACTGGGCAAACTCGTCTGGCCTTGAACGATGAGTCTGCCTTTAAAAAGCGTGCCTCGATCAGAGCACCAGCTCCGCCTCATTACAATTCTACGATCAAAAGCACTCGGCGTGTAAGCCTTGCCTAGATCTGTAGCCCTGCTCTACAAGCCCGCCTTAACTACAGCAGGCTTTATTATAAGTCTACGATCAAAAAGCACTCGGCGTATAAGCCTTGCCTTGATCAGTAGCCCTACTCTATAATCCTGCCTCGATTTGAGTAGATTTTATTAAGTGTGCGTCAAGGGCACTCGGCGTATAAGCCTTGCCTTAACCGACAACCCTGCATCATAATGTGCCTCGCCAAGAGCACCTGATCCATCTCGCCAAGAGCTCTGGGACTGCCTCATTGAAAATTCACGCCAGGACCACCCGAACTATCGGTAGTCCCACTTCATGAGCTCACCTCAACTATAAGGTAGACATCAAGCAACCTTAGGCAAACTAGTCTGACTTTCGACTAACAGCCTTCGCCAAAAATACATGACGTCGCCTCACCAACTCTCACCTGACGTGTTAACATCACTCAGCAAGGTAGACAAGAAAGGGACAACACTTGGAAAGAGATAAACAAAGACTCACACGTCCTCCTTACACAAAAAGCTCAAAAAAGACAGTACTTGAAAAGAAACGAGGATGCACACGTCCTCCCAACACAAAAAGTTTCAAGAGTACAAAGTTAAAAGAACGAGCAGTTAAAGAGAAGGGTCGCATGCGTCTAAGGCTTATGACCTCCCCGACTCGAACTGCCACTATGGAAGTGAGCGTTCCTTTGGCGCTCTGCCACGATCTCTTTATCCCGTTCTTGCCACATCTGGACGAGGCTTCTATCCCAATTGCTTGCCAGACCACATCTGGACGAGGCTTTAGTAGCCAGAATGGAATCGTCGGAGACTTGGGCCATTCCTTCCCGTAGCTCCTCCACCATTTGAGTTTGCACTCCTAACTCAAGTCTGGCTGCGTCACGTTCTTGAAGAGCGGCATCCCTCCCTCGAATGGAAATATCTCGCTCGCGAACATATTCAGTGGCCTGTAATTCCACTTGAGACAAAGACTGAGTTAACTGAGCGTCCCTAGCCTCGCTAAGCGCTAGTTCCCTCCTCGTGCTAAGAGAAGCAACAAATGCCTACAAAAAAGGGGGGAACAAAATAAGATAGAATCTTAAAAACTCGTGCAAATAAAATAAACATTGTACCTGCATATTCAGTTGAGCACCCATATCTGCGGTCATACTAGGTCCCAAGTCACGAAACTTCTCCATATCACTAGAGAGAAACGAATCCCCAATATTATTAACAGACGACGGATCTTCTATGACGAAGGTCGATTGAGGTAGCGCCCACATAACCGACCCGTCGGGACGATGAGCCTTCCATAGCACACTGGGCTGCGCTGCAAATCCCATCTCTTGAGAAACATGAACCACCGGTTGCGGTATGGAACCCACCATGGGGGGGGGGTGAGGCGACACGCGCCCTTCGTCACTTGGTCGACCCATCTTCTTTTTCTCGCGTCGTCGAGAAACCTCCTCAGCACTCAAGGGACTAAACTCGAAACCCTTACCTAATTCTTTACCTATCCCCCTCATAGCGCTGAATATACCTCTAAAACCTGAGGACTTCTCCCCCGAACTGGAGGAATTATTAGAAGACTCGCTAACGACGTCCGGAGAAACTGAATCTGAAAGAACTCTTTTGTGGACCTTCAGAAGTTCACCTTAACAAGTGTATATTCACTAAGTAAGAATCTCTAGTCTCTTTTATCTTCAGAAAGCGAAAGAATCCGCCTGAGAACATCAACCGATCCTTGGGAATGTAGTCGCTCGTTGCATGGACCAACGATGGTTGCCAAAACAAGATAAAGATTATCAAGGGAAAAGTAGTTGACAATATATGCCAGTAATATACACAAGCTACTTACATCCACCCTGCCACTCGAAAGGAATTTCAGGTGACCCACCTAGCACGGAGGCACCCTTAGCAAAAAAATACTTATGTTTCCATTGACGATCGGCAGAAGGAAGGCGGGCAATCAGAGGTTGCTGCTTACGCCTCATCCTAAGTCCGTATCGACCCTCCTCATGGTCGTGCTTCTTTAAGACGTAATATTGGGCGACATCCGACAGCGTCAAATTAATTTTCTCAAGACGACACAAGACCTCTAACGCCATAAAAGTTCTCCACACATTTGGCATCAATTGAGCCAGAGCTATTCGGTAATAAGAGAAGTAACTACGCACAATATCCGGGATAGGAAAACGAAACCCAAAACTAAACGGGAGTTCATTAAAAGCTACCCAAGGGGCGGAGTTACTAGTAACAAGCTCACCAGGTCCGGGCTCTACCAAGTCAGGGGCATTGTTTAAATATCAAATGGTAACTATGTCAACCTCCTTTAACTTGGAAAGAGGATTCTCTCCTAAACCCGTCTTGGACTTACAACCGGAAGATCCCGCTACGAGTGAACGAGAATTCATCTTTTGAGTTAATATCGAAAAGTATCAAGCACAAACTTAACTTAAAGAAGATAAGACAATGGTTTCTTCTCCCTACAACAAGAAAATCATATGTTTAAGGGCGTGGTCACGACAGTCAAAATCTAGCGGGTGGCGATGAAGAAAACTTACCTGGAAAGTCCAAGAAAATGAAGAAGATTAAGAAAATCCCACAAAGTTGCTATCACCTGGAAAGTCTAGAGGTACTTAAGAAAGAAAGAAGGGAAGACATTCCTTCTTATAAAGGAGGAGAGAGTAAAGATGGACAACCACATCCAACTACCCAAGGTAAAATTAATGGAATTGTCATTTGTGCAGGCTAAGTTGTAGGCCAAACAAGAGGTAACCTTCCCAAAACTAGTGGTTTCTTACAAACCAAAACTATGTTGTTGACTACACAAAAGGTGACATTCCCAAGATTAATGTTCATCCAACTACCTAAGGTAATAAAGGAGTTCACTTACCAAATAGCTACAAGACAAAAGTTATGGGGAAGAGTCAAGTGACCAACAGATGGTCAAAGCAATTTTTATATACAGGGTAAAAAAAAAACAAGCCCTTTAGCACGCTTGACCTCGGGTCAACTGTCGCTGACCGCGCAGTCGACCCGTGGTCAGCGCGCGAGTCAACTATCGCTGACCACGCAGTTGACCTGTGGTCAGCGCGCGGGTCAGCACACGCTGACCAGGGTCACGCGCGTGACCCCGGGTCAACAGTCACTAACCGCGCAGTTGACCTGTGGTTAGCACGCGCGTGACCCCGGGTCAACACGCGCTGACTGCGCAGTTGACCACGGGTCAGCTACGCGATCAACAGCATGCTGACCGGGATCACACACCTAACCCCGGGTCAACATGTGCTGACCGCACAATTGACGGTCAGCCTATGCTACCTTGCTCCTTCGCCTACCTTTCCCAACCTATGTTGATCTGTGCCCCGCGACCATCTCCAACCGTCAATCCCAACTTGTCTGGGTCAGCCAACTTCTTGTCGGTCAAATGTTTTCTACAAAACACTTTGGCCACGTTATTTTGTCACGAGGCTAACACTTTTTCTGAAGCTTTATAGTGATGACTCATACCGCTCCCACTAGAAATATTCGCAAATTTCTACAGAAGCAGCAGATCGCTCTGACAAAAGCTTATCGATCTCCAAACGTCTTCGACTCACAAAAAGCGACACTTATCGCTACCGCAATTGTAACGGGATCGAATTCCGAATCAGTCTCTACGACTCTGAAAAACTACTCTCTAAGCCTCCGCACTCCGTCGACTTAGACAGTGGAGGACAAATTGTATGGGCCAAAATACGTCAGCAAGGGCGCCCCCAGAAATCCTCGATTGGGCTTACGCGGCGACCAAGCCCATGAATTATTGACCAATGGGCCCGACCCATTTATCTTCAGGCATCCTGAAGCGACGTTAAAGTACGGGAGTATATCCAGCTCTGGGTAAAGAGGTCCGTCCTCACTCCTTCAACAGACCAAAATACAGAAATGCAACAGCTCTGGATATAAGAGGTCCGTCCTCTCCTCCTCAGCTGACCTCTCTTCGTATTTCCGTTGGGGAAGCGTTACGGTCATTCAAGATGACAATATCCCCAATATATCCGTTGGATGGGAGTTGCGATATCCCCATTCATGGTAATAACTCCGTGCGTTACCATACTCAAGACAACAACTCACTACCAGGTGACGGTTGACCAAAACGGACAGTTGACCACAAAACTCTACGTAAGGGTCAACTGGTAATCGACTACGGCATTCAACTACGGGTAACAACACTCGAAATCCAAATTCACTTGCAATCAGCTAACCACCTATTTTCTCTCTTATATCAATCATCCAAACCTTTGGCAGGCAACCAACGCTTGCTACTACCATCATCTCCTCACCTGCTGAAAGAAGACGAGCGATCATTTTCTCTCCTAAACGATCACCTGCTCAAGGAAGATGGGTGATCTTTTTCTGTCCTAATGACCTGACAACCAAGGAAGGACGACCAGACGTTCGTTCATTTCTCTCTCCACACGACTAAGGGGTGCAGGCGCTTTAATTTGCTCGACGACCAGAGAACTACGGCAGGCATACACTTGGTTGTTTCACCTTTTCTCCCAACGACCGACTTGATCAATCAGCATATCTAACTTCATAGCTCCAACTCTAGTTTACAGTTCTTATTTACTCTTTGCCAAGCTTACTGACTTGACCGTCGGAGCCCCCTTAGGCCGGCACCATCCTGGTGTCCCCTAAGATCTCACGTTCACGTGCGTTGCTGTTTCTTTTGTCACAGGTTAAGCCCAAAGACGTTGTCGGTGCCTGCATAATTATTAACATGTGGAGGTCCGACTTCCGGTCAACGACCCGGTCTCGGCTGACTTCTTGACCCGGTCTCCGCTGACTTCTTGACCCGCGAATTCTTACCACCACCTTGATGAGGGGGGATGACATTGTGAACAGGGGATGGTGGGGGTGCAAGCAACTGGGGAGGTTTAGAAAGTAAGGTGAGAGAGTCTTCCATTCTAGTTTCCATGGCTTCTAAGTTGGAGTCATCCTCATCCTCTGAGGAATTAACAAATATAGGACAACTATTAAGAGGATGATCAACAATACGACAGAGTTGGCAAATGGCCCCTGGAAACTTTTGATAGCTGATTTTGATCTCTTTCTCTCCATCAGAGAAGATGGGGTTGATCACAGCCAATAAAGGTGAACGAACATCATATAGAAAATGAACACTAACCGTATTGTTGTTAACCCTACCAAAATTTCTAGGCTTGATGTCTATGATTTTCCCCATGCAGCCAAAAATGAAATCAAAGTCTTCCCTATTTTGGAGAGATTGAGGAACCTTAAAGAGACTGCATCTCATAGGTTCAAAGAACAGATCTTCAGTTGAATCAATAAGAGGAAACTCAACCTCTTGGAGAACTAACATCATCCCTCGAAGGATCCAAGGGCGAACGAAGTTGAGGGCATCAAGGATAAATTGACTTTTAGGTTTGATTAAAAACGTGTTCACAGGTCCTTGAGTAGGGTAGTAGTCACAATCTCGGAAGAATTTAGATTGAGGGTAAAGCATTCTCTTGATAAAAGTTAAACCTACATCTTATGGACAAACCCATCTACCAATGAAACCCGAGTTGATAGGTTGAAGTTCTTGTCTAGATGAGGGTTTGGTAAACTTAAGAGTGAGTTTTCCACGAGCGGAAAGGGAATATTGAGAAGCCATGTTTAGAATAGTAACAAGGAAAATAATGAGGTAGGAGCGAAAGGTGAAGAAGAAGACGAAGGAACCCTGGATTAAATAGGGAGGAGGAGGCAGAAAGGAGACGAAAAGATTCAGCCAAAAGAACATCATTACTCGACATGCAAGGGGTTTGGGAATCCACTACACCTCAGAGCCGTCTACTCACCTGAAACGGTTGAGACCGGCGACATCCTAGAGAGTGATAGAGAAGAAGAAAAAACTCAAGAGATAGAGAGAGAGACAAACCAGCTAAAGCCGTTCAAAAACAACTAAATCCTGAATAGAAAAAAGGAGAAGAAAGCTTACGTGTTGTAATTACCTGATTACTTGTCTTGGACTTGGGGTTCATTGAACCTCGAGCAGAAATCCGACGTGATTTACCCCTAATCCCAAGATTTTTCTGCTCGAGAAGCCAAGATTCGCGTGCTTAACTAAAGATTTAAGTTGTCGTTTATGGAGATTACGGTGGAGGTGGTTGTGGAACTATTAATTGCTGTTAGGGTTGATTACTATGATGCATTAATGGAAGAATAAAAACTGGAAGGTTTTGGAAATTAGGGTTTTCTCGGAGATGGAAAGGAAAGTGTAGAGGGTGCACTGCTGACGTCACTGTGCTCTCCACCACTACATCCCCCATCTTTATCCACAACTACCACCACCCTCATCTTTTAACTCATCTTTCTCGAAGAAATCCGTAACAACTCCAAAAAGATCTCGAAATATATCAAGAAAACCTAAAGAAGGAATTTACAAAAATGTGAACATTGCAAAATTGGAAATTGAGATAAAACTTGGGGCCAAAATGGAAATTCAAACACAATTGGAGGCTAAAATGATCGGTTGGTAACAATTTGGGGCAATACAAAGTTAACCATTTCAAGAATCCAGTTTGACATGATATATGGATTTGAAATCTCGTTTGAGTATTTTTCTGAACTTCCCTTCTATATCAGATTTCAAATCGAATTTTGAGAGTTGGTAAAAGTGGATTGAAGGGCCAAAAAAACACCAGTAATTAACCCTCAAGTCTCATGAAAATATGAGTATGGAGTCCAAACATACAATTTAATTGGCAAAAAGTCCACAAGTCACAATCATAATATAAATGAAGTCTAAATGTATAGTGATTGTATGTGTCATTTAATACTTTTTTTCAATTATATGTATATTAGAATCAACTTCATTTTTTCCCACAAGATTGGGCAAAAAAATCCATCCCATGTCTACAAATTGGGCGGTAGATATAGTTTGCTCCTAAAAAGTAGATTTGGCAATAGGTTATGGACAACTATTTATGTAGTAGATAGTTCATATTCTATTAGGAATGTGAGATTTCTAGAGAGAAAGAGCAACCTAAAAACGAATATAATCATTTCGATTAGGAGATAAACAAAATTTTGTGAAACTATATATCAAAAGAGCCTTTCAAAGATTGTCAATATATTACTATAATGGACAAACGAATCCGTCAAACGAAAAAATTGAAATTGTTTAGGTACGTCTAACAGTTATTGTTCAAGAGAGAAACTACTAATGAAGCTTTATTTGATGATGATTTTCTTGATTTTTTTCTCGAATCAATCACTGTCTTGCGGAAAATTGAATTAATGATGAACTGATGATAAAATCTTACCTTTAATGGTTAGTCAAAGTGTTGAAAGCTTGTCAAAAAGAAATGGAAGAAGACATTTATTTTGATACCCTACTTCGAATTTATTTTATGTTTTTTTTGTTGAGAAATTTATTTTATGCTTAGAACGTATTATGAAAAATTATATCGTGTTGTCCTTGTTCATAACGTACTATTTCTGTTCATCACGCATAATGACGAGAAAAAATGGTTTGGGAAGAAAATCGAATTTATATTCATCACGCATAATAACGTACTATTTCATTTCAGCACGCATATTTCTGTTCACAACGTATAATTAGAATTAGGGAATTCACATGATTTCACAAGCGGTGAGGCATTTTTGTCCGAAAAAATCGACTTTGCACGTCCCATCAATTATGGGTTTTTTTCACAAATAATTTTGCCTAAAACTAAGATTAGTCTAAATGTATGTATTTTTGCTGAGCGGGGACCAATTGCCGATTTCGTGACATACAATAGATTCCAGGACCTTTTTTACTTTTTCCATTCTTCTTATTTTGAAATAGTTTTCGCTATGAGCATGGGACATGTTGTAAAGGTGAAGAATTGGTTCTTCTCAAAACTATGATGCAGCTCTTATAAGGATACTACCAAATTATGTATATTAGATTTACCTTATTCTATCTCTTGCAGGCTCGCCTCAAAGATGTCGAATTTCAAATATAATTCTGGACCCTGGTTTTGCAATTTTAACCACTTTTCATCTCGAAATTTTCAAAATGTGTGATATGCAGAAGGATCTTAATTCAAATAATAGATTATGAGGAAAATGAAGTAAATATCCATTACTATATGTTGATACTATAGAAATTCGTAGCTCCTTAACTAAGGTGATCTATTCTCTTAAGATATTACATAAAGTTCTCATTTATATCAATGATTTCTTAAGATTTGACTGTATTCTCCAAGAGCCCACAACGGGAAAATGTTTCTAAATGCTGCATAGTGCAACATACAGTTCTTCATAAAAACTCCAGTTATTTCCTGTCAACAAACATTAGAATAAATAACCAAACAATAGAAGAAATCATTCAACAAAGACCAACATTCATCATGTACAACCGGACTCCAACTACTTATTATTTTTCTCACATTGGCCTTAAGGTAGTGTTTATTTTTCCTCTTAAATGTCGAATTTAAAATCTCACTCGATGTACAAATCAACTTTAGTATGGTTCCAAATTACTTGCTTTCATTCGTGATGTCGAACTCGTCTGAATCGCTAATCTAGGTTGATTTTGAATTCCATTTTATAGATACAATCCAAATCGAGACTATGATAACATACAAGCACCACTAATGTGGGAAAGGCTGATGCAGTGAAAGGGTTAGGAAAACGGACTGACAGGAAAGGGCCACGCATAAAGTGGCTTAAAACTCACCCGAAAATCGGCATATGATTGATCGGTTTTGCCCGACCTACTCACCCGCCCTACCACCCGTATGTCAACCTAGTCTAATCTGACGACTGTATAGTATGCCTCTTCAGGATTATATCCCAGTCGTTGGATATAAAAGAACGTCTACCCAAAACCCTAACTGATGCCCCTGTACCACCATTATACAACCAGTTTACCTTTTCATTCCAAACCCTAATCTCCCCAAAAAATGATTGAGGACTTCCCCATATACTCCCCGACATACTACTCCATTGTTGAAGTGGCTAATGGGAGAAGGGGTAGTTTAGTCTTTTCATAGTATTTTCATATTCTGATAGACTAAAACACCCTTGGCCCTATTAGAGGGAGTACAACATGGAGTGTACGGTGGAGTCCCCCTATCAGCTCTGAATCTCCTCACACCTTCTATTCGCTCTTCTTCTGTTCATCATCTTCAAACTTTTTGCACAAATCCTAGTTCTTATGGTTCACGAGTCTTTGTGACTACAGGAAAGTTTTTTCTTTATACTATCAACATTAAAAAAATTCGATGATATCTCACTTCTCTGGGTTCAATTGTTGTATTTCAATTATTTTACGAAAATGAAGTTGAAGCTTCATATCAAAATGTTGATGATGGTTAGATGAAATGTTTCGTTCATGGGGTTAGGTCGATTCGGTTAAATTTTTCAAAGATAGTTGTTATATATCATTATTCTCTTTTCTCGGTCAAATAAATTTGTCTGTGATATGTTTGATCGACCACATTTAAAACTTTGATGTGTTCGATGAAGTTGATGAAAAAAAAATCTGACTTGAGTATATGTTTGATCAAACAAATCAGACAATTTGTTAAATTTTGTTTTTTTGGGTATAACATGTAATTCTTTGTTTTGGATTAATCTCTCTCTAGTTGTTTTGATCAATCACAAAAGAATATTGTGACTAAACAAAAGAGACCTTGTGTGTTACTATAAATATTATATGTGTTTTCACTCGACCATGTGAAGTTATTAGGGATATGCAAGTCCCTTCTTCTGATGGACTTAATTTGTTAAAGTGAAATTACCATCAACATATTATGTCTTTTAGTCAACACTTGGTTGCCCCAGTGGTTGATAGTGTTGACATAAACTCTAAAATCGTAGAGGTCCAAGGTTCGATTCTCGCAGGAGGTGGTATCCATGATTATTGAGTCGAGGTTGTTAAAGGAATAAATAATGTAATAAGTTTGTTGGGCTTTAGACTTGTTTCATGTTTTTTTAGCTTTAGGCCTCTTTCATTATTGGTTTAACTTAGGCGATTATCGTGCTTATCACATCTTCATGATGTATCAATGCCTTGTAACGACTAACGTAGATCGTAGTCGACTTCTCAAAAAAACATATTATGTCCTTTTTGTACAAAAGAAAACCTGATCATTTGGATTTACAATTATAAAAGCATTCATAAAGGAGAGGTAGGTGCCTTGGTGGACCTAGTTTATTCTTTAAGTAACTAAGGATATAGTCTATTGTTTCCTTGATATTTTCGTATGATATCCTGGTTTAACTTTAGGTTGATGTCCTAGAGACATGTAGCGGTGAGAACCGACATATCAATCTCTTGCGGGCATTGTTGAGGTTCCATATCGTTCACTCTTATCCGGTATTGATGTTTTCCCTTTTCCAGGTTCTCCAGTGGTAAAAGCTCTGAAGTCCTATAAGACATACATAATATATGTGGTTTGGGAAAACTTTACATTTGTTTTGGTTCTTAGCCTACATCAGCATAACCAAGAAAAAAATATTCAAATGGCTAAGTGTAATATATGTCGTCAAGTCCCAGAAATATTTGAGCTTAGAAGATTTTCCTAAAGGAATACCGAGATATACAAGCAAAGGGGAATTTCTATATCTTACACCCAAGAATGTTGCTAATATGTTGCAATAGCTCGTTATCACTATTAATACCAATAACGGATGATTTTTCTCTGTTAATCTTTAGCCCTGTAAAACAATCAAAGTTCAGCAGAATATTGTTATGAGTGTGAACCGGAGGAAGATCAGCTTGCAAGAAGATGATAATATCATCTGCAAACTGCAAATGTGAAATCTCACATCCATGATCTTTAACTGTTAACCCATGAAGATTATTGTAGTATAAAGCTTCTACCATGAATTTAGAGAAGATTTTACTGACTAGAATAAAGATAAAAGAAGACAAAGGATCTCCCTGCCTTAGTCCCTTGAAGCTTTTGAAAAAACATTCGCTTTGTCATAGAAAGTGAACTGAACTTTGTATCCATCTTCTCCACCTCCATTTAATCCCATAGAATCTAGAACACTGTCAATTGTGTCCCATCTAACATTTTCGAAGTCTTTTTGAATATCAATCCTAAAGATCAACCCTGAGAGCTTAGATTTAGTAATAGAATCGATAACATCAGACGATATTAGAATTGAGTCGAGGGTTTGGCAACAAAAGGACCTTGTGCATATGATGTAAGGTTGTTCAAAAATGGCTTTAATTTATTAGGAAGTACCTTATTGAAGATTTTATGTATGTCATTCATGAGACTTATGGGGTGGAAATCTTTTGGTTGACATGAGACCTCTTTTTGGGAATGAGGGTGATGAAAGTACAATTGTGTCTCCAGCCTATGAAGCCAATGTTGTTGAATTCAGTTACCATTTTGATAAAATCAGGCTTGATAATGTCCCAAGTTCTTTTGTAGAATTCATTTGTAAATCCTTGAGGACCAGGAGCTTTCCTTTTTTTTAAGGGCTTGATAACTGTAAGGATTTCTTTTAAACGAATAGGCTTCTCTAATAGATTGGAGTCTTCCTCTGAAAGTTTATCGAGTGTCGGGAGTGTAGATTATTGAGGAGAATGATAGGGAGGTAGGAAAAGAGTAGAGAAATAGTCGGCGAAGGATCTCGTTATGTCATCTGGTTCTGTAGTCATCCCATGATTTGTTTGGATTGTTCTTATTAATCCTTTCTTCTTCTTATGGTTAGCTATTAGGTGGTAGAATCTTGTGTTCTTGTCTCCATCTGCTATCCAATTTAGTCTTAGCCCTTTGATGCCATTTTATTCAAGATCAGACACCACTTTGTTTGATTTAGTAATCAATGAATTTCTCTAACATTTCCTTCTCATTCAGATTTTTTGATTCTTTTATTGAATTGAATTTGGCAACTGCTGAATTGAGAATGTGGAATTGCTCTTCTAGCTTGTTGAGATTTTATCTGGCCCAATTCTTAAGAATGGGTTTCAGAACTTGAAGTTTCTTAGCAAAGGCAAAGCTAGCTTGGATTCTTAGTGCTCATTCTCAAGCCATTTGATTTTATGGACATCAAAGAATGATCTGAGATTGCACAAGTAAGCATATGGAGGGTGGTGTGAGGTAAGAAATCATTCCATTGTTGGTTTCTTAGTGGCCTGTCTATTCTGCTCATGGTTGGATTCTCCTGTCGGTCATCAGATTCTCCAATCATAGAAAAGCTACAGAAAAAGCTAGCTACTTGGAAATGTCAGTATCTTGCTAAAGGAGGAAGAATGGTTTTAATTAAAAGTATTATCTTTGTTATACCTTTGTATTACATCTCTCTCTTCTTCATGTCGGTATCTATTAGAAAATCCATTGATAAGATAATCAGAAACTTCTTTCAGGGATCCTCCTCTTACAAGAGAAAACACCACTGGGTGGCATGGTCAAACCTAAGTCTGAGAAAGAAACTTGGAGGTTTAGGCATTAAGAATATGGAGCTTATGAACAAAGTAGTCATAGGAAAATGGATTTGGCGATATGGTCAAGAACCTAACAGCTTTTGGAGAAGACCAATAGATTAAAAATACATAAGCTACTCTTTGTTATGGTTCCCCACAGATCAAAAAGCACCTAAGCACTCAGGCCCTTGGAAATCAATCACCAAAATTATCCCAAGTATCCAAAAATATAGAGATTAACAAAGGTAAGCACCTAAGTTTCTTGCTAGACAATTGGACCAAAAATGGGTCTTTCAATATTCGATTCCCAACTCTTCTTTGGTAGTGATTTTAGTGATGACTCTTGGAATATTCATCTCTCAGGACCCATTCGGAGTAACGAGGTTGAAAATCTTTCAACTCTTCTTAGTGAGACAACTCAAGCTTCAAGTTCTTTATACTCCACGATAGATAATCGGGTATGGATGCCCTCTAAACATGGTTTCTTTGTCAACTCCTTCTATAACTCCAACAACAATCCATGGCTCACGAAAGTTTAATTCAAAAATGGATTTGAAATAAATTCATCCCATCAAATGTGTCATTTCTTCTCTAGGTTGTTATTTTAGATGTTGTCCCAACCATGGATAGGTTGATAAAAAGAGGATCCATTATGCCAAATAGATGTTCTCTTTGTAAGTTAAACTGTGAAACCTCTTCTCATCTTTTTCTTCTTTGCCCATTCACAACTAAGGTTTGGGAATAAATATATCCTAATCGCACATTCTGGATTAATATCGATATCATTTCTTAAGTTCTTAGTGATTGGAAGGTTAAGAAGATTCATAAAGTGTTTTATTCAGTTGTGTATCCCTCAAGCCATCATATGGACAATCTGGTTAGAGAGAAACCACCGAGTTGTGGAGGAAGAAGACGAACTGAACAATCAATAGAGAATTCAATCGTCAAGGTGCAGAGCATAATTTAGTTTTCGGCCTCGAATCAGAATTGGATTAGCAATACTCACTTCAGTCAATTTGTTAATAATTGGGATGTTATGATCAGGCTCTAAGCTATTTCAAATGTAATCTTCTGTTTATTTTGTTGTTTCAGGGATGGTTAGCCTCCTTAGCTACCACCTTGATTTTCCTTGATCAATGAAACAATTTTGCCTTCTCTAAAAAATATATTTGTGGCCAAGTCAGAGATCTAAAAACAACTACTGGCATCGATCTCTCTCAATCATATATATATATATGTCAAAACAGACTTGGAAAGTAGACTCTTTTTAGTTCAAACAACTAAGAGCTAAACGTAATATTGTAAAGCTCATTATTCTTCGTGACTTGCCTTTTTAATTTGTAGAGAAACTCTATTTTTAGCATTACATTAATGATAGTTTTCATCCTAGATTTAAATCCTTATCAAGGGAACTACCAGGAATGATATGTTTAGATTGATGATCTTTAATGCTTCTGGACATACTGCCTTGGCCTTTGACATTTGTAATTCAAGCTAGAGAGTAAGTTATATGTCCCTGACAGCTTAATACGTTGATCAAAGTTGATGCATTCAAAAGAGAAATAACTCGTGCATTCTCTTAATAAGTTGTCTAATGATTGGATGATTTATGTAAATTAATCCCACTTTATGTCTCTATGCCGAGATTGGTTAAGTTGATGCCCCATTCGCAAGTAAAGGGCGAGCTGTTTTGTGTTTGTAGATGTTGCCGCATTTTGAATCTTTTCGTGCAAGGTGGAATAAAGGATTATTTAGTTTAAAGATATTCCCATGAAAGACAATTTAGAGTACAAAACTACCTCTGAAACAAGAAAGCCCGATTCAAAACTTTATGTGAGGCAAAATAGTTTGTTATCTTAGCACTTTGACCTTGATGTGAAGTAAATGTGGAATTTCACTAATCTTACGTTGAAAAAGATACTTTGGCTTATTGACACGTGACCAATAGTTTTTTGTCTTATTGATCTCCTCCATTTGATTTATTCTAAGTCGAAGCATTTCTTTGATGCAACCAGCTGCACTTTTGTATTTGATTATGTTATTTCAGTTATATTTTACATTATTTGGTTGATATTGGGATGGTTTTTCGTGACTATCGAAATAATGCTATATTCTCTGATATTATCTCGTAGACGGAAGCAAAATTTGTGGAAAATTGGGGGAACCCCATGTCCAATTTGGGATAGATGGAAATTTATATGATACTCCGTACACTTTAATCTTGCTTTGACCGCGCGACACATGTCAATTGTTGTTCTGCCTCATAATCTTTTGTCATAGTAAAATACGTTAGTTTGTGAGTACACCTCTACCATGAATGTTTTTACGTTTCCATCTTTTGTTTCCTCTGATGTTCGTATCTTTGAGCCTTCTGAGTCCTGTAATAGATGGGTGTTGTAGGAAAGTATTAGTAAAGCTCAAAGGGATCCTTTAGCATCTACTTCTGAAGAGATTTCTCGATATCACTCCGAACGTGAGCCTAATGTAGATAATCTTGAGGAGTTTGATATATTGAGTTAGTGGAGTGTGAATAAGAAATGATTTCTAGTTGTGTCCAGAATTTCCATCCATGTTTTTGTTGGGGTCCCTCCTTATAATTAAAGGACTCCTAGTTGGAATAGGATTTCCCTTATTCCTTGTTAGGGGAAAAAATAGAAACTTCTATTTTTTCAAGCCTAAAAAGGAATTCCTATTTCTATTGGTAAACCTCCTTATTTATTATTATAAATAGGGAATGAAAGGGAAGAGATTATACACAACAACATCCAGAACAAAGAGAAGTCAGAGAAAGAGAGATTTCTGAAGTGGTTCTTTCAAGAGAGATTGAAAGAGCAGAATATTGGTTTGAAGAAAAGAAGATTATTAATCTTGTGAAGCAATTTAGTTTGTGGTTATCTTCTTCAACCTTTAGGAATCTAGGATTTGTTCAAATCCTAAGGAGTAAGAGATTCTATTTCTTTGTTCAGTTTATCCACCATAAGTTTGGTGAAGAGTTGTATAACCCATTATTATCATATAGTGGAAGATTTCTGGACTAGGTCCCGTGGTTTTTTACCTTCTAGTTTGGAGGGGTTTTTTGCCACGTTAAATAATCTTGGTGTCTCTACTTTTACTTTCACATCGTTTATCTTCATATTCCTGAACAAGTTAATTAGGTTATTTTTCCTAACAAGTGGTATCAGAGCTAAGGTTAGATTTATTGTTCAGAAATATGGAAGTGAATACTAATCGCATGATTAGTTTAGATGGAGAAAACTATTTGATGTGGAAAGCAAAAATGGAAGATTTGTTATACTGCAAAGACCTAGCTGCACCCATTGAAAATCACGGTACAAAATCGATGAAGATAGATGAAGAAGACTGGAAGGTATTAGATCGTAAGGTTGTTTGATTTATTCGACAATGGGTAGAACCCAGTGTTTTTCATCATGTATCAACGGAGACTTCCGCTTATAGTTTATGGAGGAAATTAGAAGAATTGTATGATCAAAAGACAGCTGCCAAAAAGGCTTACTTGTTCAGAAAGCTAGGAAAATTACAATATAAAGAAGGAACCTCAATTGCTCAACACTTGAATGAGATGAAAAGTCTAGTAAACCAGCTTTCTGCAATGAAGTTAGTTTTGGATGATGAGTTGCAGGCCTTACTTCTTCTAAATTCTTTACCAGATAGTTGGGAGACATTGGTGGTGTCTCTTAGCAATTCTGCTCCTGATGGCATAATGCGTATGAATCACGTAACAGGTAGTTTGTTGAATGAAGAAACAAGAAGGAAATCATCGTCAGACGAGTCTCATTCAGAGGCACTTGTTACAGAAAGACAGGGGAGAGGTAAAAGTAGAAAACCTCATAATCGTGATAAGTCAAGGGGGAGATCAAAACCAAAGAAAGAAGTTAGATGTTTTGGTTGTGGAAAAATGGGTCATTACAAGAGTGATTGCAGGAAACCAAAGAAGGAAAATAAAAAGGATGATGAAAAACAAGATAATGTTGCGGCAGTTGCCTCAGGTGATGACATTATCTTACTCTCAGCTTGTGGAGACACTTGCTTAAGTATGACTGAGTCAGAACCAGAAACAACATGGTTGGTTGACTCAGGTGCTTCGTATCATGCTATTCCATGTAAGGATTTCTTTAACTCTTACAGAACTGGTGACCTTGGCAAAGTCAGGATGGGAAACTTAGGTTTCTCAAAAATCGTAGGAATTGGAGAAGTGAAAATTGAGACGAGCACAGGGAGTACATTGATTCTTAAGAATGTGAGGCATATACCAGATCTTCGATATAACCTAATCTCTACCGGAGTATTAGATGATGAAGGGTACCACAGTCACTTTGGTGATGGAAAGTGGAAGCTCACAAAAGGGTCAATGGTGATAGCAAGAGGGAAGAAGTGTTGTACTTTATACAGAACTCAAGTAAAACTGTGTAAAGGAGAATTGAATGCAGTTGAAAAAGATTCTTCCACTGATCTTTGGCATAGAAGACTCGGGCACATGAGCGAGAAAGGACTTCAAATCCTTGCTAAACGACAAGACTTACCGAACGTAAAAGGTATAAATTTAAACACTTGTTCTCATTGTTTAGTAGGAAAGCAACATAGAGTATCCTTTCAAAGGAATGCATCTGAAAGAAAATCCAGTGTTTTGGAGCTTGTTTATTCTGACGTTTGTGGACCTTTAAAGGTCAAAACACTTGGTGGTGCTTTGTATTTTGTTACTTTTATAGATGATGCTTCCAGGAAAGTTTGGGCATATGCCATAAAGACCAAAGATCAGGTACTTGCAGTTTTCAAGAATTTCCACAACATGGTAGAACGGGAGACAGGAAAATCGTTGAAGTGCATTCGCACTGACAATGGAGGAGAATACATCGGGTCGTTTGAAGAGTATTGCAAAACCCATGGTATTCGACATGAACAGACAGTTCCCAAAACTCCACAACAAAATGGTGTAGCAGAACGCATGAACCGCACGATTGTGGAGAGGATCAGATGTATGCTCTCAGAAGCAAAGCTGCCTAAAAGCTTCTGGGGTGAAGCAATGCGTACTGCATGTTATCTGATTAATTTATCACCTTCAACACCATTAGATGGAGATGTAGCTGAGAGAGTGTGGGCTGGGAAAGAAGTCAGTTATGAACACTTAAGGGTGTTTGGTTGCAGGGCTTTTGTGCATATACCTAAAGATCAAATAGCAAAGCTTGATGATAAAGCCAAGCAATGCATCTTTTTAGGGTATGCAGATGAGAAGTTCGGATACAGGTTATGGGATCCAGTCGATAAGAAGATTATTAGAAGTAGAGATGTGGTCTTTCTTGAAAATCAAACTATTGAGGACTTTGGGAAAGTTGAGAAGCATGAGAATCATAGTAATGATCTCATTGATCTAGATCCACATATCTCTTCTAAGGTTATGCATGATAATGCAGGTGAAGAACAAAATCATGAAGATGAAGCTCTTGAAGATGTTCCTATGGGTGATGATGTTGAGCAAGGAATGGAAGTTCAACATGAACCACCAGCTGAATTGAGAAGATCGACTAGAGATAGAGCACCAACTACCAAGTATCCTCTACACGAGTATGTGATGGTTACAGATAGTGGAGAACCACAATGTTATGAAGAAGCCATAGATGATGAACACAAGAAGGAGTGGTTGAAAGCTATGGAAGATGAGATTGAATCGTTGCATAAAAACAACACTTTTAAGTTGGTTGAAAAACCTAAGAATAAGAAAATTCTTAAAAATAAGTGGGTGTTCAAAATCAAGACCGAAGAAAGAAATTCACAACCACGGTATAAGGCACGCCTAGTGGTGAAAGGATTTGGGCAGAAGAAGGGTATTGATTTTGATGAGATTTTCTCTCCGGTGGTGAAGATGTCCTCTATACGGTTAGTATTGGGATTGGCTGCAAGTATGAACCTAGAAATTGAACAACTAGATGTCAAGACCGCTTTCCTTCATGGTGACTTGGAGGAAGATGTGTATATGGAACAACCAACTGGGTTTGAAGTTAAAGGTAAGGAACACTTGGTTTGTAAGTTAGAGAAGAGTTTATATGGGCTGAAACAAGCACCAAGACAGTGGTACGAAAAGTTTGAATCATTCATGAAGGATCAAGGGTATCACAGGACGGCTTCAGATCATTGTGTTTTCGTTCATAAATTTCCTGATGGAGATTTGATTATACTTCTACTTTATGTTGATGATACGTTGATTGTTGGTCAGGATGCTAATAAAATTAGCAGGTTAAAGAAGGAACTAAACAAGTATTTCGATATGAAAGACTTGGGTCCAGCAAAACAAATTCTTGGCATGCATATCTCTCGTGATAGGAAAGCTGGAAAACTTTGGCTATCACAAGAAAGATACATTGAGAAGGTTCTAGAAAGGTTCAGTATGGACAAGACAAAACCAGTGAGTTGTCCATTAGCCAGTCACTTCAAGTTGACTCGTGATCAGTGTCCATCAACTAGAAGTGAGAAAGAAGAAATGGAGAAAATTCCTTATGCTTCAGCTGTAGGAAGTTTGATGTATGCAATGGTGTGTACAAGACCGGACATTGCATTTGCAGTTGGAGTAGTAAGCAGATTTCTTGCTAATCCAGGCAAAGAGCATTGGTTAGCAGTGAAGTGGATTCTGAAGTATCTTAGAGGTACGTCTAAAGCTCGTATATGTTTTGGTAATGATAAGCCAGTATTAGTCGGTTACACAGATGCAGACATGGCAGGAGATGTAGACTCTAAAAGGTCCACATCAGGCTACTTATTTACACTTTCAGGGGGAACAGTGTCATGGCAATCTAAATTACAAAAGTGTGTAGCTTTATCTACTACAGAGGCAGAATATATTGCCATTACAGAATGTTGCAAGGAGATGTTATGGATGAAGAGACTGTTAGAAGAACTTGGTATGAAACAAGATAATTATGTTATTCATTGCGACAGTCAGAGTGCCATCCACCTCAGTAAGAATTCTAGTTTCCATTCCAAGTCCAAGCATATAAATGTGAGATACCAGTGGATCCAAGATGTTCTTGAAGAAAAGGTGTTGAAGATCGAGAAAATCCATACTGAAGACAATGGTTCAGATATGATGACAAAACCATTACCCAAAGGCAAACATGAGCTATGTAGCAGTGTTGCAGGTTTGGGGATGGTAGGTCCCTCTTCATAAGTCGGGAGGGGGAGTTTGTTGGGGTCCCTCCTTATAATTAAAGGACTCCTAGTTGGAATAGGATTTCCCTTATTCCTTGTTAGGGGAAAAAATAGAAACTTCTATTTTTTCAAGCCTAAAAAGGAATTCCTATTTCTATTGGTAAACCTCCTTAGTTATTATTATAAATAGGGAATGAAAGGGAAGAGATTATACACAACAACTTCCAGAACAAAGAGAAGTCAGAGAAAGAGAGATTTCTGAAGTGGTTCTTTCAAGAGAGATTGAAAGAGCAGAATATTGGTTTGAAGAAAAGAAGATTATTAATCTTGTGAAGCAATTTAGTTTGTGGTTATCTTCTTCAACCTTTAGGAATCTAGGATTTGTTCAAATCCTAAGGAGTAAGAGATCCTATTTCTTTGTTTCTTTGTTCAGTTTATCCACCATAAGTTTGGTGAAGAGTTGTATAACCCATTATTATCATATAGTGGAAGATTTATGGACTAGGTCCCGTGGTTTTTTACCTTCTAGTTTGGAGGGGTTTTTTGCCACGTTAAATAATCTTGGTGTCTCTACTTTTACTTTCACATCGTTTATCTTCATATTCCTGAACAAGTTAATTAGGTTATTTTTCCTAACATGATCCTGTATCAAAAGTTGCGATATAGTCCACTTTTTCTCTTGGTAAAAGAATTTTAGGTGACTACAGGAGTAGTCTTTGTCCGGAAATGTTAGAATGTTATGTCTCTCCAACATTAGTGGAAGACTCACCTCAAGGTAAGTATGTTTTAATCGAATCCTTGGAATGTCGGTGTTCCTTATTCTCCTCTTTGATCCTGCTACAAGCTGCCCTTGACCTGCAACTTTCCCTCCAACCATCTAGCTATTGAGCTCATGCGGTCCCTAGTCTAACCGTGGGCCTAATGTTCAAGCTCGAGGTAAAAGACTAATTGGTAATTTATTTTTATGTTTTTTCTCTTAAAACTTTTACTTCTAAATTTGATTAATGTTCTTGAAGTTTGCATGATCTTGTTTAAAAAAAATGTGAAGCGACGCACTATTCGGTGATAAATCAACATCTCGGAGGCTTGGTTTTCGGGGGGAAGAACCCCTTTGCCGAAATCTGCTTCACTTACGAAGAGGGAGTTCCCGTTTTAATTTTATTTTTAGATCTAGTCTCAGTTTTTGGAGTAACAAAGAGGTGGAAGAGAAAAGGAAAGAGGAAGTTAGCATGGGTGAAGATTTTTTAGATCTTGAAAAATAATTTCCATCTTCATGAACCAATGAAAATATCTTCAAGTGGTATTGGGCATCCTCTATCTCTTTTAGGGTTACCAAATCTAAAGATGGTTTCTTCAAATTCACAGGCCTAGTCTTTTTATATGTTAGGTTTGGATAATCAAATGACTCAAATAAAATACGACATCAAGAAGAAAATCTCGTATTCGAACAACAACCTCAATCTACAAACTCATCAAATCTCTAAATTCTCCACTAATTGCTAGGTGAGATATCCAAGAGGTCATGAGTTCGATTCAAAGGGGTGGTCTTCATTACTCATGTGTAAAAATTTGTGACTATATGGTATAGATAAGCACAGATCTTTGTGAGGTCTTGTAATGGCCTTTAAGGGTCTCGTTATAGCTTTACATTGTTTTGCTATGACCTTTAGGGTCCAAGTATCTGTATTGATGGTTGCGAAAGTGCTCTCTCAAATTATCATGTTGTAATTTGCTTTTGTAACCACATGATGGTATCAAAGCCACGTAAGATGTTTGGATTTTATTCCATCATCAATGAAATTAAAGTTTTCTTCTGAAAAAACATGAGGGAGCCACTTTTCTAAAGGTGGGCTAATTTAGCTTCACGTTCTTACTTTTTTTATATTTTTGTTGTACTTAGGTAGAAATTAGGAAGAGTCTAGGGTTTAGACTTATTTTTGTTGAAAGTCTAGGGTGTAGACTTTTATCCACAAAAAAGTAAGCAAGATAGTGTTTTATTTTTTGAAACATGAAAATTAGATTAATAAATTAAAGTTATTCCCTTTGATCTTATTATTTTTAGTCTCTGGCTCCGGGACGCTTGATTGGCTCGAATCCCGTGAAGTTGAGTTACTCTAGTGTTTGTTAGAGTGTAGCGGACAGCCTGATCTTGTTATATGCCCAAATAAAACAACCCGATATATTAATCTTTTCTTTCAGTTAGGCTGTCAGACTTGACTACGTTAGTGACCGATATTGAATAATGTTTCCGACCCCTATGCTCTAAGGTTCCTATGAGAGACCTCGGGCCCGATTGAGATGAGAAACACTTTATATTGCATGGTGATGACATTACTGTACATAACTAAGACGAAAAACAAGTCCTTGGTAAAATTATGTAAGAAACGAGACAAAAGTGCTCTACCTGTTGAGGAAAGTCCCCATTTTCCATTTGATTATTGATTAGTACCTTGGCTGCACGATGTAGAGGCATTGGATCTCTTTCAGCCTATATACCACAACAGAAATACGAAAGGTGGATGACGGTTAGTCGGTATTTACAAAAGTTGAAATCTTGTGAAGAAATTACCTGACCACCATAGATAAGAGCCATCAGAGCCCAAGCAGTATGTACCGAATTAGTTTTGTTGTTCTCTAAAGGTATAAATTCCTATTTCACCAAACATAAAATTTAAAGAAAAAATTCAGAAAGCTTGAAATTCATTTTCTTTGTCTCCACAGTTCAGTACAAGATCAGACCTTCGAGGAGATCTCGCCTGTTTTATTTTATTGGGAGACATAATATAGAACGTGAATAACTCGTCAATTCATGTATATTGGAATCGTATAACTAGAATATATTCTAAACTAAATAAGAACTCTTTCAAGAACACAATAAAAAAAAAGGAACCAAAATGTATATATGTCACAAATAATGAAACTAATTCAACGATGTACAAGTCTTGATCCAAGAGTAATCGATCTTCTCATATATTAGTGTTCCTAAATAAGTTGAATTGGTTCTGTATTTATATTTCTAATTATGTAAATAATTCTCTTGTAAGTTCTATAAATACTTGTGTAAATGAATCAACAAACTTGCCTTGGATTATTATTACTCTGCCTTATGACTCTCAAAGTTTTACATGGTCCATTGAATATTTTGGTTGTGGTTCAATGGACCGTGTTAAGGTCTTCATTTTCTTGTTGTAACTCAATCATCCTCTTTAAAGGTTAGTGTCACATTCTCTCTGGTTGTTTTTACCTAAATAGTTCCAAAATTGAAACCATTGACTAAACTGAACCACAACCATTTTTTACCGTATCTTTCTTAGTTAGGAAATGAAAAAAAAAACGATATGACCTAAACTCTATTTTATTAGGGTCCTTTTGATACATGTGAAAACCATCTTTTCTGGTTGGGAAAGAAAACGAAAATTTTGCTATAGAAATTCATATTTCGGTATTTGACAGGCAATGAGAAAAATAAAACGAAGACGTTTAAAGGAACACACAAATAATACATTTGCGCCTTCTTTTACACTTAGAAGGGACATTGAGTACAGTAAGGTTGGGCATCTATAGAGTAGAGCCCAAAACAACAAACCTAATCTATCCCAAAATCGATTAGATTAACCTCTTCTCCACCTCCATACTCCAATTAGGGTTACTGTAACACCCCCAAACTTTGGAGTTAGAGAATCAGATGAATAAGAGCGTCGAGTTGAGTTGGTGATTTATAGGATGTGATTCCGGATACTTATTTTCGTTGTTTAGGATAGCTAGTTAGATAGGATTTATAGATTTTCATCTTCGTTAGTTGTGGGAGGGAAAAGAGAAGAAAAAGTTAACCGAGGGTCGTGAGGTAATTAACCGAGGTTGAAATAGTGGATTAAATGCACGGCCACTTACGAGGTTGAAAAGAGAAGAAAAAGTTAACTGAGGGTCGTGGGGCCCCATCACTTTTGCAAAGTAACATGTGGCAACCTCACTTTTGTTTTCTTTAAAAACCAACCCACTTTCGAACCCCACTTCTTTATCTCTCATTTGCAACCAATAGGAGGAATAGAAATAGAAGGGTACCTAAGGTTCTAAAGTTCCATTTTTTCCTCGCTTAGGTGCTTTGTTATGGGGAGTCGAAAACTTGTGCATTTCTTCCAAGTATTCTATTCGGATCATTCCACATATTTAGCTGTTTAAAATTATTAATTTCGTCCCAATTTGATAGTTTTGGATGGTAGTATCGAAATCTAGTTGATTCTAATTTACAGTGGATTCATATATTAAAGATATTGAGATGAGTATGAGTATTCCTTAAATTCTTTCAATGATTTATGTTTTGGAACTCGTTTCAAATGTTATAGACTCATTGGGAGTACCCATATGGAAACGGCGTGCTGCCGAATTACTTCTTATAGCAAATATCCGTATAACGCACAGTTTTAAAGTAGTTTGGGATATAATGGGTATCTATTATACGTTGGATTCACTGTTATAAAGAGGGTTTGGCTAAGAAAATTATATGGACTTGTCCAGTTGTTTATAATGCAAGCTAAGTATTCGACAGAGTTATATACTTAATCTTATATCTTGCAAAAGTTCTTTCAAGTTTATTCACATGCGCCTTAGTGTCTTCTAAGTTTACAAGATCTCCTATGACAATTTTCTAACTATCACTTGACCATCTCGTTTCTTTGAACTTTCAGCAGGAGGGGAGCGATACGTAGAAGAGAAATTTGAAAAGATTGAGTCCTAGGTGGAGGACATCGAACCTGAGACGTACTATATCTGATGTAGGACCCTATGAGTCTTACTTGGAGCACGGGTATTTCCGTTTCACCACTTTATCATCTTCTTTTTATCTTTTTCTAGTTCAAATTATGGATGTAGGCGGTGTGCTCTATGTTATGGATGTTTATCTTTTCAAAATAAATTGCTTATTTTTTAAAAGTAATCACGTGGTAACGGAATTGCTTGAGTTGCGTGATTGTTTATGGGAACTGTAACATGTGGTGGCGGAATCGCTTGAGCAGCCTGATAACATTTTGGCAAAATCGCTTGAGTTGTAAACGTGTAATGATATGTCGGGCATGTGTTGGCCCTCTTGTTTATTTTTCTGTTATGAATTAGCCATGTATTCATGTTAAGGGTTACACTCGGTGCGTGGCCAACCCTTTGGTATGACCATTCCAGTTTACCCAGAATGGGGCCCGAGAGAGATTGGGAGTTGGGGTATTCCGACCTTTAGAGTTATTACGGGACTGACCCAATGCCATGTTTGTTTATTTATCCAGCTAAGCGACTATGTGTGGTTTGAATTCAGTTATGACTTGTGATTGATACTTACAATGTTGTCACCGAAATGAAAGAGGTATTTACCCGAGTTTTCTTAATAAGAAAATACTTATTCCCTGAAAGTGGAAACTTGTAAAAGTTTGGCTTTAAACAGAGTTTACCCTACCTTGAGACACAAGAGCGCTCTTTTTCTTTGGTGTATGTTACCTGTTAGATAGGTTGGGTTTTTATAGCTTTGGGACCCACTCTGATCATTTAATATTATTATATGTTCATGCATATGTTTGGGTATTCTTCGAATGGTTATTTAATTACCTTGTGGGGTAGCGTCCGATCTGGTCAGAGGTAGGACGCTCCTCAAGACAAGAAAGACCCCATGGTAATATCAGGCCTCATACAAGTTATTTTGCACCAAAACCTCAACAAAAACATCGACAAAAACCACAACAACAACGTCTGCTAGCACCACCAACACCGAGACCAACTCTTGTTATTAGTTGTTGGGAGTGTGGTGTACAAGTACATGCAACTCGTAATTGTCCTTTGAAAGGACAACGTCAGGTTGAGGCGATGCAAGCTCGTGCTTATAACATTATCACAAAGGAAGTCAATGTAGCCCCCGATGTAGTAAAATGTAATATTATTTTCTGTAGTTTTTGTGCTCATGCATTAATATATTCAGGTTGATCTCATTGTCTTATACGAGAGGGTTTAATGCAAGAGTTAGAATTGCCAATGGAGAGGATGAGTCGCACTTTACTCATGAAGACCCCTGGTCAGGTGTATCATATTTTGTTGGTGATGTGTCGAGATCAAGTTGTTCGTATAGAGGAAGTTGAGATAGCCGTCGATTTGATCTGATTTTGGGAATAAACTGGTTGGAGTATAATCATGCCAACATAGATTGTTATGCAAAGATAATTACTTTGAGACAACCAGATTTCTTGTACTGAGATTTAGAGGCATCCGTCATAGATTGAGATACTATGGGATAGGGACTACTCCACAAAAACAGTTGATGGTAGTTAATCAAGCTCAGGTTATAGAGGTAGATAAAGGGGATACATCAATGACACATATGGTTGTATTAGAATTTGTGGATGTGTTTCCAGAAGAAGTACCAAGGTTACCTCCAGTGAGATAGATTTTACTATTGAATTGTTACCAGGTACATCTCCTATTTCAGCTGCATGATACAGGACAGCACTGACAGAACTAAAGGAACTTAAGAAACAAATTGAAGATATGTTGGAAAACGCGTTCACTCAACCAATTGTATCACCGTGGGGAGCTCCAATTTGTTCGTGAAGAAGAAAGATGGTACTTTCAGGGTATGTATTGACTATAGAAGATTAAATCAAGTGACTATCAAGACTGAATATACATTACCTAGAATCGATGATTTATTTGATAAATTGAGTGGATCTCAATGGTTTTCTAAAATTGATTTATGGTCCAATTATCATTAATTAAGAATTAAGGAAAAGATATTTCGAAGACAGGTTCAGAACGAGATATTGGCATCAAGATTTCTAAGTTATGTCATTTGGTTTGAACAATGCTCCAGCAGCTTTTATGTCATTAATAAATGGAATTTTCAAAGATTATCGTGATAAGTTTGTGGTGGTCTTCATCAACGATATATTAATCTACTCTAAGACAAACGAAGAACATGAAGGACATTTGAGGGTCACACTTCAAATACTTCGAGATCGGAAATTATAAGGTAAGTTATCAAAATGCGAGTGTTGGCTTGAAGAAGTGCAATTTCTTGGTCATGTAGTGTTTTAGAAAGGTATTTCAGTTGATCTTGTTAAGATTGAGGCGACGATGAAATCGACTGAACCAAAAACAGTATTTGATGTTAGGAGTTTCCCGGCCTTAGTTGGACACCATAGGAGGTTTGTGTAAGGTTTCTCGAAGGTTGCTTTACCCTTGACTAAGCTGATTCAGAAAGATGTTCCTTTTGTGTGGACTCCTGGGTGCCAGTAAGAATTCGTTGAATTGAAAATGAAGCTTACCTCTACACCTATTTTGGTCTTACCTGCTCTAGGGCAAGGATATGTGTTATATATCAATGCTTCTTATAGTGGACTAGGTTGTGTTTTGATGCAGGATGGCCGTGTAGTAGCATATGGTTCGAGCAGTTGAAGATACATGAACGTAACTATCAAGTTCATGATTTGGAGTTAGCAACAGTTGTATTTTCTTTGAAAATATGACGTCATTATCTTTATAGGGAAAGATTTGAGTTGTGTACTGATCATTAAAGCCTAAAATATTTATTTTCACAAAAAGAGTTGAATATGAGATAGAGAACGTGGATGGAGTATTTGAAGGGTTATGACTTTGATATGCGTTATCATCCTGGAAAGGCTAATTTTGCAGCATATGCTTTGAGTAGGAAATGAGAAGATAATTCGGTTAAATTGATCGCTCAACTATTTTCTGTTACATTTTGTTTCTGACTATGAGTTTGATACGAGACATGAACCAACCGATGTTCCATTGAAAATTATGGTCTACACATTAGAGTTTATCCTCGTCTTCATCCTTTAATAATAAAGGCTCAACAGAAAGACTGCGAATACACAAAACTGAAAGCTATTGCAGACAGAGAAGATCAGCCTGATTGGAATTTGACTAAGGATGGGGAATTGCAATTTCAGAGACGGCTTTGGATTCATGCACCTTTAGTATTAAGGGGAACGAAGATGTCTCGAGATTTACGAAGAAATTTTTGGTGGCCAAATATGAAGAAGGATATTGCGGTTATGTAAGCGGGTGTAACACTTGTCTGCAAGTTAATGCAGCAGATCAGAAACAGACTGGAGAGTTACAACCACTTCAGATACCAGAATTGATATGGGAGCATATCACGATGGACTGTGTGGGTTATAGTTGATAGACTAACCAAATCGGCCCATTTAGTATCTATTAATATGAAATATACACTCGAGAAGCTCGGTTGGCTATATTCTGAATAGATTGTAAGACTTCATAGAGTTCCAGTGTCGATTACCTTAGACAACGATCCAAAATTTACTTCTAGATGGTGGGATAGTTTGCAGAGAGCTTTGGGTACTAAATTGAATTTTAGTACAGTGTATCATCCTCAGCCTGATGGTCTGTCACAGGGGACTATTCATGTTTAGGAAGATATGCTTTTTGCTTGTGTTTTAGATTTTAGAAAAACATGGCAAAGATATTTACATTTAGTAGAGTTTGCTTAAAATAATAGCACACAGTCTAGAATCGGAATGACACCTTTTGAGGCTTATCTGGTAGACCATGCCGATCAGCAGTCTGCTTGACAGAGGCTGGAAGATCTTTGCTTGGGCCAGAAATGGTGGAAGAGACTATTGGATTTCTGTTGCCTCATTTATTTGTTTGAAACAGCGATAAGTGTGTTGGCTTTGGTTTACTTTATAAGCTTTGTCTGAGTGAGACTGAGAAGTAGTTTGTTTTGTAAACTGCGTGGAAAACCGTGACTCGGAACACGAGGCGTCACGGGTAAAGGTAGCAAGGCCGATTTCTGTTGATTTTCTTCAACCTATAATAGTTTTTCTAGGTACTTATCATCTTGAATGAAGACTAAAATTTGTTCTTTTGTATCTCAAAATGTTATTTAGGGTTTTAAAATGAAGATAATGATCTGATACTGGATAAACTAATTTAGGATTTGATTTTAGGAGTTACGGTCTGATACAGGTGACCTTTGGAGAGGGAGGGACAAAGAAGGAAGAAGATATAGTGGTTTTTCAGTAACAATTGTAGTCACCATTTTCTTCAATCAACTCCGTTCTTCTCTAGTTCGTATTTGGGACTGAATGAGTCGATAGGGGCGGCCCAGACCCAAAGTAGCCAAAGCGGCTGCTTTGGGCCCCAACCGATTTAAGAGCCTCTTTTATGGAGTTTACGAGGAGTAGTTCAATTTTAATAAAAAACATAACTAAAATCTTAACAAGAATAATGCAATAGCGTAATGGTTTGGAAGTTTGATCGTAAGGTCAACTGTAAGGGTTCGCTCCATCCCAATAACATTATTAAGCATTTTTTGTTAAATTTCTGCTATAGTAAAAGGGCCCAATTTCTTCATTTGGCTTTGGGCCTCAAATATGATTGAGCCGGCCCTGTGAGTCGGTTGCGCATGAATGTAAAACTATGATAAAATAAAGAAATTGAATCATGTGGGTTTACGAGTTTGAATATGGTTCTAGAGAGAGAGAGAAATGCATGAGAGAGAGAAATTTATTCATGTTTTAGAGACAGATTCTGATAGATGAGTGAAAAATCTGTTCATGGTTTTAGAGAGGGAGAGAGAGAGTCGCGAAAGATGAGATTTGGGGGTGATGCGAAAGAAACTTACGAGTAGAAAGACAACGTGTTTTCGAGAGAAGGTGGGAAATGGGTTTTCCCACCTTTTCTGTGGTAAAATAAACCAACCTTTTTACCTACCTTTTTTTGCCCTCAGAAGCCGGTTTTCACACGTTTTTATTCTAACAAAACAGCGGAAACTTTCGCACGAAAATGACTTTGTCATCCCTATTAACACACGTATCAAACAGACCCTTAGTGATTTGTCCCTAACATGGAACCAGAGCGATTTTTTGCCAATTTTAAAAATTGAAACAAACCAAAACCTGATCTTACCTAATCCACTAGTTCTGGCCCGAATTCATAACAACCAAAACCAGGGTAAAACCAGAACTACATTGGTCCTCAATTACTCGTGGCTAGACAAACAGTCGCAGAACTCGATTAATCCGGAGCAGTTTTCTGTGTTGGAGATTAGAGGTGTAGATACATCAATACAATCAAATAAACTCAAAAGGTTGTCATCAACATAATTTCATATAATAAAGTTGTTTAGATGTACACAATCTCATAAGCAAATCATACAAAGTTTTCTCACAATAATAAACTAGATATTGAAGTTAGTTCTTACCTTAAACACAAGATTCATACTAGATCTATGTCTTCTTCTTCAAGTTTCTTCTACACTATTCTCCTTTTACTTTCTCTCTCTAGATTGTTCTTGAACTAGTCGAACAAAAGAACTCTCTACACCCTTTTAATTAATTTCATGAGACTTTTTCCTTTTTTACCCCTTCTAGTTTGATAAAACCATTTACTCAAGCCCATATTTTATATTGGGCCCAAACCTAAATTTGGTTTAAAAGCCACCTTTCAACATTCAGCCTTAAACCAAATTTCCATAGCTTCTCATACCTAACATTCACTTCAATCTTTCAAATACATCATGCTTCAAGAGTTGTTCATCAAACTTTTCTTCTTAGGGAACACTATATAAAATTGTCAACTTGACATCAAATTGATAACTTTTCCATGAATATTTACCCGATATAAAGACCCATATTTTCATATGAACAAAAGGAATAAATACCTTACTAAAATCGAGTTTAACTCTTTGCTTGTAACTTTTATCTACAAACCTTGCTTTGTACTTTTGGACTTCACCACTTGCATTCTTCTTTGGTGTGTATGCACAATTCACCCCAATAGACTTGTACCTCTTTGTCAACTCAAATGCGTCATTCTTTTCAATTGTATTAATTTCTTCATCCATTGTTTTTTTTCATTTTTTCTTCTTGAATGACTCCTTCATGACTAGTAGGATCATAATCCATGAGAAAGCAACATAAGTTCACTTCTTCTTCATTATCAATAACTTCATAAATCTCTCTCAAGCTTCTTGTTTTCATTGGTCTTTCACTAGAACTTCGTTCCGATGATGAGGATGATGGAGATGAAGATGATGGTGGTGATGATGCTCTACACATTGGTGTTTGTGGCTCTCTTTGGATTTCATTTGGTGCTTCTTCTTCTTTTTCACCTTCAAGCTCAAGTTGAACTTGAATAGTTTCTTTTCCTCTCCATTCCCATGCCATTTCTTCTTGAAATACAACATCTCTACTAAGGAGAACTTTATTGGTGGTTGGGTTAAATAATTTGTAACACTTTGTTTGCTAACTATAACCAAGAAAGATGCATTTTTCACCTTTGTCATCAAGTTTTGTTCTTCTTGCTTCTGGTATCTTTGCATAAGCAATACATCCAAATATCTTTAAATGAGATACACTAGGCTTGTAATACCCCCATGCCTCTTGCGGTGTTTTCATATAAACACTTTTAGTGGGACATCTATTTAACAAGCATACGGCACATGCAACGGCTGCACCCCAAAATTCTCTAGGCAAACTTTTTTCTTTTAACATGCTCCTTGCCATGTTTAATATGGTGCGGTTTTTCCTTTCGGCTACTCCATTTAGTTGTGGTGTGTATGGTGGGGTAAGTTCGTGAATAATTCCATGTTCTTTACAAAACATATCAAAGTCTCTTGAAGTAAATTCCCTACCTCTATCCGACCTTAGTTTCTTGATAACATACCCACTTTGTTTCTCAACCATACTCTTGAATTCCTTAAACACTTCAAATACTTCGGATTTATTTTTCAAGAAGTATACCCATGTTTTTCTACTATAATCATCAATAAAAGTGAGAAAGTAATTGTTACCTCCATTCATTGGCTTCCATGGACCACAAACATCGGTATGCACAAGCTCTAGAGGATTGTAAGCTCTCCACCTTCCTTCTTTAGAGAAAGCTGTTTTATGATGCTTCCCAAAGATACATCCTTCACACACTTTATTTGGGTGATCAATATATGGTAAACCCCTTACCATGTTTTTGCTTGCCAAAGCTTTCATTCCATCAAAATTTAAATGTCCAAGTCTCAAATGCCACAACCAAAATTTATCTTTCACAATAGAGTTTAAGCATTTTGCATCACCATGTTAAATGTTTAAAGGAAATAATCTATTCTTTGACATTTTCACCTTAGCAATTAGAGTTCCACTTTCATCTCTTAATGTGAGATGAAGATCCTTCAATCTTATGTCATAGCCTTTTTCCAAAAGTTGCCCCAAACTTAAAATGTTATTTTTCATTGCGGGAACATAATAAACATCGGAAATATAGTTATGTTTTCCATTTTTGAGTTGAATGAGGATATTACCTTTCCCTAGCACCGGAATCTTCGAGGAGTCACCAAACTTTACACACCCTTTCACAGTTTTATTCACTTCAACAAACAATTCTCTTTTCCCACAAATATGATTACTTGCACCGGTGTCGAAATACCAAGTATTTGTTTGTGATTCATCAAGCCCATCACAAGAAAAAATCAATGTAGGATCTACATTAATTTTTATATCATTCTCAACAAGATTTACATCTTCACGTACTTCATTTTTTTTTGTTATACCAACATTCATTACTATAATGTCCAAGTTTGTGACAATTATAGCATTCAATATCACTTTTATCTCTACCTTGCCTATTATAAGGTCTAGTAAAGTTTTCCCTTTCTCTTGGCTCATTTGTTCTTCCTCTATTAAAGAAATTTCTTCCTCTTTGGCTTCCAAAACCACTTCTACTATTATCATAACCTCTACCATAATCCTCATAGTCTTTTTCTTTTTGGGACGAATATTGTTTTTCTTCTAAAGTGACTTTTGCTTGAAGTATTTGATCCATCGAATAATTTGAAGAGCTTGCAACATTTCTATTCACCCTTTGTTCATGAATTTGTAATGTTCCCATCAATTCATCCACTGTCATTGATTCCAAGTCTTTAGACTCTTCTACAACAATGACCACATTATGAAACTTAGGTGTCAAAGAGCGTAAGATCTTCTCCATCACCCTAACATCATCACATTTTTCACCACACCTTCTCATTTCATTAACATTACACAATACTCTTGAAACATAATCGGAGACAAGTTCTCCTTCATTCATGCTTAACTTTTCGAATTCACCACGCAAAATTTGAAGACGAGCCTTTACAACGTTTTCAACTCCTCTAAATGAATTCTTAAGAATACTCCAAGCTTCTTTCGATGATTTTGCTTGAGACACTTTTTCAAATGTAGGAGCATCAATTCCTTGATATATGAGAAACAAAGCTTTTTTTTATCATTTTTTCTTGATTCTTTAAGAACATTTTTTTGTAGATCATTCATAATATCCTCTTCTTCTAAACTTGGTTCTACATAACCATTTTGAACAATATCCCACAAATCTTGAGATCCCAACAATACACTCATTTGGATAGACCAATATCCATAATTTTCCTTTGTTAACCTAGTATTTGAGATCGTACCATATTTGCCATATTTCTTACAAGATCCCCAAATTTTTTTTTACTAACCCTAAATCCTCAAAATGTTGAAATGATAAGGTAATATGGCTCTGATACCAATTTGTTGGAGATTAGAGGTGTAGATACATCAATACAATCAAATAAACTCAAAAGGTTCTCATCAACATACTTTCATATAATAAAGTTTCTTTTGATCTACACAATCTCATAAGCAAATCATACAAAGTTTTCTCACAATAATAAACTAGATGTTGAAGTTAGTTCTTACCATAAACACAAGATTCATACATATATGTCTTCTTCTTCAAGTTTCTTCTACACTATTCTCCTTTTACTTTCTCTCTCTAGATTGTTCTTGAACTAGTCCAACAAAAGAACTCTCTACACCCTTTTAATTAATTTCATGAGACTTTTTTCTTTTTTACCCCTTCTAGTTTGATAAAGCCATTTACTCAAGCCCACATTTTATATTGGGCCCAAACCTAAATTTGGTTTAAAAGCCACCTTTCAACATTCTGGTCGTGTTCTGACCGGTATATATCTCACACTCACCTCAAACACCAATGACGATGTTATCTGGTCTGTCGATTTCTTTTTTGCCTCTGTCGACGACTTTCTAAATTCATTACGGAGAAGAACCCACCAGTTTCTCTAAATTTTATCATGGCCTATACGGGAAAGGAGCCCACACCGAATCGACAACAACATTCTAGTGTGTTTTGGACCATTTGTAATCATTCAGTTGTTCTTCATCCAAATCGATTGTTCTATTCAGACCTTTAATTTTCCAAATTTTAATCATGAATTTTAAAATTTTCTTTTACAAATTGATTTAGTCACCTATTTGGCACGGTCGCGTACACCTTTTTGTGGACGATGATTTTTTTTTTATGAATATAATGACAATAATAATCACTTCTTTCGTCACTTTTTAATACATTCTTAATTTATCCTCTGACGCGTCTCGCGCTGTTCACCATCCACTAATTCAACTTCGATGGCCAACTTAATCGGTTTTCCTCGATTCTACTAACCCAACTCCATCCATCATTGTCAAAACTAACTTTCCTATCACGCTTCATCTAACCTTCCTATTTCCACGGTTACACCTAATTCTCTAGTTTGGCACTATAACATTTGCTCTCCTCGATCGAACACCTAGAAGTTGATATGCCTCCTTGTTGGTTAGTTCGTACAAGGAGTCTTCTACTTTGGCTTGACTATATTTTTTTGTGTAATGTTACGACGACCTTACGTCTTTGATTAAGCCCATTGCTTTATTACTCGATGTTCTACCACTAACTACTTCATTATGCTTGGTGTGAGTCTGTCGCCTTAGAAATACTAAAAACAACTGATTGTTTCTTGCTTGCCTACCGAGGTAAAAGATCCCGCCTTGGTTACCTTATCTCAGAACTTCAATAGCCAAAACGCATTCCAGTTCTAGAACCATTTCTGGTTTATTACAACAACAAGGCGGAAATTCACATTACAGTGACACTTGTTTTTAACGAACGAACTAAACATATCGAGTTCAATTGTCACTTTGTTAGAAAGAAACTTGAATTTGTTCTTCTTAAGACGAAACCAAAGTTTAATTGGTCCACCGGTTCACTGGTTTTTCCACGTTGAGTTTGTGTTAGATTTCTTTTCCTGCCCCAACTTCAATGTAAATATGTTTCAAACAATGAAAGTAATCCAGTGGTGTACAAGTCTCAATCCATCGATCATCGATTTTCCCACATATTAGTGTTCCTCAGGAAGTTGTATTGTTTCTATTTCATGTATCAATAACTTTTAAATCACTTTCATCTAACGTCTATAAATACTTGTGAAAATGGATCAATAAAAATACTATTGATTCCTCATTCTCTTTTGTGCCTCTCGAAGTTTTGGAATAATTGTTGAAGCTTGATGTTTAAGTTAATTTAAGTTCGCATAAGTGCAGACAGTCAAATGATATTGTTTAGGGATAGGATTGAAATTAGGGATAAAATTGATTTATCTTGTTTTCTTTCAAATACTTTAGTTGACTTAAACAGTTGGTTGTTTGAATTTTTTTTATTCTTTCTTTCTAAAGGGTCGGGGCCTTCAATCTGTTGACAATTTCAAATAGAAAACTATTTGACTGGAAAGAATCTATATGAAGGTTCGAGTTTTGGCGTACCAGTCACTTTCTCTCTCCAATCTAAAGTGTAAAAATTCTAACAAAGCAACTCATCAATGTAAAGGGATAAGTAGTACAAAAGCAAAGTTTCCAAGTTTCGTGATCTCAAAAGTGAAACAAAACAAATACCGTGCTTATGAGATGAAGAGATAGGTATGCTTTGAGCAGGGACAAGGCTACAACGGAACCTATGGGGCACGTACCCCCACAATCCCTTATGCTAGTACCAAGCCCTTAAATCTATTAACCGAGCCAGGAGAAGAAATTCCTCCCAACTATTCCCTAATATATGTATACGAGGGTACAACCCGTGCCCGCCAGGCACAAACAGTTCTATCCAATGTATCACGTGAGGTGACCTATACGCGTCCCACATTGCAGCTATAGGCGCCCCTCAAAGGCTAAAGTTTTAAGGAATCCATATGTATATGGGACGCCTACAACAATAATATGGGTGTCTTTAAGTCTTCCCAAAGAAAAACGGTATCTTTGAAAGACGCTCTTTCTTATAACCTCAACCCTTGGTTGATTCTTAATCAAATCTGAACCTTCAAACTTTGATAGAGCAAACCTTAGCCATTAGGAGGAAGATGATAGATACCCTCCTCCCTTATTATATAGATATATGTTTCTTATTTTAAATCCAATTTAACTTTATATAAAATTGGTCATATTAAATTTAAATGATTTCTATATAACATCGATTATTTATATTGAGATTTTTTAATGCCATATCACTTACAAATTTCACAATGACACGAATTTTTTTAGATATGAACATCTTAAAATTGATTTATGAAAGAGATATCGATCATTATGACGTATTCCTATGCAGTGAGAAAATTATAAGAATTTGATATATCGATGATTTTATTATGCAATAGTTTCCAAAGAAAAAATGTGTTGAGTACGACTATAAAATATATCAGGACTTAAAATATTTCAAATTTTAATTTATTATTACCAAACCAAGAAAAAAGCTATTGGTACAAATAAAGTTCCTTATTTCTAAATTTTTTTTGGTGACTTTTTTTTTGTCGTAAATTTAGCATATTAATAGTTTTCCTACCCGAAAGATTGATTCTTGGGATTCTTTACAGGGATGTTTAGTGTTAGGGTCAAAGAAAAGTACTGACATTAGCATTTGGGTCAAGAGTATGTCCGTTACAGGGTCTGGGTCACAGACTAACTGTTGACCCAGTTGACTAGAGACGACTGTTAACAACCGCTAGTTTGTGACCCAAATGCTAATGCCGGTACTTTTTCATTGACCCTAATGCTAACTTTACCTTTTAATCATTGGAACGTGGGCGTCTTAAGGGAAGTTGGTGAAAGATGTGTGGGTTTTCAGGGATGGGTTTCAGGGATGTACACATTTCGGTGGAGAACTTATCAGATGTAGAGCGGAGCCTAGTCTTAGGCTAGGTCTTCCACCATCGTTCGCGCTACGAAAGACACAAACCTTAACCGACAAACCCGCCAATAGAGAGTCATGGACCTTGACGACAAGTTGTGTTAGCAAAGATCAATCTAATCGATCTAATGCTTAGCATAAGCTCCTTCAATGCATCAAGAAAATAGTCGTAAGAACTCGTCTAATGAGATTCTCAGAGGGCAACGAAAGAAAATTAAGTCCATGTGATATTTGTGAAAAATATAGAGAAAGACAAGTGCCATGCGTATAGAGAAAGTGATCTAGAGAATTTTGGAAAGAATATCATATTAAAGGCACTAGCAAAACAATTTTCACATCTCAAAAGAAGCAATGATTTGAGGACGCGCATTAAGTGCAGAATAAAGCATGATCCCTCTACGATCGACATATTGAATTCGGTGAACTTTATGTTTTTCAATTACATTGAAGTTTTGTTAGATTGATCAATATGCTTTTATTTTGACATTATAATTTACTTCTGATATTTAGTTTTAGGGTCAACCTAAAGTACTGACATTAGCATTTGGGTCACAGACTAACGGTTGTTAACGACCGCCAGTAGTCAACTGGGTCAAGGGTTTAGTCCGTGACCCAGACCCTGTAACGGACAAACTCTTGATCCAAACGCTAATTCTTATACTTTTCCTTGACCCAAATGCCAAATATCCCTTCTTTATACATATTTTCAACGTACTCGGTTCAATCGAAATTAATTTGATGGAAAGGAACAAAAATAATGTGTGTATATTACCTTCTTAGGGCATGAAAGATAACTCTCTCCCCACCCCCCGGATTCCCTTTGTGTAGATAGCAGAAACTCACAAGCCTTACGAACAATCGAGCTGTTCTGGTAGTTTTTTCCAGCTGCTGTTAGACCTCGAAGAGCAAACCATGTGCCATAGATAAAGCAAATTCCCCAGTTTCCATACCTTTGCAAGTTAGTAAACATTTTAATCATCTGCCTATTATTAATTTATTTCGAAGTATGCATACAACCAGAAGCCATCTACATCATGGCTAAACCTCACTTTAAGCCCCGAAATAGACGATAGAATGACTAATTATATATTGTGTGTGCAGCAAAAGAAACACAAACGGAACATTTCAAACTTTTTGAAATGTGGTTCCTGCTGTCAACGGACTAATCCGTATACAATAATTTTTACTTAAAGTTTCAACTTTTGCCACACAATATTTTCAAGAAAAATATATAGTAATTAATTAAGGATATCATGAACAACAATGAAATTAAGAATTAATTATGTACGTACCATGAACCATCTGGCTTTTGTTGCTCTTCAATATAATGCACGGCCTTAGCAATGAAAGTTTCAATGTCTGTCTTCCGATATCCAGGATGTAACTTCATAAACAACACTAGTGCTGTAATTGATGATGCCGTACACTCCGCATATCTACAATAATGTTTCACAGCTTCACGATTAGTGGCATAGATCTTAACACATCAAAATTAAATGAATCTAATGTAAGAAAGGAATCTTACTCGTGCTCAATAACACAGTCCTGGAAGAATTCAGTTGGATTAAGACCCTAATAGTCAAAGTTGTTCTCAATATTAATTAACTGGAATAAGTGATGAGATTAAGTATATATATATATGTGTGTGTGTGAGCGTGAACGTGTGCTTGTGTAAATGATGAAGACGTTTCCATTACCTCCAGCCAATGATGCGAAGATGCAGGCTCCCATGCTGACAAGCCACCGTTTGGACTCTAAAAACGATATAAGATTAGGGAAACTAAATATTTTAACTTATTTCAGTCAACGATAGTTTTTGTACACTTACTTGCAAGGAAATCAGAAGATCAACAGAGTCATACAATCGCTCTACTAGCATTTGTTCACCGACAATTTTAGGTGACATTTGTGAGAACAAGAGGCAACTCTATCAGATACCCAAGAATCAAATTACTTGTATCAGTATCATCATTTGTTATAGCAAAATGTGATGTGTATAGGAATAGAAGAAAAATGTTCAAAGAAATTATTTTCCCTTTTCTGAATTGGTTAGTTGGTGCTTACTAATAGTCCTTCAGAAGTACAGTCTGAAACTTGCCAGCCATGATCTTGATCTGAGAAAGTCCACGATCCTTTAGAAATGTGACGATACATGCTTCGGAAGTCTCCCGATGGGTTATCTTTTACCTACTCACACACATTTATAGAAGATTAGTTAACTCCACACATGATAAATTCATAAAAAAGTAAATGCGGTAAGAAGTTGTGTAATAGTTAGTACTTGTGAAGCTTTGATGAAATCGTGTCCTTTCTTAAGAGTAGGACCAATTTCATCGATTTGATCACTTGCAAGAAGTGCTTGAACACCAAAACCAGTATCCCACATCTGACTTCCGAAACTCTGTAATTAGCAGTTAGCAAGATATACTTAGTTAATGAAGTTTACAATTACTTAATCTACTTAAAACCAATAAATTTTTAATATTCCATACCTGCATTCTTAGTCCATCTTCGGCTACCCACAAGTAATCAGGAACTCTGGCTAGGTGCTTCTTGAATGCTTCCGAGTTTGGATCTTCTACCCAACAAGCAAGCATACATAATGACTGTCATAAACAAAAGTCAAATATATCTTAGTCCTCAATTAATAAGTCTTTGATGTTCACTCAAAGACAGTAAGTCAATTATATTCAGTTGAACAACAAATTTTAGAAACTATTCACACAAGTAATATCTTAAGTTAATAACATTATAAGTCATAGTGTTACCTTCTCTACGGAACCGATTGTGATGTAGCGACTATTCTCATCTTCATAATGGATGTGCTTCATAGTCAATTCAAGAGCCTTCTCCCTAACTTTAGAAAGAGGCCACCTTGTCAAAAGAGGTTCCGCTAATATGTAGAGGGAATCCGAGATCAAGTTCAGAATTAAAGGGTGGGGATAGTAGAGATCCTCCTATAGTACATAAATATATAACTCTAATGAGTATTAAAGAATGTACATTTATGATAGTATATGTTAACTGCAAGTAGTATTTTTAGTATCGAACCTTAGCGCACAAATGGCGAGTTTTCTTCCACTTAATTTTGTTATAAGGTTGAATGTGAAGCTCCTTTCTTAACGACAAAATTAGATCTGTGATTGGACCGACAAATCTCTTCCCATATAAATACGACATTGGCATGTTAACCAATCGAGAGTAGCACAACATTTGAGCTGCATTTTCATAAATATGACTGGTTACTAGTAATGTAAGAATACTCCAAGGGATCGTAAGAATCATATTACCAATTCAATATCAGTTAATAAATTGGACACTATTGTTCATATAGTGTTGCAGAGTATCCATTCAAGGTTTAGGGTCCAAACTAGGGTGCACAGTATTAGCTAGGATAAACCAAGAATAGTTATTGGTACAAACCAGGGTGCAGAGGAAGAACAGATGGAAGAAGCATAAATTCCGGGGGCATTGGGTTGCAACCTGACCAATCATACAATCCAAGTATCTGTTTTTGGTGCATCAACAAGACCATAACATATGAATATACATAAAATCTAAAGAAAGATATATGAATTTGATTAGTTAGATCAGACATACAGACAACCAAGTTTTCCCCCAAGACGGTATTAATGTTACACCGCCATGATCAACGATCCATTTGCTCGCTCTTTCACAGGCATGGTCCTGACCACCATCTGGCCCTTCTCCTAGTATACGCATACAAATGTAGTTAAGGGTGGTACAAAACATAGTACTATGCCCTTCAATATGAAATCCAAAACCGCCGTCTTCATTCTACAAAATACGTTGAGAAATTCAATTAGCTTATTGATAGGAATCATATTACCGGTGGGTCTCTAGAATAGTCCCACACGGATGGTAAGCTCGATCAATTAGAATTTCTAAGTCACTTTAATTCCACACACATCACATTTTCCTTAGGGCGTGCATGTTGTTGGTTAAAAACTTTTTGCTAGAACTTTAAGAGTCCCATAGGGTTTGGCAAGGGCGATTGGTACATCGACCGATTTGAGTGGATTTGGACGCTTCCTAATTCACTCCAATCCCAGTCACCTCAGATTTCCAGTATTGTCTATCTTTTTAATTTATATTTATCTCTAAATCTTACTTTACAGTTGTTAACTCTCTAATTTATATAAATAAAGGTGAAGAGGTGTCTATCTTTACTTAGATTCAACAAGAAAAACAAATAATGAGACTCTCGTATTTGAGTTTTGTACATACCTGATGATAGTACATATAGCGTAGAGTCTCCTTGATGTGTTCTGATGATAACATAGTATAAAGAGTTCCGGAAATATACAGAACAAAAACCTATATGCATTTTTAACTTTTGTCAATTTACGTACAGATTTTGCTAGAAAGTACAAAAAAAATTGTCATTTGAATAAAACGTCATTTGAGGCGATTAAGATGGTAAGATGATAACTTACCAAGGGAGGAGTGAAAAACAATGGCCCCCCAATCTCAGCACCCCAATGGCCATCGTCTAACTGTAACGTTGAGAAGAATCGAGCCCCTCTTCTTAATGTGGTTGTTGTCGCCTCATAAGTTAAGTTTTCATTATCACCAATCTTTACTTGTGGTATGCTTAAATCATATTTATCTTTATTTTGTCTCAATTGCTGTAATTTCGTACAATATATAATTAACATTCAACAACAAAGTAATAAATATGTATATTTTTTCGTGTCTCATCTAACAAATAAAGGAATTTTAATAACTTTTACTTGAACAGGTATGGATTCATGGGAGGGGACATAAGTAGATTGGTACAATTTTTGGTATACATATATATATATATATATATATATATATATATACATGGAGTACCGAAGTTGGGGTTTGGGAGGCACGTGTGTGCATAGACCCCAAATAAATATGTCTCTCGAATTTAAGCATTTTAGGAGTATTATCTTGTGCTCTCTTTATCTTGATATGTTCACTTTTTTGTGACAATATTTTTTTCTTAAACCAATATTTTTTTCTCTCTCTACCTTTTTTTTTTTTTTTTTTGAAGTCTCTCTCTACCTTCTCGGCTATGTTACCTATGTACTCTCCTAACTTATTTAAAGAACGCAAGTTATGAGGATTCTTTTTCAAGATAAAAGTCTCTCATTTTTTTTAACATAAATTTACATGCATTTTTTTAATATTTTTGAGCCTATAGCCAAAAAAAATGGACCTAATATGAAATTTAGTCCACTCTAATCCCATTAAGGGTTTGAAATCCAAAATAATATTGTAAATGGATATCTAGTCCATTGGTATACATCTAGAGAGAAAACACAAATCCCTAGAATATATATTAATTCATTATACCTAATATAACCTTCCTCATATATTATAACTGATTTACTAACAAAATCCTTTATTATCTTTCTCCATTCTTATCTCTCACATTCTTTCTCCAGTCACGTTTCTATTCAAAGTAATGTTAGCTTCATTATCTTCAGTAACGGAAACAATTTATTTTCTCTCACTAAAATCGATTCACTTAATAAATCTTCATTAAACTGAGAAATCTTGTTTCATCTTCATTAGATTATTGTGCAAACATTCATCCTTTATCAGGTTTGACACTGTGAAATTCATTATAATCACCATTGTTAAGATCTAATATTGTTTCTCATGTTAAATTATCAGATTATGTTGCTCTATTATGGATCATATCAGATTTATGATCAAATTCTATAAGATCTGTTTACTAATTCATTAACTTCTAATGTATGATGTTTATTTTCTCTCTCTAAAATTTTCATAACTATTTTAGATCTTGATGTTTATTCCTTATTCAACGATTCCTTCATATTTGATATTTTATGTTTGCATTCAATGATAATATCATATTTCTTTAGATTTATGTTTAATCTTCTGTGGTTTATGATATTTCTTCTGATCAGATTTATCCATCCGTACAACTTTGGAACCTGTTGATTATCCGTACGGTTTCTCATAACAGAATATACAATATAGGTAATGTACGATACATTCCCAAACTTTACACTATATTACACAAAATTTTCAGTAAGTTGTTATTATTACTGAATGATATATATGTGTATTTATCATACAAATTATACGTACTTTATCAATGATATCAAAAACATTTTACCAAAAGTTCATACAGTATGAAAAATTTATCCAACATTTCTCGTCATTTTTTTTAACAGAACATTTACCAGAAGTGCACATAAATTATGTATTATTTATTTACCATTACGCATACTTTCACACAAAACAGTAGCCTTGTTAAGCTTTCCAAACTACTCAAAACCTTCAATTAGTGTCAAAATTTGACATAAATTATATATAATTTACGGAACTGTACATGTAGTTTATAATACAATATATGATTTCTTTTTTAATGTATGTGTATTTATTTGTGTAGATTTGATATAACAGTCAAACAAAATCATCAAATCAAGGTAAGTCAACGAAACTAAAACCTGACGGCTCGGATAAAATATTTACTGAAGTTGGTCAGTTGTTTTCTGGTGGTGCAAAAGCATTTGGATATGCTCTTCGACAATATAGTGTAATTGTTGTTTGTCCTGCTTAAGACTACAAATGGAGAGTACATGATGAGCACCATTTTTGAACCACAGAAGATTTTGTACGTTTTTTTTTTGTAACAGAATGTAAACGATGTGTAATGTAAAAGAAATTTTGTGTAATTTATTGAACAAGACCCACATACATTTGATAAGTTACGTTGTATACATGACAAATGGTGGTTTCCTCGTCTTAAATAACAGATAATTTACGTATTTGTTTCATAATTTGTATTCAATGTGTATTTATGTACGAGGTAAAACGAAAACAAATGCTGCTTTAATGTTCCCAGAAAAATATACTATTTTCAAATCTGAATGTTAAGTGAGAGAAAGTGATATATATGTTTTGTATATTAACCCCCAAATCACGCTAAATTGATCCCAGAAAATATACTCTTTCCAAATGTGAAAGTTCAGTGAGAGAAAATTGATTTGTATCGAAAAAAGAATTTACATAGTAAGATAGAGAAAATTGATTTGGTTTCCAAACTTGTAAAGAAGAGAGAGAAAATTGATTTGAAAATATCTGTGGTATGGCGAGGCAGGACTTGTGTTAATGTGGTTATTAATGTTAGTGGTATCCATTTGTATGTCAGAACTAGAAATAGAAAGGCAGTCAAGAGGTTGGTCGGTAGGATCAGCGTTTTAGTGGCAATGTAAACTAAAACATTAAACATATCTTATACGAAAAATTCTCACGAATATTTGCGTAAATTTGTTTCTTATCATAGCGAAAATCATCGCGTCATTGTTCACCGTGGAGTAGGTTTAACAAACCAAATCACGTAAATCTCTTGTGTGATTGTTTACTTTCTTTATTACTTTACTTGGGTTTCTTAATTTCTTCATAACAAACTAGGACTAGAGGTTGGTTATGTTTGATGATGGAAAAGTACTAGATAAAAAAGTTTGATAAGAGTAATGATTTTAATCTATGGTAGATCAAGATACGAGTTTTGCAAGTTCATCAGGATTTGCTAAAAGGTTGAACGAGAAGGTGAAGGATATGTCCTTTCGTTCTGAAGGAGATGTCCTTATGAAGGTGTGTCCTTCGACCAAGATGACAATGTGCTCAATTTTTTAAATAGGATTATGATGACTTTATCCAGAAGGTCATCTAGTTTGGTCGAATTAGGGATCGTAATGCTTAGCTAGAAGCCAACTACGATCGTCAGATCTTCAGTGATTTGCGGTTAACATAGGTCGGATCCTACAACGAGTTACACCAAAGAGTTGTGGCTTGATCGGAGAGAGTTGATTAGAGGGAATAAGGCAAAAGGTTGGATTAGATCCCACTAAATAGGCCTAAAAAGGTCGGATAGGATCCGGACAAAGATAAGAAGAACCGGATCCGAAAAGGAGGCCCGAGTCAAGCTACAGGGGTCGGCCATATGATGGCCAGCTGGAGTAATGGGCCGATCAGACCAAGCCCACCAAGGGGCTACCCTGGCTGGCCATAACAAAGAGGAATCTCAGATGGACAGAACTCCCATCTAGGAATCGAACTCAGAATAGGATTCTGAGTCTTATCTTTTCTGTGGTCTTTATTGAATCCTAATTTGATTATGATTCCAATTAGGGTTCTCTATGTAAGGACCATTATAAAACAAAAAACGTGTGGAATTTTCTCTAAAGAAAATCGATCTCTACAACTTCAAGTGGAGAGAGAGATTTTAGAAATAAGGCTCCCATCCTATCTATCTAGTCAAAGAAGAAGAGTTCTTCTTCTCAACCTTCCATAAGTGCCTAGATGACATTAAAGAAGGGAGATCAAGTTTAAGCATTGTTTAGACTTGATCGGGATCTACAACTGTTAAGGGCCCTCTAGAGAGCAACCCATTACAGTGTTGTTACGGTAACGACAAAGAGGCTTTGATCATATGATGGTGGCGTATTCAAGTAAAGATGGAGAATTGTTGAAGGTGGGAATACGGGTCGACATTTAACGTAGTCTGCAACCCACTAACACGCAGCCTTCGGCATGAAATTTTGGACCCGTTCAGCAGAGCTGGTATGCAAGGGATGGCTTATAAGTGGTTATTAATGTTAGCGTCCACGTGTAATTTAAAATTAGAAGAAAGTATCGATGAGGCGGTGGATATGTGGGATTAGGATTTTAGTGGCTATATAAACTAAAATCCTAGGGATATCTAATAAAAATAACTCTCATGAATCTCTTGTTTAAGTTGTTTTCTTATCATAGTGGGAATCATCGCGCCGATGTTCACCATGGAGTATGTTTAACAAACTGATCGACCCACGTAAATCTCTTGTGTTTTGCATGATTGTTTACTTTCTTTATAGTTTTTTCTGGATTTCTTGTTTTTGTCACAACAAATAAGAGTATAATCTTATTTAAACTTGGTGTAATTATTTCTGTTTAATGTTTTATCTGACCATTAGTAGAAACATGATCCTTAATAGTTCTTAACTTGGTGTTCATTCGACAATGAATTCATCCTTCAAATCCTCTACGGTTTCCCACCACTTCATCTCTCTAAATATGAAAGCTAAATATGAAACAAGATTGAAATTGAGACCTGCTATGCAACCATGTTAATTTCACAGTTATGTAATAATCAGAGAGATAAACTGAAATAGTTCACACGATACATGGTTCAGTCGATGATACACCTCATTATCTCGACTTACATCCACAGATAAATTAAGGTCAATGTTTCTAGGAAATAATTAATTTTCCGGAGTCAAACTTTTTAGTGGAAATAAAAATATTGTAATTTTTCTTGTTTCCTCTGAACACCACCCATCCTTGCCTTCCCACTAACACCATTAACAGCGGCAATACCTCTGTTAGGAAAAATAACCTAACTAACTTGTTCATGAATATGAAGATAAACGATGCGAATGTAAAATCAGAGACACCAAGATAATTTAACGTGGCAAAAAACCCCTCCAAGATAGAAGGTAAAAAACCATGGGACCTGGTCCAGAAATCTTCAACTATAATGATGATAATGGGTTACAATCTTCCCAAAGCAATAGGGGATTAACCAATTCTTCAAGATGTGTAGAAACACTCTTAGATAACAACTCTTCACCAAAATTATGGTGGATAAACTGAACAAAGAAACAATGAAATAGAAATCTCTTACTCCTTAAAATTTGAACAAATCCTAGATTACCGAAGGCTGAAGAAGATAACCACAACCTAAATTTCTTCACAAGATTAATAATCTTCTTTTCTTCAAACCAATATTCTTCTCTTTCAATCTCTTGAAAGAACCACTTCAGAAATCACTCTTTCTCTGACTTCTCTTTGTTCTGAAAGTTATGAATAATCTCTTCCCTTCCATTCCCTTTTATAATGATAAATATGGAGGTTTACCAATAGAAATAAGAGTCCTTTTTAGGCTTGAAAAGTAGAAGTTTCTATTTTTTCTCCAAATAAGAATTAAGGGAAATCATATTTCAACTAGGAGTCCTTTTATTATAAGGAGGGACCCCAACAAACTCCCTCTCCCGACTTATGAAGAGGGACTTACCACACCCAAACCTGCAACCCTGCTGCATAGCTCATGTTTCCTTTGGGTAATGGTTTTGTCATCATATCTAAACCATTGTGGTCAGTATGGATTTTCTCGATCTTCAACACCTTTTCTTCAAGAAGATTCTGGATCCACTGGTATCTCACATTTATATGCTTAGACTTGGAATGGAAACTAGAATTCTTACTGAGGTAGATGGCACTCTGACTATCACAATGAATAACATAATTATCCTGTTTCATACCAAGTTCTTCTAATAGTCCCTTCGGCCATAACATCTCCTTGCAACATTTTGTGATGGCAATATATTTTGCCTCTGTAGTAGATAAAGCTACACACTTCTGTACTTTAGATTTCCATGACACTGCTCCCCTTGAAAATGTAAATAGGTAGTCTGATGTGGACCTTTTGGAGTCTACATTTCTTGCCATGTCTGCATCTGTGTAACCGACTAATACTGGCTTATCATTACCAAAATATATACGAGCTTTAGAAGTACCTTTAAGATTCTTTGCCTGGATTGGCAAAAAATCTGCTTACTACTCCAACTGCAAATGCAATGTCCGATCTCGTACACACCACTGCATACATCAAGCTTCCTACAGCTGAAGCATAAGGAATTTTCTCCATTTCTTCTTTCTCACTTCTAGTTAATGGACACTAATCACGAGTCAACTTGAAGTGACTGGCTAATGGACAACTCACTGGTTTTGTCTTGTCCATCTTGAACCTTTCTAGAACCTTCTCAATGTATCTTTCTTGTGATAACCAAAGTTTTTCAGCTTTTCTGTCACGAGATATATGCATGTCAATAATTTGTTTTGCTGGACCCAAGTCTTTCATATTGAAATATTTGTTTAGTTTCTTCTTTAACCTGCTAATTTTATCAGCATCCTGACCAACAATCAACATATCATCAACATAAAGCAGAAGTATAATAATATCTCCATCAGGAACTTTATGAACGAAAACACAATGATCTGAAGTCATCCTGTGATACCCTTGATCGTCCATGAATGATTCAAACTTTTTGTACCACTGTCTTGGTGCTTGTTTCAGCCCATATAAACTCTTCTCTAACTTACAAGCCAAGTGTTCCTTACCTTTAACTTCAACCCCTGTTGGTTGTTGCATATACACATCTTCCTCCAAGTCACCATGAAGGAAAGCGGTCTTGACATCTACTTGTTCAATTTCTAGGTCCATACTTGCAGCCAATCTCAATACTAACCGTATAGAGGACATCTTCACCACCGGGGAGAAAATCCCATCAAAACCAATACCCTTGTTCTGCCCAAATCCTTTCACCACTAGGCGTGCCTTGTACCGTGATTGTAAATTTCTTTCTTCGGTCTTGATTTTTAACACCCACTTATTTTTAATAATTTTCTTGTTCTTAGGGTTTTAAACCAACTTAAAAGTGTTATTCTTATGCAAGGATTCAATCTCATCTTGCATAGCTTTCAACCACTCCTTGTGTACATCATCTATGGCTTCTTCATAACACTGCGGTTCTCTACTATCTGTAACCATCACATACTCGTGTGGAGGATACTTGGTAAACGGTGCTCTCTCTTTAGTCGATCTTCTCAATTCAGCTGGTGGTTTATGTTGAACTTCCATTCCTTGCTTAACATCATCACCCATAGGAACATCTTCATGAGCTTCATCTTCATGATTTTGTTCTTCACCTGCATTATCATGCATAACTTTAGAAGACATATGTGGATCTAGATCAATGAGATCATTACTATGATTCTCATGTTTCTCAACTTTCCCGAAGTCGTCAATAATTTGATCTTTAAGAAAGACCGCATCTTTACTTCTAATAATCTTCTTATCGACTAGATCCCATAACCTGTAACCAAATTTCTCATATGCATACCCTAAAAAGATGCATTGTTTGGCTTTATCATCAAGCTTTATTCTTTAATCTTTAGGTATATGCACAAAAGCTCTGCAACCAAACGCCCTTAGGTGTCCATAACTGACTTCTTTCCCAGCCCATACTCTCTTAGCTACATCTCCATCTAATGGTGCTGAAGGTGATAAATTGATCAGATAACATCCAGTATGCATTGCCTCACCCCATAAGCTTTTAGGCAGTTTAGCTTCTGAGATCATACATCTGATCTTCAATATTCTTTTCTCTCAATCTTGCTTGAAAGAACCACTTCAGAAATCTCTCTTTCTCTGACTTCCCTTTGTTTAGAAAGTTGTGAATAATCTCTTCCTTTTCATTCCCTTTTTTAATGATAAATAGGGAGGTTTACCAATAAAAATAGAAATTCCTTTTTAGGCTTGAAAAATAGGGTCGTGTTTGGCGCGCGGGAATGGCGTGGGAATGGAATGTGATTCCCGGGAATCACATTCCAGATCATTGTTTGGCTCGCGGGAATGGTGTGGGCCCGGGAATGTGATTCCCACAAAAAGGGGTAATAACAAACCCAAGGGGCAGGTGGGTTTGTGATTCCTGTTCGCCGGAATCACATATATTAATATTTATTGACAAATATATCCTTAACAAAATATTGAATAACCAATTTTATTTTTTTGTAGGATCTGGTATTAATAAGTACTATTTATGTTTATGAACAAAATTTAATTTTAGATAAATTCCTATTTAGGTTTACGAACAAAATTTTATTTTAGACAAATTTTTATTAAGACATTTATTTATTATCTTTAAATTTTAACCCTTTGATGTATCGTGTTATTGTTTCATATCTACTAATTTGAAAAAATAATGCTGATTTGAATTTTAATATATAACAAAGTTGATGTGTATATTTCACGCAAAAAAAAAAAGTTGATATGTATTTTATGTAGTTTAAGTAAAGGTAAAAGTGAACTTTTACAAATATTTACATTCCTATTCCTATACGAACCAAACACCTAATTAGGAATATGTCAGGAATCAAATTCTCATTCATGGTTAAACCAAACATCAAACTACGGGAATGTGATTTCTGGGGATGACGTTACGGGAATGTAATTCCTGAGGAATCACATTCCATTCCCGCGCGCCAAACATGGCCTAGAAGTTTCTATTTTTTCTCCAAATAAAGAATAAGAGAAATCGTATTTCAACTAGGAGTCCTTTTATTATAAGGAGGGACCCCAACAACCTCCACCATTATCTCCGCCGACACCTCCACTATTAATTCCGGCCATTATCACCATTTCCCTTCATGCCTCTCTCTCTCCTTCCTCTTTTGTTTCTCTTCCTTCAGAGATGAAGCAGGAAAAAGAGGGCAAGCAATGTAAGAGGCAGTTTCTAAAAAATTGAAGAGGAGGTTTAAGAGGCAGCTATAGGCAGTTTCCAAAAATTGGGATGGTTTCCAATTTTTTGGCTCAATAGGCAGTTTCCAATTTTTTGGCTTATAATATATATAAATAGGGGTTGAGTGCTTTGTAATCAACACACCAACACAAACAACAACTCTTCTTTAGAGAGCTAGAGAGAGAGCAAGAGTGAGAGAAATTTTTCATAGTTTTTGAGCGGTGTTAAATTTCTCGGTCGTCGAAGATTTAGTATAGAGGGTTATTACTATACGGTACCATCTTGGGACGAACTTGCGGATTGTGTTAGTCGTCTTCATCTATCCTTCAATAAAGATTTCTTGTTCGCCCGAGGACGTAGGCTTTAAAGCCGAACCTCGTTAAATTTTGTTCGCATATTTGATTTTGGCTTAGCTTTTCGATTAATCTTCATAATCGGATCAATTTCTAGGTAGGTTCGATAGCTTCCGCGACTTTCAGTTTTAACAATTGGTACCAGAGCCTTGTTGAGATTGAACGAAGAGAAGATGGGATCGAGAAGTGGTACGGTCAAATCAGGGAAATATGAGACAGAGAAGTTCAATGGGAAAAACGATTTTTCTTATTGGCGGATGCAGATGAAGAATCTGCTAATCTCGCAGAAATTACACAAGACGTTGACGGGAATGAAACCAGGAGATATGTCAGATGAGGATTGGGAGGAGTTAGATCTCGAAGCACGGGCTACCATTATGTTGTGTCTTGAGAGGGACGTGGCGTTCCTAGTAGACGGAGAAACAACGGCGGCGGGTGTGTGGTTAAAGCTAGAAAGCAGTTTCATGACGAAAACTTTAACGAATCGAGTCTACTTAAAATCCAAATTATTCACATGTAGAATGGAAGAAGGTTCTTCTATTCAGGAATATGTAAATAGGTTTGACAGGATTATCTCAGATTTGAAGGATATTGATGTTAAGGTTGAGGATGAGGACCAAGCCCTCATATTGTTACTTTCATTGCCAAAATCTTATGAAAACCTTGTTCAAACTTTGATGCTTGTTGGTGATAGTCTAAGCATGGAAGAGACGAGAAATTCGCTATTAGCGGATGACCTTCGTAAGGTTGCTACTAGCAGTATGGCGTCGGGTGGAGTAGACAAGGAACAAGCACAAGGGTTGTTTGTAACAAGGGGGAGGAGTAATGAAAGAGGAAAGGGAAAGGGCGGGAAATCTAGATCCAAATCTAGAGGCTCTTTCAAGAAAACGTGCTTTAGTTGTGGTGAGCTTGGCCACTTTAAAGCGGCTTGTCCAAAGAGAAAGTTGAAGCAAAAGAACGAAGGCTACAAGGAGAAACAAGAGATGCAAGAGGCGGGATATGTGTCAGAAGAGGCGGACGAATGTTTCTCGGTGACAGAGGTGTCTGAGAAGATCTTCGATAAGTGGATGCTTGATTCAGGGGCGTCACACCATATGTGCCCAAATAGGGAGTGGTTTACTACCTATAGGAGTATAGATGGTGGTACAGTTATACTGGGTGATGATAGTATATGTAAAACTGTGGGATTCGGAACAATACGGATCAAGATGCACGATGGAGTGGTGAGAACATTGACGGATGTAAGACACATACCCGATTTGCGGAAAAATCTAATTTCCGTTGGTGTGTTGGAGCGGAACGGCTGTAAGATAATTATAGAGAATGGCTCCATAAAAGTCGTTAAGGGTTCTTTGGTGGTAATGAGAGGTACTCGTTACGGTAATTTATACAAACTTTTGGGGACAACAATTACTGGAGATGTAGCAGTAGGAATCAGTGGAAGGGATCCAACGGCTAGTACGAGGCTTTGGCATATGCGCCTTGGGCATATGTCAGAAAAGGGTCTATCTTTGATGTGCGGGAAAGGCTTGTTGAAGGACATGAAGAAGCCTTGCATGGAGTTTTGTGAGCATTGTGTGTTCGGGAAGGCACACAGGGTAACGTTCTCTTCAAGTAAGTACAAGAGCAAAGAGGTATTAGACTACGTACATACCGATGTCTGGGGACCGGCAAAGTTACCTTCCAAGGGTGGTTCCAGGTATTTTGTTACATTCGTTGATGATCATTCGAGATTTGTCTGGCTTTATTTTCTGAAGCATAAGAATGAGGTATTCAACACATTCCTGGTGTGGAAAGCAATGGTTGAGAACAAAACTGGTCGAAAGCTGAAGACGTTAAGATCGGATAATGGGACCGAGTACACGGATGGGGCATTCAAGGAGTTTTGTAATCAGGAAGGCATTGTGAGGCACTGGACAGTAGTAAACACACCTCAGCAGAATGGAGTCGCAGAGAGATTGAACCGTACACTACTTGAGAAGGCTAGATGTATGCGCTCCAATTCGGGATTAGGCGTAGAATGGTGGGCAGAATCTGTTGCTACAGCTTGTTATATTGTGAATAGATCTCCACATTCTTCTTTAGATGGCGGCATACCTTACGAGGTGTGGTCAGGTGAACATGCAGATTACGAGAGACTTAAGGTTTTCGGTTGTACGGCCTATTACCATGTTAAAGGTAACAAACTTGACAATAGAGCAAAAAAGGCAATTTTCTTAGGATATGCTACAGGAGTCAAGGGTTATCGGCTATGGTGTACGGAAGACAAGAAGTTTGTAATCAGCAGAGATGTGGTATTTGATGAGTCATCTATTGTAGCTATGGCGAAAGCTACGGTGCCTAGTTGTGGTGATGTTGGGTCTACTAAAGCTCAAGTAGTGGAAGTAGAAGCCGAAGACCAACGGGTTTCTAGGAATCATGATCAGGTGGAGCATCGGGATAATACTCAAGATGAGGAAATTGATGAACCCGATCATGAGGAGGTTCAAGGGGAAGGTACACAAGTTTTACAACAACAACAGCAGGATGTTTCGGTACACACTAGGCCGAAACGGTTATATAAGCCGGTACAGAGGTTAGGGTCAGACAAACCTCTTAGGCATTACGGGCAGGCAAATCTGGTTGAATATGCACTCTCGGTGGAAGACGACGAGCCGGTCACCTTCAAACAAGCTATTACCGCGGAGGAAAGAGAGAGTTGGTTGGTTGCTATGCAAGAAGAGATGGAGTCTCTTCACAAGAACCAGACATGGGAGGTTGTCCCATTGCCCGAAGGTAAGTATGTTATTGGTTGTAAATGGGTGTACGAGAAGAAAGAGGATTCTTCCGAGATCAAGGGTACAAGGTATAAGGCAAGACTAGTGGCCAAGGGTTATGCACAGAAAGAAGGGGTCGACTACAATGAGATTTTCTCACCGGTCGTGAAACATACTTCTATTCGGGTGCTATTGAGTATTGTTGCTCACAGTGATCTTGAGCTGGAACAACTCGATGTTAAAACTGCCTTCTTGCACGGTGATTTGGAAGAAGAAATTTATATGGCTCAACCTGAGGGATACAAGGTTGAGGGTAAAGAAAATCAAGTATGTCGTTTGAGAAAATCTCTTTACGGATTAAAACAATCCCCTCGCCAATGGTACAAACGATTTGATTTTTTCATGCTAAAGCATGGTTTTCGCAGAAGTGACTATGATTGTTGTGTATACATCAAAAAGCTTCGCGAAGGTGACTTTATTTATCTCCTTTTGTATGTGGATGACATGCTTATTGCTTCTCGAAGCATGGTGGAGATAAATAAGTTGAAATCTCAACTCAGTCAAGAGTTTGAGATGAAAGACATGGGCGCTGCAAAGAAGATACTAGGAATGGAGATTAAGAGAGAGCGGTCAAGTAAGAAACTGTACTTGAAACAGAAAGGTTACATCGAACGAGTAGTTTCTCGATTTGGGATGCAGAATGCGAAGGCGGTGTCAACACCTTTGGCACCACACTTCAGACTCTCGGGAAAACAATCTCCCACTACTACGGTGGAGAAGGATCATATGGATCGTGTACCGTATGCTAGTGCAGTTGGCAGTTTGATGTACGCTATGGTGTGTACTCGTCCAGATATTTCACAGGCGGTCAGTGTGGTTAGCAGGTTTATGGCAAACCCGGGGAAGACACATTGGGAAGCTGTGAAGTGGGTCTTGAGGTACTTGAAGGGTACCGTTGATACGGGTTTGTGCTTTGGTGGAGACACATGTCAGGTAAGCGGTTATGTTGACTCAGATTATGCTGGCGATCTAGATAGAAGACGATCTACTACTGGTTATGTATTTAGGGTACATGGTGCTCCAGTTAGTTGGCGATCGATGTTACAATCTACAGTTGCGTTATCTACTACGGAGGCCGAGTATATGGCTATGGCCGAGGGTGTGAAGGAAGCATTGTGGTTGTGGGGTCTTCTGGATGATCTAGGGATTAAGCAGGAGTGCGTGGATGTATGGTGTGATAGTCAAAGTGCGATCCACTTGGCGAAGAATCAGGTTCATCATGCTCGTACTAAGCATATCGATGTCAAGTATCACTTTGTACGAGATGTCATAGAGGAAGGTGATGTTTCTCTTATGAAGGTACACACAGATGAGAATCCCGCGGACATGTTGACTAAAGTGGTGACGTGTAGCAAGTTTCAGCATTGCCTGGAATTGCTACAAATCGGCTCGTGTTAAGTTGCCCGAAAGGGCGTAATGGCGACAAGATAATCTTTATGTGAAGGGTTGGTAGAACTACGGTAGGCTTGATCCTATAAAAGGGTACGTAGGCAGCCATGGACATATGGTGCAGTCGGATGAAGTTACAAGAAGCAGATATATCTTACAAGGAGTATCCTGGTGTTCGTCCAAAATTTGAAGTATATCAAATTGTGTACGAGGTGGAGAATTGTAAGAGGCAGTTTCTAAAAAATTGAAGAGGAGGTTTAAGAGGCAGCTATAGGCAGTTTCCAAAAATTGGGATGGTTTCCAATTTTTTGGCTCAATAGGCAGTTTCCAATTTTTTGGCTTATAATATATATAAATAGGGGTTGAGTGCTTTGTAATCAACACACCAACACAAACAACAACTCTTCTTTAGAGAGCTAGAGAGAGAGCAAGAGTGAGAGAAATTTTTCATAGTTTTTGAGCGGTGTTAAATTTCTCGGTCGTCGAAGATTTAGTATAGAGGGTTATTACTATACGGTACCATCTTGGGACGAACTTGCGGATTGTGTTAGTCGTCTTCATCTATCCTTCAATAAAGATTTCTTGTTCGCCCGAGGACGTAGGCTTTAAAGCCGAACCTCGTTAAATTTTGTTCGCATATTTGATTTTGGCTTAGCTTTTCGATTAATCTTCATAATCGGATCAATTTCTAGGTAGGTTCGATAGCTTCCGTGTCCTTTAGTTCTAACAAGCAAGTTTAAGTTTACCTCACTAAAAAACTACTTTCCTTAGACATACACAAAGTTCAACTAGTAAAACCCATCTTAGGCATTCACCTAAATCAGTTTATTACTTACCCATCTCGGATAAATCAAACAAAGAAACACCCATGAATACAAAAAACTTTGTAACTCATCAAATTTTCGGACACCCATGCAAGAAAGAGAAAAAAAGGTTATTGTTCCAAGCCTGTTGTATTTCAAACCTGAACTTTGATAATTTCACCTTTTTTCGACATGAGTATGAACAACTTCGACTCCATAATTGAAACAAAACAACTAAAGTCTCACTCCAACCAATGAATCAAAACCAAGAATAGTCAAATAAGAAACTCAAGGTTTTCACTTCTATAGTGGGAGAGTTGTTTATGTCATAGTTACTAATTTGTCTCGAGAGAGAAAGTAGAAATATTTAGAGTTTTCATGATCTTCGTAATAATATTATTAGTGACCTTAAAAGCTAGGACTTTGATGATGATACTTAATGTATTGATGTTTTTCGTTGGATTTTTTTTTTTCTAGTTTTCGATGTGCTCGCACTTGCGAACGACGTCACGAATTTGGGGAACCCTATTTGTGAGCTTTTGCTAACCTAGTTTTCGAGCTTCCGCAAACTGAATTTGTGAGATTTAAACCACATTTTGCATCTTCAAATCTACTTTGCGAGATTCGAAACTTAGTTTGCAAAATTAAACCTTGTTTGCAAAATTAAAAAAAAAAAAATAATACCGTTTTTCTGCGTTTGCTTTTGCGAAAAAGTATTGAAAGTGGATCTCATTTTAAAGGTCATGAGAAATACATTCTAAATATATAAGTTTTATCGAAACCCGACATCTATCAAAAACGTTACATACATTTAAAGTAAAAGAGAAATACTCTTCCAAATATTGTTTTGATCTAAATAAAAATTATTAAATATTTGTCGTTTTTTTTTTACCTATTTTGAATATCAAAAAACTAAAAATCCTTCTAATAATTACACTACAGGGAAAGATTGCCAGATACCACACATACAAATTCAAAACAGACCTTATGTGTCTTTAAAATCGGCTCAGTCAAGGTTTACTAAGAGTTGACGAGAGACCTTGCTGAAAACTGGTTCATTCAAGAAGAGAAGTGAGCTGCTCCCAACACAAAAGGACATCCAGATGGAATTTCAAAACTTTTAAGGACGCTTTTAGAGAAATCGTTTACAGCGTCATTTATAGGAACAATTTAAAATTTTATAGCAACTATTGTATCTAGTGCACACTATTTCATCTTAATTGAACCCTCACGAGAATAATAAGTGTAATGGATATAGTCATTGAACATTCAAGGACAAAATTCATGTACATATATGTCAAGACATTTCAAGATATTGAATTCATAGACAAAATATTTTTATAGACATTGATTCTATAGACAAAATGTGTAGTAGACAGTTTCTTAAGACATTTATTATTATTATTATTATTATTATTATTTACTTAATCAAAATAGGTATTGGTATATTATTATTATTATTATTATTATTATTATTATTATTATTATTATTATTATTATTATTATTATTATTATTATTATTATTATTATTATTATTATTATTATTATTAATATTATCATTATTATATTATTATCGTATGAAATAACATATTTCTACTGAAATTTCAATAATATCTTCTTGACCGTTCGTGGACAGCTATCGACAATTCATGAATATTTATTATTATAATTATATTATTTTACGATTTATTATATTTTTACTGGTATTTCAAAAATGTATCCACAGACTTTCGTCAACATTGTGAACATTTGTGCATAACTTATGGATATTTGTCACTATAGGGCTATTATTAATGTTTCATGTTAAGTAACATATTATAATGAATTTTGAAGATATGTTCTTTTGACTTTCTTGGATATATGTGGACATTTATAAACAATCAGTAGATCTTTACTATTATATTGTTACATATTGGGAAAAATTTGTTAGATATTTTATTATTATTATTATTATAACTATTATTACAATAACTAATACTATTACAATAACTATATCATTACTATATTTTCTTTTGTTAGGTATTTTATCATTATTATTATTAACAATAGACTGTTATTATTATTGTTTTATTGTCCCATACTATGGAAGACATCCCATCTCCAAAACCTATCTAAATTGACTCAAAAAACTATTGAAATATTCATTAATGTCTATGAAGTTAAAGTGTCTCCAAAAATTCGTGATCTCGTATCCCAAACGAATAACAAATACATTAGAGAACATTCGAATTGCTGAAACAAATAACAGAGACATTGGTAGGCATATAAATTGTTTCAAACAAATAACAAAGACATTGGTGGAATTTGAAACATCTCAAATCAACGAACAGTTATTAGAAATCTTTCAACGGTCTCTAACCAATTGCGGAGATGTGGTGACATTATAATGTCCGCCATATCTCTTTAAATGTAAAAAGGTAGTGCTGCAAAATTTATAAGAAATATGGTGCTAGAATTGGATGGTCTAACCTGCAGACGTAGTAAAGCATCACCACAAGGTTTGACTTCGAAACGATTTTGATAGAACTCTTGGCGGACTTTCTCAACTTGAGCTCGTTCTTCAGGAGTCCCTGCATTTGGGTCGAATTCCCAAGTTTGCCTTCCCACAAAATTATTTGTAGTAATTAGCCATTTACTAAATGGACCTTCTCCATGGGCCACCTTAAGCTTCCACATCCTTCCTTTCCTCTACATATTTAGAGAGATATCAAACCTTATTGCACTCAAATAATCAAAGCCATTTGTAGGAGAATATTTTATCCTTTCCTCTACATTATAGAGAGATATCAAATGTTATTGTCCTCCTTCCCTCTACAAAATAAAGAAGGGAGGGAATACTTTTTCGAAGTTAAGAGACATTTAGGAGGTTAACGAAAATTTCTTCTTTTTTTTTTTGTTACCACAGAAGCTACATTAACAAACTAGAGAGTTATTACCAGTTCTTATCATCATAAGATACTGTAGTGCAACCAAAACTTTACAATAAAATTTTGAAACCCTAATTAGAACTAAAGTAGTGACTAATTTCTACACAATAAAAAAGACAGTCAAGAATAAGGGAAATTTCGATTAGTAAAGAGAAACAAATGTTTCCTATTTTACTGCAATCGTGTTGGTAAAATTGTTTGTAGTTTTTCTATTATGACTTCTTGCCGTCCTGTAACCTGTTACAACTTAGAGAGGAAAAAGGAGAGTTGCAAAAGCAAGATGGGCCATAAACTAGTAGCCCCATTAGTAAGTGCATCTATTCCGCAATGCGGATGTCCCAGGTTCGATCGGATGGAAGCGCAAATTGAAGAATATTGAACTTAAGTGTAAATAAAGTAGTTTTTGTGGGATTTTAGGTCTCATTTAAGTTCGTCGGACCTTAGCAGTAGTAATTAGACAGTTATCATGCTTATCACATCGTATCAAGGTATCAATGCCTTTGTAATGACCATTGTAGTCAATATCCAAAAAAAATAATAAGCAAGATGGGTTTCGAAGTAATTTATATAGTTGTGTGTAGATTAAGAAAAGGTGTTGCTGGAGAAGTGATGTGGCGTGAAAATGCCACATTTAGGTCACTTAACTTTGATTAGTTAGTTCTTTTCGGGTTTTATTTTTAATTACTTATGTGTTTTTATTGCTAGGTAGTTTATTTGGGGTTTGGCGTGTAATTCGGAATAAAGAGAGCGAATTATCACATTTTCATCTTATGTGGCAAAAGGGAAAAAAAGAACACCAGGGGTATTTTGGTCATTTTGGTCAAAATCAGAAGTCAAACAACAAACGGAAGTTGATTCGGAGTTCGGACGGAGAAGTTGCGAATGAAAGAAGCCGAGGTTCGGTTTTGAAACAAGGATTCTATGAAGGCACCCCCATGGTTATAAATGTAGAGACAAGATGAAGGCACCCCTTTGGAATCCCAAAACCCAAACTTGAAACGAAGAAGAAATAGTGAATTTTATGAGCACCCTCCTTGAAGATGACAAAGTCAATTCTGAAAGACCAAGTCTTGGTCAAGGGTTTAATTAAGTTGAAGTCTTTTAGACAAAAGGGGGGTCATCTTCTATGGGAGGGCTAAGTCTGATTTGGGGGATCAAAGGAGAGAGAAAGAGTTAGGGTTTTGGTGTTCTTGGTTCAAAAGTTAGAGAGAGAGAGAGAGCTTGAAGGAGAGAAGGAGGAGTGTCGGCCAAGTTGGCCGGCACCACAGAGAGCTCGGGACGAAGAAGGAGCACAGCAGCAACCGGCCGTTCTTGCAGCAACACGAGCTGCCATTAGAGCAGCTCGGATCTCACGCCGGCAGCAGCTGCTCGGTCTTCAGCCGCACGGGACAACACTATGGATGATCGGGAAGGTCGCACCTAGGCTCGGGAAGAGCATTACCATGGCCGGACTTCATGGGACAACAACCTTCTTCAACCATGGCCGGGTTTTCTAGGTTTTTCCGGCCACTCTTTTGGCCGGAAATCTTAGGGGTTTTAGTAGGGTCCTTCTTGCCTTTATATCTCTTGTGTTTGATTGTTGTTTGGTGTTGATTTCCTAAAGAGAGAAAGCTTGGGTGAAGCTTTAATGGTGGTGATTTCTAAATGAAGAAGATGACTATGTTTCTATGGGGAACTCTGAATTTTGTTTGGGGACACCCATTATGCACTGTTAAAGGGAAATCCAGAATTTTACTAAGGGAAGATCGCCTGCACCTAGTTACTCATATTTTCCGACGATCTTAGCCATGCGCCTTATCGGAAAAGGGAGATCCTCTCATCATCTTCTTTTCATTTATTACTTATTCACTATGTTAGCTAAATCAAGTGTGTCGTTAATGAGATGAAATGTGATGAATTTGTGATTATCTATGTGATGATTTAATGTTTTGATAATAAATTGATGTTTTCTTATCTTGATTACTTGTTTCAATCGTTTTTTCATGTGTCTTATCAAGTACTTCGCATAGTTAATCGATTAGGCAAAGTGATCGATATCGATCGTAGTCTAGATCCAAATTTCATGTGTCTTGTCATGCACTTCACATAGTTAGGCGATTAGACAACACTTTCGTTGACTCGGGATCAACCGATTAACGTGTTTGTTTAACTAAGTATGATCTCCGGATATACGTAGTGCTTATAGACATCACCTTAGGAGTCGAACATCGGTTTTACTTTGAACATTAGATCGGATCATATATAGTTGTAGGTTTATAATTATCGGATTTTCGGTTCGACACCTCTCTCACTTATTTATCTCCCGACTCTTGTTGCCTCCTGACTCTTGTTTCCTTCGACTCTTCTCTCGGATCTCTCTCGCCCATTTACATTAGATTATCTAGTTAGCTTTACTTAGTTCTTCTCTTATTTACTTATTTAATCAAAACCCTCCATTATCTTGTTTCTTCTTTTTTAGTCTAAGTTAGCATTTGATATCTAGACCGGGGGATAAGACCCTTCGACATCCAAACTACCTTCCTATCCTTGGATCGATCCCGGCTTTGCCGGATTACTACTTGATACCTCCGCTTGGGTGTGCAACCTTTTCGGGTGCATCAAGAAGTGAAAAATGTGAACCTGAAAATTGGAATCCAACAAAAGTACGTCGATTTCAATTTGAATCCCCGAAACCAATCTTCTTCACGTTTCTTCATGTTCACAAATGAAATTAGGAAAAATAGAAAACTAACATAAAATTAGAAATCCTCAATTTTTATGGAAATTCAGAGGAGTGAAATAGTAAATGATAAGATTGATTTCGGGTCTTTTAAAGACCAGGAGGAAGTATGACAACTTGATGTCCTAGCTAGCGTGTTTTGCTCTTACTCCTTGAGAGACAAAAGAAGAGAAGAGATATGAAGGTCTTTTGGTGGTGGTGGTGGTGGTAGAAGCAAATAAAATTTGTTGTGTTCGTATGAAGGTCGTCTGCAGGTGTCTCTGACAGAAAAGAGATTTAAGAGTCATTTCGCGACTGGTCATCTTTAGCGGGCCAAGACCAAATAAACCCTTTATATTTTTGTACCGATTATATGAAACTTGGTTTTAATGAAAATTATTATACTCAAGGGTCGGTTACTTTTAGGGCTTAAGGGAGTTTCGAAATTTTATCTCAAAAGTGAATAATCAATCGAAACCTACTCTTGGTTTTGATTGTTCAACATGGGGAAGCATGAACAGAAGGTAAGTCTTTTAAATTCCCACCTTGTCAGTTATGGTTTTGGTATGGACTCCATGAGTCACTACATTCAATATGTACATCTATATAACAAATGACATAGATTTTGGTGTCATGTCGTAACTTTGGTTTATAAATCTCGGTCGTCCAATTTTCTTTTGTAAATCATGACCCTTCTTTTTAAGTAGTTTTTGAAAAGATAGATATTTTGTAACGCCCCAAGCCTTAGCAGTTGCCGATATTGTCCCCGCTTTAACCACCCAGGCCCAAGCCCACACGCGTACGGGGTTTTGTTCTTGGCGAAGGCACCACAAGCCCACCCAAAAGGCCTTGGTACTTACTAAGCTTGAGCTTACACATATAGCCCAGTCTCTGGACACTCTTGTGAGCAATGCGGGACTATTACAATGCCCCACCCTCAGCGAAGAGCCGTCCTCGGCTCTGATACCACTTTATAACTGCTAAGGCTTGGGGCGTTACACATTGTTTCATTAAAACAATCGTAACTTTTACAATGAAGCTTTAACGAACATTGTTGAAGCTTCAAGGTTACGATCTCGAATTAAGGCTTATAATATACCAAAATTAGTGTATCAAAAGACGGTCTAGGACACGTAACTAAGAGACAAAAGGTCTCAAAAGATTGACCCCAAAAAGTGCTTTTAATATGACTTACGGGAGGATTTTTTTTTATTTTTTCTAGTTTTAGCAGTTTCTAAGTTTCAGTTATTAAAGAGTTTTGGTATTTTTAGACTTTTACTTTTAGGCTTTTAAGCCTATAAATAACCCTTCATTTCATTGTTGACGACAACTTTTTTTTTTGTTGAAAAAATGATTTCTTTCAGTCCTCCACTTCACTCTCTCACTCCTCAATTTCATTATTTCATTCCTTCACCTCATCTTTCCTTTTCCTCTAGCTTGCCTTCTTCAATCTAAGACAGTCACTGACATAAGGTCAGTGGCCTGTGACTTTCTGTCAACAACTTTGAAATTTGAAATAATAGTATTAACTCTTCTCTCATTCTTCTTCTTCCTCTCACTCTCTCTCTCTCTCTCTCTCTCTCTCTCTCTCTCTTTCTCTCTCTCCCTTTCTCTCTCTCCCTTTCTCTCTCTCCATCTATCCCTCAACCCCTTTCTTTGTTGAGACGAAAGGGAGAACCCCTTCGATGAACAGAGAGAGAAAAGAGGAAAAAGAATGTGAGAGAACAGTTCAAAGAAAATACTTCTAAAAATCTAGGCTGTTTGCAGAAAGTCATTGGCCTCTTTAGTTGAACTTAGAGAAAAAGGCCACGTGGAGGAGAGGGAAAGATTACGTGTAATGAGAGAGTAAGGTTTTTTTTTATGAAAGGAATGAGAGAGTAAGGTTGAAAAGATTAAGAGATGATGTGGACAAATAAAAAAAATTAAATGAAAACATGTGATAGGGTAGAAACATAAAATTTGAGAAAAATTAGATGTCAAATCGAACTGTCGGACACGACTAGAACCAAATCTAATTGTTAGATACTTGTATGGAGGAAAATGGTTAATTGGTCCCCGGGTCAAAATAGGATAAACAAATATTTGTTAAGTCTTTTAATTCGAACATCATTGACCAAATGTCTCTTTGTTTTAAAAAAAAAAAAAATGACGCGACAAAAAGTGGCCCGAGTGGCTTGACAAGGCCAAGTTCGCACAACCATCATGACATCATCAACTTACCCACGTGGGGCCAGTTTTGGTCGGGCCCAATAAGATTTTCTTTACTGTAAAGACTAGTATTAGATTAAATAGTAAATTCAACAACGATAGATAACAAGAAAATCCAGACATACTCTAGACATACATCCTATGTGGCTTGCCGTGATTCGTGTTTTTGATGATTCTAATTCACTAGACAACGAATTACGGCAAGCCACATAGGATGTATGTCTAGAGTATGTATGAACTTTCTTGTTCTCTATCATTTCTCTAGTAAATTTTATACCGCGGTTTTCTTAAATAAGCTACTGCCTACTAAGTGCATATTCAGTTTGGAGATTTTATAGGTAATCCCCAAACTTGTTGAAGACAAACTTGGCAATTCTTAAAATTGTTGAAGGAAATTTGTGTAAAGTAGGCAATGACCTAACTAATGTTTGACCTAACTGTGTAATGTAGGGTGGCCGACGACCACAATAAAAAAAAATCTCTTTTAGAGAGCTTTTTCATACCTCCGAACAAGAGTGAAGCTAGAATTTAAAATTACTTCGGACTAGCCTAAAAGTGCTCAGAGTGCAAAAATTTCATTTCTGACGTTGATGCACTAACAAGTAGTATTTAAAAACCAAATTTTTTCCGAATATGTAGCTTTCAGCAATACTTCAAACATAAAAAACTTAAAGAAGAATTAACCTTAATAGTTTATAACGTATGTGATCATTAGTAATTTAGGGACAAAGAAATAACTAAGACATAACCCAGCTGACACCTAAAAAGTGGAGTAAAACTTGATTCAGCATAAAAAAAAGGTTAAAAAAGAATTATGTTCAAAAGTAGGGGGAGTACAACTTTAGACTAAAAGTGAAAATACAGTATAAGTAAGGGTCAATTCGGAATTCACTTAACAAACAAAAATCAAAATTGGAAATGAGAGAGTGAGGACTTGAACGCAGGACATCATGGATGGTAGAGCAAGCATAAGACCACCTGGCTATCTCCCTAACTATGTTCAATCATTTTATTTATACTACAAATACACCCTGACTACAACCATGGGTAGCCTCCCCCTGGCTCCGCCCTTGCCTTCGGAGTCCCATCGCCAGGGGGTTTAGAAAGAGAGAAGAAAGAGAATAGGAGAAGGAAGAGGAAGAGGAAGAGAAAAAAAAAGTAAAATCATCGGCGGGAGATCGCCAACCGATGACATTTGCCAGAAAAAGTGAAAAAGTAGAGGTGGGTGATAAACACCCTCAAGTTAGAGCATTGCCTCTAATCATACTTGGGCAATTTATTTTGACCAAGTCTGAGGTGAAAAATACATTGCAATTAACAAGTTTGGACATTCCCTTAAAAACTCACATTCAATTTTGTTTTCTCAAACAGTTTGTGTGCTTGTTAAGTTCTCCAACTAAGAGCACAATAATCAGGATTATCCATCTATACTTTGTGCCTTAAATTATACACAAAAATCTTCAATCCTAGCAACACAGATCATCATCACTTTCCTATTCAGTATTAATTTTATAACAAAAAAAGAACTTTAAACTCGGGCTAAATAGACTAAGAGTTTTTTTAGGAGAGAAAAGTAATCCTCTCCTTTGTACTCTTTTTCTAATCTCATAGATCTTGACTGGTTTTCAAGTCCAAATACCTCATCCTTCCTAGTACGAGGTTCTATAATTAGTATCTAGAATCAAATCGATCTCCCAACCAAACTATGAATAGAGATTCTTTCTTCACGCAGTCACCGAATCCATCATCTTCTCGGTGAAGCACATGCAGAATAACTCATCGATCAACTTGGAATCACTCAACTCCCTTTACTAAAACTCATACTAACCACCAAAAATATCCCCCCACGATTTCCCTCATCAACCATAGTCCATTGAAAAATTTTCCCTAATTTCTAGGATTTACTAGGTTACATCAAGAGAGGTTTTATCAAGGGGGAAATAAGCAAAAGTACAGAAGGACAAATCTACATAGCACTGAAAACAGGGAAAATCTCTTATCTCTTCCTTTTATATTACTCTTGTGATTGTCTCTTCTAGGCTTTAGTTTCAATCTTTCTACATCCTTCTATAGTAGCTTAGTTTTCTCTTATAATCAAGTAATATTTCTCACTATAATCACTCATAATCTTTAAATCAATCTTAGAGGCAGACCTCTTTCCACCCTTTGCATGCCTGATTTACTGTTGTTTTCACTCATGAATCCCGAGACTCGATTATTAGATATTATCTACTAGTGGTCGAGCTTATAGCTCATCAAATGAGGTTTTTTCTCCATCTCAACTCAATTAATGAACAAACCCTAATTTTAATATTTTTCTTTAATCTTAACAGACCTCTAAGGTCATGTACCCCAATGGTATATCCTGATCTCGATTCCGTCAATCTACCATGTTGAACCTTTATGTCCACTTCGATCATATATCTTTTCCTAGTTATATGGTGTTTCCATGTTGTCGAACTACTTACGATCATTTTGATGGGCTATCCATTTTAGTTTCATCCATCTTTAACCATTATCAGTCTAGGAACATTAATCGTTCAATTGCTAGCCACCTTTGCCTATCAATCAGACCGGTAATAAAAAACATTCATCTTCACTTTCCTTTCGACCCCGGTCGACACACTATTTCGAATATTAATCTCCATCTTTGTCGTGAAGTTTATGTTACTTATCATCCAACTCACTTTTTGTTGATTACAGGTGTCTTTGGTTACCAAATAGATTTAACTTTTAATCCAAGTTCCATAACATGTTCGCTTCCACCCCTTTTCGCAATTTTATTGCGATCATTTGTCGGATTAGCTGGGTATTTATACTCGGGCTATGACGGAGATCCCATTTACCAGGTGTCTGACCTGTTTCTACTTTGTAGAATTCGATCGGATATGGTCTCTTTATATGGAGAAAACTGGCGGGATAACCCAGAATCATCTTTTGATTCCATCTTGCAGACATCCTCGTTTCTTTTTGAAACTTTGGGTGTATGTTTAACCCATCTTAAGTGTTACAGGAAGTTAGGTACAAGTTTCATCGGTAAATCAACCAGACGGACTCTCAAGATCAAATATCATATCATTCTCGAGAAGAGCTGCCACACTCGTATGCTACAGAATAAAGATTGCTTTACAAATGGAAGTTATATTATGCACTTCTTCAGTTCTGTTATTTTGTTTTACTACGTTACTCATTAGAGTTTTATTTTTCTACTTTGTTTATTGTAATAGACTCTTTATGTTAATGTATTGCCTTTCAACAAAAAAAAAGAGCACAATAATCAGCTTGATTTAACTTGAGTACTTGACCAGTGGACAACTGTGATAAAAGAATGTATGTTTTAGTATTGGGTTCTTATTTAATTAGCATATTTTTGAATTGTTTAAAATTAAGTTCATAATATAGCAGTAGATTGTTGAACTAACCACGTTAGATTTAATATTGTTAGAATTTCATGGAGTTAGAACTTGTAAGATAGAAGAAGAGAAAGGAGAAGGAGATGGGTGTTAACAGAATTACCTACTTTTGTAATAGGGTTGTCTCATGGGCTTCTAAATTAGAAAGGGCTCAGCTCAAGAATTCTATCGACACGCATTTCATATGCATTGAGTGGCACGTGTGTATGTAATTAGTCGGTTAAGTAGATAAAGTTAGTTACTAAGATAATTAGCTCCTTAACTAACTCTCTCTCTCTCTCTGTAATCTGAATGTATAAACAGAATCAATTAATAAATAAAGCTCAAGTTTTGCTTTCATGGTATCAGAGCTAAAACCCTATAAAGTTTATCTTGAAATCAAAGATCAAGAAAACCTAACTGGGACTGAATACTACAAGAGTAAAGAAGTGAATTCAAGATTGCGTCTTCTGTCATCAACGAATCAGAGAAACAATTGAATTCGAGATCGACTCTTCTGTAATCAAAGAATCAGAGAATCAATCTTCAAAGTTAGAAAAGAGTTGAAGCTTCTGTCATCAAAGAATCAGAGTGACAATCTCTTCCCATGGCGAATTCAGGGATAATTCCCCACAATATGAATCAAAATCATGTTCAGTTTTCTCATAATGCAAACATCACTAGTCTCATCTCAGCTAGGTTAGATGGATCCAATTTTTTTGTTTGGAAAGACCAATTTGAAAATGCCCTAATAGGAAATGATCTAATATGCTATATAGATGAAACCTATGAAGAACCCCCACAACTTGTTGTCTTAGAAGGTAGAGACACTGTCAATCTAGTTTATCTCCAATGGAGAAAAAATGATAGCTTTGTGAAATCATTCATTAAAGCCACTATAAATCAATCAATCGCTTCTGATATATTAGGATTGAAAACTGCTAGAGATATTTGGAATTATCTTGAATTAATCTATACCCAAGAATTTGAAGCCAAGAAATCCTCCTTGAGGAATAAGCTTCAAAATATTAAGAAGGGTTCATCTTCAATCTCTGAATATTTGAGCAAGATAAAAAATCTTGCAGGGTCTCTCACAGTAGTAAATGATAGAGTAGGTGATTCTGAGTTAGCAAGAATTGCACTTCAAGGCCTAGGGAAGCAATACTCCCAATTTGTAATTACTATTCAAAATAGAGATGGGCCTTTAAATTTTGCTGAACTTAGAAGCAGATTGGCTCATCATGAACACTGGTTGAAAGAACAAGAAATCAATGATGAGAATGAGGCCGTTTGGGTCAAGAAAATTTAAAATAAAGGTGCTATAAGATCACCAAATCAGAATCAGAGAATGACAAGTCAAAATCAGTTCTATGAAGGGTCTCCATCAAGAGGTCAGAATAGACAACTTTCAAAAACAAGTACATTTCAACCAAGAAACAATTTCTTTGACTATACTACAATTCCTTGTGGAATTTGCTATAAATGGGGACACACAGCAAGACAGTGCAAAATGAGATTCAAGGACTTTTCTGAACCTTCTTCTAGCAAACCTCCTCAAAGATGCAAATCTGCACTTGGAAGAGGTTGAAGAAGAAGATGAGGAAGAGGAAAATGAATTTGTAGATCAACACATTGAAGAAGATGAGCAAGCTCACTACAGTATTGATGAATCCACACACACACTTGAAGAAGCAAATATCTCCTGTCAAACTAAAGAAGACAAGAAATGGATTGTTGACACAGGAGCAAAAAGTCATATGACTCATACAAAAGAAAATTTGAGAAACAGTACAACCTATGAAGGCAGTAATGGTGTTATGATAGGTGATGGTAAGTCCTTGAACATTGATAATATAGGACAATCTACTGTTTGTGCTGGTACATCCTCCTTTCAGCTCAAGAAAGTTCTTCATGTGCCAAAGATTCAAAAGAACTTACTGTCCATTTCTAAGTTTACAAAAGAAAATTTTTGTAGTGTGGAATTCTTGCCATGGGGTTTTCTCATTAAGGATTTGTGGTCTAAAGAAACTCTTGCTGAATGACCAATGGTCAACAACCTTTATAGTATTGATTTTACTATCAGTCCTTATGATAGCACGCAGGATGTCTATGAAGAAGGTTATATTGTCAGTGCAACTGCTAAGACATGGAACAATAGACTTGGGCATCCTTCAAAAGATATCATTATGGAAATGGAAAAGAAAAAGATGATCAAGTTGTCTTCCAAGAAATTCCATACTCTATGCACCTCTTGTCAATTAAGTAAGTGCCAGAAACTCCCATTTCCTCAATCTGAAAGCATCACTCATGGTCCTCTTGAATTGATTCATAGTGATGTATGGGGTCCCTCTCCAGTCACTACCAAAACAAAAGTAAGATACTATATTCTGTTTATGGATGACTTCAGCAGTTTTTTTTGGATCTATCCAATGCAACAGAGATCAGATTGCTTGAGATGTTTTCAACATACAAAGACATTATGAGAAATTATTCTCTATATCAATCAAATCCTTCCAGAGTGATGGAGCTCCTGAATTAGCTAAAGGAGAGTTTCAGGCTTACTTGAACAAGTGTGGTATATTTTTTAGATGTTCATGCCCATATACTCCACAACAGAATGGAAAGGCTGAGAGGAAGAACAGACAAATAACCTCCATGGGTAATACCTTGCTGATTCAAGCTTCTATGCCTAAGAGCTTCTGGTTTCATGCCTTTGACACAACTACTTACCTAATAAATAGGACACCAAGCAAGGTACTCTCCTTTCAAACACCTTATGAAGATTTATTTCATAAACTCCCAAACTATTCTATGATTAAGGTCTTTGGGTCAGCATGTTATCCCTTTTTAGGTCACATTAGAAGTGACAAACTAAGTCCAAAATCTGCAAGATGTGTTTTCATAGGCTATAGTCCTATTCATAAGGGTTATAAATGTCTAGACCTTTCTTCTCATAAGGAATATGTATCTAGACATGTAATTTTTTATGAGAATTGCTTTCCATTTGCTGAACCAGTAGATTCCACTCTTTTATCCACACAGGAATCTTCTTTTCCCTATCATATTCATCCATTGCCAAACTTTTCCTCTCTTCCCTCACCACATGCTCCATCTTACCACACTGACTATTCTCAACATGATCAAGAGTTATCCACTCCTTTCCATACATCTTTATCTTCTTCTCCCTCTGATATTCATATTGGTTCAACATCTATCAATGAACCATCCCAACCTTCTCCACCCACCACATCATCTACTCCCACACAGACTGTTTCCACCTTCCATACTGGTCAAAATGTCCATCCTATGCAAACTAGGCTCAAAAGTGGTATTATCAAACCCAAGGGTATTCCAGACCATGTGACTCACTATATTGTTCCACATGCCCTTCCCACTACTTTCATAGCTGCTATTTCTCCTATCCCTGAACCGAAGTCTTATAAAGAGGCTGTCACATCTCCTCATTGGGTTCAGGCAATGCATTTAGAGCATCAAGCTCTAGTACAAAATCATACTTGGTCTCTCACTCCCAAGCCCCCTTACATGAATGTTCTTGGGTGTAAATGGGTATTAAAAGTCAAATATAAGGCTGATGGATCTTTAGAAAGGTATAAGGCCAGGTTGGTTGCAATGGGCTATAATCAGCAAGAAGGTCTTGACTACTAAGAGACTTTTAGTCATGTGGTTAAAATTCAAACAATAAGAATAGCCTTGACAATTGCAGTTACACATCAGTGGTTCATCCAACAACTTGATGTGTCAAATGCCTTCCTCCATGGGGATTTAACTGATGATGTTTATATGAAGCAACCTATTGGTTTTGATGGTTCCCATCATCCTGATTGGGTTTGTCACCTACACAAAGCTCTCTATGGCCTTAAACAGGCACCAAGAGCATGGTTCACCAAGATTGCTACTTATCTTCTCAAATGGGGTTTTCTTAGGAGTTCTTCAGACACATCTATGTTCCTATATCATGCAGGTGATCAAATGCTCATCTTTCTCCTTTATGTGGATGACATCATTCTTACTGGTTCAAGTAAAGTCTTGATGGGTAGATTAGTAGATGATTTAGGCAGAGAATTTGCTATGAAGCAGCTGCGTTCTCTTAGTTACTTCTTGGGTATAGAGGTTACACACTCCTCCTCCTCCTCACTTCAACTCACCCAAACCAAGTACATAGCTGAATTGCTTCATAAAGTTGCACTTCTTGATTGTAAACCAAGCTTGGTTCCTGTATCTCATGGTAAGAGAGTCTCCAAGTTAGATAATGATCTTATTGAGAATCCACTCTTCTACAGAAGTATGGTAGGAGGCCTTTAATATGCTACTATGACAAAGGCTAGATATTACTTATGCAATCAATTACCTGGCTCAATTTATGCATCAACCTAGAACATCACATCTTGTGCTTCTCAAGAAGGTTTTTAGGTACTTAAAGGGTACTCTTAGAGCTGGAATTAGCATCAGTCCAAGTGATTTGTCTTCTCTTTCTGCCTTTTCAGACTCAGATTGGGGAAGTTGTCCTGACTCTAGGAGATCCACTAGTAGATATTGTGTGTTTCTTGGTTCTACTCTTGTATGTTGGTCTTCCAAGAAGCAAAATATTGTCTCCAGGTCTTCCACAGAAGTTGAGTATAGGGCTCTCTCCTTGGCCACCTCTGAGTTGCTCTGGATTTCCTATCTTTTGAAAGAACTCCATGTGCAGATTAAACTACCTATCACTTTATTCTGTGACAATATGGGAGCTACATACCTTGCATCAAATCCTGTTCTTCATGCTAGAACAAAACATGTTGAAATTGATTTTCATTTTCTAAGAGACTTGGTGGTTAAGAAGACTTTGCTGGTCACACATGTTCTCCCTGAAGAAAACCTGGCTGATGTTTTCACCAAGGGCATCTTGCTTTCTCCCATCCTCCAAACATGCTTTCGCAGCAAACTCATGTTCTAAGAGACTTGGTGGTTAAGAAGACTTGGTGGTTAAGAAGACTTTGCTGGTCACACATGCTTTCGCAGCAAACTCATGTTTCTCCCATCCTCCAAACATGTGTTTGAGGGGGGCTGTAAGATAGAAGAAGAGAAAGGAGAAGGAGATGGGTGTTAACAGAATTAACTACTTTTGTAATGGGGTTGTCTCATGGGCTTCTGGATTAGAAAGGGCTCGGCTCAAGAATTCTATCGACACACATTTCATATGCATTGAGTGGCACGTGTGTATGTAATTAGTCGGTTAAGTAGATAAAGTTAGTTACTAAGACAATTAGCTCCTTAACTAAGTCTCTCTCTCTCTATAATCTGAATGTAAAAATAGAATTGATTAATAAATAAAGCTCAAGTTTTTCTTTCAGAACTTAACAGGTCTTCCTCAGTCTACCATTTTTTAGAAAATAATAAAAATCAGTTTTTTAAGAAAAAACACACTTATCATGCATGTCTCAAACCCTCACATTTTGTGAAACGGATTTTAGGTGGTTATATCATGCATTCCTCAAAGCTTCAAATTTTGTGAAACAGACATTAGGTGGTTATATCATGCATGCCTCAAGCCCTTAAATTTTGTGAAACAAACTTTAGGTGGTTATATCATGCATTACCTCAAGCCAAACACAATTAGCTTTGGAAATCGATATCAAATTGCTATTCTTAGGGGTGAAACCATAATTTTGATTTGATGGACCTAGACTAAAACTAGTAGAAAGCACACTAAAGGCATGTTGTATATTTGCCAACTATGATTCAAAGTAATTTTTGCTTGTACTATTTTTTGCCACACCGTGTCACACAACGTTTACGTATCCAATTTTGGGTGAGTTCAACCTATAGTTAAAATTGAAGACAAGGTGATGTGAACCCTAGTTTCTAGGGCTTACACAAACCTAAAGAACTAAAATTTTCTTGTTCAATCTTTAGATGATATCATATGGATACCTGAAAAAATTGACACCTATGGTGGGGGAATGAAAAGAGAGGGAAAGTGTAACTAACGATGGAACCCTTGCCACTGTCATGTCAAACTAAAAGATTGAGAATGAGATTCAAGCCACAAACAAAAAGAATTCTTTAGGATGACATATAGTGATAAATAAACTCTGTACATAGACAAACTAAAGACTAAAATGTCTCGTAATCGGATCCTTAGCTAGGACCATTTTCCTTTGATTTGAATGAGTTCCACAGTTCCACGTATGGAAGGGACGAGCTCATATCATTAAGTTTTTGTTATCGAACTTATGTATGCTAAAAATCGTTTAAAGGGAGAATGAGACACTGGCTATTAAAGTTTTGGATATATAATAGGAAGAAAGGGTAGATAATTTAGAGTGAGCTAACTAGGGTTCCACATCTACCAATTACCAACGAAGAAAAAGTGTATAATTTCTTACCCATATAGGGTTCCGGGATCGTGTTGGTTGGCCTTTTGGGAGCTTTATTGATACAATTTTCCCTTATTCCAAACCTTTTCTTTCCAGAATTGGATGCAACCCCATTGTTGGGATATGAATGACGATTAGGACGAATATGACGGCTCGGGTCTGTGGAGATACAGACCGTTAGAGGTAACAAGTTACGATTAACAAGATTGGCCGCAAAAACACATATAGTACTATCACAATTGTCAAAAATCACGAAGACTCACAAAAACTGCTTTCTCTATAAATACCCCGATAAATCAAGCGGCCGGACTTCTTCTCTAAAATGAAGATGCAAAGGGGTGAGACTTTCTCGGAGAATACCTCACTACGGATCGAGCTCAAAAACATTATTTGGCTCGATTCACGGGGTACAATTAGAACAAGGAAAGGACGGGGCTAATGCTCCCTTGTAATTTGAGTTTCCTGTTTCTTTTGCGTTTTCTACTTTCTTGTATTGGATCTGGCCTTATAACGCTTCTCTAATTTAAAAAAAAATATATCCAAAAGTTCCTAAAGAAAAATTGAAGAGATTAAGTTACTTGCAAAGTTCTTAGGATTTAATAAAAGTTCAGAATATTTTCAGTTAGATGTGCACTTAATTGGAATGGTAAACCATAGTATCCTGGTCAGAATTACTCGCATACAGTTTTGTTACATATAACTAGACAATTATTGTCTTAAGAATGGGAAATGATAAAGTTACAAAAGATTTTGACAAAAAAAGGTTCTCCAGCTGATGTGGCGGTTGTGATTTTCATCTTCTCAACGGC